>NC_139844.1:4868508-5593508 GCF_963691815.1 Echiichthys vipera | reverse complement strand
GACTGCTTGATGAGTGTGAACCAAAACTGAGTGTCTGTTGCTGTTGGGAACAAAGTCCCCTCTGTTAATATTCTTGATCCACTTCTGGAGAACATCTGCATGCCCGCGGAATCCATGTAGACCGTACATCCTCATACAGGGGCACTCTTCATGAGGTCAAGGTTTGAATCCATGTAGACCGTACAGCCTCAGACAGGGGCGCTCTTCATGAGGTAAAGGTTTGAATCCATGTAGACCGTACGGCTTCAGACAGGGGCGCTCTTCATGAGGTAAAGGTTTGAATCCATGTAGACCGTACGGCCTCAGACAGGGGCGCTCTTCATGAGGTAAAGGTTTGAATCCATGTAGACCGTATGGCCTCAGACAGGCGTACTCTTCATGAGGTAAAGGTTTGAATCCATGTAGACCGTACGGCCTCAGACAGGGGCGCTCTTCATGAGGTAAAGGTTTGAATCCATGTAGACCGTACGGCCTCAGACAGGGGCACTCTTCATGAGGTAAAGATTTGAGTTGTTGATTCAGTTTTTCCGAAGTTGAAGTTTCCCACTGCTGTTGGAGCAGCAGAGAATTGCACAGGTTCTTCTCAACTTCCTAGTCATCGTTTTCAAAAGTAATGCTGCATAAAAATTACAGGTAAAGGTAGAAAAGGTTCACTTCTAATGACAGCACCCATTCAAACGCACTAGATGATGAAACACACAAACGACTCGCCGGAGTAGTGTATATTAATTATTAAAACCTTAAAATGACAGGTTGTATTAAGGCTCATTTCTGCTCTACGTTAGATACACATACAGATACGGATGGAGCCTTCTCTCTGTACTCTGCGTACGTTTTCTCCGTATTTCTGCACGTATCCTGCAAGCTTGAGGATACGGAATGATATGGACCAAACGTTGCAGTACCACCAGACGATGGGGAAAGTGGCACTGTACACAAAAAAGTGAATGCTTGTCTCTCAGCGTCACTGACCGACGTTCTGTGTGAGTCCCCATGCTTAAGGTGAGGAGCCACCCAGTGAAGCAAGTCATCAAAAGCCCTGACGGACATCCTGAAATACTGAAAGAGACATTCGTCTTACAGACCACCGCCGTCTACAACGCTGCCCGCCATTTTACCTCCTTCTAAACAGACACAGTCCGTTGTCTCATCCATCGTCACCATGTTTGTTTTTGTCAAACTTCATCGGAGTAACTTTTTAATCTGAGCGACGCCCTTTAGAGGATGTTTACCTCAATATTAGATGAATTAAACACAAACTTGTTCTTCTTCTCCGTCCCCCACCCTCTCCTCCCCCTCCTCCCTCCTCGGATGCCACTCTCAATTATCTCGTAGTGAAAGACGAGAGCAGAGGGAGGAGCAGAAACATCTGTGAGAGTGAGTCAGCGTCCACCTGCACAGTACACTTCCTCACTGAAAAAATGTGGGATAATTAAATCGACTTTACAGAACTTTGTCAGGTGATTCTTGGCCTCAAACACTAAAACCTTCACTTGTTTTTTCTTACTTTTGTTCTTGAGAAACACAAGAAAAGTCTCTGTCATGTTCTTAAACTTATAATGATGAATCCTGTTTGTCCTTGTACGTTCACAACGTGTGAAGTCTGATCCTAATCGTTGTAATCAGACAAGCACCCTGCCAGTCCAAATAAAAGAGTGTGATACTGCACGGCCGTGTGGACACAAACTGGAAAGAGAAGCTCTGAGTCGAGAACGCCTAAACTAAAGTCTACAGAGCGGTCTGTTGGACTTCCCTGCCTGTTAAAGCAAAGGTTTCATCGCCACTGTGATCAAGATTGCTGTTGCTCATGGAGGAATTGTTGCATCTCTTTAAATCGCGGCATACCAAAGGAAAACAATGGCTTTGCTGTTGGGACCCTCGGTGGGTTTTATGTGTTGCAGCTCGAGGTTTCAGATTATCTGAATCAAACTTTACTTTCAGATCCTTAAAATCAAAGTTGTTGATATGTGACCCACTGAGGGTTTCTCTCAGAGACATTAAGCAGGCTTTGTCTCCGGAGAAATAGCCTAAAAGGAAACCCTGCCTGTCTGTAAAGACGCTCTTCAAAGAACCTTTGAGCCTTTGTCTCAGTTGTAACTTGAAGATCGGTTCCTTAAAGTCAAATTTCTGTGCCCTGCAGTCAGACGATCTTTCATTCCATTGAGTGCAACACAGGAGGCTGTGTACTTTAATTTGTTCACAGAATGTGGAGAAAGAGATGAAGACAGGGAGCAGCAGATAGATGACAACAAAGAAGGATGAACGAGGGAGGAGAGAGGAATGCAAGTGAAGGAATGTGAGAGAAACACTGGAGAGGTGAAAAGAGAGAAGGGCAGGTTGATGGAAGCCAGTTAATCTGCAGGATTAGGGTCTGGAAAAGACTGAGAGGGTATTTTTAGTGTCAGTGAGCTCCTGCAGTCACAGTGACACCGAGTTTAAAAAGACAAAGTATTTGAAGAATCCGTTCTACCTTTCCTACTCCACTCCTGTTTCCTGTCGTACTTCCTGTTCTCAGGGTCACGACAGACTTTGCTTTGGCCTTTGCTCTGTTTGCATCTAATGCTGCTGAATATGACTGTACATTTCAACCCATAAAGGTAAAAAGTAAATAAATCCCTCAAAAGCTAAAGTCAGGTTTGGATATAAGGGAAACACGGGGCTCAGCGGGTCATGACGTGTGAACAGGAAAACAGGAAAGCTGTGTGCCAAATCGCGCACTGGCTTTTTGAGGGTGGAAGTGCGTTTACTCTGGAAGTCGGTAAAATGCAGTGTACTGCATTTATCTGGTCGCCCACTGAAAACAGCTGCCACTGTTGAGTGTGGATCGATGGACACTCAACGCCCTCAATCGTTGCCATTTTGTCTATGTAGCAGAACTGGTGGGACTTCAAATTGGAAAATGACGGAACTAGATTCACTTTATAAATGTAAAAAGAGGATCACAAGGATTTTTGGTGGTGTGCTGAGTCAGAAGAGTTGATGGAAAAGCTTTTGGAAAAATACATTTACGGTAAGTACGGGGCAGCAGTGTGGGATTTGAGACAGCACCCACTGGGGAAATGAATGTACTGATTGTGTCAGTACGTAGGGCACACAGTGCACGAATGCCAGTGCATTCACTGCAGTTCAAGATTTGGGACACGGCAGAAGTTTCACAAATGCAAAAGCAACTTTATTTTCTGCCGCATTGAAAAAAAAAAGATCACCTGCAGTAAAAACTTTAAAGCAGTATTTAAGTGTTTTTCTCACCACAGAACGAGTGTGAAAGTGTTGAGCAGCAGTAATTATCCAACACTGATTTCTTTAGCTTACAAATGTAGGCGTTGCGTTTGTTTGCACCGTGCTTACAAAGCTAACGTTAGCTGGTAACATAAGAAACATGCTGATTTTGAACCGACTCTGTGTCACTGCAGCACCTGGAGCTCATCCAACAGTTAAGTCTGCCGGATGACTCGCATCAGCAGCTGAACATCCATGGTGAACAGACGTCCCTGTTTTCCAGGGACAAAACAAGTTTTTTGGAGGCCTGTCCCCGACTGGATCAGTCATTTTTGCACGTCCTTGTGGTCATTTTTGGGTTGTTTTGTGTTGCTGTGATTGTTTTGCATCTGTTTACTTGTTTGCCTGCCTCTTGTTGTTTGTTGTCATGATGTTTATGTTTTTGATTGATTTGTTGGTTATTTAGCATCTTTATGCTCATTTTACATCTCTGTAGTCAGTTTGGGTTGTATTGAATTGTTGTATTGGGTTGTGTGTGTGTGTTTGTGTTCATTTAGCATCTATTTGTGATTGTTTAGTGTTTTTTTTGCAGCAACAGTGTGTTAGCAGTCGGTCTAACCCCTGTTGAATCCTGTGCACTCTGCCCTGCGGACTCGTCCGGCGGCTGGGATCTAGCATCGACCGTAATGCTCCTTTAAACGATTTACAGGGTCAAGGTCAAAGTCTCACACGTTCATAAAACCAGGATGTTCTTGTTGCTGTGAAGCCACAACGCTCATTAACTGTGTCACCAAGCTGCACCGTCCCAACTCTGTCCCTGTAAATCTGCTGTGGGAATAAAGTCACTGCATCTTTCACTCCATTGCTAATTCTCTGCTTCTTTCTTAACCGCCGCAGCACCGCCAGCCTCCCACGTCAGCGGGGAAACAAAGAGCTCTTGTGTTTCCCTTCTCTGTCAGACGAGGTGAAGGAACAGTAGTTGGGGCTGCAGCTCTGCCTCGGACACAGAAAGTGTACCCACATGTCAGGGGCTGGCCTCAATGTTCTGTGTGGGAAACTCGCTTTCAGCACTCACTCACTTCTCTCATTTTACCAGCTGTCCTGCTGAACAGAGCTGTGGGGGACGGACATTTTACTGATATTTTACTGATGCGCTTCACAAACGCCACGTATGTAGGTTACATAACAGACGTGCTGGTTTCCTAGAACTAACCAAGTAGTTTTGTTTGAATTCACAACAGACAACTGCACGTTCAAAAGTGACCGAGCAGCCGTCTGTGACGCGTTTTGAATAAAAAAATCTAATGATTCTGATTTCTGTCAGTGAAAATGTCTTCAGTTTGGACAGAGGAATGAAACCATTTACAGACATCATCTGCAGTTCTTGTGATTTCTTTGGACAGTTTGGAAATGAAACAATTAAGCGGTTAAAATTATTTATTAAAGTAAATATGGTGAGGTGCAGCCCTGAGCTCTGTGGTTAAACAGCTCCTGCAGAGAAACACAGTGGTGACTGTTTGTTTGTTTTTACTGTTAAACGGGTTCTACAGACCAGACGTTTAAGAACACAGTCAGCCATGTGAAACGTTCTTTTAAAGAAGAATTAACCTTAATATAAATATGTTTCTCCCTTCAGTTAACACACACACACACACACACACATACACACACACACACACACACACAGACACTCTGCTGACGTGTTTCACACATTTAATGAATGCTGATCATTAAAGCGACATGTTGTTTGTATGAAGCCGGTTGTGTCACAGGGTTTTGTAGGTGTCAGGAAACACACACACACACAGACACACACAGACACACAGACACACACACACACACACACACACACACACACACACACACACACACACACACACACACACACACACACTTATAAAACAGCTGCCTCTTGCTTTAAACAACAAACACATGCTCAGAAAACAACGTGTTTGTTGGCTTGTCTGTAGTCATTTAGTCAGTTCGACTGAAACACAAACATACTGAAGGTGTTACATATATATCTATTTATATTTATTAAGTGACCTGAAGGGTTTCTCATGCTCTGTTGGTCCCACAGATATTAAATTAGATAGAAAAGATATTCAAATTGTAAAGCAACGGACTAACTTCTGCATAAACGTATAAAACCAGAATAAAAGCAGGTGTTGGAGGTGATGTTCTGCAGTAACGCCTCCTGTCCGAACCTCAAACATGTCGGCCTGAGGCTGGTTCTCTCCGATGTGTTTGATCATCTCGATGAGCCGTTTGCTTCTCTTTAAACCTCGGGCTGCTCGTCAACCTCCCGTAGGAGCTGGTAGAACATCGTCACCAAAGAGTGTCATGCTACCGCGGGGAATGTTACACAAAATATTAATCACAGCAGAATATTTTAAAACAGACTTTAGACTTTCAGACTTTAAAACGTGTCTGCAGCAGGGCTTTCAATAGCAGATGTAGTTTCACCAACATTTTCACCGTCCTCAGATTCGGGGTTCATATCAACTCTATCATCGCATACGGGGAAATAAATCTGGTCCGGTGATCCGAACAAACACACAAGATCACAGCATAGTCACAATAAAACACATCTGATCTCAGATAAAGCAATAAAGTCAATGAAATCTGAATTGAAAAATGAAGAAGTGGGTAGCTCTGAAGTCTCAATACTAAAGGTGTGTTCACACCGTCTGCGATAGACGCGATGGAATCGCAAGAAAATCGAGAAATGCGCTGCTCCATCTAATTTGGAGCATTGCGCCAATAGTGCGTTTGGAGCGTCAAGGCCCTTTGGTAGCAACCTGCGGCTAGCTGCCTGCAGCTATACTCTGCTGTTGTGCTGAATGGAAATTTATGCTAGTGCTAGTGCTAATGCTTTTAAAAGAACAGAAATGAGCTCTCAGATGAAGTGTGTGGCTCTTTAAAGAGCCGTTGTGTTGTAGTGAGATCAGGCCGTCAGTGATTTAACCTCTGAATCCGTACAGGGTGCTGCCCTGCCTCCGCGGCTCTCCTGTAAATCCGACCAGGATACGCTTCACTCTGTAGTGACCGCTTTATTCTTCTTCTGGATTTTTGGCCAATTGCTGCCACCCACAGGTCATTATGTTATATCCACAGGAGCAGTCTGGTTTCCTTGATGTATTTAACAATCCCCCGGTGATCCCCTGGATGTTATGGGACCTACCGCAGTCTCAACGCTGGTTCAATATTTTCAACTTGTGCGTTCGACGCAAATATAGATCTTTTTCGCATCTATTGCATCGTGGGTAACGTAAGTAAAGCGAGGAAAGTGCCACCCGTCTTGAAATGGCACCTGTAGATTGACTTTGTATGTGATCAGACTGCTTCTATAGCATTGAGTCTTCTTTCCCCCGTAGCTACTGTCTTGTTTATTGGTTAACTTCTATGATTTTTCCAATCCGTCTTTGCAGCCTGGTTTGATCCTGTTTTTAAGCACACAGATGAGACCAAAACACTCTCTCCTCCCATCCTTTCATTTCTCATCTCTCTATCATTTTTCTACCCTTTCTTAACTCTTTCCCTCCACGCTCTCGTTCTCTTCCTTTTCTCACGATGACCCAGAACATGAATATAAGTTAATAAAACAAATTTATGTCGCATTGAATTGCTGCTGTTTATTTGCGACTTTGTTACAATTTAGTCTGTAAATAAATTCAATTTCTTTTTAATTTGACTTGGCTTGGATTTTTTACTGCAATCCAATTATCCCCCTGAGATTATCATTTGTCCGCAGGAAACACTGAACACAAGGCTGACAAACATGAACTCTTCCTCCATTAACTCTGTGACAAGCCAAAACCATCCACCCATCTAAATGTAAATGTTTAATCCTCCACTCATTACACCCTCTCTATTAATGCTTCCTGTTAACAGAGAATCATTAGTTAACAGTCCAGCAGCATCATTTCATTAGGACCAAGCTGTAAAGTTGATTATTGAGCCGCAGTGAAGGCGACGTAGAGCAGAAATAAGCTGTCACTGCTGAAATAACTCCTCTAATAGAGACATTAAATATTAGAGAGGAGGAGAGGAAATGTGAGATGTGATGTACTGAAAGGGAAGGAATTAGGAGGGGAAACAAGAAGATCAATCTTCAGTTACAAAAGGTTAAATAAATCTCTGAAGTGCAGTAAATCAGTATTTCAGAGTCGTTCCTTTCACTTTATTTATTTCCTTCTCACGTCCTGTAGTTCTAATCTTGGCACTCAACACTTTATTGTGAAGCCTCTCCCTTCATTTCAGTCATTTGGTTATCAGCAGTCATATTTACATCAATGGGCTTCCTCTTCCTCTCTCTCTCTCTCTCTCTCTCTTTCTCTCTCTCTCTCTCTCACACACACACACACACACACACACACACACACACACAAACACACACACACACGTTATTAGCTGCACAGATAAATGTCATCAGTTATCAAACCTGATTTAATGTACGAACATTACCGTCACCGCTTCCTCTCACCTCCAGGCTGACAGTAAAGATAAACTTCATCTCACGTAATATTGTTGTACATTTGTCTGATAATCAACAGTTAAGAATAAAGCTGAAGCTTATTTAGAAATGTCAGCATGTATCTGAGCAAGGAAGAAACGGGACCAGACAGAAGAGAGACAATTTATTATTGTTACTGAACATACGTTTAAAACGTGACACTCTTTCAGAGTTACAACATCTCAGGATAAGAGCTTTTCATGAGTTAGGTTTGTGTGAGCAACAGAGGTCGCACTCACAATGTCCATCCGTACCATGCCCAAACAGCTTTTACGGGTAAAGCCTAGTTCGTTTGACCAGTGTGAGTGCAACCGCACCGTGCCTAGCTGCAGCCCGCTTGCCGGCCACGGACCGTTTGAGAGAGGTCGGCTTTTGTAAAGCACGTTTGCACATGTACGAGCACGAGCACGAGGCCTACGGCGGCTCTGACGTCATTTTATGTGCGCCTGTTTGGACATAGAAAGAAGGAGGGACCATGCGCCGACATTTAACAAC
Organism: Echiichthys vipera; assembly: GCF_963691815.1. Taxonomy (NCBI): domain Eukaryota; kingdom Metazoa; phylum Chordata; class Actinopteri; order Perciformes; family Trachinidae; genus Echiichthys; species Echiichthys vipera. The sequence goes on along the minus strand of NC_139844.1, from coordinate 5,585,278 downwards.
AGCAACAATGGCGGTGAAATGTTCACGTTGGTGTGAGGTGGAGAGTTTACTGCAGATTTGGTCGTATGAAAATATTCAAAAACAGTCGGACAAGACGCACAAAAACTTTGAGGTCTATGGAAAGATTTGTATACAAAGCCACGCATCGCAATGACGTCAGTCAATGCGTCTGACGTGTTGCGGCGTGGTGACGTCTGGACAGGCAAGAAGCATTTGCGCGAGGCCAAGGTAGTGTGAGCACAAACAGGCCTGGCCAGTGGGGGGAGAGGGAGGGAGGGCAAGTACCCTAAAGCACGGGGCACAGTACGGACGGACAGCGTGAGTGCACCCAGAGAGGTCAGGCCGTCTCATTCCCAGGGTGTCAAATACCGCCATTTTGTCACAGCCCTCGATGTTTGGCACCCTAGTGCAAGACTACTCAGGGCAGGACTACCAGGGCAGGGCTACCCAGGACAAGACTGCCCAGGGCAGGACTAGCAAGGGCAGGACTACCAAGGGCAGGAGAACCCAGGGCAGGATTACCAGGGCAGGACTACCAGGGCAGGACTACCAAGGGCAGGACTACCCAGGGCAGGACTACCAGGGCAGGGCTCCCCAGGACAAGACCACCCAGGGCAGGACTACCAGGGCAGGACTACCAAGGGCAGGATTACCAGGGCAAGACTACCAGGGCAGGACTACCAGGGCAGGACTACCAGGGAAGGACTACCAGGGCAGGACTACCAGGACAGGAATACCAGGGAAGGACTACCAGGGCAGGACTACCAGGGCAGGACTACCAAGGGTAGGCTTCTGGGGCAGCACTACCAGGGAAGGACTACCAGAGAAGGATTACCAGGGCACTACTACCGAGGCAGGACAACTGGGGCAGGACTACCCAGAGCAGAGCTACAGCTTGTTTGTTTTGTTTGATGGAGCATCCGGACCCAGAAATAGTATTTTGAAAGGGTGTTATCTCATGACTTAAAGACCTGGTTGTCGAGCCCACAGGGCATTGACAAGTGACGCCAAAGGGTCTTGAGAAAATGGCATTATGTGTATGAGTTGGGATGAGAATGGGTTGGAGAGGTCACTATCTTAACACTTTAACAGATTTGCATTGCAAACCATTGCTTTGTTTTTTCTTTAAAATATAAAAGATGTGGCTGATGGGGTACAGATGGAGAGTGTAATTGCATGGAGATGTTGGAGCTGTACAGCTGTAATACAGGACAGATGGCCTACAGCAGCAGCAGCAGTACGTCCTCCACAGCAGGAGGGGTCATGAAACAAGATCCAGTAAAGGATGTTTAGTTTTTTCACCTCCAGAAAAACCTGTTTAGGGGTTTTAAGCAGCATAACTTTGATTGCATTTTAGATTGCAGCTTTTCTATATATAATAATATAATAGATGTTGATGTAGCCACCGTGATGTCACACTGGATGACTATTTTGAAGCAGGGAGATTGACCATATTTGGCCAGAGCTGTGGAGGAGCGTTCAGGCTGTTTATATTTGTCATTATACTGTATTGTGCAGTGCTAAGCTGCTAAGCTAAACACTTTCGAGAGAAATCACTGGTCTTTAAACCAGACCTTCGCTGGTGGGTGAGCTGGGATCTTTTGTTGCTGCCGCCATTCATTGCAGTGACACAGATGCTGGTTTAAAAAAATTTCCCTTAAGTTAGCTAGCTAATATTAGCTTTGTTAGCACGGTGCAACCAAATGTTGTTGACCGTCGTTGAAAGTACACGGCTATTTTATTTTACACAGTGGTTCCAGTTGCTTCTGTTTGTTTCTGTTTGGTTCTTGGTTCTGTTTGGTTCTTGGTTCTGTTTGGTTCTGTTGATCCTCGAAGGTTCACAGTTTCCAGAGTCGACTGGAGAGAAACGTGAGGCTGCGCTTCAGGAAACACACACACACACACACACACACACACACACACACACACACACACACACACACACACACACACACACACACACACACACACACACACAGTATGTCTCTCTCTCTCTCTCGCTCTCTGTCTCTCTCTCTTTCTCTCTCTCTCTGGGAGTTTAGACTTCTGATCCACTGATTTCATTCAGCTCGTAGAGTAAGCAAAGCACCTTTGTTTCTGTGTGTGTGTGTGTGTGTGTGGGTGTGGGTGTGTGTGTTTGCGTCGTGCGGCTGCTTCTAGTTTTTCCATTAGTGGGAAAAAGGAGTTTGCCGCTTTTTGATGTTGCATCCAAAATTTCATGCTGAACAACTTTAATGGCTGCTGGTTTAGTCTCTCTCTCTCTCTCACTCTTTCCCACCCACGCAACCCCCCCCCCCCCCCACACACACACACACACACACACACACACAGTGGGAATGGGTTTGAAATATATGTACAGTTTGTGTGTCTGAGCTCGACCGTCTGCAGTCTTCAGTTTGTTTCTGCTCATCGTCGCATTGTCGGCGTCTCTTTGACTTCAGTAAATCTTTAAACCCAGATCAGTCCTGAAGCTGTTGATCTGAACACACGGCACACTCCAACAGTCTTTGCTTCACCAGTAAATGAATACATCATTCTGCAGAGTGTTGAAACTTCAATCTGAGGGTTCACAGGATGATTCATAAAAAAAGAAGAAACCAAAATGTACATTTCTGTAGTCCAAACAGCTGATTCTTTGTGTTATAATAAATACACACCATAATGGGGATGCACCAATTGTTATTGGCCGATATTCTCCATGTCGACTTCTAATAAGATGTTCTCTGATGTTTCTCTGCTGTGTTGTGTTCAAAGGCTAAAAGGGCTATTGAAGCAGTTATATTTCAAAAACAATAATCTTTTTAATGTCAAATTCACCAAAGGTTTGTGCTGCTTTTGGAAAATTTATTTCTAACTGTGCAGCCAAGCAAACAGTTCCTCAGTGCCCCTGTGATATTTGCACATATTTAAATGAGGTAATATGGTGGTCCCCATTCTATGCAAATGAGCCTTGTTACAAAACCGTCCAACCAACAAAGATCAGCCACACACAGTTACAGTGACATTATCAGTGAGTTGGTGCTGATGACGCTCAGTTATAAGGAGTGTCCTCTGCAGCTACAGCTCTGACATTGGATATTAAATCACATTTAAAGTCCTTTCTGAAGTTTTGAGTCTCTGTAGCTCTGAACATTTAATTTATCTGTTTCTCTCTGACATTGATCTACCTACAAACACAACATTTATTATTTAATTCCAAACTCTGTGGGCGTTTTTTGCGCTGTAATATCATTAGAGCGTTATCTTTTGGGAATCTGACCTTGAGACGGGGGAAGCAAGTGATGCACAATCCATGCAGCTAATAGTGGCTGCCCTTTGTGAACTCGCCCGCAAGTATTTTCGGGGACAATAGCTGCTTTTAATAGAAGTGACTTTAGGGATCCAAAGTGAAACTACTGGAGCTGTTGGGGAGACATGGGGGAAAGTGCACGAGCCAGAATTACTTCTACTGTTTCTTTTTAAAAAGTCCCAAGAGCAACTGGATACCATTCATCTTTTCACGGATAACGAAGGGTTAAAACACGCAGACAAACGTGCACACACACACACACACACACACACACACACACACACACAAATTGGTGCCTGTGACGTTTCCAGTGCGTTGGCTGTGGTTTTGGCTGCGGCCGAGCCCTGAGATCAACGGAGGCCATTGTTACCCCGAGCGAGCGAGAGGCGGACCATTCTTTCCACTTCACATTTCACTTCTTGTCTGTAAGGGGCAGCTCATCTTTCCAGCTGTTATTGAAAAAAGTGGGGGGAAATCATAAATCAGCTTGATTAGCTTAGTTTCTCTGATAAAGGAACCTTTAAATGTGTTTCCTGTTTGTTTGTAGAGTTTGACTGTGTTCAGGCGACCTGACGATTCAATCACGACTAGTTAATTTGACTTTCAGGCTCAACTTTGAGTCTCAGCATCAGAAAAGTAAGAACTTAAAGGGACAATGTGACCCATACATGCAGCCCAAGGTACAGAGCGTTCCATCTGTCCTCATGGTTGGCACACGCTGTGCCTCCTCTACAAATTAACACATATATTAAAAATCTTGTATTTTACAGAGTTCCATATTTGGAGGATTATTTTAAACACCTGAAACTGCAAACTGGCAAAAAAAAAAAAATAATTCTTTGAAAAATAATGATACAGCAGGTTTTTATTGTCCAGATTCTGGCAAAATTATCCTTTAAAAACCAGTTTAGAGAGAAAGTTTAGTTTCGTCACTGTTAAAAACCTTGAGCGAAGTATCACCACTGCTTTCCTGATCCGATTCTGATTCAGCGTCTATTTGAATTAGGTATATATTAATTACAAAACCAGTTTGATTGAATATGAAAGAGATTCTCTGAGAATTAATGCTGCAAACCCTCTTAACTGGTGCGTTATTATTACAAATCTTAATGTTAACATTAAGAATCGTAATCACACTTACACAGAGTTTGAATTTTCTATATCATCCAAAGAGATATTGTTTCTAAAAAATGCATTATATAATGATATTTGCAGATGATGCAATATAAATTAACATAAATAGGACAGGAGATTTTATCCATATCACCCACTTGTTTCACACTTTGACACAAATATTTCCCCTGTTCCTGTTCATTAATTAGAGATGCAAAAATGAAAAGACACCTGTAAACTGTTGGTGACATTTTTTTCTCAGAGCAGCAGACTTCTGTGAATGTAGAGTCAATATTTCTAAACTAATCCTCTCTTTCTGTCTACTGCTGCTGTTTTCCTTCAGGGATCAATTACATTCATCTCATATTTATTTATCAGGATTTCTATAAATCAGTGCAGAACTTTGTGGCGCTATTTTGCTGAATGTCTTGATTCATTTAGGTTGGGAAATGTTGAACATGGTTCTTTACATGACTTCTTCTGTCCCAACAGTCTTAAACTAAAAAATATTCAGTCTACAGTGATATCAAAAAGGGGAATGCAGAAAAGTGTGGACATTTTCATCCAATAACAGTTTCTCAAAAATGCACTATACTACCACTTGCTTTACACTTCAGAGAGAGCTTGGCAATGGGCGATATTCCAAAATATACATAAACGACAGAATAGGCTGATTACCAATGACTCGAAAAACAACATAAAACTGTTTAATGTTGTGAAACAGCCTACAGAACTATATAAGTATAGGCAATGAAACAAAGCGGTTAGGGTTAGGAAAAGATTGTGGATTGGCTTAAAGTGAGTCGCAAACAAAACTACATTATGGACCAATGTCCGTTGGTTTCACACTGGACATGAACAGCAGTCTCCTTGGTTCATTTGATCAATCACCCAACTTTTTTTGGCACTCACCTTACTTGTTTATTCTCATGATAATTACTACGACTACAACTAGAGGTAGCTGCCTATCAACAAATGAAATACGGGTTGTTATAAGCTGCTTGCACAATCACGCTATATGGTCGTTTCCTGGGTAAGGACGGTCTGTGGTTACCTGTTACCATCCATCTAATGAAAGCCCTCCGCACAAAGGGAACCACATGTACAGTTTACACATACATCAGTAGACTTTTATCTTAACTTTATACTGTGAGTTCTGCATCAAGTGACTTTGTGTGTTGAGTATAAAACTGTCCATTTCCAGGTTTAAATATGACTCTTGATCATTTTAATCTGAACAATTACATTTTACTGTAATCTGAAATGTATTTTTGCATTTGTCCCCATAAATGTTGAAGCACTAAAGAGGAAAGAGCGTTTTCAGATAGGACTAAAGTCTGAATCTGAAGTGAATCTTAAGGTTGACACATCTGTCTTCTCAATTTTAAATTCTGACTGCTGAAACTTTCCTTGAAAGGGAAATCTCACTGGCCAGATTACTCTGCATGTGCATGGTATTGTGGGAGTTTGTGGGGTGCTAGTGGAATTTGGTGCAATGCTGACTCAGAGAAAATGAAGAATTTCCAGTCCACTTCTGTCTTTACCAATCAATCTGCTCTGAGTTGATTGATTGACCGATCACTGGGCTGCCAAACCTTCCGTTAACTGCACGACTTGTCTTGTCTTGTCCCGTTTATTTTTTCCTGATTCCTGGAGTTTTTTTGTGTCCTCTTATCTTGTCCCCTAAAAACTAGTCTTGGTATTGTCTCCTGAATCCTAAAGGTTCCTGTTACCTTCTTGAAAACATTTGTCTCCATCCTCTTTGAATCGTCCTTGACTCCTTGGTAATCAACAAGAATGCACTTTACAGTCGACTCGACTGTGTTTGTCCTTGACACCTCACCACTTGCCTCGTGATTTCTAACAGCAATAGGTGTTTGCCTCCTTTATCTATGGTCTCCTACCCTTTTTATGGATCCTATCCTCTTGTCTTCTTTTGTCCTGTCCCCTTGTGTCCTTTTCTACTAGCATCTTGTCTTCTGAGTGATTTTACCCTACCTTAATAGCTTCAGCTTTTCAAAGCTCATGAATTTATCATCCTACCATCACCTCCAGCGCTGGGCTGCAGCTCCACGAACTGTAACATGGTCCTGATGGACGCCCAGGGGGAATTCACGTCGCCCTGCTACCCCCAGAAATACCCCAATTCGCAGGCCTGTAAATGGACCATGCAGGCCCCTGCCGGCTTCATCATCCAGCTCTCCTTCCTTGACTTTGACCTGGAGGAGGCGCCGGGCTGCATCTATGACCGGGTGGTGGTGAACACGGGCAACACAGATGTTAAGTTCTGTGGCCCGACAGCCAACGGGCTGACACTGAACTCAACGGGAAACGTGATGGAGCTGTCCTTTCACTCCGACTTCAGTGTGCAGAAGAGGGGGTTCAGTGTTAGCTTCAGACACGGTAGGTTAAGGTGACACCAGAGTCCAGTTCTGTTCCTCTCCTCCTCAAATGCAGCTTAACTAATCCAGGCTAACATGCAGTCTGAAAATTATCCTGGGTATTGGTTTGTTAATCTAAAGGCAACACGAGTAAAGAGTTGAAACTATAATCAACACTCGTGAAATTGCCCTGATGATGTGATTTATATGATGCAGGTGTGTAGAGGAGCCTCCCAGAATGCACTGGGGGAGTCCAGTAATAGACATAAATCTCACGTTATGTGCTATTCTCTATTGCAATGTATTCTATCAACAAGTTTAGGCAACAAAAGGTGACGGTTAGATGTAGACGACAAAAGACAAACAGATAAAGTTTCTTGGATAAAATATAGGGAGTGCTACACTGGGTCAATAAACTAAGACGTTGGGATGTTGAAGTAGAAAATCATGTATGATGTGTGACTTTCTTTCCTCTTTGCTTCCTTTGTACTGTTTTTCTTCTTTATCTGTCTTATTGCCTGTCCTCTTCATTTTCACATCTTTTATTCTGTCCGTGCTTTCCCTACTTTACTTTTTCATTCTTTCTGCCTCTTTTATTCCTTTCTTCCTTCCTGTTTTTGTTTTATCATGATTCCTCATCTCTTCACTCTTTTCTACATTTTCTGCCTTTATAACTTCCTTGTGCCCATACTTCTTTTATTCTTTAACTTGTGGTTTTCTTTTTCAATCACGTTTCCCGTTCCTTATTTTTGAACAATTGCTTTCTGCCTTGCTTGCTTCTTTTTCTTTACGGCCCTTTTCTTTCTTCCATCTTCGGACTCCACCTCTTCCATCACTCCTCTACAGTTGCCGTGGCCCTGAGGAACCAGAAGGTCACCATATCCAGAGGCAATGGCCATGTCACGGAGGTCGCCAACTCTGTTACAATACCGGAGCTCAGTTACCTGACACTGTGCTTTGAGCTGGAACGCAGAAGACAGTCACAGGTACACAACATGGGGCGATATGCTGGGCTTTGGTGTCATTGAAGTCCTGAAAATGTGGTTTAAATCTGAAGTATTTCTCTGTAACATCGAAAACCTGTTTTCTCAATCCGCTTACTTTGAGGATACTATGCTTAATAAACTACAGCTTGAATGTTTTTGGCTACAACTGCAATTGACGTGTCTCGTTTGTAGTATTTCAAATCCTAAGCGTCTTTCTTGATTCCTGAACAGAAAGAATGGATCTTCACCTACTATGACAAACGCAACAACAACAGTGTGGGTCTGAGTCTGGGCTCAGATCAGTCCGGCATGAAGATGATTATTGACGGGGTGGTTTGCCCGATCGACTCCATCATCTCCTCCAGTGACTTCACCTCCATCATGAAGCCTTTCTGCGTGCTCTGGACTTCATCGAACGGCCGGGTGGCAGTCTACTTCAATGGGAACTACTGGGCCAAGACTTGCTCCTCCTCCAGTGGGCACTCTGTGCCAGCTGGTGGACAGTTCCAGTTAGGAGGTATGTTTTATCATTCAACAATAATCTCTCACATGTTTGCTTAGTTGTGCAGATTGAAGGATGTTTAGTCTTGAGGAAGTTTTACTTTATACCCAAGAAGCTGCAGTTCTGAAGACATCTGGAAAGAAAGACTAATATCAGAATAAATTTGGCTGAAAGATGAAAGTCTTTTAGACTTCTAATGCCCAAAATCAAACGGAACCGATCTTTGACAATTTCTATTTGTGCGATGCCATGCAAAAGACATCACCACATCTGAAGCCAGCATTGCAAGAACCTGTCGTGTATCGCTTAAACGCCATTGACAACTTCTGATGACTTCTCAATGAGATTTGGGTTGTGCAGCAGAGCAGCAGCATCTAATAAGAATCTACAGAATCCTCTCTGGTACTCCTAAATATACTGTAACTCTTCAGTGGCTCAAGTTGTTGTGGATTTGCACTGTCTCTCAACATTGTGGATTACATCACAACAATTTTTGGAGTTTGTGCATGGAGTCAAAGTTGATGACTTTCGGGCCTACTGGGCATCTGATACACAGGCCTGGCTTGACAACTACATCTCCAACTTTTATCAACTCCAGGTACATCCTGGTAAGATAAATTATGCCTCCTAAAAATGCAAAATCATCCCATTGTGATGATGATTCAGCAGTTACAATTGTAGTGTACTTTCCCAGTTATTGGAACAGCAGAAAGAGTTCTAAAAGGAGCTGTTACTGCAGCAGCAGTAGACTGGATGGTGTTATTAGAGATGTGCAGGAGCTGAAAACCAGCTTGGAATTCACCCAAAGAAACTTTGAAGAGAATATAGGAGGATACACTGAGATTGAAACAAAGATAAAGACATTTGAAAACAACTTAATGAATTCTATGAATTCATAAGGTATAAGTTATATAGAAGAGACAGAGACAGATATGACGGTGGAGTTGCTTTTTTATGTTCAAGAACACATTCCAGTTTTGGTAAGGGAAGACATTATATGCACTGACATTGAAGTAATTTGGCTAGAGATTCATCTTCCATGCTGTAAGCCAATTCTAGTCGGTTGCTGCTATAGGTCACCTAGTTCGAATGTGAAATATTTTGGTAGCATATGTGAAAATCTAGATAGGGTGTCAGATGAAAGTAAAGTTATCTTTCTTCTAGGCGATCTGATCATGTCTTTATTAATATACATGAACAGTGTTCACAGGCTGTCTCAGTGGGAGTAGGATGCAGTGACCACAATTAACTAGAAAGTCAAAAATGCCTAACCCTGCATTCACACCAAAAGCTGCCATTCAAAATCAATGTTCTGAGCGATAAGAGTGAAGCAATGAAGCATCCATCGCGTCTATCGCTTCATCGCGTGGTGCTTGAAGTTGAAATATTTGAACTTTTCAAACGACATCGCGTGAAGCTGCGTTGTGATCAGCGTTGAGATTCATTAAAGTTCTCCGTGAAACATCCAGGGGCTCACCGGGCTCACCAAAATCGCCATTGTTGCAGTCCTTGGGGGAAACCAGACTGTTCATATGGATATAATATAATGGATATAACTATGAACTGTGGATGGCAGCGACATGCCTTTAGACATCTAGTCTGCCGGAAACTCAGAAGAAAAAGAAGAAGAAAGCCGTCAGTGAAGAGTGAAGCTTATCCCAGTCTGATCTACCAGAGACCAGGCAGCAGCCTGCACAGCTACTGAGGTTAAATCACTGACGGCCTGATCTCACTACAACAGAACAACTCTTTTAAGAGCCACACACTTCATCTGAGAGCTCATTTCTGTTCTTTTAAAAGCATTCAGACCCCTGGTTAGCACTAGCATAACATTCATTTAGCATAACAGCAGAAAAGGCTGAGCCAGGGGTTAGTTTCAGTTAACTAGCCGCCTTGGCTGCTGAATGTGATAGACGCGAATGAAGGGATGATCAAAAATGTAACAAATGAAAGCAAGCGACGCGATACTCGCGTTCCAGGCGATGAAAGCGTCAAGCTGCCATTCAAAATCCATGTAAATGACGCGATGACACGTGATGTCACTTCGGGCAACGCGTTCCAAGCGATAAGAGCGATTGGATTTTAACACTACTTTTGATGTCATTGACCACGACATTTTGACTGCAAAGCTCAAATGTTATGGTATCCTTAGTTCTTGCTTGGATACGGAGCTACCTTGGTGGCAAAACACATCAATTCATTTTTTAATGGCTGTTTTTCTGCCAGTGGGAATGTCTTGCGGTGTTCCACAAGGAAGCTGCTTTTATTTTCCATCTTCATTAATGATTTACCCTATGTTGTTAAAAACGCTGATGTACAGTAGTTAGTTATGCATGCTGGTGCCTGTACTGTTTTGTGCATCAACAACTTCAGCTGAGCTAAGTGAGAATCTTCAGGTGGAGTTGTATAACATTTCAAATGGGTGAGAGCAAACAGTTTAGTACTTTAGTAACATTGTTAAAACTAAATATATTGTATTGTATCTACAATAGATACAATGTATCTATTGTACTAAACCTGCTTTGTGAAACAGGCCCCTGGTCATCTGGTGGTTCCAAGTCCACAAACAAATTTAAAGATGAGAACTGTTCTTTAAAGGGCGACTTCTGTGTGGAAGAAGCTCCCTGTCAGTGTCAGACACACGAAAGCAGACCTTGGGCCCGTTTCACAAAGCAGGTTTAGTGAAAACTCTGAGTCTGTTAACCCTGAAATGAGGGAAACTCTGAGTTTTGAGTAACTCAAACCCGAGAGAAAGGGGTAACTCTAGCCTGTTTCACAAAGAGAGGTAACTTAACCTCTCGGTCAGTTACCATGGTAACATGCTCTCTGAAACTAAGCAGTGGTGCTTGTTACACTTTGGGCGAAAACATGCTCAAACTCTCTGTATGAGCGCATTAATATTTACAGTTCCAGTTGTAGCGTAGCGCTCCGCTTCCCCGTTGCTATGGTGACTCGTCGAATCAGGGCTCCATTGATGCTGTCTTTTTTTACTTGTGGTGCACGCGTTTAACTCCAGGTCAAACTACTCTGAGTTGATCAACCTAACGCAAATCTGCTGTTCTGGAACTGAAAACTCAGATTTTCCTATCTCAGAGTAGATCAACTCAGAGTTCAGGGTTAGACTCAGAGTTTTTTGAACCTGCTTTGTGAAACGGACCCCTTATTTTAAAAAGTTACTTAAACATAAATTATTGAATCCCTTTTAGATTTTTAGAAATTGTGCTTGTTGATTACTATTAGTAATTATTGTTTCTTTGTTTGTTAACTGTGGTGTGTTTTCACTTATCCACTTTTTATCTATGAGGCTGAGCTTGTTATTCATTTTGTTTTTTTGTTTTTTGTTTTGTTTTTGCTGTTTGTTTTTGTTTTGTGAATATAGCTCCCTTGTTTTAGTTTTTTTTTTTTATATATATATATATAGTTGTTTTGTTTTAATGATTTGATTTTGTGTGATTTTATGTTTGTTTTAAATGTTGTCACTTCTTGTTCGGACCCCAGGAAGATAAGCGACCACTTTGTGGAAGCTAATGGGCATCCAAATAAAGAATAAAGAATGCTGACATGTCAAGGTCTTGAAGCATTGTCTCAGGGGCAAGTCAAAAACAGAGGAGGTGTAAATATGCGAAATGGGATTGGGCCTCATATAACATGCTGGTGATCTGCAGGGACGAGGAGTGAAGTAAAAACATGAATAATTGTGATTCCTGTGTGTCTATCTGTGTGTTCAGGGAAGCACAGCTTCGACGGTAACATCTATAACCTCCGACTTTGGGATTACGCCATGACGGTGCAGCAGCTTAGCGCGCTAAGCTGCGACACAGTGGGAAACGTCATCGATTGGGACAACAACCACTGGACCATCCCCTCCGCCATGGCTCAGACCGACACATCGCTCAGCTGCAGTGAGTACAGGAAATAATGAACACAATGGACAAACCAAACTGTTGCACCAAGCAACTGGCGAGCACCAGGGTTTATTTGTATTTGTTTCTTATCGCAGGAAATCTCCAAATCCCTTCGTTGTGTGTCCTTAATCAGATTCTCAACCAGAGGTTGAGGTAGCAGGTAGCTTAAAGTCCTAATCAATAAATGGTTTAAAGAGTTAGCATAAACTAATGACCAAACACTTGAAATAGTTACCTAAAAGTAATGACTAAACAGTTGAAATAATTAGCTAAAGGTAGGCTAATGGATAAACAGTTAAAATTGTTAGCATAAACTAATGACTAAACAGTTGAAATAGTTAGCAAAAACTAATGACTAAAGAGTTAGCTAAAAGTAGGCTAATGACTAAACAGTTGAAATAGTTATCTAAAAGTAGGCTAATGGATAAACGGTTGATATAGTTAGCGTAAACAAATTACTAAACAGTTGAAATATTAGCTAAAAGTAGGCTAATGGATAAACAGTTAAAGTAGTTAGCTAAAAGTAAAAAACCAAAAACAACCGTAATATTGACAGTTCAATTGGAAAATGTCCATTTAGTTTTAAATCGAAATCGTTTTATGTCGAAACCAACTGCCCACCAACGACTGTCACTCTAACGACGGGCGTGGGCACTTGGAGCACAAAGGGTGTCAGTGACATCATCGGCCTTGTGAGAGGTTAAATACCTGGATCTCCACACCAGTTAGTTGGACCAGTCCCAGCCTGGTCAGATGCGTACATGAACTGATGAAGCCTCTTGGATGAGAGGTGAAACGTCTTCCTAGACAAATAACCAAGTCCAGTTGTTTTTGACTGAAATTGCTTTGAGGATAACGATGACCTGGACGAATGAGAACATTCACAGATTTAGTTTTAAACATTTTGAACATCCATTGGGAATCAACGAAGGGCTGTGGTGGTACCTCATACCAAAAAGATTGTAAACAACTTTCCTAAATGATCCATATGCAATACTAATAGTGTACTTTAACGACGCAAACACACACACACACACACACACACACACACACACACACACACACACACACACACACACACACTGTTTCAGTCTGTTTGCTATCAGGATGGAAAATTACAGCCAGACTTCAGCCAAGTTGTGGTACATTTTGGGTGCAGCTGGTAAGTTAACTGACTCCAGCCACCAGTTTGGCTGCTGACCAATCTGTGTGATTCCTGCTCTGCTCTGAAAACCCAGTTGGCTGGTGAAATACACGACAAAATTCCTGCGCACACACAGACACACACACACACACACACCGTTGTATGACCTGAAAAGCAAATCAAATCACATACAATTACATTTCTTATTTTTTGTAAGTTTTTTTACAGTGTTTATTAGTACATATATACTAGTATATAAAAATGCTTTTTATACACACACACTCACACACACACCGAACACACACACACACACACACACACAAATGTTGGTACAAAAGGCCACGGACTCTATTCACACACACTTAAAAACCTGAAACCAAGCTTACATAATCAACCATTTTCTCACAGTATTTAAGTATTAACCATGAAAGAGAGTGTAAGTGTGTGTGTGTGTGTGTGTGTGTGTGTGTGTGTGTGTGTGTGTGTGTGTGTGTCCACGGAGTAGTACTGAACCTCTTCTTTAAAGCTCTGTAAATGAGTGTGTGCCCACAGGAGGATAGCCACAGCGGTTTCTGTGAAATTCCTGCCAATGCTATATCCACTGGCCAAGGGGCCTCTGTGTGTGTGTGTGTGTGTGCGTGTGTGTGTGTGTGTGTGTGTGTGTGTGTGTGTGTGTGTGTGTGTGCGTGCGTGCGTGCGTGCGTGCGTGCGTGCATGCGTGTGTGCGTGTGTGTGTGTGTGTGTGTGTGTGTGGGAGAGAGACCTGCCGTGGTTTCAAGAATATGCATGGTTCTTCACGACGTTTCCTGACTTGAATACAGTAAAATAATCATATCTAGGCAGCGTCTCTGCAGGAAAAACACACTTCTAGTGTATCATAACTCATGAATTAAATGCACTATTTTCGGTCGCCTTTTGACGTCTAAACTTAACCATCACCTTTTGTCGTCTAAACGCTGTTCTCCACTTCCAGACTCTGTATTTATTAAGATGTCGTGCGATCCTGTTTATGAGAATACGTTGTATACTTATTTTTAATAATTTGAATCTGTAAAGTAACTAAAGCTGTCAGATAATTGCAGTTACGTATAGTAGTTGAGTAAATGTACTTTAAATACATGCCAATACAACTGATAATCAAAATACGACACTGATTAACCAGTCCAACCCTCTTTATATTTACTTTTTTATTACAATATGACTAAAGAAAGGGGAAAAATAAACTTTTCTCAGTTGCATGTTGATGTGTTTCTGAGGGATCTGTCTAATTGTTTTTGTCTGGCTGACTGGCTCAATGACCGACCCCATGTTCAGCCCATTACTAAGTGATTGCTGAATGACTGATTGCTTATGTTCTGCCTATTATTAATTACCTTGTCTTGTTGTTGTGAGACCTCAGCAGTGTTTTGCTGCTGTAATTAACCAGCCTCTCGTTGTGTTTCTATTATTAACTGACTGCTTTATTGACTAACCGAGATCCTTATATCTCTTAAACTGTAACTGTATTTCCCTGAAGTGACCAAATGCTGATGTCCACTGATCTGTCCTTCTCTTTACAGTCTGCTTCCCTCATTGCATTCACTTAACTGCTGCTGCGCCAACTAGTGGTGAGTGCTGCTAACACCCTGCTAATGTGTGTGTGCGTGTGTGTGACTGTGTCCAGGTTGATATATTTGCTTGTGCTAACTGAGCTATGATTCATGAATGAAAATGTGTATTAATCTCTTTGAAAAATTTTGACTGTCATGTTGTTTTTGTGCCTCTTCAAAACATTTCCTACGAAGTGTTAAGTTAATATGATTTGTATTTATTTTATCAATTATATTTGTTTTATCATCATCTTTGTCATGAACGGTACGGGGATAACACAAAGAGACTGGACCCAAATTCAGACATGGACACGGGATAAAAGTACAAACAAAAGTTTAATATAAACGACAAACAAAACATGTAAAACACTACAGGGTAACAAGTAACTAGGGACGAGATGGTCGAGGGAAACAGGAACAGGGTAACGACGGACGATCAGGGAAACGGACGAGGAAACAGGAACACGGGATACTACGGAGAAAAACAATAGACAAGCAACGATTAATATAATTACCGACGGGGAGCGTGAAGACCACAAACGAGTACGGAATGCCAATCCGGGGGGAATACTTTACCAAGCGAAGGATAACAACAGTCCGGCGCTGCATGCCTGTCAACTCAGGGTTTTAGTAGTCCACAGGTGATCAGTGTAACAGGCTGCAGCTTGGGGAAAACATGCCTATCGGACCTAAATGACAAGACACAAGAGGGAGACACATGCAGGTAAAGACAGACAGAAGGAGACAAACTCATACAAAAGGAAGATGAGGGTACTGACAGAACCGACTCTTGACAATCTTGCTGTTTAATGCTGTGAAACACGTTTATATATCCAGTTTATGTTATTTTATATGGCATCGTCTGCATATATAATGATATTGTGCATTTTTTTGAGAAACTGATATTGGATAAAATAGCCATACTTTGCTGCCTTCTCCTTTTAACCATAGAATAAAAAAGCCTTTATAATCATTGTATTGCATACACCGAAATTAAGGTTCAGTTCCTTTGGTGCATAAGAACACAATTTAAGGACAATTAAAGCAATTAAAAGGGGTATAAAAATATGAGAATACAAAAATAAATACACTATATACATGGGAAAAAGAGTGAAATGGATAGAAGTGGTTGCATTACTGTGGTATTAAATAGTTAGGATAAATATGTATATAACTGCCATTAGAATGATATCACTAAAGTAAATATCTTTTGGTTTTAGACTGTTGACTAGACTGACAGAAGAAGTCATTTGAAGAACAGGTTTCACTTGTTCCTAACCAAAATAAAGAAAGATATTCAGCAGAAATTGCGCCGCTGTCTAAACAGAAATCCTGGTACATAAATATGAGATGAACATAACTGATCAGTGAAGGGAAACAGCAGCATGAGACTGAAAGAGAGGATTAGTTTGGAGAAGAAAAGATGAAATATTAACTCGTTCACAGACATCTTCTGTTCTGAGATTAAAAATGTCACCAACAGCTCACGGTTCAAATCAGGGTCACAGATGTCAACACATACATACACGTGCTCAGACACAAAGAGGATGTAAGAGGTGTTTAAAGAGGTGTTTCAAACAGAAAAGTCTTTATATGAAGGTTTACAGATCCAGAAAGGATGGATACAGACATGTCTCTACTATATGCTGCTTGTTAGACGGTTAGTAGACGGTTAGTAGACGGTTAGTAGAGGGTTAGTAGACGGTTAGTGGATGGTTAGACGGTTAGTAGACGGTTAGTAGATGGTTAGTCGACGGTTAGTAGACGGTTAGTGGACAGTTTGTGGACGGTTAGACAGTTAGTGGGCGGCTAGACGGTTAGTGGACGGTTAGACGGTTAGTAGACGGTTAGTAGACGGTTAGTAGACGGTTAGTAGACGGATAGTAGATGGTTAGTGGACGGTTAGTACACGGTTAGTGGACGGGTAGTAGACGGTTAGACGGTTAGTAGACGGTTAGTGGATGGTTAGACGCTTAGTAGACGCTTAGTAGACGCTTAGTAGACGCTTAGTAGACGCTTAGTAGACAGTTAGTGGACGGTTAGACGGTTAGTAGACGGTTAGTGGACGGTAAGTAGTCGGATAGTAGACGGTTAGTAGACGGTTAGTGGACGGTTAGTAGACGGATAGTAGACGCTTAGTGGACGCTTAGTGGACGGTTAGACGGTTAGTAGACGGTTAGTAGAAGGTTAGTGGACGGTTAGTGGACGGATAGTAGACGGTTAGTGGACGGTTAGTACACGGTTAGTGGACAGGTAGTAGACGGTTAGTGGACGGTTAGTGGACGGTTAGTACACGGTTAGTGGGCAGGTAGTAGACGGTTAGACAGTTAGTAGACGGTTAGTAGACGGTTAGATGGTTAGGGGGCAAGAGGGTTAGTAGGTTAGATGGTTAGTAGACAGTTAGTAGACCGTTAGATGGTTAGGGGGTAAGAGGGTTAGTAGGTTAGATGGTTAGTAGACGGTTAGTAGACGGTTAGTAGACGGTTAGTAGACGGTTAGTAGACGGGTTGAATTGTTAGGGGGTACGAGGGTTAGTAGGTTAGATGGTTAGTAGACGGTTAGTAGACGGTTAGTAGACGGTTAGTAGGCGGTTAGATGGTTAGGGGGTAAGAGGGTCAGTAGGTTAGATGGTTAGTAGACGGTTAGTAGATGGTAAGATGGTTAGGGGGTAAGAGGGTTAGTAGGTTAGATGGTTAGTAGACGGTTAGTAGACGTTAGTGGACGGTTAGTAGACGGTTAGAGGGTCAGTAGGTTAGATGGTTAGTAGACGGTTAGTAGATGGTAAGATGGTTAGGGGGTAAGAGGGTTAGTAGGTTAGATGGTTAGTAGACGGTTAGTAGACGTTAGTGGACGGTTAGTAGACGGTTAGAGGGTTAGTAGACAGTTAGTAGACGGTTAGTGGACGGTTAGTAGATGGATAGTAGACGCTTAGTGGACGGTTAGTGGACGGTTAGACGGTTAGTAGACAGTTAGTAGACGGTTAGTGGACGGTTAGTAGATGGATAGTAGACGCTTAGTGGACGCTTAGTGGACGGTTAGACGGTTAGTAGACGGTTAGTAGAAGGTTAGTGGACGGTTAGTGGACGGAAAGTAGACGGTTAGTGGACGGTTAGTACACGGTTAGTGGACAGGTAGTAGACGGTTAGTGGACGGTTAGTGGACGGTTAGTAGACGCTTAGTGGACGGTTAGTGGACGGTTAGACGGTTAGTAGACGGTTAGTAGAAGGTTAGTGGACGGTTAGTGGACGGATAGTAGACGGTTAGTGGACGGTTAGTACACGGTTAGTGGACAGGTAGTAGACGGTTAGTGGACGGTTAGTGGACGGTTAGTGGACGGTTAGTACACGGTTAGTGGACAGGTAGTAGACGGTTAGACAGTTAGTAGACGGTTAGTAGACGGTTAGATGGTTAGGGGGCAAGAGGGTTAGTAGGTTAGATGGTTAGTAGACGGTTAGTAGACCATTAGATGGTTAGGGGGTAAGAGGGTTAGTAGGTTAGATGGTTAGTAGACGGTTAGTAGACGGTTAGTAGGCGGTTAGTAGACGGTTAGTAGACGGGTTGGATTGTTAGGGGGTAAGAGGGTTAGTAGGTTAGATGGTTAGTAGACGGTTAGTAGACGGTTAGTAGACGGTTAGTAGGCGGTTAGATGGTTAGGGGGTAAGAGGGTCAGTAGGTTAGATGGTTAGTAGACGGTTAGTAGATGGTAAGATGGTTAGGGGGTAAGAGGGTTAGTAGGTTAGATGGTTAGTAGACGGTTAGTAGACGTTAGTGGACGGTTAGTAGACGGTTAGAGGGTCAGTAGGTTAGATGGTTAGTAGACGGTTAGTAGATGGTAAGATGGTTAGGGGGTAAGAGGGTTAGTAGGTTAGATGGTTAGTAGACGGTTAGTAGACGTTAGTGGACGGTTAGTAGACGGTTAGAGGGTTAGTAGACAGTTAGTAGACGGTTAGTGGACGGTTAGTAGACGGATAGTAGACGCTTAGTGGACGGTTAGTGGACGGTTAGACGGTTAGTAGACGGTTAGTAGAAGGTTAGTGGACGGTTAGTGGACGGATAGTAGACGGTTAGTGGACGGTTAGTACACGGTTAGTGGACAGGTAGTAGACGGTTAGTGGACGGTTAGTGGACGGTTAGTAGACGCTTAGTGGACGGTTAGTGGACGGTTAGACGGTTAGTAGACGGTTAGTAGAAGGTTAGTGGACGGTTAGTGGACGGATAGTAGACGGTTAGTGGACGGTTAGTACACGGTTAGTGGACAGGTAGTAGACGGTTAGTGGACGGTTAGTGGACGGTTAGTACACGGTTAGTGGACAGGTAGTAGACGGTTAGACAGTTAGTAGACGGTTAGTAGACGGTTAGATGGTTAGGGGGCAAGAGGGTTAGTAGGTTAGATGGTTAGTAGACGGTTAGTAGACCGTTAGATGGTTAGGGGGTAAGAGGGTTAGTAGGTTAGATGGTTAGTAGACGGTTAGTAGACGGTTAGTAGACGGTTAGTAGACGGGTTGGATTGTTAGGGGGTAAGAGGGTTAGTAGGTTAGACGGTTAGTAGACGGTTAGTAGACGGTTAGTAGACGGTTAGTAGGCGGTTAGATGGTTAGGGGGTAAGAGGGTCAGTAGGTTAGATGGTTAGTAGACGGTTAGTAGATGGTAAGATGGTTAGGGGGTAAGAGGGTTAGTAGGTTAGATGGTTAGTAGACGGTTAGTAGACGTTAGTGGACGGTTAGTAGACGGTTAGAGGGTCAGTAGGTTAGATGGTTAGTAGACGGTTAGTAGATGGTAAGATGGTTAGGGGGTAAGAGGGTTAGTAGGTTAGATGGTTAGTAGACGGTTAGTAGACGTTAGTGGACGGTTAGTAGACGGTTAGAGGGTTAGAGGGTTAGTGGAGGTTAGTAGATGGTTGTTGGAGGGTTAGTGGACGGTTAGAGGGTTAGTAGACAGTTAGATGGTTGTTAGAGGATTAGACAGTTATTCGGCGGTTAGATGGTGAGACGGTTAGACGGTATTGTTAGATGGTGAAGGCAACTTGTTCTGTTCCTGGTTGGGAACCTCAGCAGAACTATTTACTTTGCAGAACACATTTCCTTTTTGCAAGTTTGCTCTGCCAGTTGAATGGAAACACAGTTCATGGCGTTCATTATGTTTCCTCATTACTGCACAATATTGAATCGCATTTTCTATTCAACACAGCTGCTGCTTCAAGTTTGAGTCTTCTATTAATGTAATTTGCAGGTTGCAGTTGCCAGCGTTTTGACTAATCAGCACTCTCGTAACATAGTGCTGTGTGTCAGAAGCAGCAGATGGAAGAGCTAACAGACTAGATATTGGTTAAAATGTCTTGGTGTTTATATGAATATCGACTAAACTGTGAAGTACACTGACAAACCTGAAACAAACGGGAACATCTTCTCTCCCGGCAGATAATAAACATGTTTTTGCAGAAGTGTCGGTAAACTACAGTCCACTGCCCGTGTTGACTCATTAAGATTAATGACACCCTGCTAAAGACATACAGAGGAAAATAAATGTTTTTATTTACACTGAAAGGGAAATTATTGTATTGGTTTTCATCAGTGACACAACATCACTTCCCTTCATAACATTCAACTGGCTTCATTTCTGTAAAAACTATTTTTGCAGCTAAAATCTTCTACCTGCTGCCCAGCATAAAGATTAAGTTAAACTAATTAAATACAGCTCATTATTAGGAGACACTTTCTCCTGTTTAACAGCTCAGGAGGTCTGCAGGGCACAAAACAGCATTTATTGCGCTAATGTAGAATGGCGGGAACATGGAGGGAGGTAAGGAAAGGAAAGAGAGGAAGAGGATGAAGACTCAGTCACATTTGCATTTACAACTGAAATTTCATACCGAAGTGAATTAACATTAGTAAATTAGCACAATAAGTGGATTAAATGCACACAGAGCATACTCCCTAAGTTTGAGCTTGGTGAACTTTGACTTTCAGATTTGTGACCAATTGCAAACCATCTTCAAGGGAAAATGAAGTTTCTGTAAGCAATAAAACACAATTAAAAGCATCAAAAAACAGTCATTAGGGAGAATAAGACATAAAAAACAAGCTAAAATAGATTAAACAGTGCATTAAGGAAGCTATCAGATTAACTGTGTGGCACCGTTCAGTTTCATAAAACCTGTTGTCTCTAACATGATTATTTTAAAGAAATGGGTCCTAAAATACAGGACTTTGACCTGGAGGACCTGTGTTCATGTCCTGGAAGAACTAAGACAAACCACCACCTTTATCTGATCTGAACCAAGTCCTTTAGTGACTAAACTTAACCGTCACCTTTTATCGTCTAAACTTAACGTCACCTTTTATCGTCTAAACTTAACCATCACCTTTTGTCATCTAAACTTAACCATCACCTTTTGTCGTCTCAACTTAACCGTCACCTTTTGTCGTCTAAACTTAACCGTCACATTTTGTCATCTAAACTTAACCGTCACCTTTTGTCTTCTAAACTTAACCTTCACCTTTTGTTGACTAAACTTAACGTCACCTTTTGTCGTCTAAACTTAACGTCACCTTTTGTCGTCTAAACTTAACGTCGCCTTTTGTCGTCTAAACTTAACCGTCTCGTTTTGTTGATTAAACTTAACCGTCACCTTTTGTTGTCTAAACTTAACGTCACCTTCTGTCGTCTAAACTTAACCGTCGCCTTTTGTCATCTAAACTTAATGTCACCTTTTGTCGTCTAAACTTAAACGTGGCCTTTTGTCGTCTGAACTTTACGTCACCTTTTGTTGTCTAAACTTAACCATCACTTTTTGTCATCTAGACTTAAACAGTCATCTTTAACTTTCACCTTTTGTCGTCTAAACTCACTCTCATCTTTTGTCGTCTAAACTTAACTGTGACCTTTTGTCGTCTAAACTTAACCCTCACCTTTAGTTGACGCCCTCTAACCCTGGTGTAGTTCCTGCAGGAAAGACAGAAAATCATATAAATAAAAAGAGAGGATAAAAGTGAAGGAAGAAAAAGGAGAAAGAACAACAGGTGGAGGGAAAGGTAGATCATGACGCGGCAAAACCCTCACCTCTTTTGAATCACATGTCATCCACGATTAGTGAATGCCTGCGTCTTCACTGCGATGACTTACAGCTGTTCACTCCGACACATTCCTCCTGTTTCAGTGACTCAACAAAGTGTCGGTTCTCCCTCTGAGGCCTGTGGATTGACAGTATGTGTGGGCCGCAGCAGAACAAAGTACTTGAGGAGCTCTTGATTTCTGGCTGCTGTCGAGCACACAGTCGGTCAGACGGACTGTCCCGCACATAAAACATGAGGAATCTGAGTCCCTAAGAGCAGCCAGGCCGACCACAGCCCACAGAGGCAGGGCCATCCAAGCGCTGCGTGCGGTCACAAAAACACTGAGAGAAAGTTTCTTGGATGCAAACTGTCAGAGATTCATGTTTTCCCTCAAAACTGTTTTGACCAATAGATCATCATATTGCCAGACTGCTGCTTTCATCCAATGCAAGCTGGGATAATGCACCTCGCCACTGCTCGGGGCAGAGCCACAAGTTTAAAGGTTATGTGGACGATGGAGGATCATAGAAACTGGAGTCAGGAATAAATAACGTTCACATTTGGCGCCTGCTTTTGTTGAAGCAGAAACTAACTGTTCTTATACTGAAATTGTCCCCAGAGTTATTTTATGATTATGATATTAATCATTAGTCTTGAAAGATTGCTTTGTAAATGTAATTGGTTACAATTACAAGTTACCCTCTTTACAATGTAACAGTAGTGTAACTATTTCAATTACTTTATTAAAGTAATGTCATTAATTCCATTTGATTACTATTTGATGACTTCTTTGAACTTCCGACTTCTTCCTTTGAATCAGTGTTATCAACTGTTAACCAATGTTCCCTTGTTAAGACCTGCTTGTGTTAGGGTACGTCCACACGATGGAAAACGACCTTTTTTTCGTCCACACGGATTCGGCTCAGGAAATATCTGTGTCCACATGAAACCATTGAAACCGACTACAAACGCTGTAGTACACATGCCAGGCCTGGATGTGGAGCTGTAACTGCCACAGAAATACACCAATAACAACAGAGAAGAAGAGACGGGGAGATGCTGTGGAGAATCCAAACACCGGAGAGTTTCTCTCCAAATCCTCCTCCATCTTAGAGAGAAATGTGTCACTGTTTCTGGTGTTAGTGGAGACTTTTGTGCTGTTCTGGACTCTGATGCACCGATCACTCTGTAACTAGTGTCCTCAACGAGCAGAGGGTGCTGCTGGGAGCCCCTTCCCTGTCCCAAAGCACTCACAGGCGCCACTTTCGCACTACATTTAGATACTTTTCACACCTTCTTAGAACTGGATTTAGAAACACAGACTAGAGAGCAGTTTAGCTCCTTATTCAGAGCATCAGGGAAAAGGGAGAAATCTGTGGTCGGCCTAATCCATTCCCATGCCTGTGGCTCAGAGTCTAGTTCAGTAAACAGTCTATGGGTCCGTCTCTCTCCTCTCACGCAGCAGCACTGTAGTTGTTGTTATGTGTGCACGGTTAGAGGTCGGGGGTGGGGAGACTGCATCGTTTTACAAAGTATGCGGTTTCACCATCAATGCCAATGGAGGGGGTTTCAAATATACCAACTCTGGGAACTGCTTTGAAAAGATCCGTTTACAGGCTCCGATAAGCGGCTGCATGTGGACGGTCGTCCAAAACGATACCAAAATTGTGTGGGCCCTAAATCTTCATTTATATTTGCGCCCTTATCTGATATCTGCACATAATGTTTTTGATACTTCCAGCACTGGAATGCGTTTTTATCCCACATTGTCAAAACAGTGTAACCACTCAGACGATGCTCCAGGGGCAAATGAAATGGCAAATGGGTTGAGCTGGGGCTGCAGTTTTAAACATGGTTTGGTTTGTGGAGGGAAACAGGAAAAGAAAGAAGAAAACCATGCAAAGCAACAAAAATGAAACATATCCTTAGGTTTGCAGACAATGTTCAGATTTAACTAAAATTGTAATCATGAATAATTCCATAAGTAACTGTAATGTAATTACTCATTTTTTTTCCAGTAATGTAACTGAATACAATTATGCTGATTTTGTAATTAAATTACTTAACACAATGACATGTAACTAGTTGCTTCCCAACACTGTTTATTGCTGCAGAAATGACGTCCAGAGCACCAATCCACATAGGGAGGAGGGGCG
Source organism: Echiichthys vipera (assembly GCF_963691815.1). Taxonomy (NCBI): domain Eukaryota; kingdom Metazoa; phylum Chordata; class Actinopteri; order Perciformes; family Trachinidae; genus Echiichthys; species Echiichthys vipera. Next base: position 5,561,161 of record NC_139844.1, on the reverse strand, counting down.
TCGTTGTGGGTTTAGTTAAATGTTACAAATGAAAATGACAACAGAAATAAACAAGTTTAATTGCTGTGCACATTTAAATAAATCAATAGGACTATCATATATATATGTATCTATAGATAGATGGATAGATTGTAATATATTTTATTAATATACGTTTTTGATACATTATTTTCTTGTGGTGCTGACACACATTGTGAAATCACGTTGGCTTAGGTTATTTAATACCTCAGTTTCTTCTTCTCCAAGCCCTTATTTGGTGACATCTCTCAGGTTTTGTTTGTGTTATGTGTGTGTGTGTGTGTGTGGGTGTGCGCGCTTGTGTGCGTGTGTGTTTGCACAAAGCACCACACCTGCCCTCATATGGTGGTAAGGTGTTCTTTCGTGGGTGAGCTCAACCGCGTTTTTTATTTTCAGTTGACTCAACAATGTGACAGATTTTTTTCAATCTATTTGACTAAAACATCACTTTAACCAACCAACCTTAAATATTTAACATTATTTTGTCTGAGTGTGAATATGACTTGTCCCAACATTAAAACCGCGCTCCCTGATTATTTTAACTGATTAACCACTTTGTCTTTAATGTCCCCTCCTCTTCCCTGAAGGTGTCTCCCTGCCTAGCCTCACCCCTCTCACCACCAGCTGTGACTCCCCTGGACTGGGCTGCCCAGGTAGGAAAAACCAACACATCCATGTGCTCAGCAGCTGCTCCTAAAGATCCTTTTATTTATATTAAAGATGCTTTAACTGAAATATCTTCAATTATAAGAAATAATAAACTTTCTGTGAATACTGACTTCATTTGCAGATAAAGAGACATATTAGACATCCGGGCTGAATTTAAACCTGTAGTTACAACTCGTTTTATTAGAACTAGTTATTTAAATATATATAAGTATGATCTTTTTTCACTTTCACACCTGTTGTTGGTTTCTTTGATCTGGGAAAAGGAGAAAAATTGCTTTTTCTCATTCCTTCTGGGCGGTTTTGTGGACTAATTTTTAAAATGTATAAAAAAATTTGCTCCGCTCACACGCAGTTGCTCATGGAGGAATTGTTAGGTCTCTGTAAATCATAGGTCATAGAGTGTGGTCTAGACCTACTCATTTCTACTACTACTGCTTTTTTGCTGGTTATCCATCTATTTTTCCATCTTATTGTGATGGGTTTACATCTATTTTAAATCATTTTCCATCTTTAGGTGGTGGTTTTGCATCTATTTTTAGTTCTTTTTTATCTCTTCATGGTGGTTTTGCATCAATGTTTAGTCATTTTGCATCTTTTTGTGGTGGTTTTGCATCTATGCTTAGTGAATGTGCATCTTTTTGTGCTTGTTTTTTTTTTGTGTGTATTAATAATCATTTTGCATTTCCTTCTGGTCATTTTGTGGTAACTCGCAAAGTTACCAGTCAGGGCCCCTGACCCTTTGGGCCCCAGGGCCTGTGCCCAGTTGGCCCGTTCAATAGTCCATCCATGTCTTTAGTTACCATGAGTTCATATGTTTTCGTCAAAATCTTTACTGGCTGTTCGTACCTTGAATTATTCACCAAAGTTCACCTGAAAGGATTCTCTAACTTGCTGCCAAGAATGGTGTTTACTGCTGCGGTTTTCCTCCATGACACAACCTTAACCCTGTCTAATACAGGAGAACCCAGTGGGATTCAAACTCTTAACCATTTCTGTCAGTCTCTGCTTTGTTGCCTTGTTAGGAAGTCCCAATTCCCCCCCCCCCCCACAAAGGTTTTGTGAACCCCCTAAAGCAGCTTAACCCCTGAAATGGATTCTGGATGGCTCGTTAACTCTCTCAACTCCACTAGGCTCAGGTTTGGATCTGAGAACATCCACGTTCCCTAAAGCCCAGGACATGTTCTCGCCTCTGAACTTTCTGAAAAGCTGTCAAACTTTGAAACAGCTGAAAAGATTTACACAAAAGAGAATGGGGATTTTTGAGAAGGAGAGGAGCAATGGAACAAAAGAAGAAGAAACTTAACCATTTATATCGGAGAAAAAAAAGAGGCAAATTTTAACAAAAACAGAAGGAAAATGTTTATATTTGAAGTTGAAGATTTGAAGTTGAAGTTGTACACTAGGGCTGCCGACCAGTGGTCATCATTTAGAGCGGTTAGTTGACTAATCCCCCAACGCCTCCAGTATAGCCTCAGCAACTGAATAACATAATTCAACATAATAAATAACCATAAGGCTGCCGCCTGTTAATGACACATGCAAATTATTTCAGATTCTAATTCTGAATGTGTCAGAAAAAATCAGCAAGAAGACTGTCAGAACATGGGCAGGTAGCTAGGCTAACGTCACTTACATGTTTTAAGGTGGTAGGTCATGTTCGGCTAACGTCACTTACATGTTTTAAGGTGGTAGGTCATGTTCGGCTAACGTCACTTACATGTTTTAAGGTGGTAGGTCATGTTCGGCTAACGTTACTTACATGTTGTAAGGTGGTAGGTCATGTTCGGCTAACGTCACTTACATGTTTTAAGGTGGTAGGTCATGTTCGGCTAACGTCACTTACATGTTTTAAGGTGGAAGTCATGTTCGGCTAACGTTACTTACATGTTTAAGGTGGTAGGTCATGTTGGTCTAACGTTACTGACATGTTTAAGGTGGTAGGTCATGTTCGTCTAACGTTACTTACATGTTTAATGTGGTAGGTCATGTTCGTCTAATGTTACTTAAATGTTTACGGTGGTAGGTCATGTTCTTCTAACGTTACTTACATGTTTAAGGTGGTAGGTCATGTTCGGCTAACGTCACTTAGATGTTTTAAGGTAGTATGATGTTTGATGTTTCTGAAGATCATCTTCAGATTTTCCTGTTTTGTGACGTTTGTTCAGACCTTTTTTACATCCCTGATCTGCTCAAAGGTTGAGTGTTGAACGCCACGGACATAGTCACGTGGGAAAGAAGGACAGTAGACTAACAACACGCTGTCAGATGATATTCAGAATTTGTCAGCTGTTATTGTCTCTGAATGTTGCTGCGTGACGTTATAAACTCTGTGATGTTGATGTGATGTGATTGGGGGCGGCAGTAGTTCAGTCCATAGGTGACTTGGCTGGGAACTGGAGGGTCGCTGTGTAGACCATGAATGGAGCGTGGACTGGTGGCTGGAGATGTGCCAGTTCATCTCCTGGGCACCGCCGAGGTGCTGTTGAGCAAGGCACCGAACCCCCAACTGCTCGGGGCGCCGGTCACTGGCAGCCCCCTCGCTCTAACATCTGTCCACTAGTTGCATGTATATAGGTCCTGTCTGTGCATGTGTGTGTATTTTGGGTCTGTGTGTAAAATGAAAAAATAGAGTGAAAATTGAATTTCCCCACTGCGGGATGAATAAAGGAATTCTTCTTCTTTTTCTATGTTGGCGAGGATGTTGACTCTCCTCCAGCTCGCTGCGACATGTTCAGTCCCTCTTTACGACTTACATCCATATTTTAATCTTTTTTCATGATTAGATTTTAAACTTTGATATGAGACAGAGGTGTGTCAGTCTTCAGTTTTTGTGGAGTCAGTCAAGTTTGTCGAAATGATGCTCTGCTTATTCACCTTCAGAAGTTTCTGCAGATGAGGAAAGTGTTAAAAGGTAGTTTGGTAAGAGTTCCCCTTCTGCCGCTCAAGGAGTAACCTCAGGCACACTCTGTTATTGACTTTTCTCTTAAATTACCTGTCTGTGTCCTGAGGGGAACATAAGCGAGACATTTTTTTTTTAAAAGAACACCACCCCAGGGTGCTGTTTAGCCCAGAACCATTTAAACAGCTCCAGGTCACATGATCTGCACTTTACCAGTAGCAATCTGTCAGAAACAGCAGCTGAAGACGTGACCCAGTCCCACTCCTTAAATGTCAGTTCTCACACTGTCCTGAGCTACGGAGGCCTCAGAGGGACATTTTTCTAAAGGTCAGTTTTTTGGGATTGTGCTCATGAGAGGAAAATGAAGCTTGTATGCCTGAATATTAATGACGGGTCAGCAGGCCATGGGAGAGCGCTCACAGGGTTCGATGTTGAATCCTGGAGCCGGATTGGTCTGCAGAGTCCAGGGTCATCGAAAGAGCAGCCCCCCTCCCCCACCCCCGGAGCTGGAAGGAAATCAGTGTTAGTCTTTTGATTAACAGCCTCGCTTTGACCACCAGGACGCCTGACTGCCCGGTGAGAACAGGTGTGCTGCAGCAAGCGAAGCCTTCATCAACACAGATTGTTCAGGCTTAAAGAGAGAGTAGTGTCCCATTTTTGGGGACACATTGGCGTGACTTGTGACTATGTGTGGTTTTTTTCCTGCTTTTGGCCTCAGCTAAAAGAATAATATGAATCAGTCGCTGCACCGGCCTGCTACCTCCTTTCACATGCAACAATCTAAAGACAGTATAAAAGCCTGATTTAGACCTCAAAATACCAGTTTGGGAGTGGACCTCTTAGTGTCTTTGCAAAAGCGAAATTCATTTTATTCAAAAGAGGAGTCCCAGCTTCATTACTGCCCAACACTGGTGCGTTTTAGTCTTTCTGGGTCTGTAAAAGGTTCAGTTGAGTTCACAATAAACTTCTCAGGAATCAAATGGAAATTAAATGTTGTAGAGGAAAAAACAGTTCTGTTCTGTATGTCCAAAGGGGTCCATTGACCTCTGACCTCCAGATGTGGGATTGTAAATGGGTTCTCCAGGTCCAGATGTGTGGATGTAAACAGGTTCTCTGGGTCCAGATGTGAGAATTTAAATGGGTTCTCTGAGTCTGAATGTGTGAATGTAAACAGGTTTTTCAGGGTCCATAAACAGTGTTAGAGGTCATAACCCGGGTCTGACTGTAAACAGAAGACTCTTGTGGACTCAATGAGCCCAGTTGTCTTCATGTGTGATGATGTCAGTCCCCATAGGAGACATTTCATTGTCTAAAAGTATCTGTTGTGACCTTGGATAATCACAGCCTCATGAAACTTTACAAACACAAACTAGAGACTGAGGGCGTTCAGAGGATGGATGGCTTTCACCGGGAGTTTCACAATAAGAGCCTTTCTGACCACACAACACAACACAAGTGACAAAACAATCAACCACAAATGATCCCAAATCACAGCATGGATTTTTCTGTGCTGTTCCTCAACGTCTGAGGGTCTTAATGTGGGATTTTGGAGGATTTTTGACCATTTTTATCAGTTCTCCAGTTGTGAAAAAATGTTACATTTAGCACCAAATCTGTGGAAGAAATGGGTTCAACACAAAAAATGTATTTTTTGATTTAAGACATGAGGAAGTTGACACAGTTCCGAGCTCATTAATCAACAGCTTAATTCATGTCAGGTGTCATCAGCGTTATTAGCAAACTACCAACGACAGTAGAAAAGAGAGGGACGCAGATACAGTTTTGAACTCTCCAGTTTGGTATTATGGCCATCGCCATCTTGGATTTCTTAGCCCGTATGTGACCATATTTGGACAATATTTGAACGCTAAGCCAAAGGCTAAGCAGATGATTTTCCAGTTTCCGGTGTTTGAAAGTAGGTGAGTGGGGAACTCTCTGCAGGGACATTATTTTGTGCATAGGTTTTTGTAAGATAGCAAAAAAACCTGTGAATGAGTAAACAGTATGCAGCTGCTGTGTACGCCGACCTCGTACTGATAAAGGTCCTTCACTGAGGATGATCATGCAGCTTCACAACCGTTCATCATCTGCTGCATCTTTCTCTCTCTCATCCCGACCCCCCAGCTGCTTCCTCTCATGCCACCCCATCCACTGACTCCACTAACACCATCCATGCTACTAATGCCAACACCCACGGTAAGCAACCCTCCTCCATGTGCAGCTTTCTCCTAATATTCTCTTTCTTTTCCCTCTGTTACTTCTCCCTTTACTCTACTTTTTCTTAACTCATCTCCTTTAAATTTAAGATAATAGACTTTGGGGCTCATTTAACGATTTAAAGAAATCATTCACAGTTCAGCACCAAAAACAATCACCCTTAATGTTTTTTTAAAGAGGATTTACTCATAAAAATCCAAACCCCCTGACGCTGTGCCTTTTTCAAGGACCCATTAAAAGTTGCTTGGAGCTATTTTTACTTTTGCAAAGACTCAACTCTGTATTATTAATTTGTTCGCTCTATTATTCATAAGCCAACTGGCAGACAACTCTTATTCTGTTCTGATTAATTGGTCCAGATGAATGTGAAGTATGAGACTAGATAAATATTATCTACCACTGCATTAAAAAAAACTGTTTATTAAATCTTTTCATTAAATAATTAACCCTTCTTTCGTTCTGGTTTCCATTTGAAAAGTTGAAATGACAAATTAATGTACATGGGAATTCATGAAAATTTGCTCTTCTTGATAGTCAAAAGAGGATGCTAAAGGGATTTTAAATGTGTGTAGCTGAAGTAGAAAATATCCTTTACTCTGCACATACTTTTTTAACAAGTTTTAACAACTTTTTTGTGCATGTCAATGGTTGGTGCATGTCGGAAGTTTTGAGCGTTGGGCGTTACCCGTTTTCAGCATTAAAACCATTTTGTTTTCCATGTGTGGTCCCTCTCGTTCTGCTGTATCCTTTGATCTGTTATCACCAGTTCTCCCTTCCATCACTCCATCTCCATCCACCATCCCTACTACTAGCATGCCACTAACCACAACCATCAGTACCACCACTACCACCACCATCAGCAGCACAACCAGCTCCTCCTCCTCCGGTAAGGCTTCATCTGCTTCGCTGCTTTGTTGTTTGCCATGAGCATCTCTAGACTTTCCATGCAAGTAAGAAAAAAATAAAAAACGTAAAAAAATAAATTACTGCATGTTTCCCAATAATATTTTATTGTGTGTAGGATAGAAAAGCCTTTAAAACGTAGTAAAGACCAGGAATAGTAGTGTTCTCGATTGAAACCCAAAGAAACTCCTTTTTGCTACATTATTCTGGCACACTCCTCTCAGTGCCACTCCACTAGTGTTGGATCATGTTATTTCTTAATTACTGCCATTAAAGAGTAACTACTTACCTTAAAGTGCCATCTACAGAGAAAAGTAACTTACAAAACTGAAAACGCCTTTCTGATTGTTATCCAGAGGATGCTCTTACTCCTCTGCAGGCTAATAACTCTTTATTAAAGAGACATTTAAATCCAGCTCTGTCATGGCTAGGAATGTCAGGATTAACTGACTTTGCCATTACTGTGATTACAGTTGCATAAACTACAATATCTCCGGTGTTCTTATTCCTGCTTTGTTGTCCTGTGAAAACCAATCTCTCGAGCAACGTCTTTGTTTTATGTGAGACAGTCCAATCCAATTGATGCGTCCCCTCATAGCACATCAGATGATGTAAAAAAAACACTAAACAAACATCACACAACAGGAAAATATGAAGATAATCTTTAGAAACATCCAAAAATCTGAGCTTTGCTCTCAAGGTTGGTTACTGGACATCACAACTTAAAATCAACGTCAACTGATGTCAGTATTCTACATCAAATTGACATGAGCATTAGACATCCTTGCGTTAGACTTTGTTCACCCAATGTCACAACCTACATTCAACCAACCGTCACCGTCTAATGACTGGGGTAACAGGTGCAGTGACAGTAGTTCAGTGGTTCTTGCAGGGAAATAAGCCTGAAATACTGTAGTTCAATTTTTTACTTGTTTAAAAACATAATTAAAATACTGTTTACTCGTATTACAAAATTAACATGTGACCACAACACTGAACTCCACTAATTCTAAGATTTATGATGGGAAATATGAAGTAATTTTTGAAACGTGGATACTTAGTTATAGACAAAAGTACTGTAATTCTCATTGGTTGTCCAATAGAGCCAAATTGACACATTGACGCTAAGATGCTTTTGGGAAATGCACTTTTTGCATCAATGTCAGAAACCTTGATCCACATTTTTTTTATCTGAATCAAGAAAAACTTTTCAGATTGGTCCTGTAACCAAACAGGCTCGGAGCATGTCCCATTAATGCAGTGTGGTTGTGTGTTTTTTTTTGTTACTGACATGCCGACTCATTGTGCTAATCAGTTATGCCTACCACTACCATCACCATCACCACCAGCTCTGCATCTCCTGCATCTCCTGCCACTAATGTTGCTTCCACCAGCACCACACCACTTGGTAAGGTAGCTAATCACATCTAAATATTGTAGCTAGCTAATGTAGTAAGTCAAGGTTCTTATTTTGTCCTCTTCTGTGATTGATAATTTATAATATATTATATTTGCTTTGTTTTTGCTCATTTATCTATATTTGTTTCAAATACTTTTGTGGTGATGAGAAGTTTGGACAAAGAATTCATGGTGAACTGATATACCATCACTTTTCAAGCAAACGTTGGTATTTTATCATCATGGTTTCTTTTTCATGTAAGTAAGTAAGATAAAACCTGATTCAACAGCTCGGCTGGAATGATGTTTGAATTACACATGGCTGGATATGTCGAGATAGATTAGGTTTTTACCTACAATGGGGAGAGTGGGGTAAGTTTTGCCAGTTTTTTACTCAAGGTGTTTTTAAAGTGAGGTCAGGACACATATGTCTCCATCTAAAAATATCTGTGTATGCATATTTCAGGATTTGGGACATCTCTGGGAATCATCACTTTGGATTATTTATTTTTTCAAATATATGACTTTTCCCCCAAAAAAGTGTTGATGTCTTTATGACATAGGTGTGTTTTCCGGCTGATGTTCCCATAATGTAGGTGTGTCCTAAGTTTGATGTCCCCACAATTTAGGTGTGTTAATGTGTTGATGTCCCCATAATTTAGGTTTATTTATGGGTTGATGTCCCCACAATGTAGATGTGTCTTAAGCTTGATGTCCCCACAACATAGGTTGGTGTTCCCACAATGTGGGTGTGTTTACAGGTTGATGTCCCCACGCTGTAGGTGTGTTTATGGGTTGATGTCCCTACAATTTAGGTGTCTTCAGGTTGATGTCCCCCTCAGTGTGTTTTCAGGTTGATGTCCCCACAATGTAGTTTGTGGTATTCATAGTGTTTGATTCCCATTTCCTTGCAGGTGTTTGACAAGACATGTACATGTCTATTAACCTCACTGATATTCTGTGATTTTTTACTTTCCCTGTAGCCCAACAGACAACCAGCAGCATGCCAACTGCTTCATCTGCTCCCACTAACCACCCAGCTACTAACCCGACAACGCATGGTAAGAGCAGCAATACTGGAGGGAAGCCCCGGCTGAGACTGACCAGCTTTACTGAACATGCAGAATGCTTAATGCTGCTGTGAGTGCATGTTTCAATCTGGGTGTCTTAAATGCTAGCAGGTCTATGAACAGGTACCAGATAAAGCTTAGAGGCTCAGACGGAATCTGCTGTAGCTGTAGAGGCCTGCAGCCCTGGAAAAAAAGTCAGCAGAAAGCCAAACAGCAATAAATCCAAGTAGTAAATGGAAATTAAATTGAATTCAGTTTATTTCCCAAACTGGGTAAAAGATTATGGGTACAGCTGGACCTTTGATGGTATGATCATTAAACCCCAGTCATGATGTTAGACATTTAACACTCTTAACAGCAGTTATTGCTTATTCCCAAAAAAGATTAAAGCAGTTACAGCTTTTATGCATGATCATTTTAGGCTAATGTATCATTGGCTGGGTTACAAATACAGGCAATCAGGTGCATAACCAGATTGTGGACCAATCATATGCCAACAAATACTTGGAACTGGAGCTGTTACAGAATATATATGTTATTATTGATTAATACTTATATTGAGTCATTTATTTATACAATGTCAGTAAATCGTCACATTTGTGAAACTTGAATTACAATATTCAGGTTATCAATATTTTTCTTTTCTTATTTAATAGTTTACAATATTTATATAAACAGCACTTTTTGTCATTGGTGCAAATGTATTTAGTGTTTTTTTTAATGCCAAAAACACAGAAGCATGGAATATTTCATACAACTATCACTAATACTTCTGACATAATTTCTTTCACCTCAATGAGAAATAACAATTTTTAAACATATTTATATAAGGTATGGGAGCCTTAACTCTTTCTTTATTTTTTTATGTAGACTGATTTTATTAACTGTGTCACCAATCGCTTTGTCACACCTTTCGCTTTTATTGTCCCTGTCTGATGAAGTTCCCGGTCTTTTCACGGTGCTTTTCCTGTGCAATCGACACCAAAGTATAATTAATTTACACACTATCTAAATCTAAATCTAAATCTAAATCTAAATCTATATCTACGAGTGAATTTTCATAATTGTTTAAGGATATTTACATGTCTAATTAGTGTACAAGAGTGACTTTGATGAGAGAAAACAGAAAGAACAATTGAGCGATGCTCAGGTGATGGTATACAGTAAAAATGGAAATTAAGGAGCTTTTACAGCATATTTTGGAGTTTTTCATTTTATTGTAAAGGACTGAAGTATGGTTCTGGATGTGTTGACCAACAGCTCCTAGTGTTTACGGGGAGGAGATCGAAGTGTCCAAGTATGGCCAAGGGTAGTGCACGGCTAATGCATTGGTGATAGCGTCCTTTTGATGACTCTTGTAAACGCAAAGATTAAGCAACGGTTAAAACGATATTTGGTTAGAAGATAAGAAGTTAGACTTTATTTCTAAACCATTAAATTATCTGAAAACATTATACCATCATTTGTATTTGTAGGTTAGACTTTAGCTAAACACTGACTGACTGGTGACACAATCACTATAGATGTTTCATGGCAGCAGGGAGACTCTGTCTTAATGTGTCGAATGTTAATCCTGGACATTTTGACATGTTAGATCATTTTGTTTAAATAACACCTTTAGACTTTTTTGCTTCCTGCTGATAATTTCTAAAAACCCATATTACTACCATTAAAATGCACGATTATCATCTTTCTCCTTCTTATTTAGTATTTTCTCCCCTTTCCTGCTGTAGTTTCGTCTCCTCAAACAGTCCAACAAGCAACGACTCCTCCACTGCTGTTAGTAACTAACCAACCAACCACTAACATGTCTGTCACTGCTGCTTCCTCTTGGGGTAAAATACACTCTTGCATGCCTGGTTCAGCAAACCCCTCTTATCTTGTCAGTCCTGTGTGGTTTCAACTCCTGTGTTTGAAAAGGCATTTATCATTAATCCTGCAAATAAATCTACACGTAAGATGTAGAACAAGTGGACGTACATTGGAAGTGTGCATGTGCTTTGTTTTATTTCATTGCAGCATGGTTCAACTCAATACTGGACCCTTTTTTAAAAAGGAAATACATTCGGTTAAAAAAAAAAGGAATAAAGTTATATACTCATGGCATCATTATAAGCTACTTGAAATCTCTCTCTCTAATCTCTATGCTTTTCTGTAGTTTGACCACAAGTGTGCAGTATAGTGATATAGTGGTGTGCAATATGCTCTGAACTGAAAAGATAATCAGGAGTATAATAGTAATAAAGGTATTATTTTCTTTACCCTATACTTTCTATACTTTCACCCGAAGTGATTAAAGGGAATTTGGGATAGCTCATCTGATGTAAATGTGTCAGGTGTTTCTTAATCACCATTGTGTAAATTACTGCTTTGAGTTGTTCAAATACTTTTTATTACTTTTATTTATTCACCTGCTTTTTCACCATAATGGCGTCTTGTTTGATGTGCCATGCCCTGGTGACAGGGAAGGGGTCTACAGTGAGATCTCTAACCAAAGCCTCTCCTGCAGCTATAGCTGCTCCTCTGCAGCCTGAACTCCTGGCCTCTGCTGCTCTCAACAGAAGACGCCGGCATGTTTTTGGATTAACTGCTGCTGGAGCTATTTCTAATGCACCCAGACCTCCAGCTCCTACAGCCACCATAATCAGACAATCAAGGCCTGCTTTTATTCCCAGCCCCCCTGGAAGGGCCTCTCATCATAGCTCCCTTATATCCAGTCATTTGAGTCCTCCAACCCAAGCCCCTAGTCTCCCAATTAAAGCATCTGAGCCCAGACTCTTAGCTCCAACCCCAGGTCCACCTGAACCCCCTCGCCCTAGACCCCCTGCCTTCCCCTCTAGGCCCCGAGGACATCACAGCTCCAAAACCTCGCTGGGGTTCATTTCCACCCCTCTGATCTGGCAGGGGAGGAAGAGGCCGTCTGGAGGAAGACGCCCAGCTTCCACCAGAGCTCCGCCCAGACCAGTGGTTCACGTCACCAAACCTGCACAGTCGACTGAACTCAAATCCATAGCCAGGTCTGCACACACAACACCAACAGCTGGGTACACACGTGCACCTGGGGTGGATAACGGCATGCATGCAACTGTTCACTTACATGCATCAGGACAACCTACATCCCGCCCAAACTTTACAACCACTCAGGACTCAAAACTCCTTCCAGAATCAAGGGTGTCAGTCTCGCCATCTCCATTACAACATAGAGATGAGGCTTTGGATACAAAGGAATCATCCTCAGTAGTGGTGGCATCACCTCTGGCATCATCATCATCATCATCATCATCATCATCATCATCATCATCATCATCATCATCATCATCTTTGCTGTTGTTGGCACTTAGCAACAGAAAGAACAAACCTGTTGCACCACAAAGGTTGTTGCTGAATATGAGGGGTAGGGAAAACCAAACGGTAGCCAAGGGTAACTGGACAAATTCACGGGAACCACTGGGCGATGAGTACTCATCAGGGTCTGAGCCTTTTGTGTATGATTTGAATGAGCTCACGGAGGAGGGCGTTTCTTTCAGCTTGTATGAGTTTGATGCCGCCTACACTTTGGATGAACCCGCCACCGTCCCCCCAGCCTTTATCGGCTCTGATGCCACCAACAGACAACCGTTCAACAGATCCGACCCTCACGGTGCTTTTCTTCCTGAACATTTTTACAATGCTTCAGAAAGTCTAGTGACTGGCTCAGCGGCAGCAGGCAGCAAACTTTCCCTTACCCGTTCACACGATGGATTGATGTCTGAAACATTCATTAGTAGGTCTCAGGTTCCAACATCGACTGATTCTCAGGCTTTGACAGTAGCTCAAACCCACCACAGGGTACCAGAAAACACTAATTTCAGTGGACAAAAGCAAAAGGGAATTTCCTACACACAAGCAGTCACTCAACAATTGTACACAAAGACTTTTCAACCAACACCATCTCTCTGGATTCCCTCACTTCCATCCCTTCTCTTTATACAGCCAACCCCTTCTTCACCCATGGTACAACTAAGTTCTTCTGCTGTCATTGCAGAGGAGAATTTCTCCGAGCTGATCTTTTCTTCTTCTGTGCTACAGAAAGAAAACATGGCCCAGATATCCCCTTCCTTTGACATTGTGCATGAAACAGACATTACTGGAAGTGATGTTGTAGTGGCCAAAAATGTATATACAAGGACAGACATATCTACACAGCTACGTCCGTCTATGCACTTCCGTCTCCATACTACTTTCTCTTCTCCAGTATTTCCCAAAACTTCCTCTTCTAACAATTTTGCATTCCCTCTTAACATCCAACGTTACTCCTCATCTACCCTTGTCCCATCTCCTTCCCTTCCCTTTTATTCCTCTAGCTCCCTCACTCGTCTATCATCCTTTCCTCCATTCTGGTCCACCACCCCTCCTCTTCCACTCTCTCTTGATCCTCAGCAGCCCTCCCTCTTCCTACCCTCCTCTTCCCAGCAGGCCGAACAAAGGCTTTCAGAAACAGAGGTTGTTGTTGAATCTGCTCACGTTCCAGAGTCAGATGGAGACAGCGGGAACTTTCAGCCTTCTGTGTTGTCATCTCTTTCTCTGTCCTCGAACCTTCAAAGGGAATTTGTTGACACAGCAATCTCGTTGTCTCTTCCTCTCTTTTCTAAAGCTCCAGCTGAATCACAGATGCGAGTTGTTGATGATGCACTACTCCCTGAATACCACTTACGCCTCTTTCCGGAAGAGTCCTCTGACAATAGATCAGAACCTTTCACAAGTCGATCACCCTCCTCTGAGAGTAATCAGCCCCTTGATATGCAGTTTGTCCATTCAGATGTAATTTTTTTAGACTCCTCCTTTAGTCCAATTGAGCCCTCTCCCTTAGGAATATCTGTTGAGAATTTGACATCTAGTTCTGCGGTACTCACACAAGATTTACCTCCTCAAACGCAGCCTTCACAGTTGGAGCTGCATGACCCTGAGTTGGGTTCTTCAGTGGTTTTGTGGCCTTCTTCCCATGCAGCCAGTCTGTCAGTCAGTCAGTTCTTGGTTCATTCTGATCATAGAGACTTGAGCGGCATATATCCTTTGCCACATGAGTCACGTCCAGGCAGTCACGCAGTCTTTACACCACTGCCAGCAGCCGTCATTAGGGCCTCTGAACGCACCCCTGCTCTGCTACAAGAAAATATGGATCAAACCCGTTCACACTCTGCTTCTTTGTCTGCCATTTCTTCTATGTCTTCAAATCCTGTACTTTTAACGTGGAGTCCTCTTTCCCATCACCTTGACAACCTGTCGCTCACTGTATCTTCAGAGGCAAGTCCTGCTGCCATAGTGATGCAAGTTGCTAGGCTGACAGAAGGGATGCAGAGAGAGGAAACTGCATCGTATTCCTCCTCACACCCCTCTAATCCTGAAGTTGATGCACCTCTCTCTTCATCTGAGTCACACAGACTTACTTCCAGCCTGACCTTAAGCAGAGGTCCTTGGAGGCTACAGCATTCAATTTCCCAGTTACACACCTACATCCAGATGGACACAAATACTGATCTGCAACACACGCATAGCTCAGCACAAGTGCAGATGCACACTCAGGCACATACAAGCAATCTTTTGGATGCAAGTGACAAACCTTTTGTGGCACATGTTGACAATAGGGGACTGCAGCTGCAATCACCCCACTTCATTTCATTTGTCTTTACTCCCCCTATCCTTTCACCCTCCATTTTGCCTCCACTTTCTCTTGCAGCAACCCTCACACCTCCTTTTCCCTCTCTTCAACTATCTCCAACTTATCCTGTGATCCCTGCCTACATAACCGTCTCCTACCTTCCCCCCTCATCTTTCTTCACCTCTTCTCTCTCCTCTCCTCTGCTTCCTGGCCTGATGGCGTTGCCAGATGTGTCTGCCAGCATGGCAGAGGCAGAAATTGGCTTATTGTTGCCCAGTTGGCCAATTGCTGGATTCCACCAGCCCACAATAACCCAGTTCCCCCTGGACAACCATGTACAATCCTTCCAAATATCCTCCACATACTCTGTGTCTCCAGAGTCAATCCAGCAGTTCACACTCAGCCAATCACTTCCTCTTTACAGAGCTTCCACACTCCCTGATGACAAATTTAAATCAAGCCACTCAGAAGCTCTTGTTTCTGCTGAAGAGTATGACGAAGACAAGTTTTTAGCAGATGCTTCCAGGTTTGTCGATGACCCAGTATTGTCGCCTGAGGCCTCAAATAATTTCACTGCAGCTGGAAAACTGTCACATCCTTCTCCTTTATTTGACCCTGCGGATGTTGTTCCAAAAATACATATTGCGGATGAACATGCCCCTGCTGCAGGAACGGCTTCTTTGGCAGTGAGCACCAATGACAAGGTAAATGCGCATTCACTTTTAAATGCTCCAACAGGCCAGCCACAGAATGAAAGTCTGAATGCAGAAGCCGTCCTGAACACTCAATCGTTTCCTACTGAAATGCAATCTACCTCTCCCTGCCCCACGACTGCAGTATCAACACAACCCACTGGTGCTCCAGTTATTCTGAACCCCCTGCACACTTCTGGCCTCAATTTTCCCCTTTCCACGCCAGCCTCCAGATCCCCGACTGTCTCCTCTATTGATGCCCCAGGTCCAGGTTTCATTTCTGGGAGGGAAAACCAAACTGCAAACACATCAGACTTAAAATACCTCTCTGTGTCAAATGCTACTACTGTTATCACACTCAACGACTCAGCTTCACCAGTTAAAGTGACAAACACCACAAAGGATAAAAATGCTACAACTATGATAGAAAACGCAAGTGTGGCAACCCTTCAGGGGAACATGACAGGCAGCAAACAAAAGCCAGATCTCAGTGTGAATGCATCAGATAAAAACAGTTTGAGCTCAAGTCCAAGTGTGTCGAATCACAGTGGGAATCAGAACTCAGGTGTATTCATGAATGGTGCCGTGAATCCAGATGACGCCCACCTTCTACCTACGCTACCCATGGTTGTCAGTGCCAACCATTTCACAACCACAAAGAACTCCTCTCCAGCAGCTCTATTTAAAGCAGTCAGTGTGTCAGCCGGCAGTGGCGACCTCAAAAAGTACACGGTGCGCCCGACACCTGGATCCCCAACAGTGGATTCAGCAGCCAAGTCCGCGTTGCCATGCCAATGTAAACAACGCTTTCATTTTACATGTCTGTGTGGACTGTCATCGGGGAACAGTATGTCATGCAGTAACAAAAAACTGTAGATGTAGAGAATAAAAAAACAATCATCTGGAATAACAGTAGCATGCACTGTAAAAAGTTACCTCATCGTAACTTGTATGAAGTCTTAAAGTCTATTTAAAACAGGTGTTGCTTAAGAAAATGCATGCAGATTGCAATATTAACTATATGGCCAAAAGTATATAGACAGATATTTGAGACAACAGTGGTCTTCCAACGTTATGTAAACAGTTTGTGTTTGTGTCTTTCCCCCGTTGCACAAAGCCAGCCCCATAAACAAATGATTTTCCCAGTTTGGTGTGAAATAACTTGACTGTTATGCACAAAGTACCTACCTCAACCCCAACCAACACCTTTGTTTCAGGGCTAAATAACGTGGTACTGGATCGGTGCATACGGTACGGATACCAAACTCCTGCAGCAGCTTTAAAACCTGAAGGAAAACCTGAAAACAAAAGAACTAACATGGTTTTCAAACCACACATCTTTTGGCCATCTAATTAATTAATGCTGCTTTCAAAGCAAAAACTACTGACGCTGGTATGGTTATTAGTGATCCATTATTCCACTTTCCATTAAAAACATAGATTTTAAGACTGAATACATGATTAAATTAGTTCCGAAGGTGGTGGTTTTGCAGCGTGGTGTGTTTTTAATCAGTAATCTTTTTTTTGTAGTGATAGATATGAATGGGCATGATTCCTCAGGTACTGGAGGCGGGTGATTGGTCCGTCGTGATTCTTGGCACTTTTTAGAACATTAAAATTGAGTCTAGTTGTCCAATCAGATTGTAGCATTTAGCCTGGTACTTGTAATTAAAATAATGGATTGTCTGTCCTGTCTTTTCTCTCATAAATCTCTAGTTATTTCTCTTAAAGACTTCACTCTTTTACTCCTGATCTTATCTTTCATCCCTGTTCTTCTGAGTGTCTCCATCCATCCAGCGTCTTGGTAGAGATGTCCTGCTCTCTGACAGTAAATAACACACATTTGACAGAGATTTACTATGAGATACAAATGTCTGCAATGACCAGCTGCTTCCTAAAATCCTCAGGAAGAACATACAGTAAAGGTCTGCAGCTGGCAGGGTCTCCTACCAGAGCTGATGGAGTAGAAGAAGCCTTTTGACCATTCAGTAGCATTTACTAACAATTATAGATACCAGAGTGACATCTATTGGCCAATGTGAAGCATAGCAGGAGAGCAAAGAGCCCAAAACTACCTCATTACAGAAGAAATAATGAGTGGACACAAAGTTGCACTCCCTCTTGCTGAGATTTTTATTATGAAAAAGGAAAAAAAAAATCTCCAATTTATCTTTTTAAATTAAATTAAATTATCTTTTTTTGAATTATGACAAATCCCAGGTCATGACACAAAAATATTTTTGGAATGAAAATTGTCAAGTTTTATTCTGAAAGTAAGAATTTGAAATGAAACTGTTGAAAGCAAATTAACAATAAACCCACTTCATTTCTTTGCACAGTTTATCAATAAATATGAAATAATAATTAAATTGAAACACTATTAGACCTGAGCTCCATACAAACTATATTTAAGTTAAGTTACTTTTTCTGCAGCTTTTAATTCAGCATATATGGAAAGAAAATGTCTCCAATTATGTGTTTATATTTACATAATCTTAAGGGGATTGTTTAGTTGTTAGTCATTTAGATTTTAGCCGTTTAGATCAGAATAAAAGCACTGCAACTAAAGAATGCCTGACTTTCTGTATTTTCTTTTCCAGGAAAGAAATTAAAGAATTAAGCTTTACTTATGAAGTGAATATTTTTTTATTTAATATTAAAAGTCACAGACCTAATAATAATAATAATAATAATAATAATAATAATAATAATAATAATAATAATAATAATAATAATAATAACAATAATAATCATAATGATAATCTATTATTGCTTGATGCAATTCAGAATAGAATCATCCATGTTCTTTTTAATTTTACTATGAAGAATAATAACTATTATTTGGTTGCTTAATAAATAATACTGTCTTTTTCAGCAAATGCAAAAGCTGTCTTTTTTTAAAGTTTACTACTAATAAAAAATATAATAAAACTAATAATAAAATGTTTAGAGAGTTTTCATCAAAGTGTTTTTCAGATGCAGCTCTGTAGTGTTTGAGAATGAACTGTCTTCAGCCACACAGATGTGTTGAAAGGGTAAAATCCTGCCGAAACCGTTCAGATGCTGAATGACAGAAACATGTTCTCAGTTTAAAATGATCCCATTACAAAGAAAAGAAACCGTAATGACAGCTCATCTTTGTCATATTCACTGTAAAACTGGACTTTTTGACTCAGTTCGCTCCAATCATCTCCTGCCATGTCTCACAGAAACCTCCATTATATGTGTGAAGTGTGAAGTTGTCCTTGCCACATTGAGACTAAAGTATTATTTTCCATCTCCTTCCCTCCTCTCGTATTCTTCTGCAGAGGGGTTGTTCTACCGGGTTTCTTTCGTGGTGGACGACGGGGCCGCAGCGTTGAACCAGGCGGACGTGGAGAGAGCTGTGGCTCTCTGGGTAAGAAGAAGTTGACTTTATGGAACTAGTTTGAAAGTGTTTCTGTAGTGCTGAAAATGTGCTCAGGTTGTGAGCCCCTGAATGAACCCACTAGGGGGCCCCAAAGTGAACAGTGAGACACCTTGTCATCGACAGATCTGTTCAAACAAGAGGGAACAAAGCACTGGGTTGGTTTAAGTAATACGTTTGGACCAGAATAGTACTTTGAAAGGACGTTAAATCACAATTTAAAGAGCAGATTGAATGAAAACCTTTTAATTGCACTTCTAAAACCCGGAAAACTCACCTGCACACACAAAAGTGGATGAAAAGCCTCAAAAATACAAATGTAGTTGTGATTTACAATTGTTTTTAAACCTGGATGGAAAGACATTCATTGCATCTTTTTTTACTTCTTTGAGGCCAAAAAGCTGATTACTATATAATTATTGATCTTTTTTTAAAACAAATAGCATTTTTTAAATGGTATTTGTAGTTTTATGTAAGATGGAAACACATAAACCATGTCATGTTATGCTGTAATATATTATTATACCAACAGATGTTATCATGCATTATTATTATACCAGTATTATTTCCATGTATTTATGTTTGTATTTATCATTATGAAATTAAATGGTGAAAGATCATTTTTAACCATATATATAATGGAATATAATTAAATACAATATATGAATTTAACAAAAGTGAAAATGTGTATTTTTTTATTTTAGAAAAAAATACTTATAATATTATCACCTATTTTATAAAATGCAGCTCAAAGTGCTTTGCAGAAGAAACAAATCAATAACACGTGTATTAAAAACAGTGTCAAAAGTCATAAAAAGACAAAATAGGAATAATACTATTAAATAAACTACTTTAAGATACAAAAGCCATAAAACAAGAATTCATTTTTAAAAAAGAAAAATGTACGTTTATTTTCTTAGAATCACAACTTTTCCCATAAAATGACAAACACAATGTTTGGTTGAGCATGTTCTTTAGACTGCAAAAAATCACAATAAATTCACATGTATGAAATTATTTTAATGGCATTAGCTTCACACTTTAGACATTTATTTGACTATTATTAGTGTGCTCTTGTCATATAAGTTGAGTAAGACCTATTACACTGTTACCTGTTTAAAAATATGAACTATCTATACAGTGCAATGATTTCATCTTACTACAATTACTGTATACACACTAAGAAATTTCTTTATAGATGTTAAATATTAATACAGTTAATATATTTAGCCTGTCTCTTATTGTTGGGACATAATTTAATATCCAGTAACGTCTAATAATCTAATCTGTGCTAACAGTGAAGCTTTAAAGTGAACTGTAAACAATATCAGAATCATCCTGTTTTAATGACTGTGGGTTTTGTTTGTTTTTTTACAGCTAAATCAAACGTTTCAGAACTGGACCCATGCAGTCTACGTTCACTCCATCAGGTGACAAAGATTTATCTGAAACATAAAAAAAACCATTAAAGTTCCGTAACATTACGTTCACGTGTTTCATGGAAATAAAAAAACACTGATGCATATGAAACGTTAAAGTCATATTTATATTAATTGTCAATAATTATAATACAACAATGTTTCTGACATGGGCCAGTCAGCATAATGAGTACTTCTTGTAGATATTAATCTTGATACCTTTGTACTTTTACTCAAGTAACATTATGAATGCAGGACTTTTACTCATAGCAGAGTATTTCTACTTTTACTGTGTCCGCTTCCTCTTACAGTATGATATCGAGACACTAGTGTCAAATAATATAAAATATAAATCAGGCTCTTAAGCAGGGGTCACTTTTTGATATGAAGTTTCTTGTAAATCAATGTCATATTAACGTCTACAGAGCCAGCTCCTGCAGCGTGTTTTTCAGAGTTGGGCGGGTCTTGGTGAATGTTAAAAGGAAAAAATAGTGATTTCCAAACAAAGCTTCATAAAGCTATGTGAAGTATTTTCTCTATTTTCTCAGCCCACTAGATGGCACTCACTGTTCAACAAAGGGTTGAAAACACAACGAATCACCAGTCCTTGAGCCAATTTTGGTTTTCCTTTAAACCAAGAGCTCCATCTAGTGGCTTCAGAAAATAAGGAAAATGCTTCATGAAGCTTCACGAAGGAAAAAGTCAAACTACCATAAATAACAGGCATTGCACCAACAGATGGCTGTGAAAGAGGTCATTTTGTTTGTGGATGAGAAAGAGCTGCTTAATTTCCCCAAACATTTCTTGCACACTTTTTGCTATATTGTGTCATTGGTTTAGCGTGCCCAAGGTTGCTGACCCCTGCTCTATGCCGGTTTACCGTTTCTTCTTAACCCAGTTGTTAGAATAAAACGTTGGCATTGTACGCAGATATGTTGAATCTCAACAGTATTCGGTGCAGTCTGATGTCAAACAGCAATATTAGACTCAGATTTTTGCTCAGTTCTTGAGCGTTTGCACGATCAAATACCATATATATTTTAATTTATTTTATTTAACCTCTATTTGTACAGGTAATTTTATTGAAACACGGGGTCTCATTCTCAAGAGAGACCATAATAATAAATCTCCTGTAGGCATCCAGCAATTGAGTGAAACTAAGAAAGTAAACTAAAGGAGAACAGTAAATACAGTCTATCTCATTCCAACTCTCTCTGGTATAAAAAAAAAGTTGAAATAAATCCTCTTTAACATGTTTCTCTCCAGTTTGCAGCCTGTTATACAGAGCAGAGGAAACCCAACCAGGTAAAACATTTACACTCAACCCAGTTTGTTATCTTGGACTTTTATCGCCCTCCAAGGCAGAGTCTCATATTTCTATGTTTTATGAGTTCCTTCCTTCTGTTATAGTCTGCACTCTCAGCAGATCACTCTCACTTTGTTTGGTGTTTCCAGTTATTCGTGCCAGGCTCTGCTGGTTTATTATTACATCACTAATGAGAGTCTAGGTGAAGCTGCTGTGTCTGTCAGGATGTCTAGCAGTGAGGGACTGATGGGGGCCGGCCTGCAGGTCCAGACCTCTTCCACTCAGGTCACATTAATCGGTGGGAAACTGCAGTGTTTGATTCATTTTTTTAATCTCTCCTTTCTTGTATGATTTATTCACTTTACAGTTTATTTGTTATTCATGAGTTTCATTGATTTAGTCTTATTTGTCTTTTGTGTCTTATCTCACGCTGTATGTCATCTCGTTTGTCTCCTTTAAAAAAAACGAGAAATAACTCCTGTTTTCTTCTTCTTTTCTAATAGAAAACTGTCCAGAGGACAATCCGCTCCATTATCGCTGGACCGAGAGCCGACCCACCGTCACTCAGTACCTACCCTGCTTCCCCAACAAGGACCAGAGCACCTCCAGGACCTGGTAACACACACGCAGCTGTCTGGTCAAGTTTTTCCAAGTCTTTTAAACCTTGATATATTTCTAATGTAACTTTGTAATCATCTAAATGAGGCTGTTGAAATTCAGGTCCGTGTTTTCATCAAGTATTCTGGCTTTGTGGTTTTTAACATTGCTGATTTAAGCCGAATACTGACTTCAGTGCTTCCTTTATGGCTCCAAAAACAACTACACATCAGTTTTGTCTTTGGTAGTTGAAGAAAGTTTTGTCACATCCGATCGATTATTTATTCAATGCACTCACCTATACTTTATATATGGTGATTTGGTTATGTAAATGTGTGCATCGTCTGCATAATAGTGATACCTTGTTTTGTCGTTTTTCACAAACTGAGGCAGGGGAAGCATGTACATGTTAAAACAGAAGAGGCCCCAGAATGGAGCCTTGGAAGGCCCCGCATGTCATATTTCTGAGTTCACATGCATCCTGGAAAAACTGTAAAACCAATTTTCCAGTCATGGAGAAAACGATAAAAAATTATTCCAACAGTCTCTGTTTTTAACATCTGAAGGTCTGCGTTCTGTTCAGGAGCATATTAACACTCAAATAATTACTTTATTCACGAAATGTAACCATCGCAGTCTAATTCTGCTCGCCCTTTCTGCCATTAAATAGAACAACATATTTTATATGATATCCTACAAACCTGATGACGAGAATACATTGCACAGCAACAGACTGAGCGTCTTTTAAATCAGACATTCTGCGACCCGTCTGTCATGTCAATTAGATCATCACTCAAAAAGTCTTGGAAAATGATCTCTAGAAAAGACTGGGATCCCTGTATTTGTCCGCTCAGATGTTTAGCATTCAATTCAATTTTGGATCTGGCATTACAGCAGAACAGAAAAGAACCCTTTCTTAAGGTCTTTTAAAGATTTGTGCAGGTGTTTTTGTCAGTTTAATCTTAACCAAAGCCATGACAACAAAGAGCTTGTGGATTTTACAGTTTTCTTCATCTCTCTCTGTCTCTCTCTCTGTCTCTCTCTTTCTCAGTTTGATTGATCCACAGAACTTCTCCTCCTACTGGTCAGCTGCAGACGTTAGTAACTGCACGGACATCGAAACCATTGAGGTGTCGGCAGGTACGCTCAGCCACTAGGTGGATTTGAAGGTAGAATGTGTAAGAGGGTAGAATCACTTTTGGAGCAGAAAACAAGCAAATGAAAATACTGACTGATGAGTCGACCTGTTTACTCATTGATTTTCTCATCCAAGAAGTCAAGTCATAAATCAAAACATATTCCCAAAGTCATATAGAAAAAAAAGTATTTGGCCTCTGACAGGAGGATACTGAGAAACATGACTTGGTTTGAGGATAAATATGTTTTTGTGTTGAATCATTTGTTCTGTTTTTGTGCAGAAAATGCAGCTGAGGTGGCAGTGCAGCTTGCCGACATCACGAACAATGAGCTGTCCAATGAAGAGGTGGGACAATAATACTTCTATGATGAATAGTAATGCATCATAAGCGTCCAACTTCTTTCTTTTTCAATGGATTATTTATTCCCTCAGTCTTCAATGATTGTCCAAAAATCTCCATAAAAGGTCAATAGACAGTTAACCAGCGTGGTGTTTATGTGTGAAGCGGTCTAACGCTGAGTGAAGGTTCCTACCTTTACGTTACGACGTCGTGGACTGTTTTCTTACAGACATTAAACCTTAAAATGTCCCCTACCATTATAAAAACAAAAATAACTTTTAACACTTGTCTTTGCAGGTGTCCAAAGTGGTGACGAAGGTGAAGCAGTTGGTAAATGTGGCGAAGATCAATAGTACGTTGGCGTTAACCGTCGTCACCATCATCTCCAACGTCATGACCAGCTCAGAGATGGCGCTCGCTGCCTCCTCTGAGAAGTAAGACGAGTTCTATACTGTTTTCTACTGTTTCTACTGTTCTGATCTTATTTCATTTTCTACTTTAAAGCTTTTGCAGACCTACAGCTCATCGGTCAACAGTCAACAGTGGTCTAAAGCACATCAAAATGTTGCAAATCTCACCAGAAAAACAAAGCTGCTCCAGGCCGACCCACGACTCATTGTCTCTGCTTCTTGGTTTTCTCATTTGCATCAATAAACCTGTGAAGACATGTGAAAGTGTCCTGTCCTGCTCAGCGCCTGTCTTTTTTCTGTTTTATGACGTGTGGACACGTTGGAGTGTGAACCTCAGCTGTGAGTCAGTTGTTTCAAATGCTAGTTGATCGCGTTTGCACTGTAGAAATATAACAGATGGACGAAGCCACCGTGACAACATCGGATGGTTTGTGGACTATCGTTTTGAAGCCAGGAGTTAAACATTTTCGGCTTCATCTTGTTTTTTTTAAATGTATGGACAAGAGGGCAGAGCTGGGGATAAGCTTAAAGTTTAGATGGTCCTGGCCACATCACTGTCACGCCAACGATCGCGCTAAAGCTCATCCTCTCCTGTGAAATTGTTTGATGAAAGTCTCTCTCCTCAGAGCTCTGAAGACAGTCGATGAGTTGGTCCAGAAGATCGAGTTTGAGGGTCCGTCCATCAATATCACCTCCAGACACCTGTCTCTAGGGATATCTGCCCTCAACGCCACCGAGTTCAACGGGACGTCGTTCAGCGCCTACATACCTCCAAATGGCACCAACCCACAGGTAACACCATAGACCCATAGGTAACACTACAGAGCCACAGGTGACACCACAGACCCACAGGTAACACTACAGACCCACAGGTAACACCATAGACCCACAAGTAACACTACAGACCCACAGGTAACACCACAGACCTACAGACCCACAGACCCACAGATGCACAGGTAACACTACAGACCCACAGATGCACAGGTAAAACCCCAGAACCACAACTAACACCACAGACCCACAGGTAACACTACAGACCCACTGGTAACACCACAGACCCACAGGTAAAACCACAGACACACAGGTAGAACTACAGACCCACAGGTAACGCCACAGACCCTCAGGCCCCCGGGAAACACTACAGACCCACAGGAAACACCACAGACCCACAGAAAACACCACAGACCCACAGGTAAAACCCCAGAACCACAGGTAACACCACAGGCCCACAGGTAACACTACAGACCCACAGGTAACGCCAGAGAACTACAGACCGACAGATGCACAGGTAAAACTACAGACCCACAGGTAACACTACAGACCCACAGGTAACACCAGAGACCTACAGACCCACAGACGCACAGATGCACAGGTAACACCAAAGAACCACAGGTAACACCACAGACCCACAGGTAACACCACAGATACACAGACCGACAGATACACAAGTTACACTACAGACCCACAGCTAACATCATGGACCCAAAGGTAAAACCCCAAAACCACAGCTAACACCACAGGGCCCACAGGTAACACCACAGACCCACAGTTAAAACCACAGACCCACAGGTAGAACTACAGACCCACAGGTAACGCCACAGACCCACAGGCCCAGAGGAAACACTACAGACCCAAAGGAAAAACCACAGACCCACAGAAAACACCACAGACCCACAGGTAACACCACAGACCAACAGGTAAAACCCCAGAACCACAGTTAACACCACAGGCCCACAGACCCACAGGTAACACTACAGACCCACAGGTAACGCCAGAGACCTACAGACCCACAGATGCACAGGTAAAACTACAGACCCACAGGTAACACCAGAGACCTACAGACCCACAGACACACAGATGCACAGGTAACACCAACGAACCACAGGTAACACCCCAGACCCACAGGTAACACCACAGATACACAGACCCACAGATACATAAGTAACACTACACACCCACAGCTAACACCACAGACCCAAAGGTCAAACCCCAAAACCACAGCTAACACCACAGACCCACAGGTAACACCACAGACCCACAGTTAAAACCACAGACCCACAGAAAACACCACAGACCCGCAGATAACACCACAGACCCACAGGTAACACTACAGACCCACAGGTAACACTACAGACCCACAGGTACCACCACAGACCCACAGGTAACACTACAGACCCACAGGTAACACTACAGACCCACAGGTACCACCACAGACCCACAGGTAACACTACAGACCCACAGGAAACATCACAGACCCACAGGAAACACTACAGGCCCACAGGAAACACTACGGACTCACAGGTCACACCACAGACCCACAGGTAACACCACAGACCCACAGGAAACACCACAGATCCACAGACCCATAGGAAACACTACAGACCCACAGGAAACAACACAGACCCACAGGAAACACCACAGACTTAACTTAATCTGATGCCCCCCTTCTCTCTATCCCTCTCTTTCTCTGTCTCTCTCTTCCCCTCCCTCTCTCTCTCTCTCCCCCCTCTGGCAGATTGATTTTGAAGAGAGGATGAACCCTTTAGCTCAGGTGACTCTTCCGTCCTCTCTTCTGTCCGGTGTGTCTCTGAGTGAAGTGGACAGATCATCTCTGTCCAGGATCCACTTCATGTTCTTCAGCAGCACAAACCTCTTCCAGGTCCGAGCACACAGAGAGCTTTTGTTTTGTTGAGTTCACAAATGGACAAACACAAGTTAATGAAGTGAAATGCTAACAGCAACACTAATGAACTGTTTTCAGAAAGAGCAGGACGGACGCTCTCTGAACAGCTACGTGGTGGCGAGCAGCGTAGGGAACTTCTCTATCATTGACCTGACGGATCCGGTGGAGATCGAAATTGCTCACCTGTCTGAACAGGTACAGACAGATCAATCAGTGTGTGTGTGTGTGTGTGTGTGTGTGTGTGTGTGTGTGTGTGTGTGTGTGTGTGTGTGTGTGTGTGTGTGTGTGTGTGTTTGTGTGTGTGTGTGTGTGTGTGTGTGTGTGTGTGTGTGTGTGTGTGTCTGTCTGTCTGTCTGTCTGTCTGTCTGTCTGTCTGTCTGTCTGTCTGTCTGTCTGTCCGTCCGTCCGTCCGTCCGTGTCTGGGATTGTTTACCGGCCTGTCCTCCGATATCTTTTGTTGTCTAACCTTAACCGTCGCCTTTTCTTGTCTGAACTTAACCGTCACCTTTTCTTGTCTAAACTTAACCGTCACCTTTTGTTGTCTAAACTTAACTGTCACCTTTTGTGATCCAAACTTAACCGTAATTTTTTGTTGTCTAAACTTAATCGTCACCTTTATTGCTAAAACTTAACCATCACTTTTTGTTGCTAAAACTTAACCGTCACCTTTTGTTGTTAAAACTTAACTGTCACCTTTTTTTAATCTTTTGAATGTTTCTTGTCTCCTGACAGTCCAACCTGAATCCAGTCTGTATGTTCTGGGACTTTAGCATGAACAGTAAGTCTTTCTGCATCACAGTTTAAAATCATTCATTTTCGCCATTGAATTGGAGGTGAATGTACTGTAACACCCCTGTGCTGCCACTAGGTGGTGCCGGAGGCTGGAATGGAGAAGGCTGCAGAGTGTCTGAAGAATCCAGCAACAACAAAACCATCTGTCTGTGTGACCACCTCACACACTTTGGCATCCTTATGGTAAGACAAAAAACAACAGTTTTACTGCTGATGGCGAGAACAGTGTGTTCTTTGGAAAGGCTGCTTTGGTCAGACTTCACTTCGATCAGGTTGGATGAGTGACCAGTTCTGGATGTCAGGATGCTCATCAAGGTTGTTTTTTTTTATTGTTTTTTTTTTTATTTGTTCCTTTAATGAAAATGCCTATTCATTACATTGGACACACAACGATAAATTCAATTCACAATACATTTAAACATTTACATGAATGGAAAGGAGCAGATAAGAAGAATACAATTCTTATATTTGTCTTATGTTTGTCTGCCCCTTTTCAGCATAACACAAGCATGTGATGACCTCCCCTGATTTCCCCCACCCTCGCACAGTTATAAAAAAATTAAATACTAAACCTATGGAACAGTTTATACAATACGTACATCAAGCTAGTCGGACAACTATTTAGTTCATCCTCCTGGGAATTCCAGAGTTTTACACCTTTAACAGATAAGCACATTTTTTTTAATGTTGTTCGTGCACACTGATGTTTATTGTCAAACTTTCTCCTATGATTTGCATTCTCTAATGTAAAAAGAAAACAACTTTTGTATGTCTTCTGGTAGGTTTAGTTTAGGATCGAGTTACGTCACGGACCATTCTTTCGAACAATTGTTTCTTTTATGCAGGTTTCACAAAAAGCTCTGCAAATGTCCCTTTTGCAGTGTTTGTGTTCAAGCTTTAGTGATAAAATGACGTCTTCTGTCCAGAGAAGTATTCATGTGGAAAGAATCATTTAGTGCAATCTAACGGTTGATATCACTGAGACGGTGTCAAACAGCAGCTGGGCTCTCTGTTGTTGTTCTTTAACCTTTTTCTCTTCTCTCTGCGTCTGCAGGACATTTCTGGAGCTTCGCCCCACATCGACCGGAAAAACAACAAGATCCTAACCTTCATAACCTACATCGGCTGCGGCATTTCCGCTATCTTCTCTGCTGCCACGCTGCTCACCTACATTGCCTTCGAGTGAGTCACAATACCTGCAGTTATTGGATGATTTGTTCATCTAAACAACATGTTGATTAGAGCAGCTTTAAACAAGTGCCTGGAAATGTTAATGATGCTTTAGTTTCCATAACTGGATACTGATCAGTGAACTAAATTAAATGTGATGAAAGTCAATGTTCTGCAGAAATGTTTATTGAAAACGTTTCATTGTGTTGATGAAAACACAACATTCGGGTGGCGCTACATTAATCAGCTGCACATTTCTGTTCTGCTCTCATATTCCTTCTATATCAGATTTCAACTCCCAATACTGTCTAGTAATGTCTTCCTGCCTCTTTTTTAACCTGAGGTTGGCTGCAACATTCCTTCATTACATATCATCTGTGTTAGATTAATAATTATGTGAAAACATGCTAAATACATTTTCTATAAATTCTTCCTATATGTGCACAGTAAGCTATAATAAACTAGTAAACTATAATAAATAAACACTTCTAGTCAAAAATCTCCACACTTCTGATAACAAAATCTTGTCCCGCTGCGTACAGATCATAGACTGTATAAAAAATGGACGTAGCATCTCCGTCGAGGTCCGTTCTCTCAACTTGATCCAATCGTAATCACCTCTGGGAGTCGCCATCTTGTCAGACTTTGACTCTGCCTCATTTCCTTTTACCAAAAAAGAGCATTGATGTGACATTAGGAGGAGGGAGATACGTCCATCTGGCTGACATATACTGAATTAGCCACATTAGCTCCACCGCCCGGGAGCTAGGCTAACAGAACGTATTATTGGATAAACCAGAGTGGGAGTCAATGTTGAGATTTTTTTCTGGGACCGGGAGTCTTTTTTATTTTATTTCCTGTGTCTCTAGTGGAGATTGCACCAGCTCCGGGAGTGAAGTTCAGGCTGAATTTCTGATCTATGATTTAAACTGATATTCAACACATTTCCATGCTCATAGACTGTAAAACACCGACCCTCACGGCCCAAATCCTCCCGGTGCTCCACATTAGCATCTAGTTTATGTTCCATCGATAGTACGCTGACGTTGTATTGCAAGTCACGTTGCAAGTGCGCTATTTAATTAGCATAACAGAGCTAACACGTTGTGTTCCTAAACCCTCCGTTGGTACAGTTGATCAAAGAGCAAACCATCTTGTCATTTACACCACCACACGAATGACCGCAGTCCAGGTCGAGATGATGGAGTTAGCATGCTAATGATGCTAATCCTGACAACTAGCCTCCGAGGATAAGTGAGGTTCAGCGGCTAGCTGTCACTTAAGAGGCTGCGCACCTAATTATTCGTAAACTTTAACCTCGAATAAAATAAAAACTATCCTGGTAAAAAAAAAAGTCACCCCCCCTCAGTTTTTTCATGGAGATATGACCTAAACATACAGACTAGAATGTTTTTGTTTTAATTATGCTGTTAAAACGGCCTGTTTAACATGGGGGTCAATGAGAAACTGCTTTATTGTGCAAACTGCTCCTAGTGAACACTCGGAGAACTAGGGTTTTTGGCACTTCCTTATTGGATCAACCAGGAAGTCGCTGTGGTGGGGGCTTGGTACAGATCAAGATCCTGCATTCAGGACTGTAGTCAAGACCAATTTAATGGAGCCCAGGTCGTGTCCAAGTTTCCTTCAGCGCTCTTATTTCAAAATAAAACATGACCTTAGATTTATGACATCAACAGAGCCTCTGCTCTCTGAAACTTTCAGCTCTCAACTAGGCTGAACTTTGACCACCGAGAGCTGTGACGAATGCCCAAGAGGCCAAAAGAAAAAGGGCAGCCAGCCCAGACTGCTCTGTTTACATCTATAACCCAGACCAAGCTCGCCAGCATGGAGGAAAAGCTGACAGTATCTGAGTTCTCTGAACTGTACCACACAAGTGTATGGTCGTATCGAGACCTCGGACCCTCACCCCCTTCTTCCTCACTGCTCTTCTTCTTACTGGCAGGATTAGTGTTGGTGCAGGCTTCAGATGATGCATCTTTGTTGCTGCAACAACAAAATAGTCCTACTAGAAGTTAATGAGTGATGCTGGACAGAATTTTCTGTAAGATTTTTCAAAGCGTGATAAGCAAACACTGTTTGAATGATGATTATGTTTGAAAATTGAATACGAAACATCAAGAACGTGCTGTGCAACTCATCCTGAACCAGCAGCCGTGAACAACTTGACCAGTTCTCAATAGAGTCCAACAAGACAGAGACAAGTACAAGGCCACAGTTCTACAGCAGTGTCTCTTTAAAGAAATTAACCCTTCGCTGTATTGGATTAAATAGAATCTATAGATGCATGCTTGTCCATATTTGACTCCCAGAAATTGAAGTTCAAAACCTCCGAAAAATTGCAGCGATCTGGATCAAGTCTGAGAAACATAAGAAACCCTTTAGAAATCAAGAAATGACAATACGATAGTTCAGGTGGTCAGAGAGGGTCGCTGTAAAAATGAACTCAAACTACTACTAAATCAAGCTGTCAACAGAATCCGGTTTCAACCACCTCTCTTTCATTTGTTCCTTTTTCTTCCATCAGAAAACTCCGGCGGGACTACCCCTCCAAGATCCTGATGAACCTCAGTACGTCCTTGTTGTTCCTCAACATGGTCTTCCTTTTGGATGGCTGGCTGGCCAGTCGGAGAACCGATTGGCTGTGCCTGTCTGTGGCCGTCTTCCTGCACTACTTCCTGCTGACCTCCTTCACCTGGATGGGGTTGGAGTCCATCCACATGTACATCGCGCTGGTCAAAGTCTTCAACACCTACATCCGCCGATACATCCTCAAGTTCTGCATCTTGGGATGGGGTGAGGCGCTCAAAGAAGAGAAAGAGCCATACTCATCCTTGAAGTCTCTTTAATAATGTCCCAATTTAACAATTAATTTATTTCTACATTCAGGGTTCATGCAGGTGCTTGAAATTCTTGAAAAGGCTTGAATTTGTAATGTTGTGTTTTCAAGGTTTGAAAAGTGCTTGAATTTGGGATAAAGTGCTTAAAAATGCTTGCAATTGTATCTGGATTTCTTTCACAACAAATAGCTATAGAATAGAAGTTTAATTTATTATCCTTCTGGTGTTACGGGAGTTGTTTATAGCATAATACTGTCTCTTTAAACGTGATTTTTTTTAAAGTGAAAAAATCATTTTCCATATGCATGTATTTGTAGAAAAATATAATTTACACACAGCTGTAACGTGCTGGAAAACCTTGAAAATGGACCTTGAAAGTGCTTGAAAAGCGCTTGAATTTGACCTAGGAAAAGGTGTATAAATCCTGCACTTTCTACCCAAATGTTCAGGTGCAGCTTTAATTGTTGTTTTTCTCAACAACAGTGTCAACTCTGAAATACAACTGAGTTAATCCATAAACCTGTGACATCTGGCAGTGCAGATGACTGACAGTTGAAGGCAGACAGACGTGAGCTCTGATATGTTTATTTGCAGGTCTCCCTGCAGTGTTGGTCGGGATTGTTGTTGCCGTGGATAAAAACTCTTACGGCCTGCAGGAGTATGGCAAAGGAGAGTCAGGAGAGGGGTCCTCAGAGTTGTAAGTACTAAAAGATGCATAATCACACAGCCTGTCACATGTTAGTGTGACAGTTATATGCATCTGTGTGGTCTCTCCTCAGCTGCTGGATCCAGAACTCGGTGGTCTTCTACACCACCTGCGTCGCTTACTTCTGTGTGGTGTTTCTGCTTAACGTGGCTATGTTCATCGTGGTGATGCTGCAGATCTGCGGTCGCAACGGCAAACGCAGCAACCGTACACTGCGAGAGGAAGTGAATACAGCAGAACTGCTGGGCGTCACTTTGAACACCCAGATTTATTACATACACCTGCTCATGCTGCATTCATGTGCTCATGACAAATCATCTAGCACCAAAAACGCATGAATATAAAATAAATGGACTCCTTTGTTGTGATCCAGGTCCTACGAAACCTGCGGAGCGTCATCAGCCTCACCTTCCTGCTGGGTATGACGTGGGGCTTTGCTCTATTCGCCTGGGGGCCCGTCAATCTGGCCTTCATGTACCTGTTCTCCATCTTCAACTCACTGCAAGGTGACCACACAGCTCAGATTAAGGTTCAGTAAATTGTCTCCACACTGTGTTGTCCAGAGGGACGTGTCCAGTTAAAGAAACACCTGTTGAATCCAAATTCAATATGTTAACAAAACTCAGCTGTTCTTTCTTTCTGCAGGTTTGTTCATATTTATCTTCCACTGCGCCCTGAAAGAAAATGTGCAGAAGCAGTGGAGGAGATATGTCTGCTGCGGACGATTCAGACTTTCTGACAACTCAGGTACCCGGCAGTCTGTCTGTTATTCTGTCCGTCTTTCTCTGTGTCTGTCTTTCTATTAAACTGTCTGTCCATCTGTCTGTCTGTTAATCTGTCTGTCTATTTCTGTCTGTCTGTCTGTGCGTCTCTGTCTGTCTGTCTGTTTTTGTGTCTGTCTGTCGGTCTGTCTCTGTCTGTCTGTGCGTCTCTGTCTGTCTGTCTTTGTTTCTGTCTGTCGGTCTGTCGCTGTCTGCCTGTCTTTCTATCTGTCGATCTATGTCTGTCTGTCTGTCCGTCCATCTCTGTCTGTCTGTCTGTCTTGCAGAGAACAGTTAATCTGTTGTCTCCTCAGGAGTCCTGTCAGATCTGTCTGCAGGACTTGTGCCAGGTTCCCACCGCAGCAGAAAAAGACAACAGCACTTTATTAAAATCTAAAACCTTTAGTCCTCTTGACTTTGCATCTAATAACAGAAGATAAACACGGAGCGGGACTTTCTCCAGGTACACTTGAGTGCTGTATATGTCCTGAAGCGTCATGCATTCCACCTTTTCATACCAACAATTCCAGGTTCAGTTCATCTCAGTGAAAGCCTGAGAAATGTTTTCAGACATAAATTCCTCACTGAGAGGATCATAAAAGAAGAGTTTGTCTTCACACATGAAGGGCGGGTCTGCTAGTTCGTATGATTTTTTAAAACCATACTGGAGATTCACTGTTCCAATCATCCCAGGGTCTTTTTCGGCACTAACATACATCAAATCAGCCATCGAGACAGGTTTTTCATGTATAAACTATTAACAGAGATATCCCGGAGAGTCGCTTACAGTCGCAGCTGCACATGGCTAACAGTTTTTAGCTCGAGGCAGAATGGTGATGGCATTAAAACAGCTTCTTTAACCATCAATACTGCTCAACATGACACCAAACCGTAGCAGTAGCATGATAAGAGTCCCTACACATTAAACAAAGCACCAACAACGTAGTTAGTGAACCCAGAGTTTATTAAAAGAGTGTTTTAAATACTTGCATACTGTCCCTTGTACCAGGTCCTCTCATAGTAAAGTTCATTCAAGTGGATTACCAAAGTCAATCCAAAAGGAAGGAGCCTATTGGTGCTTTGTTTTCTGTGTAGGGACGCTTATTCATCTTAAGCACTCTGATCACTTTTTTAGATAATCTATTATGTCCTTTAGTTTCCTGTTTAGTTAGTTTTGTGATATCAGTAAGCTACGTAGCACGCACATGAAGACGGGAAGGTCTCCAGTAACTCCTCCCACCTCTGGGAGAATACAGGGACTGCACTATCTATATTTCAGCAGACATAAAGATTGATATACGTATATGATGCAATAAGCCTGTATCAATGGGCACGCCTTAAACAAACACTGCACTATTGTAACATTAAAGCAGTGAACCTCTGTTCGCTCGTCCTAGTGTGTGTCTGTAATTCACATATCTCAAGAACCGTCCCTCCGATCGACTTCACACTCGGCAGGTGTGTTGCTGGCGAGCCAGGGGAGTGCAGTGTATGACCAGCCATTTATCTCAAGAGATGCCCATCCAGTCAAGGCTGAAAGTCGTGGTTTCACTGCACTGGCCCCCTTAATAAAGCAGCTGTGTTTGCTTCCTCTCTGCAGACTGGAGTAAGACGGCAACCAACAACACCAAGAAGGTGAGCTCAGACAACCTGGGCAAGTCTCTGTCCTCCAGCTCCTTCGGCTCCAGCACCGCCAACTGGACCTCCAAAGCTAAAGCTACACTCAACCCATTCAGCAAAAGACACAGTAACACAGGTGAGACACACAGGGACACAGGTGAGAAAAACAGGGACACAGGTGAGACACACAGGTGAAACACACAGGGACACAGGTGAGACACACATGGACACAGGTGAGACACACAGGGACACTGGTGAGACACACATGGACACAGGTAAGACACAAAGGTGAGACACACAGGGACACAGGTGAGACACACAGGGACAGGGAGGATGAATGATATCACAGAAGAGAGGAGATGAGTGTTTCAGACAAATGTGAGTTGTCTGTCTGGATTACATTTATGTGAATTTAAATGTGCAATAATCACTTTTACATGCAGACTCTCCTGAAAAAAGTTGTTTCAAATTCACACTGATGAAGAACTTGCAGTGTTTCCAGGTATGTTTCAGGATGACAGTGGTTCAGTTTGATAGACAGTTTCCAGGTGTTTCCAGGTCTGTTTCAGGATGTCAGTGGTTCAGTTTGCTAAACTGTTTCCTGGTGTTTCCAGGTCTGTTTCAGGGTGTCAGTGGTTCAGTTTGATAGACTGTTTCCAGGTGTTTCCAGGTCTGTTTCAGGATGTCATTGGTTCAGTTTGATAAACTGTTTTCAGGTCTGTTTCAAGGTCTGTTTCAGGATGTCAGTGGTTCAGTTTGATAGACTGTTTCCAGGTGTTTCCAGGTCGTTTCCAGGTATGTTTCAGGATGTCAGTGGTTCAGTTTGCTAAACTGTTTCCAGGTGTTTCCAGGTCTTTTTCAGGATGTCAGTGGTTCAGTTTGATAAACTGTTTCCAGGTGTTTCCAGGTCTGTTTCAGGATGACAGTGGTTCAGTTTGATAGACAGTTTCCAGGTGTTTCCAGGTCTGTTTCATGATGTCAGTGGTTCAGTTTGATAAACTGTTTCCAGGTGTTTCCAGATCTGTTTCAGGATATCAGTTGTTCAGTTTGATAGACAGTTTCCAGGTGTTTCCAGGTCTGTTTTAGGATGTCAGGGGTTCAGTTTGATAAACTGTTTCCAGGTCTGTTTCAGGATGTCAGTGGTTCAGTTTGATAGACTGTTCCCAGGTGTTTCCAGGTCTGTTCCAGGATGTCAGTGGTTCAGTTTGATAGACTGTTCCCAGGTGTTTCCAGATCTGTGGCAGGATGTCAGCAGTCCAGTCTGATAGACTCTGCATTAAAGGAGTCTGCATATAAACATGATGATCTGTTATCTCAGGTGTGTCACTGTTACTATGGTAGATGCTAGTTAACACCCTCTAACAGCATCCAACAGCTTCAACAGACATTTATGGAGTGCAGCGACACTTTCTACTGAGATAAAATGACAATAAATAAAATATAAAGCAAAAAACTCATGTTCCTGCAGGAATGTGATCTGAAATGACAACAACAGACTATTTTACACACACTGCTATATGTAGCTAGCTACATGCTAGCATCCGGGAAAGCTGCATCTTGGTTCATGTTGTTCATTTCTCCTCATTTTCAGATTGTATCTATGCTGGAAAATGTTAAAATGCGAAGTGATGTGATCTAGAAGCCTTTATTATTGATTTTGGACAGTAAAAAGTGTTGCTATAACTTTACTCCAGCTATTCCACTTAGCTAAGATAGCTAC
Organism: Echiichthys vipera; assembly: GCF_963691815.1. Classification (NCBI taxonomy): domain Eukaryota; kingdom Metazoa; phylum Chordata; class Actinopteri; order Perciformes; family Trachinidae; genus Echiichthys; species Echiichthys vipera. Next base: position 5,524,732 of record NC_139844.1, on the reverse strand, counting down.
ATGCTAACGTCAGGGAAAGGTGCATCTTTTTTGATATTGTTAATTTTTTCACATTTTCAGATCAGAGTCCTGCTGGAAAATGTTTAATTGTGTAATTTTTGGTATTTAAGACTATTGGTAATTTCAGGCTGTAAAAAAATGACAAAGTTGGAGCTATACTGTCGTTGAAGTATTGACGTCTGCGAAGTATGATGTGTTTATGCGGAGCGGGTGTTAGCTAGCATCTACCTGTCACAATGGAAGGTTCTGTAATATCGTCTCACATGTTGATGCTCTTGTATCTGCCTCTGTGTTTGGTGTGTAGAAAGCTCTTCCATCCAATAGCAAGAGTGGAGGACCGACGGAGGTAAAGCTGAAGCTGATTGGCTAATTGACTTTCTTGCTTCCAGCTTCATGTGATCTGCTTTGTGTTTCCCAAAACGTTCTGCAGGTTCAAATTCAGCATTTATTCTTTTTATTTTAATTTGACGAAGAACAAAAAACAATCAAAAAAAAACTAACTTGTTGCTGGCAGACATTTTGGGAAAGCGTGTGATGTGATTGGCTCGTCACTGTGATGTCATGCAAATTCACGCCATCTTGTTTCCATCCTGAGACGCTCTGAGTGGGAGGAGGTCCGTTTGCACCCATTGACACACGACTAAAAAAACTCCAGCTCCACCCACCCGGGGCGCCCTAAGCTGCAGAAACAAGCACACCATGAGCGAGTGCATCCAAGCTAACATCTGCCACGTTTGACTTTGATTTGCAGAGTAACAACAGGCTAACGCTGAGGATCAGTCAGCAACTGATGCAATAGTGTGCTTATTCAAATCGACTCCAAATGTTCATGTTTAAGTACAAACATGAAGTGAAACGCTGTGTTCAGGCTCCAAATATTACGTGTCATGTAATAAAAGCCCACATGAATCCAGAGATTCAACATCTGTCCTGTCACTCACAGGAGATAACCTGTGTTTGAATGAAACATGATGTGCCCTTAAGACGCTGCAAGTCAACATGGTAAAAGACTTTTAATTACAATAGTAATAATAATAATAATAAGAATTTTATAATAATAAACTTTATTTATACAGCACTTTTCAAAATGTGTTGGATGTTGGAACAGTGAATTAAAATCAGACAATTATCAAGTTAAAATGGAAATACAATACCAAAAATGAATACAAAAAGAAGGCAATAACATTAAAAAGATCAGACATGTTTTAAATTTAAATTACATGTTCGCATTCATTGAAAAACATTTCCTCACAAAGACAGAAGGAAAAAAAACAGAGCGAAGGTTCCCTTAAATGTTCCTCCCAGCTGCTGTCTGTCCATGAGACGGTCAAGGAATTTCTTTCATCACACGAAGGATGCCGTAAATCTCTCCAATTCAGTCTGTATGCGTGTATGTGTATATGCGTGTATGCGTGTATGCGTGTATGCGTGTATGCGTGTATGTGTGTATGCGTGCATGCGTGCGCGTGAGAGAGTTGACAGGAAGCATTCACATAACTTTTTTCTGCTTTTTTAATGTACTCTGAGTTTCCGCTGATTGATGTTGTTTTGACCGAAAAATATAAGTGGAGACTACAGGTAAATAGGAAAAATACTTACATAACTAACAGATATCCATTAAACTTCCCCAGTTAATTACTGATATTAAGCTGATTTTTTTAATATGAAAAGCTGTGTTTAAATATGTAAATTAAGGATTATCAAATGTTAAAACGTGTTGAATTGAAGAGAAATCTACAGACACAAACAGACAAAGTGAAGTAACATAAATGTTTTATTCATAGTCTGAAATAAAACATGTTAAAGTCCTAGTCGACAACATTTTTTTGATCATATTGCCTGAAGCTGACACTATGCTCCAATAGAACAACATAAATCAGCCAGTTTAAGAAAAAAAAACGCAGCTCTACACAGGTGCGCAGGGCTGTGTAAGAGCTGACTGTCAGGCTTAGTCCACACGTACACGGGTAATTTTGAAATTGAACTTTTATGGCCCCGGTTAAAAAAATGTCCCCTCCACATAAAAACGCAAAATCTGCCTTAAAGCAGTAGGTGGTGATAGGACTCCTAACAGGAAGGCCATTATAGCCAATCACAAGGCTGGAAAAATTCAGACCGTAAAAACAACAATGGCGAACCGAGGCTGGGCGGATTCCTTCATGTGGACTGACAGCAGAGTTGATTTACTTCTCACTGTCACTCATGAATTTAAAATCAGCAAAATTCAGGAAAATGTGGATTGGTAGGTCCTCCATAACAGCAACTCCGTCAGAGGGTCACGTCCAGAGTGCTCCACAAGTCTTCTCTGTTTTTCTGTCCACACGACTCCTGAAACTGGACTTTTCCAAAGTTCACCCTGGACTCTGGTTATAAAGGACACCAGTTTCAGGAGCCCACAACTGCGGTTACGTGTGTATGAAAGGCCAAACAGAGCAGAGAAATACACAGTTTCAAACATACACGCGTTCGTGTGGACGGCCCCTCAGTCACACTTCGTGCACACGCCACAGATCCCCCCTCGCTCATGTTTCAACATCACAGGCACAAGCCTCAAGCTAGGCATATGATAAATGATGTTAGCAGTTGCTATCTATGAGTAAGTTTGCCAGCCTACCTCCATGTAGCGTGTACTCCATGTCACTTATTAATGAGAGAAGACACAGGAGCGTTCACAGGAATCTGGTGCACACTCCATTGGAGGGAGTGATGGAGCTCTGTGTTAGTGGGGGAGGGGCGTGAGAGTTGTAAACATTTGAAATTTGACTGAGTAAACTTGATCTGCCAGACTTGCTGACTGCAGCTGTAAGGAAGAGAAATAGAACAAAATCTTTAAATGATTAATGCTGATTTTTCCTGGTGTGTCCTCTTAAATCTCTCTGGTCATGATGTCCGCTGCACGCTTCACTGCTGCCAAAGGGGTGAGAGGTAATGAGGCAGCAGAAGTTGTGGTTGGTTTTATGCCTCCCCGCCGGCAACAGTGAGGCACAATGTTTTTACGCTTGTCTGTCCCGTTCTTGTAATCATAATTGTTTAGAGGGAGAGACGTTTGATGCCGATCTTCAAACTTTTATTAAATTCCGTCAAAGTCTTCTCTTCATATTTTCTGGACGTCTGGACAGTTTGGATGGAAACTTGAATGGTCGGAGGCCAGGTGCGACCACAAAAGCGCAAATTCAGTTTTCATTTGTTTTCAAATGTTTTTTTATTCTGTTTTCTTTGGTCTGAGAGCAGAAGGCCTGCAGCGAACAGAAGCGATCTGATCTGCAGTCGGCTGGCCGTGCTGTCATGAGTCAAACAGGCAGCTGCCACAGTTTTCAGAATCCACCCAAATTATTTTCACACCTCTCAGCAGGGAGGTCTGGCGGTCTGCCCAGGGTATTACACTCAGCCGGCAATACTAGTTCGGTTTGGAGACGCCTCGCCACTTCTGTGTCCACAGCACATGGAGCAGCAGAGGTCTGCAGAGAAGTCACGTCTCTCTCTCCTTTCTTATCGTTGTTTTTTATCATTTATGGGCTGGGGGCTTTAATAGGTTTATCTGCAGAATAATCACGAGGATAAGGACACGACAACATGGATCAGATCCACATCCCACCGATATATTTCAAAGTTATTTTTGTTTTCCTCAAAGCAATTTCAGTCAAAAGCAACTGGACTTGGTTATTTGTCTAGGAAGACGTTTCACCTCTCATCCAAGAGGCTTTATCAGTTCATGTACACATCTGACCAGGCTGGGACTGGTCCAACTAACTGGTGTGAGATCCAGGTATTTAACCTCTCACAAGGACGATGATGTCACTGAAACCCTTTGTGCTCCAAATGCCCACGCCCGTCGTTAGAGTGGCAGTCGTTGGTGGGAAGTTGGTTTCCAACTTCGTTAGTGCTCTATTGAGTCTAAACGACCGTCGTTGGAGTCACAGGAGGACATTTGTGAACAGTTGTTCTTTGAGGTTAGATTGTTGGATCTCCTGGGAAGGGATGAAAGGGCAGCAATGTACTGTAAATTGGAGATAAGTGGTGTCTCAGACCTCCTCCTCTGTTTAGTGATGGTTTCTCTACTTTTACATAGATGGCTTCTTTTACTCCTCTTTCAAACCATCTGTCCTCTCTGTTCAGGATTTGGACATTGTTGTCATCAAAGGAGTGGGCTTTCTCCTTGAGATGGAAGTGGACAGCAGAGTCCAGGCCTGAGGAGTTAGCTCTCCTGTGTTAGGCCATGCGTTTTTGCAGTGGTTGTTTTGTTTCTCCAATGTAGAGATCTTTGCATTCCTCGTTGCATTGGACAGCATAAACCAGATTGCTTTTGTGGGTGTGTGGTGTTCTGTCCTTGGGATGTACTAGTCGCTGTCTGAGTGTGTTACTGTGTTTGTAATACATAGGGATGCAGTGTTTGTTGAAGATCCTCTTGAGTTTCTCTGATACCCCAGCCACATACGGAATGACTATGTTTTTTGTTTTACATTATAAAGAACAAAACCATAAAGGTTTGTGTGAATATGCAACAGAAAATATCATTATCATACACCGATATAATCCACACAGTAAATCACCCAAAAAAAAAACAGCTGAAGCCCGACGCTACTTTATACGACCCGTGAGACATCCCAGAATATCAGCGATATGACAGAGAAGTAAACAAAACAAAACTAGAACAAATATTGCACTAAATTAAAGTGATTACCTTACATTTCAAAGCTTTGCGTAGGTCTTTTGGTTTTTGATTAATAATGGTTTAATATTCACATGGTGGCCGTAGAAAGAGCTCATCAAGAGTTTGAAGCTGATATATAAATATATCAGGGCTGTCAGTGGATTCAAATATTGCGATTAATCGCATGTTGTCCACAGTTAACGTCCAGTTAATCGCATATTTTTTAATCTGTTTTAAATGTACTTAATGGGGATATTTCTGAAGTTTTTAATGCTCCTATTAACATGGGACTGGACAAATATGCTGCTTTATGCAAATGTATGTTTATTATTATTGCAACAATCCAAAACAATGACAAACACAGTCCAGAATATTCTCCAATGTAACCTCAAAGGTGCTGCATGCTCACAAAATATGAGGCTGAAAGGGCAGATTAACCTGACTGTAACATTAGATATTGGGATATTCATTTGTTTAGCAGGTATTTGTTTTTTTATTTTGGTATTTGGATATATTCAGGGTTATTTTTACACATTACTTAAAAAAATAATGTCTTTAATTAAAGAGAAACACACGTGTTGCAGCACAGTGTTTTCATTCCAGCTCAGTGAGTCTTAATTGTGTTTTCAGTAACGTCTCTTTCCTCTTTCCCTCTGCTCACGCTCGGCTGCAGTGTTCAGCCCAGAGCTGTTGTTTTAAGGAAATTTAATGAGGAGGAACCCCGAGGAGGCTTGTTTCTCCTTGCCTTCCACAATGTTACTGCTACACCGCTTCCTGATTTCCCAAACTCCGCTGGGGCCGAGGGTCATAATCACAAAACATCCATTAGTGGCGTTAAGAGGAATTTGATTTAACGCGTTATTATCGCTTTAACTTCAACAGCCCTAATATATCAAACTTATTTTCACCTAAAATCTCCCTGAGGCCCTTCTGGTTCTCACCCGCCGTTGTATTATATCTGCAGTACTGAACACAGGGTTCTGTCTCAGCGTCAGACTCCCATGCTATAATTTCCAGATGTTTGAGGTCAGAAAATCCCTCCACCAGAGGTTGACTTGTTCGACTATAACTCCCTCCTCAGCTTCCTCCTCTGTCCTTAAGTGGACCCTGGAGTGTACATGGGATCTTTATTTCAGACGGGATACAGGAACAAAAACACGCCAGTGTGACATCATAGGACATTTCAGGAGTCGAACCTGCCGGACGGGATCGTGTGTGTGGAGCCAGGGGATCATCCCTGCTGTCATTACGCTAGGAGCGAATATCCAGGGGTGCAGGAGAGTCGTGACTGTGGCCCGCGCCAGCAGACCTGTTGACCCTGGGGCTCCATGGAGCGCTGAGAGGTCTGAAATCCTGGCTGCGTGTTGAGCGACACGACGCGTCAACTTCATTCCTCATTTGTCTGATTAAGCACCAAAATAACAAAAAGCAGTGATCAAGCTCCTTTTTCCGTAACAAAGTAAGCTTTGGCTGAACAGCCAGGTAAATAATATCACACTTAACTTTGTGATGGTACCAGAGGGCCCGCACACGGATCGCATGTGCTTTATTTGGCTTGTATGTTTAGCTTGATTACTTTGGCTCAGTTTCCATTAGAAAGTCCCAAGGTGTTATCCTCAGGAGGATGCTGGTGTTGATCCAAATCAAATCCAAAAAACTACATCAGAATTACATCACTATAACTCAGCTATCAAATGACACAGATCATCCCCAAAACTTCCAATACCTGGTCAGAGATACAGAACACTTCACATAGACTCATCATCCGTAATTAAGTATATATTACTGGAGAAATGACGTCTGACGCAAACTTAATTGTCGCCTTTTGTCGTCTAAACTTAACCGTCACATTTTGTCGTCTTAACTTAACCGTCGCCTTTTGTCGTCTTAACCATGGCCTTTGTCATCTAAACTATCACCTTTTGTCCTCTAAAATTAACCGTCACCTTTTGTCATCTAAACTTAACCGTAAACTTTTGTTGTCTCAACTTAACCATCAACTTTTTCCGTCTAAACTTAAACGTCGCCTTTTGTCGTCTAAACTTAACAGTCACCTGTTGTAACCTCAACTTAACTGTCGCCTTTTGTCGTCTCAACTTAACCATCAACTTTTTCCATCTAAACTTAACCGTCGCCTTTTGTCGTCTAAACTTAACTGTCGCATTTTGTCGTCTAAACTTAACCGTTGCCTTTTGTCGTCTTAACCATTGCCTTTGTCATCTAAACTATCACCTTTTGTCCTCTAAAATTAACCGTCACCTTTTGTCATCTAAACTTAACCGTAAACTTTTGTTGTCTCAACTTAACCATCAACTTTTTCCGTCTAAACTTAAACGTCGCCTTTTGTCGTCTAAACTTAACAGTCACCTGTTGTAACCTCAACTTAACTGTCGCCTTTTGTCGTCTCAACTTAACCATCAACTTTTTCCATCTAAACTTAACCGTCGCCTTTTGTCGTCTAAACTTAACTGTCGCATTTTGTCGTCTAAACTTAACCGTTGCCTTTTGTCGTCTTAACCATTGCCTTTGTCATCTAAACTATCACCTTTTGTCCTCTAAAATTAACCGTCACCTTTTGTCATCTAAACTTTCACCTTTTGTCGTCTCAACTAAACCGTCGCTTTTTGTCCTCTAAACTTAACTGTCAGCTTATTTTGTCTAAACTTAACCTTCGCCGTTTTTCGTCTAAACTTAACCGTCAACTTTTGTTGTCTCAACTTTACCGTCAACTTTTTCCGTCTAAACTTAAACGTCGCCTTTTGTCATCTCAACTTAACCATCAACTTTTCTGTCTAAACTTGACCGTCTCCTTTTGTCGTCTAAACTTAACTGTCGCCCTTTGTCGTCTAAACTTAACCGTCACCTTTTGTCGTCTCAACTTAACCATCATCTTTTGTCGTCTAAACTTAACTGTCGACTTATTTTGTCTAAACTTAGCCTTCGCCTTTTGTCGTCTAAACTTAACCGTAAACTTTTGTTGTCTCAACTTAACCATCAACTTTTTCCGTCTAAACTTAAACGTCGCCTTTTGTCGTCTAAACTTAACAGTCACCTGTTGTAACCTCAACTTAACTGTCGCCTTTTGTCGTCTCAACTTAACCATCAACTTTTTCCATCTAAACTTAACCGTCGCCTTTTGTCGTCTAAACTTAACTGTCGCATTTTGTCGTCTAAACTTAACCGTCGCCTTTTGTCGTCTTAACCATTGCCTTTGTCATCTAAACTATCACCTTTTGTCCTCTACAATTTACTGTCGCCTTTTATCGTCTAAACTTTAACCGTTGCCTTTTGTCGTCTAAACTTAACTGTCAGCTTATTTTGTCTAAACTTAACCTTCGCCTTTTGTCGTCTAAACTTAACCGTCAACTTTTGTTGTCTCAACTTTACCGTCAACTTTTTTCCGTCTAAACTTAAGCGTCGCCTTTTGTCATCTAAACTTAACAGTAGCCTGTTGTCACCTCAACTTAACTGTCGCCTTTTGTCGTCTCAACTTAACCATCAACTTTTCCGTCTAAACTTGACCGTCACCTTTTGTCGTCTCAACTTAACCGTCGCCTTTTGTCGTCTAAACTTAACTGTCAGCTTATTTTGTCTAAACTTAGCCTTCACCTTTTGTCGTCTAAACTTAACCGTCAACTTTTGTTGTCTCAACTTAACCGTCAACTTTTTCCGTCTAAACTTAAACGTCGCCTTTTGTCGTCTAAACTTAACAGTCGCCTGTTGTCACATCAACTTAACTGTCGCCTTTTGTCGTCTCAACTTAACCATCAACTTTTTCAATCTAAACTTAACCGTCGCCTTTTGTCGTCTAAACTTAAGCGTCACCTTTTGTCGTCTAAACTTAACCGTTCCCTTTTGTCGTCTAAACTTAACTGTCACCTTTTGCCGTTTAAACTTAACCTTCGCCTTTTGTCACCTAAACTTAACAGTCGCCTGTTGTCACCTCAACTTAACTGTCGCCTTTTGTCGTCTCAACTTAACCATCAACTTTTTCCATCTAAACTTAACCATCGCCTTTTGTCGTCTTAACTTAACTGTCGCCCTTTGTCGTCTAATCTTAACCGTCACCTTTTGTCGTCTAAAGTTAACCGTCGCCTTTTGTCCTCTAAACTTAACTGTCACCTTTTGTCGTTTAAACTTAACCTTCGCCTTTTGTCACCTAAACTTAACAGTTGCCTTTTGTCACCTCAACTTAACCGTCGCCTTTTGTTGTCTAAACTTGATCGTCGCCTTTTGTCATATAAACTTAACTGTCAAGTTAAGACAACAAAAGGTGGCGCCATCTAACCCAGTGTGGTGCCATGCCTGTATGAAAGAAATAAAGAAAAGAGAGGGAGGGAAAGTGAATGAAGAAAGAAGAGAAAGGACAGCAGGTGGAGGGAAAAGGTAGATTATGACAAACAGGCAGCAAAAAAAAAACAGTTCTGTGGTCGCTTGGTTGTCATGTGATGCTCCAAAAGCAGTTTGACGTGCCTCGAAACTCTTTTTGTGCGTCACATTAAAAACAATAGGTGTACTTCAAGACACACGCTTCGGATGCTTTTAATGCGTTTGGGCCTTCAACATTAAACTGTACAGCAGCTTCTTCTCTTTAAGCAAAAAAAAACAGAGTAATGGTGATGGTGGTAGATTTATATTTTCTTTGCTCTGTTCGAAAGATTGGCAGTTCATAGGGCAGGTAGCCTCTAATATCAGTGCGAATGGATGAAGTGTAAAAAGCCCTTTGAGTAGTAAGAAGATTAGAAGGGCACTATATAAGTCCATTCACCATTTACCTGGGCTGTGCACTTATTTGATTGGCCCGTGCAGCGCGTTGATCGATACGCAATTATCCGTCAACCTTTGTGATGGCAAACCGCACTTTGGATGTTGGAGCTTCTGCTTTGCGGCTGTAGCTAATGTAATAAAGTGGGTTGATCCGTAATGGTAAAATATTATTAACTGTGGGCAAAAAGAGGCAACCAAATGAACACATGCATGAGCCCCATTGTGGCAGTGCAGTGGCCCCATTGAAATGAACAAGGCTTTTATTTCAAAAGCACAATGTAGTTTTTTTTAAGGTTGATTAAGGTTAAGGTTTCCTTATTTATTTCTACACCATGTTGTGTGCTTCATTATATAAATATATGCTTTACAGTCTGTGTTGAATGTGATGTTATACAATACTTTGTTTTCATTTGTTTGCTGCCAGTAATGCCAGATGGCTTTATTCAAATGGAACGCAGAATACCCTTAAGACAAAGCAGTCCAATCATACTTATTGTTACAGAATCCGTGTCTAAAAAGATGTCCTGATATTTTCATTGGCATCTGACCATGAATCTGTGTACCTCTCATCCTATTAATTGTGAATAACCCATGTTTGCATATGCTTTCCATCATGGTCTCTGAAGCTAGACCAACACATACATCCAACTAAACTAAACCCACGGGAGCTTCTCAAGGTCCAAATACCAATGCAGCAGAATAATATCAAAACAATATTTCTAAGTTGTCTTTTCGAAATCCGGTATGCGCACATTTTAAGAAGTGATCTCTGAGTCAAGTGGAAAATATAATCAAAATATGTGTTCATGAATGAGGCTGCTGTTGTTGGGCCTCGACGAGCTTCGCGTCACGGCTTCACCGGTTCATTTTTTACCATCTCAGGGGTCATATTGGGGTCTAGCGGAAGGGGTGGGACCTGCCACTCTATAAACTGTATAAAAGAGGAGTGAGCAAGTCCTCTGGAGGCTATGCCCCCAACGTTTCAGAGAAGAGAATACTGCTTGGTTTTAATAATCTTAAAACTAAAAAAAAGGAATCCTTTATAAAAGGATTTCTATTCTAATTCTAAACTAAACTAAGACATTTACATTCAAACCTTATATTTTTACACTTTTGTCATTGCTCTACAGACTGTTTTGGGGAAAAGGAGCTCTAAATTATTGTCTCAACATTAAAACTCCAAGACACGTGGTCTTTATCCACAGATGGAGCTGGATCGCTCGCCGTCATGAGACATAAGTGCAAGATTTTGGGTCACATAATCACAGCTAGCTTTCTTAACTATGTAAGAGAGATTTAAACTTGAACGGTTTTGGAGGTTTTCATCAGTGACTCATTTGGAAGACAGTTACGTTTAGTCAGAGGCCATCATAGATCTTCCACATTGGACTGTTTCGATTTCAAAGGGTGGTGGAAGTTATTCTTGCACATCTCTACCCATGAACATACTTTATATTATGAATTTAGAATCGTATATTAAGTCTTGGACATTTTGACCTCACATTCCTCTCCTTGCTTTCTCTCTTGGAAGTTTCATTTAACTTTGCTGTTTAGATGTAACTCGTGTTTTTGCTGTGAAATAATTATGAATTACTCTCCTATGTGTTAAAGTGTAAGTCGCTTTAAAATGGAACCCATTGTCTTTTTCGGCATGAAAATCCATTAAATAAGCCATGGAGACTGTTTTTTGGTTGATCGACCATGTATAGAGAATGCCCGGAGAGACGCTAACAGCCCCAAAGGGCTAACACTGATTAGCTTGGGGCGCTGAACGCACCCAAATCAGCATTTTTTAACCACTAATATTGCTGAAAATAACACCAAACCTCTGCAGTAGCATGAGAGTGTTTTACAAGTCTGGGCCTTACCAGTAGGTCCATGTTGACAGGTCATCCATACAAGTGGAAATGGAAATGCATAATTACTTTGCTGTTTGTGATGATGTCTATCAAGTGTTTACACAGAAATGAAAGGAGTTGTCCAGTTGGCTTATTTGATGTATTCCCATGCCGAAAATACCATGGGGTCCATTTTCACCAGACTTACACTTTTGTATATAAAACCTGTCCAAAAACATACCATCTAAATTAAAGCTGGACAGCCTGAAAGGCTCTCATCCTTCTGTCTTGACAATATAATGATGATCGCATGATAAAGGAATAATCCCTATGTGTGTCTTTTTCTTCTTGCTCACTGGATGCAGATAAATGTTACTCCAACCAGACCAGCCCCAAGTGCGTCTCCTCCTGCTCCTCCTCCTCAGAGGTGGAGCCCAACTCCTCTTCCTCCTCGTCCTCCATCCTCCCCGTCAGTCAGATGATCGACAAGGTGAAAGGTTACTGCTCCACACGCTCCGACAACTTCTACAAGAACATCATCATGTCTGATAGCTTTGCTCACAGCACCAGGTTCTAGAGCTGTCCATACTGGAACTGCAGATCTTCTGGAACTGCCCAGTTGTAGAAATGATTGTGACATCATCCAGAGGAGACTTCTGTTAAAGGTTCCCATATGGAGCACAAAGCTTGAACCTGCCTTGCTGTTCCGGAATTGCCCTCAATGTTATTTAAGACTTTGCTTTTGCTCTAGAACCAACACCCAACACTCTAGACCCTTTTGTGTTCTTGAAATTCTCTTAATATTCAATCCTTGACTTTGTGTCCTGGAAAGGCTTCAATCCTTCTGTAATCTTTCCCAGCCTTGGCCAGGACGGTTTTTTAGAATGGGCAACTACAGACGTCCCTCCAATATCCTAGAACCTTCCAGTCTTCTTAGGGCGCACTCACACTTGGCCCAGATGATCCGTGTTTTAGCGTGATTGCCCCCTCCCTCTTCCCCCACAGCCCAGGCCTTCTTGTACTCACATTACTTGAAATGATCCGAGCCTTGACTCAAATGCCTCTTGCTTATAAACGTCATCAACCCTCTGAGTTATATTGTGTTTTTGAATTTTTTCCATCTGACCAAATTCACAGTAAACACTCCACCTCCGCAACAGACCACCGCAAACCCTTCTACAGCATCTTTTTAAATACTGTCAATAGACGGGACTCTCTCAACCTAGTAAGCGTGCCATGCCTGGGCTTGGAACAGTTGTTCTCACTCTGTTCGAACGAACTAGACTTTAGTCGTGATTTGTGCTTGAGCACGGTATGAATTGACAGTGTGAGTGTGCCCTTAAACTCCCACACAAACATGCTAGAACCCTCCAGGCCCATCGCAGCTGTAGAAACCTGTTCTAGAACATTGAGTTTTCACCACGTACTTCCCATTATCCTCTTAAGCCCCTGGAGCTTTGAATCAGAATCCCTGTTAGGCTTCTAATTGAATATGTTTAATTGTGTTTAAACATGCCCATTGTTGGCAAACAAAGGAGGTTTTAAAATGTGTTTTAAATGTAATTTTAATTTGACTGATTAGCAAAAATTCACCATTTGTTTCTGTTTCTAGTCATCAGATCCATAAAGAGCTGGTTGGTTTGTGTGACAGATTAGTCATTTTAAACCAGAGCCTCTGCTTTGTATGAAAATGCCTGCTAATCAACCAAAATCTGCCTTTTCATGGAAAATGTTCAACAGGCAGCCTGTGAACGTCCTCCAACAACCTGCTAAAAACCCAGAGACAAAGTTTAGATAATCATGGACAAAGTTAAGCATTTTGGTATTCAATCCTCGGGTCTCCTGGATACTTCAGGGTTTCTGAGAGCTACGGGGTGGTCCTAGAACGTTGATGCGATTCTACTATATCATATCATATGACAGAATCTGCTGACCTGGCTGCCAGATCATGAAACTAAGAGGAAATTAAAGGGAGCAGAGAGGGGAGTAAGGTAGATTAGACGAAAGAAAATAGGCTGTTATGATTTGATGTTTTTTTAATACTGTGATGTTTGTTTGAACTGTCCATTTGTGCATGTGTGTGTGGAGCCATATCCCATGTAAATATTGATGATCTATCTATTCTATGTGCCTTATTTTATAGTGTTATAATGTGTCCAGATGGTTGCTTTTGTTCATGCCTTGGCAGGGTCCTGGAAGGGTCATCAGGACTGTACATACAAGCACAAACATTCTCCAGCTCCCCACGTTGTGTGGGCACTCAGGCAGCCTTTTCACTTGAGAAACAAGTCATGGCGACAGAACGAGCACAAATCACGGGGTGGGTGGAATAGAACGGAAAAGAACACAAGAGAATAGTTTGTGTTGTACCTGAAAACTACAGTTGATTAAGATGCTTTTGGTGTGGCTGAGATTTTTCTGAACATATTTAAATCCTACTGTACCACGAACAACAAAGCTGAAACACCCAACTATATTGACACATGATTGGAATTTATATTGGAAATATCTCAGCTTTAAAATGTCACTTGTTCGTTTTCAAATGATTGGTTTTATTTATCCTCTTCATTTTTCTTCCATAAAGTTTGACATTCTCAATGTGAAAGACTGGACAGTCAAACTGTGAGTCTGTGGTTGGTGGTCGGAGGATAAATAAGAAGAACCAAGTTAATGCCAGCTGGCCGCTGAAGCTCGGTTACCTCGGCAAGTCAGCCAAAGTTTTACAATCAGACAAGCTGTCATTTATTGCCACAGAATGCATGATTTTGCAATTTATAATAGCTTTGTTTTTACGATAAAGCAAGAAGCCAGAAGAAATGCCCTCAATGTGCAGCAGCCAGGACGATCTTATCCTATAGGTGGTCAGTTCAGCCAAATGACAAAACACACCTCATGTGGTCACCACCTAAACACAATGGAGGTGAACTCAACGCCAGCACATCTTTCCACTAACAGTGTCCTGACTGATAATCTACAGAAAATAGTTCCCATTGGAATCTGTTGACAGTGAGCTTTGTGGATTATCCTGAGAAATCATAATATTGGTACTGGAAGTTAATCATGTTTTCATAATCATTTTTCTGTCAGCAGTGGAGGAGTGGTGGAAGTTTATAAAGCGTTGGATACCTTAATCTCACCAACAACAAGCAATGGAAAAAACTGTTTTAATTTTTTGATTTTGGTGGACTGAACCTTTAATGAAACAATGTGGAATAATTAGAAGCAATGGGCCCAACAATTCTTTAACAAAAAAATCCACAAAATCATCCACATTTCTTTATGAAATGTTAAACAAGATTCAGTCAAAGTAAAAATATCAGTATGTCTCCATTATCACATCAGTCCAAAAATGTTGCAGCAGCTACATTTGGTTTGTAAAAAGTCATGAAATTCAACACTTCCTGCTCATCCTTGGACTTCAAACCACCCTTGCAACACGCCTTGAAGCATAATTACACTTATTGTCCTAATTTGTAAAGGAAATCTTTCCCATAAATTCAAAGCCAGAAAGGAAGGTGTGCCTCTTTAGAAACTAATGCCATTCCTCTATGGACTTCTTCTCCAATTGAAACTGTCAAATCCAAACTTGAATTGGTGTGTATTTCCTCACATCATTAGCAGCGAAATGTAGCACATTCAGTCATCGGCAAAGAGGTTTAGGAAATGTTGCTGTCCCATTGCGGCTGCAGTTTGGCAGCTGTCTTTGAGTTGTCTGCAGTGGGACTTTCTGTTCACTTGAGTTTGTTTTGTTGACTGGATGTACCGCTGTGGCCATTTTAGGGTTCTGTCTCACTTCATTTGGATTAAAAAAGTGGTTTGTGAAAATCATTTGACCTTTGCACTGCCTCATTAAAATTTTTTTAATGTAGCTTCAGTTGGTTTATGGGATATTTGTCCAGCACTAAGGAGAACTGTTGGGAGTAAGACGTTAGTTTGATACATTTCCAAATTATATCTTAAAAAAATTCCTGTCAAGATTTGGTACCAAGTATAGGGAACGTATGTCATTTTAAGTATTTAGTTTGTTGATTTCCAGAGGAACTTCCTCGACAAAAGAGCTTAATTGAAACCCAACCAAAAATATTTAAATGATTCATTTATTTCTGTAGAATGTTCAGCTGACAAAACACAGACAATTCCCCAATACAAACGACAGAGAAACTGGGATTGCAATTAATTCTCTGAATATCAAGTACAGCTCCTTTAGGGTAACTTGACCTTGTTTATTCATATAATTGAAATGAATTATAGGCATCAATGGCACACAAAATTGTCTCAATTTTCCCTATAAGTAGTACACTTATGACAAAGTTCTTGCACAACAGAAAGTCTTGTCTACCAAAAACTTTAGACTGTGAAAAAGAATTCTTGCACACTTCTGGTCAAACCTCAATGTGAGAATGATTTAGTTTTCTTGTGACCAATTTACACAGTTCTGCCTGGAAAGAACTATAAGGGCATTATTAGGGAACTTATGGACTCCTGAAATAATGGGCAACAAACTACCTAATTAATGCTGTGACATTATTTTAGTAAGACAATCAACATAAGACTTTTTTTTACATCAAAGGACCAAAAACCACACCACTGCACTTTGTGTATCAAGATGTGTTAATGTCTAACTGTAAAACAACTGATATGGCGTCAATATTTTAAAAATAAATTAAAAAATGTACATTTCTGTGCAATAATAAATGTTGGTTTGGGTAATGGACCCTGCCGCACTTTAACCATCTGCAAGATTGTTGATGGAGTTTTTGTAACACTTACCTCTCTGTGGCCATAAAAGAGAATTCATTAATCATTTGTTTCAGTTTAGATCATGTTATAGTGGTGTTATGGTTTCTTTTATTTCAAAAAGTGAAAGATGATGCATATGATGTTTGTATCAAAACAAACTGTAAAAATTATTTTCCTTCATTTCGTGTCAAATGCCCACAGCTGAGTGTCCTCTTCTCTTTCTTTGTCTTTTTATAAGCTTCTAAACAAACATAATTTTTAATTAATTTTCTTGATGAACAGTTTCTCAGCTTCTGTATCATTGATTAAAACCTCTGTTTTACCAGACAATCATCTGTGCTGAGATTGTCTCTGGATCTTTGGACTCATGAACTGTTGGCGAATCAGACTTCCTTTGTCCTAAGTGCCAACATTGTTCATAAACAAAGCGTGATTGTGCAGTGAAGAATTCATCTCAATGTCGAGCATGCTGGCCCACATTTGTCGTTTCTCTGCCCAGAGTGGTGGAAGATGTGCATCCCTGAGAAACAAACCTCCGGAGACCGTGAGATGATGCATCTTTGGCAGCTCCAGGGGTGCAGCTCAATTATTCTGTCAGTCGCTGTCCTGGGTTCAGACCGAGGGCGGGAAGCAACCCAAAAACTCTCCGCCAAAACAGCCAAAGACTACTAAATATACAGCCCCAAATAAAGGCCAATAAAATCCACTACATTAAAATGACTTATTGGATAATTCAGTTTAATGTTACACATGCTGACTTCCATTTATGTTGTTGGCACTCGTTAAATGGTTCATTTCAATCATTACAGATGTTTTACTCAGAGAATACATCAGCACACAGGCGGCAGACTTTAGATGAAACTAAGTACAAGGGAACACAAACATGAACTTGTTTATTTCAACTTGAAAATGTTCTTGAGACCAAATCTGACCTCCTGTTGAAGCCACTGTGATTCCCACTAAAAAAAAAAAGTGGTCTGGTTTTCATGAAGCTTGGTGAAAGGGTGTAGCATGGACTGAGGGAGAACCGTTACATTTTGAGGTGGATACACAAATTATTTTTCACTTTTGTTAATATTGTGAGACATCTGTGCATGCTGCTTTCATGTGGTGTCTTTCCCAATGACCCAATGGATTTCTTAGATCATTGTCATCTTACTACTGGGGTCCCTCAAGGTTCAGTCCCGGGGCCTCTCCTCTTCTCTCTGTACACCAACTCCTCTGATTCTGTTATTCTCTCACATGGCTTGTCCTATCACAGCTATGCTAAAGACACCCAACTTGCCCTCTCTTTTTCTCACTCTGACACACTCGCAGCAGAACGGATCTCTGCCTGTCTGGCTCACATTTCTCAATAGATGTCCGCACTCCACCTCAAACTCAACCTAGACAATACAGATTTGTTTTTCCTTCCTGGAAAAGGCTGTCCCACCTTACTAGCACTCTCCCACCTTACTATCACCCTTGACAACTATGTGGTAGCCCCCACCTAGACTGCAAGGAACCTAGGTGTGACACTTGGCGACCAACTCTCCCTTACCGCCAACATTGCTGCAACAACCCCATCATGCAGATACATGTTGCAAAACATCAGGAGGATACATCCTCTTCTCACCAAGAAGGTAGCACAGGTTCTGGTCCAGGCTCTTGTGATCTCACACTTTGACGACTGTAACTCCCTCCTGGCTGGTCTGCTGCCTGTGCCATCTGACCTCTGCAGCTCATCTAGAATGCAACGACTCGACTGTTCTTCAACCTACCTAAATTCTCTCACACTACACCGCTCCTCCGCTCCCTTCACTGGCTTCCTGTAGCTGCTCGCATCCGTTTCAACATACTAGCACTTGCTTATCGTGCAACTAACGGATCAGGCCCAGCGCACATCCAGGACATGATTAAACTTTACACCCAGCCCGCCCTCTCCACTCTGCATCTGCCAATCAGCTTGCCGCTCCCTCACTGAGAGAAACACAGAGTCACTCGACTAAGTCACAACTGTCCTCTCAAATGGTTGAACGAGCTCCCAATCGACAACATTCAGAAGGCAGTAAATCAACTCATCTTCCGCCGCGGGCTAAAAACGCATTTATTTCGCCTGCACCTTGGCTAAGAAGATGAGAAGATGGGGGGGGGGGGGGGCACTTATATGTAGCATTCTATGGATCAGCTTATTTGAAGCTACCACACTTACTTAATAACTTTATCTTATAGTTTGTACCCGAATTGTTGAATGCAATTATTGAAAGTCGCTTTGGACAAAAGCATCAGCTAAATGAAATGTAATGTAATGTAATCATATAGTCCATGTGATTCTAATTCGAAAACCCAAGGTTCTCAGAGGGTTAAAGGGGAAATAAGTTATTTTTCAACCTGAACTCTGTTTCAAAAACATGTCCAGTATTGAGTGGACTAGTTGCTGTGAACCAGCTAGTCCTGCACACCAATATCCGTCCATTAAAGAGTTATCTTTATCTTATCTCAGTGGCTGACTGGATGATGGAAAGATGGAGAAGTTTCCTTTCTCCTGCCAGGCTTTGTTGTGTAGCTACTGTTGTAGGTCAGCACAGTCAATTTAGCTAATAGCATTAGCAAGTGTGTCCACTCTTGGAGCAGCATGTTTGTGTAGTAAAATGGTCTTTGGTAGGATGTCTTGTCCTCTTTGTCTTGCAGTATTGTCCCGGTCAAACTACAGACCCGATGGTCTAAAGGTCAATTGTATCCGGGTTTATTAGTATCCAGTTGTAGCTCAACGCCTGTCTGCATCCAAAGGGAATGTTAGTCTGTTAAAGCTGCGTGAAGTGGAGCTCCACATGTTGTTGGAACCATTCATAAATGATTGGGATTCAAAATGGTTCAGACACACAAAGATAAGCTTCACAACACTCCCCCCCTCTGAAGTTCCACCCTGCTGTCTTCAGGCAACACCCCGCGATATTTCACAACGAGATTTCACAATGAGACTTCTCCATCTTTCCATAATCTAGGACGGATTTTGTCATGTGCAGCTTCAGCTGGTTCACAGCAGCCAGACTGCAGCTCCACTCAACACTGGCACATTTAAATAAAGTAGTGTACACAGAAATATATGAGGAAATAGAGTCCAGGTTGAAAATAACTTAATTGTCCACCTTAAATAATAATCTTATAAGGCCTTTAGTTTATTAAAGGGTCCTTAATCTGAATTATTAGTTTTAACTTTAGCGCCCTTCTAGTTCTTTATTTCTTCCAACAGTTCAAACCTGTTTAACTTCACAGTGACAGCGATGCTGAGAGCCAGACAGCTGCACAAAGATAACGCAACAGAAAAACAAATTAACTCAACAACATGGTATTCATAAAACTTGTTGAATTGTCTTCTAACTCCCAGGAACTCTCTGAAACTTCACTTCAGTTCAAAGTAACTCTAAACGATCTCTAGAGGATGAACTTTGTTGTTACCTTTTGTTGTCGAAACCTAACCGTCACCTTTTGTTCGTCTAAACTTAACCGTCACCTTTTGCTGACTAAATTTAACAGTTGCCTTTTGTCGTCTAAACTTAATAGTCCCCTTTTCTCGTCTATACTTAACCGTTACCTTTTTTCGTCTAAACTAAACATCACCTTTTGTCGTCTTAACGTAACTAGGTGACGTGGAAAGTCATATTTTGTAAGATATCATACAATACAAACCCATTAATGAGAATACATAAAACAGGTCTATACATCGCAGCAGCTGAGGCTCATGGGTATTGTGGTTTTCTTTTGTAGTCATCCAGCCAACTGTGTTTCTATCGAACATTCATGACTTGCGCCGTACCGGAAAGAAAAATATACTGACTCTGGAAAAAAATGCTCTTTCAGCATGACAACACACATTTATTGATCTAAATAACAACGTTCACATATGTACTGTTTAGAATGCATTTGGCCGAATTATGAGTCGCTAACGTTGAATCTAACCACAGGGCTGCCATCTTGCCATTCTGTTGACAAAAAGCAGCTAACTTATTGGTGTAGCACGATCACGTCTCGAACCATGCCACCACCAGCGGCCAAAATATTATTACGCTCTGAAGAAACTAGTTCTGCATAAAACATAAACGCGTTAATAATCAACTGGAATTTCAGTGACAAACTTTTTTTTTTTTGGTAGCTTAGCATTACTCGTTCTTTTTTATGAACTGAAGATTGTGTAGATAGACTGCAGGGAGGAAATCCTTTTCTAAAAGACTTTTTGTGGATCACCTTGCGGCCTAAGAAGGATATTCAAATCATGATTCAAATATATCTATTTGATAAGATAAGGAAGGGAGGACAAGAGGAAAATGTAAAAATAAATAATGCAGAGAAAAAATAATGATATGTTTAAGGGTAAAGACCGCAGCAATGATGAAACAGAAAACTTACCAGGTAAAGTTAGCAGAACAATACCCATGGAAGATAATTCTGAGCAAGTTCAGAGCCAGGATCATCAGAAACAAATACAGCAGGTGATAATGATGATGCTAGCCCTACCGCTTACCCCTCAATATGGAAAATCAGAATCAGAACTTAGAAATACTTTAATAATTCCCAGGGAGAAATTTGAAAAAAAAGAACAATATGAGCCGTTCAGGGGAAAAAAATAATGGTTGTATGCTAAAACTGGAAAGCTTGGCTGTACCCCATGCCGAGAAGTGAAAGATCTCGGTCTGGTGCCACCAGTGAGGAGGCTGCATATGAGTACACTGCAAGAGTATTTAGGAAAACTTATTATGTGGCCAAAGAAAGAAAACCTTTCTCAAACTTCGAGAGCCTAATTGACCTGCAGCAAGCCAGCTCTACTGATCTAGGCTGTGTTTTACACAGTAAGACTGTCTGTGTTGATATAATTGATATTGTGTCTTCAGAAATGAGAACTGCATTTCTGAAAAAGATAATAGAAAATAGATGCAAGATCAAAATATTAGCAGATGAGTCAACCAGTACTGGACACAAATCAACACTAATTGTTTTTTTGCAGACCAGTGTTGATCGAGACATGGACCCCATTCCCTTACTTTGGATCTGATTGAGCTGGATAGTCTATTTGCTGCCCATATCAAAGAGCAGCTAATGACTTGCCTGTTCAAGAATGGCTGAGTTACTGCAGGAAGTCTTCATTGGGTTTTGCAGTGATGCGGCCAATGTACTGTTAGGTGTGAAGTCAGGTGTGGGGAAGCTGCTGAAGTAAGCAAGGCAGAGGAAGTTATGGAATTGAGGGAGAAAAGTTAGGTGTTGGCAAATCCCCCATCATTGACCATGCTAAATTCATTCAGACAGTAGCAGAGAGAAAGACAGACTCTTCATCACCACAGCAAACAGGGCAGAGGCCAGTGTCAAAGCCACTACAAAAAGGGTCTATCATAGCCTCATCTTTAAAATAGAGGTTCTTAATCCCGAAAAATGGGACCATGGTATTGGTATGGTGAAGAAGAGGTACAGGACCTGTGTATACCTTGGGTTCATTGAATTCAATTCAAGTGGAGGAAGAGTCATTCCCAAAAGGTTGAGGAAATTGCTCATTGCTGTGGACATACGGTCTGCAAGTAATGCAGACTGTGAGAGGGGGTTCAGCACTATGAACAGCATTATAACAGAGTATGGAAACCAACTGACACCAAGAAACGCAGCAAACCTCCTCTACAGCAACACAGTGGGACCACCTTCCTTATGTAAAGACAGACAGATGAGGACAGCTACTTCAAGCTTCTATGGAATTTTTACCTAAACCACCATACCAACATACCACATGGCACGATGGTGTGGAGTTTGCATGTTCTCCCCGTGTCTGCAAGGGTTTTCTCTGGGTTCTCCTGCTTCGTGTGTTAGGTTAATTGATGACTCTAAATTGCCTGTAGGTGTGAATGTGTCTGTCTCTGTTTGTCTCTATGTGCCCTGTGATAGACTGGCGTCTTGTCTAGGGTGTACCCCACCTCCCGCCCGATGTCAGCTGGGATCGGATCCAGCCCCACGCGACCCCGATAGGGACAAGCGGTTGCAGATGATGGATTATGGATCGATGGACCTAAAAACTTTCACTTTTCTGTCCTGTTCCACTGTTCTGTGTCCAATGTCAAAAATGAAAAGTAAAAATAAAACAGTTGATAAATGACTGAGTCCTGTTTGTCAAAGCAGCCCATCCATCATGATTTGCTCTTCTGGTTCAGGCTGTCAGCGTCAGACAGCCAAGCTCTCATTACATCAGACTGGGGTTTGGCGACAATGCATCTCTGAAATTCTCTCCTCAATCATCCCCACGATACCAATAACAAAAGCCACTTACATGGCTCACTTGACTTGACCTGACTTCACACTTCATACACACTCCACCTTTGTTTGACTCCAGTTGTGGAGTATCCATGGAGAATCACAATGTCAGTGTATACAGGCGGACTCACCTCATAGATGGAGACTTGGTTCAAAGGTGCAGTAATACACCACAGGCCTTATGCATGGCAGCTTTATTTAATCAATTATATTTATGTATTAGATTATTATACTGTATTTTTGATTTATTTGTTTTTGCTGTTGAAGTTTATATTTTATTTGTATACTAGATTATTATATACTTTCGTTTTTATATATTATTCTAATTTTTTTTGTTGTTATATTATTATGTGTTTGATTTATATATTTTTGCTGCTAAAGTTCTTATTACAACCTTTTTTAGAAATATATTATTATATTTATATATATGATTATTATATATTTTATTAATATTTAACAGGTTGGCCAGAGCACCTGTTATTCTTTGCTCCTGTCTATTCTATTCTTTTCACCAGCCCATCTGACCCTTTTGTTATTTTGGTCCAGGTTTAGTTTTAGGAGACCAATCATTTTTTCACAATTGAACCTGGTTTTGTTCTTATGTTATTGGCCTTTGTGGCATTCTGACTTGGTGGCCTTAACATAGTTGACTCTGACATTTTCAGATCAGAATTAGGCCACTTTGACAACGTGGCATGTCTACGGATTGCCGTGTGAACCGCATTTGCAGTTGATCAATGATGACATCACGCCACAACAGTGTTTACGGATGTATTGTATGGCTCCATGGCTTAATGCTAAAAACAGTGTCTGGCAAATACTAATGTGGTCTAAAACTTCCCTCTCCCTCTACTGGCTGTCTGCTTCACTGCTGTCCTCCATATTTGTTTTGATTCTGTTCCTGGCTTCCGCCTGCGGCACGCTTTTTTTTTCAATCAACTTTCATGCCACCTGGTCATAGTGCGGTCGCATTCAAAAAAATCAGATGCGTATACGATGCAGTACCACATTTAAAAGTGGCTTAATTTGGATTTTAAAATGTCCGATTCCATGTGAAATCAATGTGTGTGCTATTCCTATTGTCAAAAGCATCAGAATTGGATACGTAGCAGGATGCCAGGGGAGGGATAGTGAAGTTTTAGACGCTACACACTGTTTTGAGCAATGGCCATTAAGTCCTACAATACCGGTTGCCATGTTGGCTTCCATAAACACAGCGGCCCTAGCTCTGTATCACCCGTTTCGATTGAAACCATAGACTGTATAATGAATAAACTGAGCTACAGTGACGTCACTCATAGGTTTGTGAACCTCAGAAAAGAAACCTACCAGGACGCTGCCATCTTTACATTTTGCAACTGTGGACAGGAAAGGGAGGAATTTGGGGGGCCGAGGGGTTCATTGATTGGATCCTGAGTTCGACCCCACAAGGGGTTGACAGTTACAATGGTAAAATTTAGAACTGACTTTATAACCAAGTCAGAGTATTCTGTATTCATGTTAATACACTATGAGTACTGTGAGCCTGTTCCAGTGAAATCATCGGCCTTGTGAAAGGTTAAACAACTGGATCTCCACACCAGTTAGTTGGTCCAGTCCCAGCCTGGTCAGATGCATACATGAACTGATGAAGCCTCTTGGATGAGAGGTGAAACGTCTTCCTAGACAAATAACCATGTCCAGTTGCTTTTGACTGAAATTGCTTTGGGGATACTCAGTACTGTGAAATCACAGCAGGAAAACAAAAATCCAGGATCATCATTTATTCCATTTTTCAATTACAATGACTGTTGATGTGACTAACAGTATTGTGGATATTAAGGACAGAGAATAATACATACATTGCAAAAACTGCAGTGGGTGATTTAAACATCATTGGTACCTAGTGAACATATGTGATTTGGTGATGATCCTCCTTTACAATAAAAATATTTTCTCTTGTGTAGCATAAAGTGAATACAACTTGCATTTCATTGTGCAACCCTGTGTTGTAGAATCCCATATAAATGACCATCCTTTCATCATCACCACACATTTGAGAACTAAAAATGTCTTCCATGCAGGCGCCCTTCTACACAACCAGTTGACTGACAACGAATATGCCCCTCCACAGATGAGCTCTTCCTTCTGTTAGCACCGATCACTCACTTTTCTCTGTGTGGAGACCCTTTACAGATGTAGCAAAAATAAAAAAAAACATAAAATAAATAAATTATACCATATAAAATAAAGAGTTACTGAATGTAAGTTTTTAAATTCCATCCACATGTGTTTACTGTTGTGCATTCAGACTCTACATTATAGTATAAGTTATATACATTACATTATAGTATAACATGTGACCACATGTGCAATACGCATCTGCAATGAATATGAGGATTGTTTATGACAGTTGCACATCACAAAATGATGTGCAAATAAACTATATAAACTAACAAGTTCCTACATCTGCAATATGCATCTGCTGTTAAATTGAACTTGTTTATGTTTATTTAAGACTTGAATACATCATATAGATGTGACAGATTCAGCTAAACTGTACAGACTCATTTTAATTTGCAAAACCTTCAAATGAAACAAACAGTGTATCATCACAGAGAAATAGTAAGACGATGCACGAATTACTGACAACAAGCAGCTATTAGCACTTAAATGCTACTATCAGGTAACATTATTTTACATTGACGCTAGCTTGGTGAACAACGTGCATTCATGTTAACTGTGATATTAGCTAGCATGCTTAGTTTGGGTAGCGAGAGATAAGGCTTAAAATAATATTTTTCCATGGCTGCTGTAGGTTTGATATACATTCTCTCCGCCTGTCAACCACAAGTAAGCCAGGCCCCCAATGTATCCCCTGCTTTATCGTCTATTTCCCTCAAATGGTCAGTCCATCCAGGGCAAATACAGCCCTGCAAATACATCGCAGGGCACATAGAGATGAACAGAGATAGACAACCATTCACACCTACGGGCAATTTAGAGTCATCAATTAACCTAACACGAGCATGTCTTTGGACTGTGGGAGGAAATCGGAGAACCCGGAGAAAACCCACGCAGACACAGGGAGAACATGCAAGCTCCACACAGAAGGGCCCCAGCTGGGATTATAAGCCATTATGGTGATGAGGAGGAGGAAAAGGATGAAAAGAAGGAGGACAGGAACCAGCAAAGATTCAGTGAACGGTACAGTGTCCAGGGCTGGACAGGGCTTGGCTCTGCTGTAGCTATTCCGTTGCTACCTGTCATAAACGGTACAGAGAGTAACACAGAGTAACGGGACCCAAATGCAGACACGGGAACAGGGTACGGTTTTAAACAAATATTTAATGAACAAAAGTAAACCAGTGAGGGGGAAACGGTGTAGGGTCCAGGGAAAAGGAACAAAACAAAAGACGGTGAAGATGGTCAAGGGTAGACAAGAACGGGTAGCAGGCGAACAGTCGGGGATGCAGAAGAGGGAACGGGATCTCGGGAAACCAGAACGAAAAGGAACAAAGAAACACTCAGTAACAAACAAACAAACACGGAGCGACAATGCAAGCATAAGTAAACGGGAGCCAATCAACGAGACAGGGTACCACGTAAATGAGGAAACGGTCTGGCACCAAATGTGTCCCACATCCGGCTCTTTGCAGGAGAGCAGGAGGTAATTAGTGCATTTAGTAACAGCTGGGCAGAACCACGCCTTCCAGCTCCAGACATACAAACACAGAGAGGGATGACACATGCAGGGCAGAACAGACAGAGGGAGACAAACACAAACACAAGCACAAAAGGAAGAAGGGCAGGACTGGCAGGAATGGGATCCTGACACTACCTCACAGTCTAAAGCAACTACTGTTGCTGTAAAACGGTGGATAAGTGTTTTGGAGCGTCAGAACCTCTCGCCAAAATGACTCGTTTCACTGTCAGAATTCGATCGGGAAGTTTGGAAGAGCCACATGATTTAGTTACTTTATCCCCATTGAAGTTAGTCATCCTCAACAAGGTTAAATTACTTTATAAAGAATTTATAGTCTGCATATTAAACAAATATTTAGTCACTGGAATTGGGCCCCACTTTAGCTTTTGAAACAGGCCCCCAGATGCTTAAGGCCGCTATGCATAAACACCGTTGTGGGGTGATGTCATTAATGATCAACTGTGCATGCGGGTCACTTCAGGAGCGTGAGCTGTAACACAGCAATCCGTAGACAGGCCACATTTAAAGACGTAATGTGAACAGATAAACAAAAAAATCAGATTTAAGCAACAAATTGGAATTGAGCATTAAGACCTGCAGTGTGAATGTAGCCTCAGAGAAAGGTTTAATGAGGTTCATGAGGCCCAGTGACAGAAACACTCAGTTAGACGTGAAACAGGTAAAACAAGGATCACAGACAATCTAGCAACCTGCTATCTGTTTAGAGGAGAGCTAACAGCTAACCAGGTGCAGCTGAGCAGGTGAACAAAACCAGACGGTGGCTAATGAGCAACACACAGGAGCCAACATGCAGAAGAAGTAAGTGCAAATCAAAACATGTTTATTCAAGGTCATATTGTAATAATCTGTGAAGATAAAGTTTGTATTTCTGTGATCCACAAAAGATAATACACAGAGCTTCAATTAAAGGCTGTGAAACAGTGACCAGTGTGTGACGATGGTTAAGTTAAGTTGACAGAAGGTGACGGTTAAGTTTAGACGATAAAAAGCAAATGACTACACTTGTACTGTAAAAAGGGTTTCTTGGGAGAAACAGATATCCATCACTTTTCACCTCAACAATGTGAGCAGTTGCGCTCTGAGAATGCAGGGCTACTTGTCGTTCCTAGAGTCTCCAAACGTAGAATGGGAGGCAGAGCTTTCAGCTACCAAGCTCCTCTCCTGTGGAACCAACTCCCAAGTGTTATTCTGGAGGCAGACACTGTCCCCATATTTAAGAGTAAACTTAAAACTTTCCTTTTTGATAAAGCTTACACCTAGGGCTTACGAGCCCTTAGCAATGTTGTTATTTTTAAGCTGATTTTGTTCTGCTTAATTATGCTGCTATATGCCTAGTCTGCCGGGGGATAATACTTTTACAGATACTCTGACCTCTCTCCTCTCTGTCTGTATCATTCATGTCTCATCAATGCATGTTACTAATTCAACTTCTTCCCCGGAGTTGTTTGTGCTTTGTTGTCTCGCAGGTCACTGCTGATCGTGGTGGTGCCTGCTGCCGTGGTCCTGCATGACGCTTCCTGCTATTATAATTTGTAACCTTAGCTGTGCTTGTTTCGACTATTCTGCTGTATTAACTGCCATAACATATAATTCATATTCACATTACTATAGATATTATTATAGTTACTGGAAGTGTGTCTGTCTCTGTCTTTGTGTCTGTCTTTGTCTCTCTCTGTCCATCTGTCAGTCTTTTCTCTCTTTCTCTCTCCTTTTCTTCCTCCCCAACTGGTCAAGACAGATGTCTGTCCTCCACAGAGCTGGGTCTGTCTGACGTTCCTGTCTGTTATAGGGAAGGTTTTCGTTGCCACTGTACTCTACGGGGGAATCTATGTAAATCATAAATAAGTCATGGAGTGTGGTCTTTACCTACTCTGTAAAGTGTCCTGAGCTAACTTTTGTTATGATTTGGCACTATAAATAAAATTGAATTGAATTGAATTGACTTGTATTTTTCAACATCATATTAAAAAAAATCTCTGTGGTTTGAAAAGTAAGAGGCAGCTGGTCTCACTGCTCTGGTTTCAAATGTCGAAAGGGGTGTGAAAGAAAAACACCAATATTTCAGAAAGCTTCTGTGATATGTTTTGGTCCCTGTGTTCTTGGGACACTGTAGTTTTGGTTCAGCTGCTCCACGATCATATCTGTGTTTTGAAACAGAACTCCGGAGGTGAATTTGAGGTAAAATGGAGATGAGCGCTCTCTCTATCTTGACCATACATCTCTCTTGACTTTCCCTCTGTTTCAACATCTCTCCAACTTTCCTTTTCCTGCTCAGGAAACGATAGATTCTCAAGATAAATGTTTATAATATACATTCCTGTTTCCCAATCAAGTCCCTGTTGCACTGTGAATTTTGACTGAGCATGATGAATATTAATGAAATGCTTTCTCCATCTATGAAAGGAAATCCTGCTTTTTTTAAGAGAAAATGCTGTCATTTTGACTTCATGGTGTAAAGAGCATGATTCTGAGATTGACGAAGCGTTAACAGCAATAAAACAAAACTGTTGTTTTATCTGGCATCTAAAAAGAAGCACTAGTTTAATTTATTCTTCTTTTTATTGTTGGCTTAAAATCGTGGTGACTGAAATCCTCAAGGTTTCAATGAACATTACTTTTAACGTATTAGGTAACTGATTTCTTTTTTTTTTTTTTTAGTTTCTATAGCTTTTTGAACAAGCCCCAAAGTTTCAATTTGTTATGTACTTGGCCAAATTTGCACCAAATTGAAAATGTACTGCACCATTGTTGAAAAACAGGCAGGCCTAGGCTAGCTGTAAGACTAACCGTCAGACCAATTGTCTGACTAACTGTCTGACTAACTATTGGGCTAACTATCAGGCTAACTGTTAGGCTACGTGTCGGGCTAACTGTCGGGCTAACTGTCAGACTAACTGTCAGGATAACTGTCAGACAAACTGTCGGGCTAACTGTCAGGCTTACTGTCAGACTAACTGTCGGGCTAACTTTCAGGTTAACTGTCAGACTAACTGTCGAGCTAACTGTCAGGCTAACTGTCAAACTAACTGTCAGACTAACTGTCAGGCTAACTGTCAGACTAACTGTCGGGCTAACTGTCAGACTAACTGTCAGGATAACTGTCAGGCTAACTGTCAGGATAACTGTCAGACTAACTATCAGGCTAACTGTCAGACTTACTTTCGAGCTAACTATCAGACTAACTGTCAGGATAACTGTCAGACTAACTGTCGGGCTAACTGTCAGACTAACTGTCAGACTAACTGTCGGGCTAACTGTCAGGCTAAATGTCAGGCTAACTGTCACACTAACTGTCAGGCTAAGTGTCTGGCTAACTGTTGGGCTAACTGTCAGGCTAACTGTCAGGATAACTGTCAGACTAACTGTCGTGCTAACTGTCAGGCTAAATGTCTGGCTAACTGTTGGGCTAACTGTCAGGCTAACTGTCAGAATAACTGTCAGGCTAAGTGTCTGGCTAACTGTTGGGCTAACTGTCAGGCTAACTGTCAGGATATCTGTCAGACAAACTGTCGTGCTAACTGTCAGGCTAACTGTCAGACTAACTGTCGGGCTAACTTTCAGGCTAACTGTCAGACTAACTGTCGAGCTAACTGTCAGGCTAACTGTCAAACTAACTGTCAGGCTAACTGTCAGACTAACTGTCAGGATAACTGTTAGGCTAACTGTCAGAATAACTGTCGAGCCAAATAAACACACTGAAAATGGACAAAAAATATTTGAACTGTCCCTTTACCCGCTGTTTGTCCCTTTTTTTAAGTATTTTTTCATGCTGAATGATTTATTTCCAAGAAACTTCTGAGCATATCTTCAATCAGATTTTAGGGCTTTAACTAATCAATAAATATGTCAATGAAGAATTTCTTTCAGCAAGGACAGCCTTGAACGCCATAAAATGGGGGAAAAGGAAGCGACCTTGACACAGAATATCTGATAGATACACAGTAGAGTGCACTCACACAAAGATTTAATTGTCATCAGCTGTAGTTTTGTGCAGCTGCAGACAATTCCTCAAATGACTGAGCAGAGGGATATGTCACCTTATAATACTTGAGCCTATTTACAATTTGTCTGATCAGATTCATGAGTGTATGCACACACACGTGGACCCGTGATAACCCTGAAACTGAGTCCCACCCTCATAACAACAGATCCAAAATGAACCCCTGAGGAGGACCATATGTTCTTACGTTGTTCCCTAGACATCAGGCCAGAATACATACGATATAAACCACAGGACTCCTCTGGATCTGCAGCAGGAACACCAGCGCGTCTTATTGCTCTGCTTCACTCTCCTCCTCTCCTCCTACGCTGATTAGAAACAGGCACAGCCGGCCATCAGCGCTCAAATAAAATACATAATATTCTGTTTTGAATTCAGAGTTCAAAACCGAGCTGCCTTCTCTCGCCTCATAAAATGGGGATGAAGGCAGGGTGAGGTTGACCAAACTTCAGACCTCGTAAACTTGTATATAACGTCGGTGTAAAGTGTGGTCGGAAGGAAGGGGGAGACAGGGAAGGGGGGGACGGAGGGCAGGGTTAAACATACTGTAGAGGTCGTTTGGGTAAACAGTCCATTCCTGAGATTAAACTGAATCTATGGCATTTCTTACTTTCTCCGCTGAAACTCAGGACAGAAAATGGAAACTTATGATGAATGTGTTACATGTTAGAGTTCAAATGTTTAGAGTAATCTTTTATTCAACGCTGCTTTATGTCAACCACACACCACCTGAGAAAGTGCACTTTGGTCCTGATTTGTCCTCCTGATCCCTTAACGTTTCTACAGGTCATCTTCAGAATCGCCTGTTGTGTGACGTTTGATTTTAACATCCTCCGATCTGCTCCCAGGTCCATCCATGTGCACATGCGCTTTCTTTTGAAAAACTTGTGTGTGGGTGGGTGTGTAGAGTAGTGCATCCAGGTCCAGTTCTGGCAGAGGCTCCTTCCAAAAAGAGTAACTGCTGTAGTCAGGACAGTCCAAAGCAAGGACATGCTGCCCCCGACGGAGAGCTTGGGGAAGAAATGTTCCACCAACTCACTGAGGTGGCTGTATGAGGACTTGTTGACTTTTCTCCTCTCCTGGGTGAGCTCTCCTTTTGGGTTCACGGTAAAGAACGTGGTTTCAGGCACCCTGACCAGCTTAGCACCGTTCAAGCCTGGAGGCACCAAATATTAGACATTATTTACAGTATTTTGGATGTGATATCCTGTT
Source organism: Echiichthys vipera (assembly GCF_963691815.1). Taxonomy (NCBI): domain Eukaryota; kingdom Metazoa; phylum Chordata; class Actinopteri; order Perciformes; family Trachinidae; genus Echiichthys; species Echiichthys vipera. The sequence goes on along the minus strand of NC_139844.1, from coordinate 5,493,551 downwards.
GTGATTGTTGAACAGCGAGGATGTAATCACATGGGAAAGAAGGACATCAGACTAACAACACGCTGTCAGATGATATTCAGCATTTGTCAGCTGTTATTCTCTCTGAATGTTGCTGCGTGACGTTCCAGGTGTCTCAAACTGGTCCAGTAAAGGGCCGCTGTGGCTGCAGGTTTTCATTCCAACCAAGCAAGAACACCCCTGACTCGACTTATTCAACCAACTGAACTGTCTTCACACAGTTGGATTTGCTGGATCAGGTGTGTTCTTGCTTGGCTGGAATGAAAACCTACAGCCACAGCGGCCCTTTACTGGATTAGTTTGAGACAACTCTCCAGTTGTGATGTTGGATGGATTTTTACTCTCCTCCAGCGTAAAAACTTTTCTGCAAGTTTTATCGAATTTTGCCATTTCCATTCAGCTTTTCTAATTTGTGCTCCCGCCATTGGTCTTCTTAATCAATGACGTCCCTGCATGTTTTTTTTTTCTTTTTATAGAATGTTCCATTACATTCCTGTCAGTGTTTCTCTTATATTCAATCTGCAGTGGCGGTGCAGGTGCTGTTGCCAATTTAAACCTACAGTTATATTTTGCGTTTATTACATTATACAGTCACATTGTTAGTCAAAATAGAATGATCGTAAATTAAACAATCAATTAGATTAATCCATTAATCAGTAAAATAGTTGATGGATTAATCGATAGAAAAAGTTTGTTAGCGGCATGTGAATCTTCAAAACCATGCAGTGCACCAGTGGCTGTGAAACAGGTCATTTGGCATGTGGATGAGAAACCGCTAAATAATTCCCCCAAACGTTTCTTACACACTTTTTTTCTATAGACCTTTTCAATGGAATTCCATTGCTATGCAACAGCCTTGGTCCTTGTTAACTTCCTATCAGCTGATGACATTCACAAACACTGCAGCAGGAAATATACTAGGACTGTTCTGAAATGTTTATGTTTACATCTTTGAAAAGGTCCATAGTGTGCCATTGATTAAGCTACTGTGTGCCAATGGTGGCACCATGCCCAGGGTTGCTGACCCGTGGTCTAGTCTCACTGCAGACGGCTTCAGAGTTGAAAGCATCATTCGTTTGTTCCGAACGCCAAGAGCTGCATCAAAAAGGCGGTATTTGATTTCCTGAGAGTGAAAACGGCCTGCTTCCACCACGTAGATCTCAATTGTGGTTTGAGGTTTTTGTTACTTGTTTAAGAGGTCTGCATATTTCTGTCTTTGCGCATGAATGCATCTGCATTGTTATGGATTTGACGCCCAGTCTGACAAACATATGACTTAACTGAGAATGTGAGAATGACCACAATTACAGCTGGATGATACAGCAAAAAACGATCCACAGGCAAAGTTTGAGGTGGGTCACCAAGGCGGTTCTTTTATTCATCGCTCTTGGCAAAGGCACAGGCACATCAGTGTCACCAACCAAAAGAACCCCAGGTTGTCAAAATGGCGCCTATTTATAGGGTGTCAACCCATTTACTTGGAAGAATCCAGAATCCCCAGATCCCCTGCCTAAAACATCACACCATCACACCACATCATCCGTGACCTATATACATCCTATTCTACATCCACTAACAGAAAATACACCAATGCACTTCATATTACCTCCACTAATAATAATAATACAATGCACACATTTACCATCCCCACACCAATGGCTGCCCTCGGAACTATATAAGCAACGTCCGTTTCCTGGCAAAGCCTTTTGCTTGCACACCCTGAAGACAACAGACTGGTGAGTACACAACACTCGATTGATTTATTCCCTACACACTTATGGAGCAACACAATACCCATTCTTAGCTTCTCAATTAAGAACACATTTCATCTGCACATTTAACCCCATGTCCCTCTGCTCCAGGTTGAACTGCGCGGCCCACACAGTAAACCCCAAGACCCAACAAAGGACAACAAACATGGCGACAAACATACAATACATATGGTAAACATTTCAATACAAATGTACAAAAGGCAATGTGTTAAAATGTATTGTGCAAATCTCCAATAAAGTGCTGTTGCTCTTCTTAAAATCTGTGCAATTATTAAAGAGCATCTGTAATCACACTCAGTCTAAAGTGCGTGGTGCCATGTGTGCAAAACTGGTGATGATGTGCTCTTCATCAGAGAAACACATCAAGATGACGCAGGTGTTGTCAAGTGAAGTTCTTAAAATTGCCTCAAAATGTGCCTCTTATCAAAAACCTGTTGGCTTTCATTCTCTGAGCAAACGGAAACCATTTCTGTTGAATTGATTTAATTGGATTTGTTAAAATGTGATTTAACACCTGGACAAGCAAGAAAGACAATTTACTGGGTTTCATATGAGTTCACATGGCAACTTAGGTGGCAGCTTTTTATCATTATTTGGTCTGGTTTACTCTTTATTAAAAAGATCCACATCCGCTCTTCACAAGGTCTCCACATCATGTGGACATCTGATTTAATGTTCTTTTTAAGGAGGCCAGTAAACACTTTCCACTCCTTCAAACAAAACACAGAAATTCGCAGAAGATTGATCACATTTCCTCGTAAATGTTACTTATTTTAGTAACTCCCTGGTGTACACCTGCTTGACTTGAGGTTTTAAAGCCTTTTCTAATCATTAAAACCAGAAAATCCATCAAACTTTCAGCATTACTATCCCAATCTGTGACGTTTACGGTTTGTTTTTGTTTAGTAATGCCATTGTTTGGTTATTAAAACGTTAAAGAATTTCATCCTAGTTAAATTGTCTTCCTTTGCCCCTGAGCCCACTAACAGTGGATCTTAAGAGCTGCAAAGTAAAGAACAAAAAGTTCTGTGATGTGTAAACAACCTTATTATTCCTTTGTTTGACACTCCACTTTGATCCTGATCCCCAACAGCCCCTGAACTGATCCTATGACATAAAGCTTTGGACCAGTAGTAAGTGAACAGTTTACAGAGAACTGTAGATGTAAGAGACGTTACGAAAACCGATACAGAGCTGTTTGTTTTTCTGCAGTCCAGCTCTTCTGAATGTGATGGGTTCAGCATCTACGAGAGATGGATGTAGGTAGCGGTTTAATTAAGATGACAAAAGGCGACGATAAGTTTAGATGACAAAAGGCGACGGTTAAGTTTAGACAACAAAAAGTGACGGTTAGGTTTAGACGATAAAAGGTGACTGTTAAGTTTAGACGATAAAAGGTGACGGTTAAGTTTAGTCACTAAAGGAATTGGTTCAGATAATATAAAGGTGGTGGTTTGTCTTAGTTCTGCCAGGACATAAACACCGGTCCTCCAGGTCAAAGTCCTGTGATTTGGCACCACGACCCTCCTCCCTACGTGGATTCCGGTGCTCTGATACTGCGTCACCTGATTTCCTTCTTTGCTTTAATCAAAACAATACCAGCGTCTCTGTCACGGCTGATTGAGAACTTTTCAGTTGTGAGCTGAAAACACTTGTGACGCACAGCAGCGCCCGGTGTGATCCTCATGGAGGACTGACTGCTGCAGCAGCGCTGCTTTAACTCCATGGCCACTGTAGACTGGATGAGACTAGCCCGAGCCTTAATGTGTGGGGCATTTGGGGAAGTTCAGGGGTTGTGGGTTGAGGGTTTAGGTGGGTGTTTGGCATTCAGAGGACAGGAGATGTGTACCAGACCAGAAGCGTCTGCTCCAAGCCTCAGACTGTAAGATGTGGTGGGTTCTCCAGCAGAATACCCAAAGGCTCACCATTTGAAATGCTGCAACAACAAAGAAAAAAAAATCCTTGTAGGAACACTTCCTGGATCGAAGCAACCTCACTTTAACACAGAGGGGTGATTATAAAAGCCAGACGACCACAGATCTGTTTTGAACACAGTGGCACGTGTTTGTATTTGAATAATTGGAAACACAGATTCACTCAAAGATTAGATCTTGATAATCTTCAGTAGCGGATGAGAGATTTTTTTTTACAGCACAGGCCATCTGTTTGAGCCTCACAGGAGAACTCCCTGTAGTCCATCATGCAGATGAATTATCAGTAATTCATCCTGCTGATACACCTCCCTGACATGGACCATATGTTGCAGTTTTTACTGGTTAGAGAGCAGAGCATGTGGCGGGAGAAACACTCAGATCTTTTTAAATAATGGAGCAGTGCAGGATTACTGTCTGCAGGAATTTAATACAATATTCATAAATGTTTTCATAAGTGTGTAATGGCCTGAAACCAAGAATTGTGTGTTCATTATCTTAAAATGAGCTCTTCGTGTCTACATAGGGAGCAGTCTGCCATGTTTCTGCAGAAGCTCAGAGCAAAGAAACTAAACAATGGCTCTGCACTATAAATAGTAAAACAATCATGGATGTAGCCACCATTTTAAAGCCTTGAGATTGGCATTTGGCATCTGTTTTTTTTTAGCCAATATTAGCCATGTTTGGACAAGTGGGCGGACCTCTACGCAGGTTTCAATGGTGCTGCACTAAATGCTAAAGAGGGAAACTTAAACCGATTTTTTTCAACTTTTGCCCGCAGCTGATTAGAGAGCTTCCCATTGTTACCAGCTATTGCTAGCTTTGTTAGCAAGCTGTAACCAAATGCTGATGATGACATTTTTCAACATCTAAAATGTTCCAGTGTGATGAAGTAAAAACACACTATGAGAGGATCAAGGTCCTGAGACTTTAACACAGACAACTCCCAAAAACAGGTTCACTTGTTCTATTTTAATGTCCACAGTTGTCATGGATACATATTACTAAAGCTCTATCCTGATTGACAGGTGGCTGTGTAGCCCCGCCCTAAAAAGCCGAATAGAAACAATATAAAATAAAAGGTAAAAGGAGAACATCTAAAAGACATTTAGCAGGATGCTTTGGTGAACAGGAAGGTTTTAAGGACTTTTTTAAAAGCATCTGTAGTCTGCGGGGCACTCAGGTGGTCAGGGAGGGCGTTCCATAACCTCGGAGCAGCCAAGGAAAAGGCCCGATCCCCCATGGTGCGGAGCTTGGTTCTTGGGACTTGGATGATTTTTGAGGTACCAGAACGGAGGGTGCGTGAGGCATGTCCGTGAATGCACTGGTGGGTGAGGAGAGAACTTGTACTCGATTCTGAGTCGGACAGGGAGCCAGGGGAGAGATTTCAGTATGGGGGTGATGAGATTCTGTTTTTGTACCCTCATCAAGTGATACTGGTGATGGTGGATGAGGGTAGCTTATGTTGTGTGCTGACTAGGATGGCTTCTGTTTTGGAACTGTTGAAGAAAGTTTAGCTTCATCCATGCCTCTATCTCCTCCAGGCAAGTGGTCAGTGTGGATGTTGGCAGGGAAGCAGAAGAAGTGGGGGTTGTCCTTGTAAAGCTGCACCTCATCAACATAACAACGGAAGGATATTTCATGCCTGCGAATGACTTTGCCCAGGGGAGCAGATAGAGGGTTAAGAGGGTGGGGCCCAGCACTGAGCCCTGAGGGACATCGTGGGTGATGTTGTGGGTGTATGATTTTGCTTTGCCCAGGGCGACGTGCTCGGTCCTGTCAGTCAGATATGAGGTGAACCATTTGTGTGCGTTTTCTGAGAGTCCAATGGTGTATTGCAGGCGGGGAAGGAGAATATTTTGGTCAACCGTATCAAAGGCAGCTGTTAGGTCCAGGAGGATTAACAGAGATGGGGAACCATTATCTGCTTCCATCAGAAGCTCATTGGTCACCCGGACCAAGGCTTGACTTTGATTTTAAGATGACCTTGAACTTGTGCAGCAGTGGTTTTTTCCAGAACTTTGGAAGAAATGGAAGATTGGAAATGGGCCTGTAAGGAAAGGTCTTCTGGATCCAGGGTGGGTTTTTTCAGTAATGGTCTGATAACAGCAATTTTTAACACAGATAGGAAATTGCCGGACAGAAGTGAGTGATTGATGATCTTGGTGATAAATGGAGAGATGGCAGAGAGTTTGGCCTTTAGCAATGCTGTAGGGAGAACGGCTTCATTCCTCTGATGACATCCTCCACCTCTTCCAGTGTGACATCAGGGAAGGTGCAGAGAGGATGGACAATCTCAGATGGCGGGTCGGCAGTTGAGGGGTGCAGGACAGCAGTGGTGGAGAGGAGTGAGCGGAGGTTATTGACTTTTTGTCTAAAAAAAGTGATGTGCATGTTGCACCTCTCCATGGTGGCCTCGGAGTGAGAGGGTGGAGGAGGTTTGAGAAGGTGATTTATTGTTGAGAAAGGTTGTTTGGAGTCACTGGGGCTATTGTTAATGATGTTGGAATAAAACCTGGACGGTACAACTCTCAGAGTCTCTGCGTACTTCTTCTTGTGCTCCCTGTATGCCTGTTTGTGAAAAGTCAGGGCCGGCGCTTAAGGACACACCCGGCTGCCTTTAACTTTTGCAGCTCGCAGGTGTACCAGGGTGCTAAGCGTGAGAAGGGGACTGTCATTGGTTTTTAAGGGGGCGTGGAGGTCCAAAAGACTGCTCAGGAACTGGTTGTAGGAATCCACTGAGTCAGCAACAGAAAGAAGTCAGTAGGGCCAGAGGAGAGAAGTTGAAGGTCCAGGGCCAAGGCATCCTCATTGATCTTTTTGAGGTTTCCGAAGTGGATATGCTGCTTGGGTTTGGTGATGGGGGACGGAAAGTGAAGCTCCATTGACACAAACTTAGGATCAGAAACACCAAGATCATAAACCCGTAGGTTGCTGATGAGGGAGGAGTTTGAAATTACCAAATCGAGTATGTGTCCTCTGGCGTGTGTGGGGACATTAACATGTTGCTGTAGTTTTAGGGAGTCCAGTAACTGAAGGAAACCCGCAGCAGAGTGGCATGAGAGGGTTTCGACATGAATGAATATTTAAAACACCCATGATTAGATCATTGGCAGAGGTAGTACAGAGTGTTCTGAGGAGGTCTGACATTAATGAAAGTAGAATTGGGTTTGGGGTTTCGGTAGATGAGGACAACAGTCATGGAAAAGGGGGGGGCAAGACACTCACAGGAGAAGGTTGTAGGCAGCAGGATTGAGTCTAAATGGGACTATAATTTACTAAATGAACATCATGCTGTATGGAAGAAGACTTGAAACTAGAGATTAAGACCATTAACCCATTAGGAAAATGGGAATAAATCAAGTGAGAAGTTTAGGCTCATTTTTTCATTGACTTCTATACAATCACACTTCTTTATGGGCATTAGAGAGAATGTTGCTTTAAGTGGAGTCTCCCCCTGCTGGACATTAGAGAAAATGCAGCTTTAAGTGGAGTCTCCCCCTGCTGGACATTAGAGAGAATGCAGCTTTAAGTGGAGTCTCCCCCTGCTGGACATTAGAGGGAATGTAGCTTTAAGTAGAGTCTCCCCCTGCTGGACATTAGAGATAATGCAGCTTTAAGTGGAGTCTCCCCCTGCTGGACATTAGAGAGAATGCAGCCTTAAGTGGAGTCTCACGCTGCTGGACATTAGAGAGAATACAGCTTTAAGTAGTCTCCTCCTGCTGGACATTAGCGAGAAGGCAGCCTTAAGTGGAGTCTCACCCTGCTGGACATTAGAGAGAACTTAACCATTGAAGATACATCCATCCTTATTATACAATCTGTGCTAAACATATAAAAAGTCCTGAAAATTGTAAAGACAGTTCAAGACCAGACAGATAATGAAGTTTACAGTTGATATTCAAGGTCCTGATGATTACTGTGACACACATCTCGGGAACCAGATCACTTGTAGTGAGATCGAGCTTCAGTATTCATGCAGCCACTGAACTAGATTGAGGAGCTACAAAATTAAATTAATTAAATGAGAAAAAACCAAAGTGTTCATGAGAATCTATCTGATATTTCTGAATTGTCTTGCAGTGGTGTGTTAGTGTAGATCCAGCCTTTGGTGGATTTGCAGAATTAGGCGCTTTTCATACTGGCGCTGTAGGAGACGGCTGCCTCTCCAGTAGCTCTCTGGTTTTTAGCTCTTTTACCCTATTTTGACCTCTTTCTTTCTACTTTTTACTCTTCTTGTGAAGAGTTTGTGTGTTTTATATATATATATATATATGGATTTTTCTAACTTTAAAATTCAACATAGAGCCAGTTTTCTCAATTATGAGAGAGAGGAACTGCTGGCTCTACGCACAAAGGGACGAGCAGGGATACGACACTCCATTCCGACGGAGCTGAGGGGGAGACCCAGGGGTTACAAGGCAGGGGCGAAGCTAAAGGCCGAGCGAGCAGGGAATCGGAGGCGCTACATCGATTCCCTCCGTAATAATGGGGAATGTGAACTCGCTGCCGAACAAGATCGACGAGCTGTCCGCACTGAACAACCAGTGGATCTACCGTGAGAGCAGCTTGTTCATCTTTATGGAGACATGGCTAAACCACCTCGTATCGGATGCTAACGTGGACCTGCTGGGATTCACTGCTGTGAGAGCCGACAGAGACAAAGAAGCAGGTGGGGGACTCATCATGTATGGATCATGTATGTACTGTACAACCGCTGGTGTAACCCAGGACACATCTCCGTAAAGAAAGTCTCATGTTGCCGGGACCTTGAGGTGCTAGCTGTTAGCCTGCGGCCATATTATCTGCCGAGGGAGTTCAGTCACGTGATCACCATCTGTGTTCACATCCCTCCCAGAGCGGACGCAGCCACTACCTGTGACAAGATCCACTCAGTCACTGCAAGGCTGCAGACACAGCACCCTGAGGCATTTATGATCATCTCTGGGGACCCCCCCCCCCCCCCCAAAACCACAGCTGGAGCCCCTCAGGGCTCACACCTCGGACTTCTGCTACAAATCAAGTACGCCGATGACAAGCCATCGTGGGATGTATTAGAGGTGAAAGAGAGGAGAAGTATCTGGTGGGGGGACTTTGCTCTCTGGTGCCACACTAACCATCTACAGCTCAACACCTCCAAGAAGAAGGAGCTGGTCATTGATTTTGGGAGGTCCAGACCAAGACTGGGACCAGTCCTGCTACAGGGAGCTGAGGTGGAGGTGCTGGACTACAAATAACTCGGGCTGTGGCTGGACAATAAACTGGACTGGACAACACACACCTGTACAGGAAGACACAAAGAAGGTTGTACTTCCTGAGGAAACTGCGGTCATTCAACATCTGCAGCAAACTGCTGTGGATGTTTTACCAGTGCGTGGTCACCAGTGTCCTCTTCTACACTGTGGTGTGCTGGGGAGCAGCATATCCAAGAAGGACACCTCAAGACTGGATAAACTGATCAGGCGGGCCATCTCTGTGGTCGGCATGAAACTGGACTCACTGGTGCCGGTGGCACAGAGGAGGACACTGGACAAACTGCTGGACATTATGGACAATGCCAGCCACCCCCTGCACACCGTCATCGTGCAACCAGAGGAGCCTGCTCAGTGGAAGGCTGCTCCTGCCCAAGTATAGGACCAACAGGCTCAAGAACTCCTTTGTCCCTCAGGCCATCATTCTCTACAACTCCTCACTCGGGGGAGGAGGAAACAAAGAGGACAGAAGGGACCACCACTTAAGTGCAATAATTTAATCTTACTGCACATTTCTGTCATATATCCAGTCATACATATTTTATCTTATACATTTCCTCTACATTTAACTTATATGATTTAACTTTCTGTGAATTTTATTTGACCTGTATTCTTACATCTACCTCATATATATTTGACTAAGAGTTTATTGTTTACTGTTTATTGTTTTTTTTATAATTTCTGTATTTATTTAGCTAAGAGTTTATTGGTGATCCTATACTGTATTTTTTATACCTCCCTTGTGTTTTTGTAAGCTGCTGGAAACTTAATTTCCTTGCGGGAGTCATCCCAAAGGATCAATAAAGAGAAGTCTGAGTCTAAGTCAGGGCATTTTGTTCATGGGAGCTCAGATCGTCTGTCTTTGTCTCGTTCACGTGAAACTAATCTGCAGTTGCTGCACCTGAGGCGAAGATGATTATTTCCTCCCTTTTATCTTTTTTATTACAAACAAAAGAAAAGAGATTTGATGTCATTTAACCAAACCCTGCTTTTAATACAACAAAATCATATTAAATATGGACCAAATTCCCATCGTTGCAGCCCTTGTAAAACTGCTAAATGTAGACGTTGACTATTTTATTTAAGGGTCAAGGTCCATCCGTGCACAGCTTTAACAAAGCTGTCATGAGTTGTGTCAACTGCAGATCTTTCCCTCATCACACTAATGAGTCACCTCCATGAGCTTTAAGCCGTATTCTCATATGAGCTTGTAAAAACTTGGATTAGGGGTGTTTCCATCTTGTTTGAGCGAACAAACTGAGCTACACAAAGTCATATTTTTATCAGAAGTTGGTTGTTCAGGCTCTGTTCTACCCACGTCTTTGATTCTATACACAATGAGAAGAAGAGGTTACCAACTGGAGAACAAAACAAGTCGTTTTGAGTTGAGTGAATAATGGAGTTTAGTTGTTTTTTTCTGTGTGCATCATTTTCTTTCAGTTGTTCACAATGAGGAGAGAGCGTGTGGGGCTGCATGCAACCAGCTTTTCTGAGCGCTCTGAGCCTTTTTTGTGCAGTAGATAAACATCTGTGAATATTTCAGGAATGCACTGGTGTCGTCACAACAGATCAGCCAGAATATCGCTGCTGAGTGTTGTGCTTTTATGACTGTGTAAGTTGTTAGCTTGTTGTTAGCCGTGTAGCCACTTAGTTAACATAAATGCCACGTGTTTTTTGTACAAGGATAGTCTTTTTGTACAAGGATAGTTTTTATTTTATTGGAGATTAAAGTTTATAAATAATTAGGGATGTGGCCTCTTGAGTGACAGTTCATCCTCACTTCTACTTGGAGGCTAGTTGTCCGGATTAGCATCATTAGCATGCTAACTCCGTCATCTCGACCTGGACTGCGGTCATTCGTGTGGTGGTGTTTCCATAAGTGACAAGATGGTTTGCTCTTTGATCGACTGTACCAACAGATGGTTTAGGAACATGTTGTGTTAACGTAACCTCTTTTATGCTAATTGAATAGCCGCACTTGCACCACGACTTGCAATACAGCCTACTATCTATGACACATACACTAGATGCTAATCTGGAGCAGCAGAAGGATTCGGGCACTGAGGGTCGGTGTTTTACAGTATTTCAGCATGGGAATGTGTTGAATATCATTTTAAATCATAGATCATAAATGCTACCTGCACTTTACTCCCAGAGCCGATGTAATCTCTGCTAGAGACACAGGAAATAAATAAAAAAGACTCCCGGTGCCGGACAAAAAATCTCAACATTGACTCCCACTCCTGTTTATCTAGCACCGTGTTATGTTAGCCTAGCTCCTGGGGGGTGGTGCTAATGTTGCTAGTTCAGTAAACATCAGCCAGATGAACGTATCTCCCTCCCCCCAACATACGTGCTCTTTTTTGGTAAGAGGAAAGGAGGAGGAGTCAAAGTCTGACAAGATGGCGACTCTCAGAGGTGAGGATGATTGAATCAAGTTGAGACAACGTACTTCAGCTGAGAGGCTACGTCCATTTTTTATATAGTCTATGATCTGAACTAAATCAGCAAACACGTTTCCATAGCAACACTACTTTGAAAACGCAAAAACGAGTTCTCACTTACTGGAAATACCTTTAGTTCAGGTGATGGGGTAGGGCCTGGGTAGAACGTGCAGGATGCAGGACATGACGCTAATTGGTAATGTAATTTTAATGTTTGCACAGCCTGAAAGGGTCTGTAGTAGTCAGGTGTCATTTCCTTTGAATGTGGCCAGAACACATTATTTTATTCTGGTATTGCCTGAGTTTAACAACCTGCAGAGGTACAGGCTGTTTTTTATTGCAGGGTTTAATTGCGTAACACGAGGAGATAATGATGAGGGGGTAATTACTGAGCCCACACCTTAGTCCTCTGACCCCACCTCACCCATCCTCACCCTGTTCAGGGAACAATGAGACAGTTGATCAATCATTTCAACATTCCTCTACTCTCTGAATCATCATACCATCACCAGCTGGGAGTGGTGAATCAAAACCAGCAGGGTTTCTGAAAGATGAAGACAAACAAGGAGCAAGAAATACTCTTACTACTTCTGTTCAAGTCTGCAGGCTGCAAAAGATTGTTAGAATTATCAATTATTTGGCATATTATTCTGTTAATTCTTCTATTAAAGAAATTCTTACCTTTCTGGCATTTTTACTAAGTGCTGTGCAACATGCCAGAAAGGTAAGGCTTTAAATGTCAGAAAATGTGTTTTTAAAAAAACGTCTTTTCTGTCCGACCCACAGTCCAAACCCCAAAGATATTCATCTCGCAAAGATATAGAGCTGAGAATTCTGGGCTTTTTTTTTGTTTTTTTTGCTTCAAATTTAGTTTCTCTCCAATCAGATCTAGAGATTGTACTGTATGATTATATCAGGATTAAAGTAACATTACCAAAGGTCATTGGTATCAACCTGCCCAGGGACTACAGGTGAAAAAAAGCCATCCGCTACAACATGGCACAATGCAAATTCTCCTGTTGTACCAGATTAATGTCAATTAGTGTGTACTGTCCCCGTCTTGAAATAAATAAGTAACAACAAATTTTTATTGTGAAAATGTCTTGAAAATGTATAAAAAAACAAATACTGCTGTGATCCGATCATATTTGATTGGATCAGCACTGGAACATTACATCCTCGTCAAACTGTTGATTTTTCATATTTAATTTTCTCTCTCTCAAGGCCTTTACACACAGAGGACGTAATGAACAAACGACCTGCGAATATTCATACCGGCGATGCGCTCAGCCAGCAAGATCCACTCCACAGGGGCACAGTCTGGGGCTTTTATTGTGAAAGGTAAGAAGGAAGGAGTGGCTGCCTCCGTTGAGTTTGAAAGGAGGTCAGTTTGTCTTCTAATTCAGATTTAATCTCAGAAAAATCCTTCAAAACAAAAATGACGTTGCTTTATGGCTGTGTAATATTAAAAATATATTGATGTGTGAATTAATCAGGCAAAGGGCCGTAACTTCACAGTTTATCCCTATTTTTTGTGGTTTGGTAGTTTGAATATTAAGACAGTTTGGCTACATACAGCTGATTTATGCAATGATAAAAAAATAAAATATATAATAAAGCTTTAGCTTTATTTGATTCTCTGGACAGTGGAGGTCAGAGGTCAAATCTGTCTCCTTCAGGGGACACTTCAGCAAGACGAGTCTGAGCCTGAGCAGTTTGCGTTCTCTGGAAAACTTTCTGACTTTATGTCAGAGCTGCTGCAGAGAGAAAATACCTCAATATGTATGTAACTCATATCCCCAAAGTGTCTTTATTTATATGAAGCTGTTGACAATCATCATCTGAATCAACTCTTAAAAAAGAGCTCACGATGTACAGACATTTAGAAAAAACATACAGTAAGTATTCATTCATTCATTCATTCATCTTCAACCGGGGGCTGGAGCCGATCCCAGCTGACATCGGGCGTGAGGCGGGGTACACCCTGGACAGGACGCCAGTCTATCACAGGGCACATAGAGACAAACAGAGACAGACAACCATTCACACCTACGGGCAATTTTAGAGTCATCAATTAAATTTTCCACTCTTCGTTAATTTGCAGCCATTTAATAAAATATTTTAAGTAGACTTTTTTTCCTCATTAATGTACCCACAGCACCCCATTTTGACAAAAAAAACAAAAATTGTAGACATTTTTGCAAATCTATTAAAAAACAATAAATTTACAAATAAAACCAAGTTAAATATGACATGGTCATAAGTATTCTGAGCCTTTGCTGTGACACTCATATATTTAAAGTCCCAGTCGGTAACATTCTTTTGAGCATATTCAATGAAGTCGACACTACGTGCACGTAGAGCCTGTTGTTTGGTTTACAAAATCCACAGCGCACGTATCATCCTGTCCACTCAGCACAGAGCTGACTCTCAGGCACAGTTCGTGCACACGCCCCAGATCCCCCCTCCCCGTTCGCGCATGTTACAATATCACAGGCACACGCCTCAAGCTAGGCATACGCTAAATGACGTTAGCAGTTGCTATCTATAAGTTAGCCAGCCTACCTCCATGTAGCATTTACTCCATGCTGTTTATTGATGAGAGAAGACACGGGCGAGTTCACAGGAATCTGGTGCACGCGCACTGACGAGCACTCGATTAGGGAGAGCGGAGCGGAGCTCGTTTGTAGAGGGGGGGGGGGGGGGGGGGGCGTGAGAGTTCGGTTTGTCAACTCAAACTGCCTGATATGTCGACCTCAGCTTTAACTCAAGTGCTGTCCATTTCTTCTGATCATCCTTGAGATGGTTTCTACACTTTTATTGGACACCAGCTGTATTATATTAAATTAACTGACTTGATTAGGAAAGGCACACACGTCTATATAACAACTTACAGATCAGTGCATGTCACAGCTCCTATGGAAGTTGATGAAGCTTGTATTTAATACCAAAAAAGACTTTTTCTCTATTTTTTTTATTATTTATTTGTAGGTACTATGCAGCTGCTGTATTATTTGTGGCAACAGCTCATATTCAGGGGAAAGACGTTGATTTGAACTCGTAGAAAGACTGAAGGGACTGTTTTCATGATGTTCATGAGTCCCAGCATTGTAGAAAGTTAACATGATCTCAGAGCACAGATACTCCACATAGACAGTCCAGTTCAATTTATTGTTCAACACATTACCCAGGTGTTTGTAGGAGGACATCTGTTGGATAACATTATTGTTCAAGGTCACATGGTCGTGGATCATTTCCTGCAGCATGGGGTCGTGGCTGTCACAAATCCTGAAATGTTGAGATTTCCCTGAGGGGCAGTCACTGGCTGTTATCAATGTGTCATCAGAAAAGTTATGATATGATAATGTTAGCAAACGCCTTTATGAAGACACGCACAAGCTTCAACATTCACCAGTGGAGTATTTACTGACCGACTTCAGACATTCAAACTACAACACATTCAGGAAAAACACTGACGTCCAGACGAGGAGACTGGAAATGACTTCCAGGCGGGGGAATAGGAAGTGACTTTCAGACGAGGGAACTGGAAGTGACTTTTAGACGAGGGAATGGGAAGCGACTTTAAGACGACGGAACTCAAAGTGACTTTAGGTGAGGGAACGGGTATTGACTTCCAGATGAGGGAACAGGAAGTGACATCCAGACAAGGGAACGGGAAGCGACTTCCAGATACGGTAACGGGAATTGACTTCCAGACGACGGAACAGGAAAAACTTTCAGACAAGGGAACAGAAGATAACTTTCAGACGAGGGAACGGGAAGTGACTGCTAGACAGATAAGAGAACAGGAAGCTCAAGAATCCTGCCAACTCATTTTTGGGTTTAAGGACCTGTCGGACAGCTGTATGTCCCCTCCACCAGCAGATTCCTAATGTGTTTTATCAAATAAGGCGCTCATTTCCACCGAGACTCCTGTGGTCGTTCATTTTCCGGCCCTGTTCAGCTCCAACAACACATTTATTTGGGTTTTCTAGTGATAAAATGAGGAGGTGTCTTGATTAAAATACTTTTTTTGTGCTCATAGACTATAAAAAATGGACGTAGCCTCTCCGTCGGGGCCCATTCTCTCAACCTTGACTCCACCTCATTGCTAACTTTTTCCTGAATAAGCAATATTAGCACCACCGTCCGGGAGGCTAACGGAACACGTTACTAGATAAACAGGGGTGGGAGTCAATGTTGACGCACCCAGATGCACCACAGAGCGCCACAGGAAATCTCTCCTGTCTGTGGTCGTTAAACTATACAATGCATCCCTAGGAGAGTCTGTTACCTCCTCTCTGTAAGTCAGACTCAACCACAGACAATCTTTGATCTTGTATATTTTTCAGTACTGTAAATATTAATTTCTCTAAATTCAAATTTGAGCCTTTTCTAATATATGTTTAGTCTGTATAATATTTTTTGTTTTTATAACAAAAATAATTTTCCCCCGGGGATTATTAAATTATTTCTGATTCTGATTTAACATGGGGCTCAATGAGAAACCGCTCTATTGTGCAAACTACTTCTAGTGGCCCATCAGCGAACTGCAGTTTTTGGCACTTCTGTATTGGATAAACCAGGAAGTTGCATGGACAAAAAAGAATGGACACCGGACCCAAAAATGGCGCCCATTCATTCCTATGGAAATCTGCTCAGTGGTGCAATTTCCCTTAAGGTCACCCCCATTTTTGGTTCTTGTGAATACAGGAGGACTTACCAGATGTAGAAATCTTTGCTTTCCCAAGTCCATGCCTGAGCGAACAACACGAAAAACAATAGAAAAAACATTGGACACAATGCCCAAAAAGTTTGCGCAGAAGAGTTGTGTTGCTGTCGGAGCCTTGTACTGGGCCTTTACGGAGACTGGACCTAAGCTGCTTTAGCCGCGCCCCCTCCTTCTCCTGCCCATAACTCGATTTTTGTAGGGTTTAAAATTTTGCGCACACATTTTTTTTAGTAGAGGGTCTGAAGATAATTACAAGCCTTTTCGGAAGTGATCTCCTCTTCCCCGCATGTATGGGAGTGAATGGGCGAATGTGTTTCCGGGCACAGGACCGCCACTCAAACCAGCGAGTGCTGCAGTACATTGCTTGGCCCCTGAGCCCATGGTGGCATATGATGAGAGCACCTGTCCCTGGGACCTGTTTGGTCGTGCTGCATAATACCCTCATTAACCCCTTGAGTAATGCAAGGAATCAATGACTCACGCCCATCCCTAGTGTACACAACACAGCTTTTTTCTTTTTTCGGAGCGAGTGGTGAGCGATTAAAGAAGAGCGTATTTCCTCTGCCTCTCACTGACTTTCGATTTTAATAAATCATGAAAATGTGTCTTCCCTCTCTCATCTCCTTTTCCTTTTGCTCTCTTTCCCCTTGAGCCCTCCACATCTAACCGATTATCTCACCCACTCTATAATTGCGCTGTAACTTGGGGCAATGGGAGCAACAGGCTGTTGTTTTCAGTGTTTTCTGTCTGCTCTTTAATTATCTCGCCTGAAGACCTGATGAGAAGACAAACGGGCGGCTAAGTGACATGCAGACACTCGCATACAAACACTTTAAATTGCTTATTTCTGCCCAATGAATGAAATTAATATGTGTTATGCACCAGTCTGTGTTGACAGATGACTTGCCAGTAGCACTACCTAGAAGAGCCAATTTTAATTAAAAAATAATAAT
The DNA here is from genome assembly GCF_963691815.1 of Echiichthys vipera. Lineage (NCBI taxonomy): Eukaryota > Metazoa > Chordata > Actinopteri > Perciformes > Trachinidae > Echiichthys > Echiichthys vipera. The sequence goes on along the minus strand of NC_139844.1, from coordinate 5,476,449 downwards.
CCATTGCCTCATTGTTACATGACAAAATAAAGTAGAGAGCCAGAGTTGGGATAGTTGGGTTCTCTCTCCACCATAGAGCCGGCTCTGATGGATGTTACTGCCTGTTAAAAGGAAGGTTTTTGACCCACTGTTGCTGTTTTTGTTACTGTTTGCTCATGGAGGAATTGTTGGGGTAAATAAGTAAGAGTGTGGTCTAGACCTACTCTATATGTACAGTGTCTTGATATAACTTTTGTCATGATAAAATTGCTTAGCACAAAGAGCTAGCATTGCTCTGGCACACATACACACACTCCACACGTTCACACCTATTATTACTCCAATGGCTCTAAAAAGTGGAGTGATTATATAGAAGTCAATGAGAAAATTACCCTTATCTTCTCACTTGGTTTATTACCTCAACAAACATTTTCCTAATGAGTTTATGGTCTCAATTTCTAGTTTATTTAAAAATACCTTTCTAATGTGTGGTCTAAGCCTAAAGCTGTAAAGCTAAACCAGCTGTAAACTGGCTTGGTTTGTGGCGTATCTGGCTTAATGTAGGACCATTTTTCCAGGAATTACGGTTTGTCTTTTTATTAACGGTAACCACCATCTTTAAGAACCTGTGTTCTGCATGGTTCATGCAGAATTGTCAACATGTTTGTTGTTGTATGGCGTTAAGTCTTGAGATTGGTATCAGGGAGTCCAAGACCCAAAACCTCCAACTGTATCTGGCAACGCGCTACATTCAGATAAGCTGTGCAGATAAACTGGACGGATGGATGGTTTGTCGTGGTGTACAGATTAAATAGATGTTTCGACTCCATTTTATCCTTCGTGGTTATGATGAACTGCATTTATGTATCCTCTGTATTGTTCGATAAGTTACGTTCCGATCCAGGTGCTGTCATCGTTGTACAGCCTGTCTCCGGTCAAACCCTTCTGTAAAATGAAAAAATGCATAGAGAGAATAAACTTTTTATTATCTAGCCAGACAGTTTGTCATTAAAGTAGTTTTCTTATCAGGTTAGTACATTTTAAACAGTACGGAAGGCATTTCTAAAACTGATATCAGAACAACTCTTGGATTAAACAGTCAAGATATTCATTGCAATTTGCAGGAGCCTTGGATCCATCTAATGGAATATGGACCGGGCTCCTGAAATTGTGACTTTTATCTGTAAAATTGCATTACACAAATGGCAAAAATCCTTTACCCACATGTTGTTTACTTTCTGAGCTTTGCCTCGATGTTCTGTTAGTACGTCATACACTTAATTGATATGATTGGTTGATTTGGCCCGTATGTTGGTGATAGACAGATGGTTTATCCAATCAGCAACCAGTATTTTCGCCCCTTCCGAAAAGATCTCGAAAGATCTTTCCAGATGAATATGCAGAGCAAATGAGAATCATGCGAATCAATCCATCTGGCAGAGTCAGCCTAGTTTCTCGATGGCCAGTCCAAAGAAATACCCCTGTTTTTCGAAAGAGGGCTGCAGAGCTTTATTTTTTTTACAGTTACCATGCTTAGATAACATGAAACCAGAATGGTTTGCCTTTTTTATCCCACAGATAATAGAATTGGAGATTTTATTGATATAGCCTCCCAGGTTTCCATTTCAGAAATCTGGTATTAAGAGATGAATTAGAAAAGTCCCACTTCTTTAAAAGGAGGTTAAGTGCTGTTCCAATATAAATGACTGCCTGTTCCTGTCATGGTGGTCATAAAAATTACTTCCTCTTTGCTATTTACATTTCAGCACAGAGCTCATTTACATTTCATGAGATCTAGTGGAGCAATTTTGGGGAAACCCAACCAGAAGGCTCACCGTCAGATCTGCCTCCCAGATGTTTGGATTGTCCTTGTTAATCTCTTTGTGAATCTGGTTCACCACATCGGTCTCTCCTCGTTTAGACTGACAGAAAGACATCGAGACAGCTTCCCCCTAAACTGGGCCCAAAAAAAGACGGGTCAACCTTTTAGTGGTTGTGTCCTTCTTCCTGCTCAGCGTACAGTAGTTTGTTCCAGATGACTTCAGAAGAGTTTCTGCAGCTTTTTCACATCAAGTGCATCAAGTGCGTTGCAAGTTTAATTTGCCAAAGCAGCAGGAGAGTTGAAGGCAGCTGAAAGCAGTACACATTTGGGGCGTTGAATGAATGTGGACAGAAATATGACTGACCTTTGACTCACCTCAGTGGTCTCGATCTCCGGTTAGAGTTGAGTGAGCAACCGCAGATCTCGCATGTCATCTCCGAACAGATCCTCCCCGTCTGGTCACATTCTTTAACAAGCTGCGATCTTTGGCTCGAGGGAAATGGTTTTAAAGGATTAGATGCACAACAGTTTTAGATGTATGCTTTTTTGTAGTATGGACTTTGGATCATAGCATTAGAATCCAGTCATTAAATCTTTAAAGCTCGAATAACTCAAATCACTTTCTGTCAGTGGAGAATGCAGGACCAGTTTTTATTGGCTGTCTGATAAATGTTCATTTGAATATTTACGGTCAAGACATAAATGAGAACCTGCTGCTTTTATTTCTTTAATTCTTTGCTGATAAAAAAAGTTAAGATTCTTTAGCGCCGTAGCTTAACAAATATGTAAAAAATAAAAAATAGATTTTTCATTTGATTGATCAGATATCGATTTATCTTTTTGTTCTTTGCATCATATGAAACTAGAAGATTTAATGAATCCATTGGTACCACCTGTGTCCATGACCCTATTCTGATTCACAATGTCCTGATTCAGTATAGATTTGTTTTGGGATATTTCAGTCTTAAAACCCATTTTTCGTGGATATGAAAGAGTTTCTCAGAGAATTAAAGCTGTAAATTCTACAAGCAACCTTCAAACCTGCTGCATTATGAAAAATATGAATGTTCACGTCAAAGAATTGACCCAAAAGCATCCATGTACTTTTTGTTTACTTTGTTTAATAACTTTGTTACTTAGAACTGGAATAACCTTCCAGATGATATCAGGCAAGACTCTAAACAATTTTAAGTTAACAATGTTAACGCTAAAAACTTATTTTATGTTGGCTATTCCCCCTTTTAAATTATTTCTTTTTATCAGCCGTATTTATTGTCTTATTTGATCTTTTGACTCTTATCTAATTTTATTTAACTGTATTTGTTGTGTGGTTGAAGTTTGTTAGTCAGTGAGTACCGACATTTTCATTCACATATCTGGAGGTCAGATGTCAACGGACCCTTGGCCACGAGTGTTATTTAACCTCCTTCCTGACAAGCTAGCATGACATGTTGGTACAAGAGCTGGATTAGGAAAAATAGTTTTTCGTATCCTGGAAAAACAATTTTGAAATAGTAAAGTAATTCAATGTGTTTTCATGAACACATTCGTAGCAACTCCTACGTAAAGCTATGAACAGAAATATGCAGGGTCGAACCGGAAAGTAAAATACACGTAACCAAAGTACAACGCACAAGCATCAAAACAACTCTCGCCAAAATACACAGCCACTGCCACCGAAAGGTACGCTGCAGACACGTTCTTGGCTCTTTTATTTTTTTCAAGAAAGAGTCGGGGGGGGGGGGGTAAGAGAGAGATTAGATAGTTGAGTTGTCCTCTGATCTTAGAATGATTCGACTGGTGTTCACGTAAAAAATAAGTACATTCATGTAACTGCTATGGGCTCAGTTCTTAAGGTCAATGCTAACTTTTTTAATTATGGAGCAGGTTTGATGGTGTATGTACAATTTACAGCTTTAGTTCTCCAACATAAAAATGAAAAGTTGGTTTTAAAACTCGAATCCAGATGTTGTGAATGATGGTTTAATGTTCATAAATCTGGACAAAGTCTCTTCGACATGTTTCAGTGACATTGATCTGACTGAGTTGACATCTGTGAGGACTTGCACTAGGACACCATCCATGCTCTTGTGGCCTCTGATGGGTAAAGAAGCATCTGCACGATCTGCACGCTTGTGGTGGCCTCTGAGACCTCCAGAGGGAATGGGGTGAGACTTCAGGTCACACGGAGAAGTGTTGAGACCATAGTGAGAGCCTAAACCGGCTCAGGGCGGGTGGAGGCTGTGATTAATGACGTGGATGTGTGTGAGTGCAGAACCGGCCTCCTCCTCCTCCTCCCCCTCCCCCTCCTCCTCCTCCTCCTCCTCCTCCTCCTTCAGTCCAGTCTCCATCTGTTATCATACAACTGCCTGTAGCTGTGCTCCCAACCGGCTTCATTATCCTCTCACCGTCTGGAAACCATAGCAGCCCGGGAGCCCCTCAGGACGCCAGGCTTCCTCTGCACCTGGGTGGCAACTGTTGCACATTTCTGGACATTTTTCTGCATTCACTTTTCCCCCCCGAGTGTTGACTGAGAAGCTTCATAAATAAGCTCAGGTGTTTTGATCCAGCAGGAGCACCAACGGGAGTGTGTGTGTGTGTTTGTGAGTGTGTGAAGGGTGTTTTTTCTGGAGGAATCTAACGTTCTGACTGAGCTGCAGAATTTCTCCTGTGGACGCTGAGCAGACGAGCACGATGGACTTACTCACTTACTTTTGGCTCCTCACCACCACTCTGATGTTGATCCATCAGCATCAAGGTAAACCCTCCTTCTCTTTCAGTCTCTGGAGCTGCAGAGAGAAATGATATCAATTCTACGGTGACTTTTTTTCAGTACTTTATTACAACTTAAAGTACTTGTTATTTACAACATTTTTCCTGCAATGTAAAACCTGTCCCAACAACCTCCAGCCTGTCAAGTCTGTCAGCAGGGCATAGAGATTATTCATTATATTATAATCCAGTGGCTGCTAAATTTATTTTTAGTGATGAACCCTTATGAAATGTATTTTCAGCACATAACGATTGAATGTTACATTTCAGGTTTGGAATTAAATTAAATTCAAGGGAAAAACCACTTTTTTGTCACCGTTTAAAAAAAATTTCTTGATAAGTTGTGCTTCACTTTTTTTATTCTCATTTTCTTGATTTTGTAAATTATTGTATATCAAAAATGTCTGCCCACAGTCTGCCCTATAATTATTCTAGGAATGAAACATGACTGGTATTAATTAAACGGACATTTAAAAAGATCTCACGTGCCTCTGCAGAAACACTGTTATTATATTCTACATAGCAGAGCGTCGTCTGCGTGGAGACGGACGCTTTTGGCTCGCCAATACCCAGAGCGTTGTGTCCTGAACGAGTTGTGTGATGTTGTCTTGACTACTTCTGTGTTTTCAGGGAACATATTCAGATCTACATTATTTCTTAGAAAAGGAAAAGTACTTAGGAAAAGTAACAACACAACATTATTTAAAAAAATGCTGTAACAAGTAAAAGTCCTGCATTAGAATCATACTTGAGTAAAAGTACAAAGGTATCAGCATGGAAATAAACTTTAAAGTAAAAGTCCTCTACGTATAACTGTATTATATTTATTGATGCATTATTGTCCTTGTCACTTTAATGCTGCAGCTGGTACCTCAGAATTGTACTTAACTACAGTATTTAAGTAAATGAACTTCCTTTCCACCACTGCCCTTTTTGAAGTACTGTTTGGGGCCCAACCTTACGTCAGGACAGTGAGGTGAAGGAGCTTTAAGTTAAAGACGCAAAACCGAACAGTAAAAGAAACATCGCAGCCCAGTTTGTTCAAGTGAGCTGCCGTTTTTAGAAACAAAGTTGCAGGATTCAGCTTCTCTGCAGCAGAAGAGTCAGTGTGGAGGCTGATGTGATCTTTACACGCCCAGTTAAATAGTTATTTCACTGGAGCGCTCCATCTCAACTCAGCAGCTCCAGTGAAAGGACTGAAGGAGACATCTGATGTTTAATGATTTTGAGTAAGTTATTCAACCACTTTAGACTCATTTGCATCTGTAATCCTGATTTAAATGCAATCCATATTTTGCAAAGTAATGCATGAGAAGTGCTGAATCACCTCATGAGTCACTTAAAAGAACATTTTTCTAGTTTAAACACTAGAAACGAGTGACGAGTTGAAATGAAAACCTGATGTGGTTTATATCCCTCACTTTAATCTACAAAAAAAGATGCCTAAAGCAGTTTGTCATCGGAGATATCTTGAAGCTTTTAAAAGTTCAAAAGACTGATGAATTAAGCGTGTGGCGTGTGGCCTGAGGGGAGATGTGTTCATACTTGTCGATCTCATCATTATGAACTGTGGTCAACTGAGTCCTGACCACAACTTCAATCCACAGATTTCCTCTCGCTCCGCTCTGCTTGTTCTGTCCGGGTGAGCACTTGTCACGCCAACGCTCACACTTAGTCATATTTTTGGGGGTCGCGTCTCAGAGGAGTGTCCTGTCAACATCTGCTCTGTGCTCATGCTTCACCGTCCTCGCTGTTACTTTTTCACTCTCAAACATTTCTCCACCACTCCTCTCTCTGTACGCCGTGTCAACGCCAGACATCTGAGGTCTATTATGGTTCACTGCAGAAAACAACTCTTTTAAAACTCAGGACTGCACCAGCGTGTCTTTGTTGAAGCACCTTGGACACCATATAAAACCTAATGGTCCATATACCCACAACTACTGACTGACTAATGACTGCAGTGGCTGTCTAAGCTGCTTTAAATGCAAATATGTCTGTTAAAACCTTATTTATGGAAACGTTCACAACAACAGCTATCACCTACATCTAAATTTAAACAATATCATGATCTTCAGACGCTTCATGCAGAGACTACAGATTAAAAGTGAGATGGCTGAACTCGGTGTAGCTCAAGGCGATTCAATTAATTGGGAATTTGGGCCGGTTGACAAAAGCAAACCAAAATAAGGGGCCGGAAAAATATGAGCATCACATTAAAAAGTATTATAAATCACTTAAGCGACATAGGAGTGCATATTTTATCTTTATGTTTTTATCAATGTAAATATTAGTCATAGGCCTCAAAATGCAACAAACTTGTTGAATGAACAAACCTGTTAACCAGGTTTACACTCAATTATTGGTGAAGTTTGAGGTTCTTCTCCTTTACTTGAGTATTTTATTTCCATGCTACTTTTTTCTTCTGCTCCACTACAAATCAGTGGAAACTTCCACTTTTTACTCCACTACATTTATGTGATTACTTCAGTAACTAGTTACTTTACCAGGCTGACAAGCTCATATGAAACATTAGTTTATTCATCAGAAACTGGACTGACAAAAATGAACATACGTAAATGCAAAGTATTTTTTACAGTTGAGTGGGAAAGTGGTGTTGAAGTAAGGATGATTTTTTTTTTTAAATGCCTGATCAAGTTATACTCCTTACACACAGATATGTCTGCAAAGTAAACACAGGCTTCTCAGTAACGAAGTCTCTATCCATTCACTGGTGAACTTTGTCAGACTTTCTTTTTTTCAGAGTAGAAAGAGACATTGCGGTGGTGATTTAACCACAGATTTAACCAGACAGAAACAAGAACAACAACAGAGCAGAGCTTAGTGAGCTGTTGCAAAGAGGATTTAGAAACCCACGAAGAAGAGCGTAGTGGGAGCCCGGTAGTGTTGTGGCTGCGCGCCTATGGAGAGCGTGTGGAGCAAGTCTCCCAGCATGCTGGTATTTGACGCTCTGAGACGGTAGCGCTGAGACGGAGACGAGGAAATATTCCCATGGGCCGGATCCAGCCCGGGGGCCGCCAATTGATTATCCCTGTACTAGCCTGTTCCTGTGTCCCGTGAAGTTCATCACGGTGCCAGAAGCAGGTCCTGAGTGTGTTGACCCAATGGGAGAAGTGAATGTGAGCACAGATTATGACCTTTCTCCTCACTCCATAACCATTGATATTCAATAAACACTAAAATGTCATTTTTCAGACGGACGGATCAGGAGAAAATTAACTTTGAGACCTGTCCTGGCTCGGCTCGGCTCATCATGTTTCCATCACAGCTGGGCTACCTGCTCGAAGGTGTGGATTCCGTGGCGTATTTCGGACATCTTTGTATTTTAGTGTTTTTATATTTTTTTATTTTTTTATTTGGCCATCCGTGAGGAACTCGGAGTAGAGCCGCTGCTCCTTTGCGTTGAAAGGAGCCAGTTGAGGTGGTTCAGGATCATCTACTAAGGATGAACACTGGGCGCCTTCCTAGGGAGGTGTTCCAGTCACGTCCAGCTGGGAGGAGGCCTCGGGGAAGACCCAGGACCAGGTGGAGAGATTATATCTCTACACTTGCCTGGGAACGCCTCAGGATCCCCTAGTTAGAGCTGGTTAGGAAACTAAAATTTAAAGAGATTCACTGAGAAGCTACAGAAAAGCTGAGAACTTTAAAACAAATTCTTTGTCTCAGCTCTCCCACCATAGATGTATACAATAAGTGGATACAGTGTTGGAGGTGGAGCCACTTCATTCCTATGAAAGCTGCTCAGTGGAGCATGAAGACAAAAAAAACTTCAAGGTCTAAAAATCCCTGGATGATCGACATTACTTCCTCACTGTGTGGTCCAGAGAGCAGCAGCACTAGAGACTTCCACTTCCTGTTTAGCTACTTCCTGTTTAGTGCTCCTCTAACTTGAATGTGGATTAAATTATTTAGTTGTTTCTCTTCTAAACTTTCCAAATGTTATCGGACCGAATGGTTTGAATTCTGATATCAACATGAGTCATTTCACTGATTTAAAGACATCTCTTTCTCCATGTGAGTCAATGAAATAAAAGAAAGTCTCTTTGGCCACCATGATATCACGTGACCAACAGAAAGTTGTAATTTCACAGTTTGGCTACTATGTCAAATTGGCTTCAAAGTCCGGCGCACTTCCTGGGAAGAATACTCTGGAACTAAGATGAAGCTAAACTAAGATGGTGAAAATGGTTAGCATCACCTGCAAACCATCAACATAGTATTTAGCCGCTGAAACGCTGAAAACCCTTTTCCAAACAATATAACTTTAATAATGATACCTATAGAAGCAATAGTTGCAGAACAATTTTCTAATTTTTTATCAAGTGTTTATTAAATACTTGTTGAACATTTTAATCATCACCACAACCTCTCTGTGCGGTCCAGACAGCAGGAGCACTAGAGACTTCTACTTCCTGTTTAGCGCTCTGCTAACTTAAATGTGGATTAAATAATTTAATCGTTTCTCTTCTAGACTTTACAAATGTTATCGGACCGAATGGATAAAATTCTAAGATTTATTTGTCATTTCACTCAGAAAAAATGTCTCCACTGATTTATACATTTGATTTCCATTTGCACTCCATGTGAGTCAATGAAAAAGTCTTTTTGGGCGCAGTGATATCACGTGACCGCCAGGAAGCTGTAATTTTACAGTTTGGCCACTATGTCCAATCGGCTTTAACGTCCAGCGCACTCCCTGGGGGAAATACCGTGGTGAAGATCCATCTCAGGTACGGCTCAGTGCGCTAAAACTAGTAACAGAAACATAAATCATTGCGGTATGGTTCGGTTCAGCAACGAAAAAGGCCTTAAAGTCTCACGAGATCTGGGAACACAGCTAAGCTAACGTCAGCTAATGTGCCTTAGATAAATATGTTTAGGAATGTTTGATATGGCTTTTAGCTTTGTAAACATCTAATGTTAGCAATAAATTTTGCACACGTAACCTCTCATCCATCTGCATAACATCCACTATGCTTTTAAACGACAGACAGGAAGTGGAGAACATTTCGTTCCATTGGTTCTGCCTGAGGACAATCTTCATATCCATAAAATCTGTACAATCTCAGTTAAATGTCATGTGAGTCATAAAGCTGTGATAAAAGTGTTGAAATAGAAAACAAATGTGACTTGTTTATTCATTAAATTTGACTTTAAAAAAAAAAAGATTTCCAGATGTAGACACATAATATTTCTCAACTCTTTGTCAGTTATTGGAACTGGTTACATTTTTTGTTTGTGTGTTTGTTTTTGAGAGATTGAAAGGGTAAAGGAGTGTTGATAGTGTAATTCGTAATTGAAACTGAGTTTTTGAACCAAACTGCAAAACAAATTAACGCTGTGTATTACAGGTTTTATTTCAAATCGTTTTATACAGGATCACTTAAACAACAACCGTTTTCAAAGGGTTCAAATAAAATAAATAGCACCTTTTCAAAATCACCCCAAGCATTGTTTTCTGCATAATATGTTCTGAAAAAAACAGGTTTGCATATCAGCAAATATCTGAAAATATGTATGCTGACACTGGTAGATACTGATATGTGTGATGGGCCAGTATCGGGGTCATATTGCTCTGCCTCCAGTCAGAACTGGTTCTCACACTTCAGTGGTGGTGATCTGGCTCATTAGGTCTTATTGATGGAGAGAAGAAAGCATGTCTTACTCCCTTCAGCCCAGTGAGATTTCTTCCAGCCTGTGTGGGGATTCTCGCTGCAGACATTTGGGCTTAAAAAGCTCCATTTCCGTTCGTCAGTTTGCTTTGGCTATCATGTTCACCTTTATTACCTCCAGAGAAACTCGATTCCAGCAAGGCTGTAACAACACAATGGATGTGAAACTGTCGCTGGCGTGTTCGAGACTGTAATTTGCCACACGCTCTAACTGCATACCTTCAGTCGCTCTCCATCCGTCTGCGTGCATGCCAGTAAAGGTATGTAAGAGTCTGTTTGTCGCAGGCTTCTACCTGCAAAAGAATCCTGCCAATCCAAGCAGGCAACGAACGGATCAGGCAGCTGATCCACCAGTTTATTGTCAAATATCGTCAAACCCTGTGGAGCCGGGCAGACTCTCTCACAACGGAAAGAAATTAAATTTTGGCTTGGCCATCCAAACAATGTGGGAGCCTGAACAGGGGCTTTGGCTCTTCACGCATTTTTGTTTCTTCTGGAGCCACAGATGTAAACTAAAGCAGGCATTTGCATGAACACTAAAAGGGGGACGTGCACAACACTCGCCCTCTTTTGCTGAGCTGCCCCTTAGTGTGCTAGTTAACACCTGCTAGACATGTTGACACTGCTGCGGTTTGAACGCCATCCAACAGCTTCAACAGACAGTTACATAGTGGAGCGACACTGTTCACTGTGAGAAAAATGACAATAGATATATTGTCAATATAAATATATTTATATTGACAATAAATATAAAGCAAAAATATATATAATCCAACATGTTCCTGCAGGAATGTGATCTGAAATGACAACAACAGACAATTTTACAAACGCTGCTACATGCTAATGTCGTATGCATCTTGGTTCATGTAGTTTATTTCTTCACATTTAGGATCTGATTTCTGCATGAAAATGTTTGATTGTGTAGTTTTTGGTTTAGAAGTCTTGACTGGGGATTTCTGTTAAAAAAAAAAAAAAAAAAAGTGCCACAGTAACATGCTATCACATGAACCAATTATAGCTAGCTAGCTAGCTAATAAATAGGCAGCAGACTAAATGCAGCTAACTCAAATACATGAGTACATAAATAAATCGACTTTTAGTCAATTGTGAAAATTCTATGCTACATCAGTTTAGCTACTTTCTTGCCCACATTATTGCGCCCAATTCATATTAATGCTTCGTTCATGTCAGCCGAACAGGAAGAACGTAAAAACTTGGGAAGTGTAAACAGGAATGGTTTGACCTGTTGTTAGTCTTTAGGTCACATGATATAAATACCTGCAATATCTATTGTTATTGTGCTTCATCAAGTGAAACTAAATACAAAAATCACTCTTTTTTTTACTTGAATCAACCGGGTTAATAATGGGTTTTGATTCAATGTAACTGCCAGAGATTTTACAACCGACTTGTTGGTTTGCTTGCTATAACCTCACGAAACTTATAGTGTATGAGATCTTGTGGTTATGATTGCTGAATCATGCTAGATTAGATTTATATTGTCATGTGACATGTAGGTCACACCAAATCACCAAAACTTCAGGTCAGAGCCCTCCAAATGTCTGTGCAGGTGCCTGATCACACATGTACTCAAAGTATATAAGCGTATGGGTACAAATACCAGCGCTCAGAGACCAGAAAACACTAAATAAATTATGAGAAAAGGAAGCTGCTAAGAGCACGCTGCTTGGACGATTGAACGAGTGCCAAAAGTGGAAACGGGAACCTACATTTATGTCTATAAAATATTATTTGTTGCCTTTAGCAAGGAAACAATAAACTACCAACTTTCAGCATAAAATCTAACTCACGTTCAGTCCCATACTAAGAGAGACTGGCACATTTGCAAGGTTTTGACCTTCACATAAAATGCAAAACAAAATGGCAGCCATTGCACCAATGGGCCAGCCTGGGAACCAAACCAATCTCATATTTTATTTGCTCTGCGTCTGCTCCCCCGCCGGTTCACACAGATTTCCAGTTCTCATTCCAACTCGTCACATACGGACGCTCTGTCAGGACCACAGGCTGTAAATAAAGATAGACGATGCGTCGTGACTTCCTCCCACTGGACAAAAGTGAAGCCAGTCTCAAGTTGATAAGATGGCTGTCAATCGCGACTTTTCACCGCGTCTTTATAGCACCAAATACACCTGTACGGTGCAGGATAAAGGAAGATAAAGGAATTTATCGATTACGTACGTTACATTTTCAGACGCTGTGTTTTTAAAAAAATCATTCATCTGTTCGATGTTGACATGAAAAGTGAGTGCACACTCTGTTCGTCTTTTCTCTCCATGCTAGAGAATCACCGATCGTTTTTTCCGATCCAGACGGATATAGATGTACCTAATATTATGTACTACCAAATAAAGTGTACATTAGCAGCAAAAAGAAGTAAATAACACTTCCATGTAAAGTGCACTGCAAACAGATATTTTTAAAATGTAATATTAAACCCTAAATGGTGTTCCAAACATAGAATTGAAGTGACTAGATTGATGTAACTGTATTGCTGTGTATGGTATTAATAAAAAAGAAAAGACTGGATCTGAATGCTGGATCCAGCTAATTAGTTAATATCGGAGTCATCTCTACTCCATGCCACTAAAATCTGTAAGCTTGTTCTGTATATTATTTAAAAAATGAATTAGAATGAAATATATCATTACCAAATTAAAATGACGAGTAATAAAACATTATGTCCGAATGTTTAGGACACTGTCCGTCAAAATGACAGACAACGGGGAAGTCTGATGCAACCCTTGTGTTCAAGACTAAATCACATTTTAGATTTGTTTTGGCGCCGCCAGGCCCGTGGTGAGCCAACACCCTGTCTAAAATGGAGATTTAAAAGTAATAATAATGGTGTGAAATCTTGATTTCTGAGTGAGAATGTTTCCAATTGTTTCCGGCTTGGTTTCCCCAGATTCCTCAAAAGATTCTTTTTTTCTTGTTGGCTCCCAGTGAACATTGAAATAACATTTGGTGAAGCTTAATGTGGTTTAAATAACCAGGGGAATAATATTGTAGTATTAGATTCCTCTGATGTTGGCGTCTACAAACAGACCACAAACATCAAGTCACGTCAAGTCCAATTATTGTCAGTTCCACACAAACACGAACTGTGGTTTCCCACGACCAGAGGGTGCTAACAGAAAAACACTAAATTTATTTCATGTATTTAGCAGTTAACACTACGATGAGTGTAGCAGTTATTATGCATAATGAAAACGTACAATACTAGACAACTGACTTATTAAACTACAAGAATGTATATGTTTTATAGTTATAATAGTGCAAAGGAACAAAGATATGGATATGACTAATACAGTAGTTAATATAAATAAATAAAGAATTATACATATTGTAAGGAGGAGGCACAGAGGTCAGGATGGCCCGTTATAAAGTTTTAATTATAAATAAAGTATAAATAGTGCAGTTTTTATTTTTATGGTTGAAAATATTTTTCAGTCTTTATTGAACAAACATTTCAAACATTTGAAAACTCAACATAATGCTGAATTTAAGAATTGAAACAATATATTTATAAAATAAATGAAATGAGAATGAGTATAAATAAACTTCAGTAATACAGACAAAAAAATATATATGTTATTTTTCTTTAGAGTTCATAGAGTTTGACCGTTTTTTTTTGTTTTTTTACTGTTTGTATGTTTGTATACTTAAAAGTTCAGACCTGATGTAGCCTTTTAGTTTTGTTGGTTTGCATTTATTCATTACATTTACCATGTAAATCCAATAAGTTTACAATAAATTCCATGTTAAATTTCTCATGCTCAAAACAAATGAAAATTACATTTACTCTCATTCTGATTTTTTTGTATTTGAATCAATATACAACGTGACTCTTGAGTCCAAAATGTAGGAAAAAAATATGAATGTAGTTCCCTCAGATCACAGTGATGTCATACTGCAGATCAGGAGAAAAATGGCTCCAGAAGGGCGAGTTAAACCTGCAGCTGTGTTTTTAAGATGGCGCCCTCTGGTGGTACAGATATTACTGCTGCAGCATGGTGACATGGAAACCTGTGATGGGTTCATGTTTTCCTTGGTAGTGGTTGTTGTTGTTGTTGTTGTTGTTGTTGTCGTTGTAACAGCATGTATCAGAGTCTGTTGGTGGTGAACGATGGTCACATGGTCGTATTTTCCAGGAGCAGGGTTATGTGAACTCAGAGTGAGTTTAACGAGCTTCCACAGACCTGAACCCCGACTGTGACTTAGTGTGCCGGAGCCTTGAGCACAACAAGCTGCACACGGGCAAAAGTCGTAAACCTGGAAATGTAACCTGTGAAGTGGCCTCGCGTGACCTTTTTCCCAACAGGATGTGAATCACCAGGCTCTGCAGACATCCTGTTCATATCAGTCGTTTCGTGTTTGAGAGGGAGTGCATCTTTTTTTTTTAGTTTAAAGTCCCCCCTCCCTTAAAAATATGGTTCTCTTCTTGTTCCTACAGTGGAATATTTGTGCAGAAATATGTGTGTGCAGAGTTTGACACTTGAATGCAGATCACATTTACCTGCTGAAAGTTTCTCTGAGCTCAGTGAAAATCTGGCTTTAGGGGCGGTGCCTACCAGCATGATTTATGACATCACAAATTATTTGGAAGACATTTTGTGAAGCAGAAAGAATCTGTTTCCCAACAGTTGAACTTCTAAAAAGACCAATATTTGCAGAAATTGTAGATTCCGACTGCGTTTTTGCATGAATTACAACAGCTTTTAACAACTCTGTTTGTTTTGATTTTTAGATTATTTTAATGACTTTATAAACTTCTGGGTAGTTTAATCTATAACAATAAATCGTAATTTATTAGTTGGTGATATTTTTGATTTAATAATCTCAATCTATAAAGTTACCAAACTGTCAGACAAAAGTAGTAGTTTACTTCTGCGGTGGAGTGGACGTAAAATAGAAAAACTCAAGTAAAGTACATTTTCTCAAGTATTATACTTCTCGAGTAATGTACTTAGTTACTTACCATATTTTATCACAACTTTCTTAGGAAAATACACCGTGAGAGCAAAATAAAGTCAAATAATGATGCTCTTTAAACACAGGGCCCCTCTACAGTAGACCCCCAGCATTAAATAAAAATGCTTGTTTTTCTATGAATTAAATTATAGAAGTGAGCCTCATGGGTTACTGTCAGTATCATACGGGTTACTGTAATTAATAACAAGATGCCTGACAGGTTTTTTTTACAGAAAATAAAGATGAATAAATGACGAGCTTATCGATGTTGCTGATCTCCAAGCTGCATTTTTTAAAATTCGTCTTTAATAACTGCCGAAGAGAAAAGACAAGATAATTACACTAAATGATGTCGTTGAGGACAAAACGATGGGTGTTGATGGACGTTCATCTCTGTTGACATACCTGTGGTGGGGGACCGGTGGGGTTATAGGAGCCAGCCGGCAGGTCTGTCAGTTCAGCGCATAATGAGTCGGAGCGTACCTGTTTGCTTGGATCCCCGTATCGCTGTGTTTCTGTGGTTCTTCAGAAATGCTCACTTACCCTCAATGCAGCACTCCGTTTGGTCCTCAGTAACACACCGGCCAACTGTGAAGTACATCGGTTGAACAGCTCTTGAAATGTCCAACATTGTATCTACACACATCCACCAAATGGAGTGCTGCAGATCTCAGATTTTGTTCTACAACATAAAATTGGTCAGTAATCATGTAGTTCATTTAATAATCATAGTTCAGTGTAGTTCATTTCCAGCCTAGAATTTGCATTTATGCTTCAAAAATCATGAAGGTGTTTTTTATTTGTGGAGATTCAAAAACTTTTGTTTGCCACAGAGCTTATTTTCTGCTGTCATCTAAAATCCAACAGAAAAATCCTGTTTGTAGTCAGGGATAATTCCTAAAATAATGATACTATAATAATGAATTATGGGTTCTAAATATTTGAAATGACACACTGATGTGTTTTTAATTACATAGTTACATGGGGAAGCGTTGTATTGTCCCTCTTTATAGCTTATAGGCTTTTTTTCTCAGGGTCAGGGGGCACTTGGCTGAACAGGTGTTCTCATTCATTCTCCGTACATGTAAAAAAAAAATAATAATGTGCAGATATTTGGTTTATTCTACGTATTTATGATGTGTATTCCCCACAGTGAAAGCATGTGACCTAATATAAGGGAGGCTGGTCAGGGGGATTGCTGGCACGTAAAATACAGGACTTTAAGCCAGGGGAGCAGGGGTTTAATTCCCCTCCTTAGTAGACCAATCAACGGCCTCTTTTCTGATCCTAACAACATGTTTTTCATGCCTAACCATTACCATCACCTTTTGTTGGCTAAAATCGTTGGGGTTTTTTGTTGTGTTGTTGCACTTCCAGATCTGCGATTTTCCATGGCAGACTATCTGTCCGTTACGGCTTTTTTCCAATGCCTAACTCTAACCGTCAACTTTTGTTGGCTAAAATCAGTCACATAACGTTGTTTTTTGTGCGTTGTTGCACTTCTGCTTTAGTGTATATTGACTTCCAGTCCGGCAGCTTGTTTGTCTTTGTAGGAATTTTTACGAATTTCTGTTCATAACTTTACGTAAGATTTTCTATGAAGGTATTCATGAGAACACGTTGGGCTGAAAGATATTTCCAAGGGGGTTCTTTTATGGTCAAAACCATCAGGTCAAACAGAGTTCTGCAGGATGGAGTATTTCTGTAGTCGACAGTGTTTTATGATTTTTGAAGCGTAAACATAATCTCCAGAGGTTAAAAAGCTAATATTAGACTGTAAACCAACTCCACCGCCTGCTAGATTCATCCGGTTTCTCTTCATGCAACAATAACAGTGGAGTGTTTACTGACCGACTTTATGTCCTGGATCAAAACGTTCACATCTCTTTAGCCAGTGTTAATGACCTGATTTCAGACATCCAACCAACAACAGAGTCAGAAAACACACAGACGGGGAAACAGTCTGTACAATGCCAGAAAACATTTTACGGCTCATTCCTGCAGCACTCTTGGACAAAGCACTCCACTGGCATGCCACAAATACTGCCGCCAAGACTGAGTGGTTGGACAAATGGTTTTGGACATGTGAAGGACAAACAGACAGATTCTTTGCTCTATATTTAGATTGGAAGTTTGTTTAACATTATAGATGCTTCAATGTAAAGAAACTACAGCCAGCACACATCTGAGTGAACTTTTTAAAATCAGTCAAATCTGGAAGTGGTGTCAGTTTGCCACACATCTGTACTCAGTGTTTTAGTTTGAAAACAAAAGCTTGACATTAGGGAAAATGTTTATTTGCACACAATTATGTTTAGATGGATTTCACTTTCATGTCTGTACAGTAAACATGAGGCTGGATTGGTTAGCTTAGCAAAAAGAGTGAATCATACTGGCTCCATCCAAAGGCAACAGCGTCCACCTCCAGCTCCTCCAGAACTCACTTTCAACACCAATCTCTTTGCTTAAAAATCAGAGTATACGATTTTTTACAGGAGTTATGACTGAGCGGTTTACCTGAGCAGTGTTTTTACACTCTAGTTAATAAGATCAAACAGATATTCAGGCTCATTGAGCTGCACAAAGAAAGCCTCATGAGACCACCCTGAACTCACTGGCTCCATTTTATTTTACTCGAGGATCAGTCTGTATCACGGACCAGACAGATGAGGACCACAAGTGCGTCACGTTTTAAGAGTTTTATTGAGGGTTCCAGAGAGGGAAAGGGAGTGCGATGTCGTGAGCCTGTGTGTGTGTTCCCAAGAGACGTCTCGTGCAGGTGGTGGTGGAGCGTCCAAGCTGGCCTGCAGAGGAGCTGGAATTCTAGCAGAAGATCATACAGGTCCAGAGGAGAAGGCAGGTCGGGTTTTCCAGGGCAGACGATCAGGCAGGTTCAGGGGCGAAGACAGGTCGGGTTTACCAGGGCAGCAGATCAGGCAGGTTCAGGGGCGAAGGCAGGTCGGGTTTTCCGGGGCAGAAGATCAGGCAGGTTTACAGGCAGGTCCAGGTTGTACAGGAGTCAGGGAGTAAAGCCAGTGAAGCACGATACAGAAGCAACTTCGCAGACGGTCTGACAAGGCCGAGCTGAAAAGCAGGACTCTTTATGCTGGAGGTGGTGAGTGGGAAATGCACTGCAGCTGGCAGGTAAACGGGAGCAGAGCAGAGACAGGTGAAGCTGATGAGTACAATTAGTGAGTTGCCAGGCAGAGAGAGAGAGCTCATGACAGAACCCCCTCCCCTAAGGGACGGCCCCAGAAGTCCCCAAGAAGCATCACCAAGCCGGGCGGGCGGAAGGGGGAGCCGGAGGAGGGTCAGAATTCCTCTGATTGGTCAGAATCCAGGTCAGGGGCCGGGTCCGGCCCAGCGTCAGGTGTCGGGCAGGTAACATGTTGGGGGCCCCTTGGGCGGCCACGCCGGACAGAGGGTTGGTCAGGACGCTGACGATGGAACTCGGAGATGAGAGTCCGATCCACAATCCGTCTGGCAGGCACCCAGGTCCTCTCCTCTGGGCCGTAACCTGCCCAGTCCACCAGGTACTGAATTCCTCTGCCCCGTCGCCTGGACCGAAGCAGTCGCCGGACGGAGTAGACCAGACCTCCGTCTACGAGACGCGGAGGAGGAGGAGGGGGTGCAGCCGGAACCAGCGGGCTCTCGTGAACTGGCTTTATCTTGGAGACATGAAATGTGGGGTGCACTCTCATGGACCTGGTTAGCTGGAGCCGGACAGCAGTTGCACTGATGAACCTCTGGATGGGGAATGGACCAAGGAACCGTGGAGCCAGCTTTCGTGACTCAACTCTGAGTGGCAGGTCCTTGGCCGACAACCACACCTTCTGGCCCACCTGGTAGGTCGGTGCCGGAGTCCTCCGACGGTTGGCCCCGATGGCGTAGCTGGTGGCAGATCTGAGGAGTGTGGCGTGGGCCTGAGACCAGGTACGGCGACATTGTCGAGCATAGGCCAGGGCTGATGGACAGGTGACCTCCCCCTCCTGGCTGGCGAAGAGAGGAGGTTGGTAGCCATACACACACTGGAAGGGTGACATGCCAGTTGCAGAGCAGGTGAGAGAGTTGTGTGCATACTCCACCCATGTCAGTTGTTTTGCCCAGGCCCGGGGGTTGGAAGATGCCACGCAACGGAGTGCCTTCTCTAGCTCCTGGTTTACTCGCTCCGACTGGCCATTGGACTGGGGGTGAAATCCAGAGGATAAACTGACTGTGGCCCCCAGCAGATGGCAGAACTCCTTCCAGAAGGTGGAAGCGAACTGTGGGCCCCGGTCCGAGACGACATCCCCTGGCAACCCGTGTATCCGGAAGGCGTGGTCTAGGACCACCTGGGCGGTCTCCTTGGCAGATGGCAGCTTCCGAAGGGGGACGAAGTGTGCCATCTTGCTAAAACGATCCACTGTGGTGAGGATGACCGTCATGCCGTCAGATGGGGGTAGGCCAGTAACAAAGTCCAGAGAGACATGCGACCAAGGTCGTGAGGGCACAGGTAGTGCCTGGAGTAGGCCAGCTGGGGGCTGGTTGGAAGACTTGTTCTGGTTACAGGTGGGACAGGCACGAACAAACTCTCGAAAGTCCTTCTTTAGAGACGGCCACCAGAACCGCTGGGTGAGTAGATGGCAGGTCCGAGTGGATCCAGGGTGGCAAGCAAGACGGGAGTTGTGTCCCCACTGTAGGACCTCGGATCTCAACTCTTTGGGGACAAAGAAACGGTCTGCAGGACATGAACTGGGTCCAGGGTGGTTGCGGAGAGCCTCCTGTACTTGCTGTTCAACATCCCAGGTTAGGGCAGCAACAACAGGGACCAGGCAGGATGGGCACGGGTTCCTTGGTGTGCATATCGTCTCTCTGAAACTGACGGGACAGGGCGTCAGGCTTGGTATTGCGTGACCCAGGACGGTAAGACAGTGTAAAGTCGAAGCGGGTGAAGAACAGAGCCCAGCGGGACTGTCTGGGGTTCAGCCGTTTGGCGGAGCGGATGTACTCAAGATTCTTATGGTCGGTCCAGACCAGGAATGGAACTATTGAGCCCTCCAGCCAGTGGCGCCACTCCTCCAGAGCGAGCTTGACCGCCAGCAGCTCCCGGTTGCCGATGTCGTAATTTTGTTCAGATGACGAAAGTCGATGAGAGAAGAATGCACAGGGGTGGAGTTTGCCATCCTCTGCCGCTCGTTGAGAGAGCACAGCGCCAATGCCGACATCAGAGGCATCCACCTCTACAATGAACTGCCGATCTGGGTCAGGCATCTGAAGGATGGGGGCAGAAGTGAAGCGTGACTTTAGGATACTGAAGGCGTCGTCGGCTGCCGAGGTCCAGAAGAATGACACTTTGGGACTAGTCAGGGCGGTGAGAGGGGAGGCAACGGTGCTGTAGTTTCGGATGAACTTGCGGTAGAAATTGGCAAACCCAAGGAACTGCTGAAGCTTCTTCCTGTTTTCTGGTAAAGGCCATGAAGTCACAGCAGAGACCTTGGCTGGATCCATTTGGATGCTCCCCTCTGCCACAATGTATCCCAGGAAGGCCACAGACCGAGCATGGAATTCACACTTCTCTGCCTTGACATATAGGGAGTTCTCCAGGAGGCGATTGAGGACTAGCTGGACATGGCGGGTGTGTTCGGACAGGGTACGGGAGAAGATCAAGATGTCGTCCAGGTGCACAAAGACGAACTTGTTCAGCATGTCCCGTAAGACATCATTGACCAGAGTCTGGAACACTGCTGGGGCGTTGGAGAGACCGAATGGCATCACCAGGTACTCGTAATGGCCAGTGGGGGTGTTAAATGCCGTCTTCCACTCATCTCCCTCCCTTATCCGCACGAGGTGGTAAGCATTCCTCAGGTCAAGCTTGGTGAAGACCGTGGCTCCCTGGAGCAACTCGAAGGCAGAGGTGAGCAGGGGAAGAGGATACCGGTTCTTGATGGTGATGTCGTTTAAGCCCCGGTAGTCGATGCAGGGACGGAGGGACCCATCTTTCTTCCCCACAAAGAAGAAGCCAGCACCAGCAGGGGAAGAAGACGGACGGATGATTCCGGCTACCAGGGAGTTGTTGATGTAGTCCTCCATGGCTCTTCTTTCGGGTGCAGAAAGAGAGTAGAGGCCACCTTTGGGTGGAGCGGTTCCTGGACGGAGGTCTATGGCACAGTCGTAGGGCCGATGTGGGGGCAGAGAAGTGGCCTTGGCCTTGTTGAATACCTCCCGGAGTCTGTGATAGCATGTGGGGACGTTAGAGAGGTCAGGGACAGAATCGGTGGGTACCGAATAGGAGGGTAGCATGGCAGAGCGCAAACAGGTCCGGTGGCAGTCCTTTCCCCACTCAGTGATTGTCCCAGTCGTCCAGTCAAGGTGGGGGTTATGCTGGCGAAGCCATGGGTAACCCAGGATGAGGGGTTGGCCTCGGGAGCGGAGCAGGTGAAAACCGATAGTTTCATGGTGGTTACCTGAGAGCAACATTGAGATGGGGGCAGTGACGCTGGTGACTGTGCCAAGGAGATGGCCATCCAGAGCTCGGGCTGGGACAGGACAGGGCAGATGTTGACTCTCCAGCCCCAACTGATGGGCCAGCTCGATGTCCATGATGTTAGCCTCGGCACTGGAGTCCACCAGGGCTGCTAAAGTATGGGTGGTTTCGGAGAGGACAAGTCGAACTTGAAACAGGGGCTTACGGCTTGTGGAGGGTTGGGTGATCATCGAGCTCAACCGGATCCCTCCTACATCCGATGAGCTCCGGCTTTTACTGGACAGGTGGCGACACGATGACCATTGGCCCCACAGTACAGGCAGAGGTTGGACGAGAGGCGACGCTGGCGCTCTGCAGGAGTGAGAGAGGCACGGTCAATCTCCATGGGTTCTGGCGGGTCGAGCTGGCTCTGGGGAGTGACTGAAGAGGGTGGCCGAGCAGCCGAATTACTCAGAGTGCGGACAGACGGCTGGGTGGAGCGTCCCTTCTCCCGTCGACGTGTCTGGATCCGGCGGTCGATACAAACGGCAAGGGCGATGGCCTCATCGAGTGTTGAGGGTTGGTCATGCGAGACGAGTTCATCCTTCACATAATCCGCCAGGCTGTGAAGGAAGGCATCCACTAGTGCGGCCCCGTTCCATGAGCTGCGCCTTGCCAGGGTTCGGAAATCAATGGAGTAGTCCGCCACAGTCCGGTTCCCTTGGCGGATGGTCATCAGTTCCCTGGACGCCTCCGCTGTTGATGAGCCCAGGTCGAACACCATTAACATCTCCTCGACGAAGGCATCGAAGGAAGCACAAGCTGGGGTCTGCCGGTCAAACTCAGCGGTTCCCCACAGTCGAGCCCGGCCCGTCAGGTGTGTAATGACGTACCCAACTTTGGCCCCCTCTGTGGCGAAGGTCCTGGGCTGTAGCGAAAACTGGACCCGGCAGCTGGTTAAGAATACCCGTACATGAGCCGGGGTGCCATCGAAACGTTCTGGGTTGCCGATCCTTGGCTCAGGCGCACAGGGAGCTGGAGCGTTGGGGTCTGGAACAATTGAATGCTGAAGAGGTGCTGGGGCAGAGAGGAGAGAAGGCGCAGACAGAGCAGGTGCAGTTGCAGGTGTAGCTGGGGAGGGGTCATGAGCAGACGGAGAGGTCAGGTTTGTGAGCATTTGCAGGACCTGGGCTAGCTGTTGCTGCTGTTGGATACGCTGTTGTTGTTGGTGACCGAGCTGAATCAACGATGAGATGTCTCCAGCCATCCGTTGCATCGCTCCCTCTGCATGTTCGAGGCGCTGCATGGCAGTCGGTGGTTCAGAGTCGGTGGGTTCCATGCTGGGTGTGTCGTGCGCTGGGTTCATGCTGGTCAGACCGTACTGTCACAGACCAGACAGATGAGGACCACAAGTGCGTCACATTTTAAGAGTTTTATTGAGGGTTCCAGAGAGGGAAAGGGAGTGCGATGTCGTGAGCCTGTGTGTGTGTGTTCCCCAGAGACGTCTCGTGCAGGTGGTGGTGGACCGTCCAAGCTGGCCTGCAGAGGAGCTGGAATTCCGGGGCAGAAGATCATACAGGTCCAGAGGAGAAGGCAGGTCGGGTTTTCCAGGGCAGACGATCAGGCAGGTTCAGGGGCGAAGACAGGTCGGGTTTACCAGGGCAGAAGATCAGGCAGGTTTACAGTGAAGCACGATACAGAAGCAACTTCGCAGACGGTCTGACAAGGCCGAGCTGAAAAGCAGGACTCTTTATGCTGGAGGTGGTGAGTGGGAAATGCACTGCAGCTGGCGGGTAAACGGGAGCAGAGCAGAGACAGGTGAAGCTGATGAGTACAATTAGTGAGTTGCCAGGCAGAGAGAGAGAGCTCATGACAGTCTGGTAACATGCGACGGGGCATATTTGGAGCTGTTTGCAAAGCCAATGTCCAATCAGTGTTGGTTTTGAGGCGAGTTTAAGCGTGACGCCGATGGCAAACTCCTTCTCTAGTCTACCAAGTAAACAGAAGCAACGCAAGCCAATTTTGATCTGATCTAGACACATTTTCAGACAGCGGTAGCCCTAATTTTGTTACCTGCTCTCTAACTCTTTTTTCTCTTGGATCCTTCTGTTGAATATCGACCGGGCGCCTGAAATTGGGCCTTTGATCCGTAAATTCATGTTACAAAAACTGCAAATATTCTTTACCAACATGTGGTTTACTTTCTAAGATTTGCCTTCACGCTGTTAGTACGTCATACGATTTGTCGATCTGATTGATACATTTGGCCCGTATGTTGGTAATAGACAGATGGTTTATCCAATCAGCAACCAGTATATTTGCCCTTTTCCAAAACTATCTGAGTTCCCAGACGGATATGCTGAGCAAATGAATATCGTGGGACTCAATCCATCTGGAGTCAGGTTAGCACAAAGACGGAGGCCACTGATTAGGGTTATTCATGATTTACGGAGACCCAACAATTCCCCATAAGCAGCAAATTGCAACATATATATATATATATATATATATATATATATATATTAATCTAGCAAACTTCATCACAGTGGGAACTAAGACTTTACTTTTCACAACCAAGAACATCGAACAGGCGCAGCACTATGGTTGATGGACATCTGCATTTTCTGAACATTTGCACCTTCAATCGGAGCATTCGAACCTGCAAACTCGTATGAACCGGCCAGATGATATTGCACGAAGATGTTTGTTTTTTGGAGGATATGTAATGAGCTTTGACAAACAGCGTAACATCGTCCGTGTCAAATGGATTCAAATCTGTATCATTTTCTTCAGCATCAGCACAAAACCTCTCACTTCAGAGCAGCTTGGTTTGGCTGCGCTGACCATGAACTCCTCAACCCTTTTGGAAGATCGGCTTTCTGTGACGAGATAATGAGGCAGAGTTTTCTTTTCAATCTGCAAGATAACGTATATTGCTTTAAATGTATCTTAATATCTCTAAAATATTTATAATTCACCACGAACAAGCTCTAAGTACACACTAGGTATGAAAAGCCCAATATCTTCTGTAATTGTTTATTTTACCTTCCGAATGAGAATTGATCTTGTTTTTTTTTCACATTCCTGCTTGAACAACCAGTTCTCAGGTTAAACTGGTTGTTGACCCCACATGAGGCCAGGACGTTAGGGTGCAGTCTGCAGCTGGTAATTATCAGCATTATCGGGACTTTTAAGCTGAGCAGCAGTTTAGAGTGTCATTCCAAGGATGTGGTGGATTTCAGTCTTGAACCATTGTGAAATCAAACATCGTAATCCAGCTGTACTTTTAAACATTTTTTACAAACAAATCAGGCTTTTCTTGAGCTTAAAATGTTCTTTGTTTTGTGTGTTTTGTGTTGGAACGTCTACTATTGTGTTTTTGAAATTTAAACATGTCATACGCATTCCATTCCTCATGTTCGCCAGCATTTATTTTCCTGGTTGGAGACTTTGGAGAAACCGATCTGATCTGCAGGTTGAAGGTCACGGATCCAACGGAGATGCCCAAAGTCCATCCTTTTTCCCATCCTCGTCCTCAGACCTTTTATAGGACAGAAATGCAAAGACTGACGGCGTACTCAAAGAGAGGCCTCATGTTGAGTGAGGTCTGCAGTCAGAAGTAACGGTGAACACTCGCTCCCTTGTTCTCCCTCATGATCTTTATGCAGTGATGCGGGGATCACACAGGTGCAGGTGAACACTGACCTCTCTATCTCGACTGGTAACGCCACGTCAGTGTCATGCTCGCGTCGTCAGGCAAAACTTAAGCGAGTCTGTTCTCTTCTGCGAGTGGCGGAAAATGTAGAGTATTGGTTATAGTTTGGAGCATCTGTCGTTCTTGACTATGTTTATATACAGTAAACTAGCTAACATGTCTAATGCATGTGTGTATATGGAGGCAGGAGGTCTATCCACTATTAAAATCATCATTTCTGATGAAATTTCAACACATTTTCAACCAGTTTTGTTTGTTCCAAATGTCAGACATGTATTTGTCTTTTTGTGTATTTGTTCATGTAAAAATTTATTTCTAAGGATGTTTACGGCACGATTTGAAACTTGAGATGCAAGATTGGAATTGAAGTTGAGAGACAACGTATACACAAACAGATGAAAAGCTAAATCTTCAACCCTTGTCCTTGTCAGGGACAAGATGACAAGGACAAAGATGAATCTGTAAAATGATTCATATGCAGAATCTGTCCATAGAGATTTCCCATGAATAACTCCTCAGTACCCAAAGAGTTCCAGTGTCTTGTTTCCCAGCTGCAGAAGTAAAGGGAGTTTCTGTGGGACTGTTGGAATCTGTTGAGACACTCTGCTCCACCTAGGTTGTAAAATGTTGATTCATATGTTTATTCAAACTCTTTTATCATCCTCCCATTTATGACTTATTGTTAAATAAATCGTCTTGGAGCGTAAGTAAATGCTTCAGGTCGCATTTAGACCTGTGAGTCTTGACGCGAACTGAGGCCTCACCTGTAACAGCAGGGGCAGCGAGACTTACAGCCACAGAAACACTAACGCTCTTTTGCTTTGGCCTGTGAAGTGCAGAAGGCTGAAATAACCTCTTCTGGCGTGTGATCCAGGATCTGTCACTGACAGGAGA
The DNA here is from genome assembly GCF_963691815.1 of Echiichthys vipera. Lineage (NCBI taxonomy): Eukaryota > Metazoa > Chordata > Actinopteri > Perciformes > Trachinidae > Echiichthys > Echiichthys vipera. The sequence continues at coordinate 5,450,137 of NC_139844.1, read as the reverse complement.
AGAAGAATGTGAAACAGCTGTGGTGCGACCAGTATGCACCCCTGTGAGTCTGTATTAGACACAGCAGCCCTTTGAGCTACATGCCAACATTTTATAGTTTGACAATATGACTTTAACTCAACACCCACGTACGTCTTCATCAGTGTTTGCTCCATGTATTACAGTATCCTGCAACGATGGGGAGTCTCAGGATGAGGTTTGGTCCTGCTCCTGAAATACTGCTTGGTAGCTTCAGTTGTTGGAAACAAAACCGAAGGCTGTTTTCTGAACTCTGGACTTGATTACTACATGATTCTTCTAACATAGTTTCTTTCCTACTGCAGCACACAACAGGAGATATGACAAAGCTGTTCACGCTTGCTGAAAATACAGTCTAGGGGTGGCACTAAGGCATGCAAGAAGTGTGCTAAATATTAAAAGTGCTACCTAAAGTGTAGTTCCAGCGCAAAATCATCCCATGGTCTTTTCAGCACTAACATCCATCGAGACATATTTTTTTTTCGTGTATAAACTATTAAGGGAGAAATCTGTGAGAGTCACTAACAGCCAGAAGTGGCCAGCACTGATTAGCTCTGGGCAGTACGGTGAAGCCCTTAAACCCTTAAACCAACTTTTTTTTAACCACTAATACTGCTCAAAATACACCAAACCTCTGCAGTAGCATGAGAAGAGTCCCTACACAGAAAACAAAGCACCAACAACGTAGTTAGTGAACCCAGAGTTTATTAAAAGAGTGTTTTAAAGACTTACCTACTGGCCCCTGTACCAGCTCCTCTCATAGTAAAGTCCCTTCAAGTCAATTGCCAAAGTCAATCCAAAAGGAAGGAGCCCATTGGTGCTTTGTTTTCTGTGTAGGGACTCTTCTTATGCTACTGCAGAGGTTTGGTGTTATTTGGAGCAGTATTAGTGGTTAGCAAAGACATTTAATGCCTTCACTATACTGCCCCAAGCTAATCGGTGTTGCCACGTCCGGCTGTTAGCGACTCTAAGCGACTCCTCCAGATTTCTCAGTTTATAGTTGCTTATTTGATGTATGTGAGTGCCGAAAAAGACCATGGGATTATAAAGTAGTTTATCTTAAGAAGGTTATGACAATGAATGTTAAACTAAATACTAAACGAAACTTTAATCAGAACATCTCTCACTGAAACGAGGACCCAAAAATACTTTTTCCCCATTGACATACACTTACAATTTGTTCAATTTGGTCCGATAAATTAATAATTTAATCAACATTCAAGTTAACGGAGCGCTAAACAGGAAGTAGCCGACCCGACCGGAGGAAGTCTCTAGTTCTGATCTTCCTGGGAGTTTTAGACGAGGAAGTTGAACTTTATAGTCTTCAGGTTTCACTGAGCAGCTTTCATAGGAATGAATGGGACCTCCCCTCCTTCACTGTATCCACTTAGTTTACCCATCCATGTCTTTCACACATAGTAGGCTCACTCGCAGATTAAATAGTCCTTGTAGCAGGGAGCTTGAAGGGTAAACTCTGTTTGATTGTCTTCATACACACACAGCCCCACTGGATGATAATGTCTCGATAAGTTCAGGGTTTCAGTGCATGTGTGAAAGAGGCTAAAGTGTCCACATAAAGTTTCACTTCATGGGACTGTTGTTGCACTGACGGGGAATGTTGGGACGTGACAAAACAGTGGAGATTTCACATGAGTAACAACCTCAAGTATGTGATGCTCTGGGACGGACAGACCTAGAACACTTATGGTGAGGAGAGGTGTTATTTTGTTTAAGTCTCTCTTGATACGCCCAAACATTCCCAGTGTGCACTGGGAGCAGGATCAAAGAGTGTCTGTAGGCTTTATGGGCTCTGTGGGCTTTTTCAGTTTGTATATGTGTGTCTGTATGTGTGTGTGTGTGTGTGTGTGTGTGTGTGTGTGTGTGTGTGTGTGTGTGTGTGTGTGTGTGTGTGTGTGTGTGTGTGTGTGTGTGTGTGTGTGTGTGTGTGTGTGTGTGTGTGTGTGTGAGAGAGAGAGAGAGTGTGGGTGTGTGTTCAGGTGTGGATGTTGCAGCACAACGTTTCTGCTCACGCTGTGGTTGTGGTGCAGTAAAGCAGGAAGAGGCAGAGAGCCGGAGTGTAGATTGGTGTTATTATTCTGCCCTGATGAAGACCTTGTGGCTCAGACTTTGACTAAATTAAGTAATTTCCGTCTCAGGATAAAGAGTTTTCCACACACTTTGTCCTTTGTTCTACATGAAGTTCAATGGGAAGATTTGTGCAAACAACACTTTGCTTCAGAGTTGAATATCTTAACAACTGTCGGATGGATTTGCTCTGAAGTTCGGTTCAGATGTTCATGGTTCCTGCAGGCTGAATCCTCAGAACTTTCAAATTTTGGTCCATGAGAGAATAACTCAACCACACTCAAATGCTGAATCCAAATGCCCTCTGGACCTGTCACGTCAACTCTGTGAGAACGGCAGAACTTTAGGTTATATGTTTGGCATTACTGCAGCTTTTATCCCGTCTTAAAATCGTGACCTAACACCCTTTCAGAGTACTATATCCTGCTCCAAACCTTGGATTTCTACCACAGTTCTGTGTCCTTGTTGTTTGAACACTTCTGAGTCATTTCACCTCTTTCTTGTCCATGAATAGTAAAGTAAGAAGGGATCATAAAGGCTCACATGTTTAGTTTTGTTTGTTTGTTTGATTGTTGAGCGCTTGAACAGGAAATAGTATTTTGAAAGGGTGTTAAGTCAGATTTGAAGACCACATATAATAATAATGCAGTAATAAAATCCTCTGTAGCCTGTTCTTCCACACCATGATGTGGTTTCATATTATATCTACATCATTAAAGTAACGTTTTAATACAGTGATTGTTTATATATATATATATATATATATATATATGTATATATATATTCGTTTATATGTATAGATATATATACATATATATGTATATATATACATATAAACGAATATATATTATGTTTTCTGGTCATCCGTCCGTTTGGAGGGATTTTTCTTCAAATTTGACACAAACGTCCACTTTGATTCAAAGAAGAACTAATTAGATTATGGAGGTCAAAGGTCACAGTGGTTAGGTTTTCAGAAAACTGATCCGATACCAGTGTGTTAAATATATATATATGTATATATACTATTTATTTTATTTTTTACCCTTAACATGAACAAATACAGAGACTGAACACCACAGAAGTTTCTTTTGTGATCTAGTTCCACAGAACTGAAAAAGAACATAAAGAAACAAAAAGATTTCTTGATTGGCTAAATTAAGTGATATGGGATCATTGCAGACTCTGAGGCAACAACAACAACAAAAGTCCAAATCCTCTTCTGTCAGCTCCTTAAATGTGAATATTTCCTGGTTTCTTTCCTCTGTCACAGTAAACTGAATATCTTTGACACATTTGAGGACGTCATCTTGTTCTTGATCCACATTTTTATCCTTTTTTCACATTTTAGAGACAAACAGCTGAGTAAATGATTGTCAGTTGCCGCTTCAGACCAAAGCACGATTTTAAAATAGACATTATGACACAACAACAGAAATAGAATCAACAGAAGATGATGAATACTAAAACAATAAAGTTATTAAAAACCCCTTTCTTCCACATGTGTTCTCCAGCCTCTACCTCCTCCGTCATGAGCCCCACAGCGGAGGAGGGCCCCCTGGTGCAGCTCCCCCACGCGGCCCACCGGCGAGAGAAGCGCTGCTCTTGCGAGAACCAGAAAGACAAGGAGTGTATTTTTTTCTGCCACATCGGTATCGTCTGGGTCAACACGCCGAGGTGAGTTTTCACAGTGGAAGGACTCTGCAGCGTTTACATGAAGTTAAAATATGACTATAAAACAAACCAGAGATAAGAAGCGATCATTAATCTGTCAAAAGAGGGAAGTTTCCTCTCTGAAGCAGCAGCTGAGAGGTTCCTGAGGGAGGACGGGAGATAAACTTTTCACTATTGTTGCAAGTCAGAGGTCAGAGAGGAACACATCAGTCATTTGTAAACACACTTAAAATAACTACAGTACAGATGTATTCAAATCATTCATAGATAGAACATCTGCACATTCACAGGGTTTTAACCATCAAAACTCATTCAAACCATCGCCTTTTGCCGTCTAAACTTAACCCTCGCCTTTGGTGGTCTAAACTTAACCGTCACCTTTTGTCGTCTAAATTTAACCCTCGCCTTTTGTGGTCTAAACTTAACCGTCACCTTTTGTCGTCTAAACTTAACCGTCGCCTTTTGTCGTCTAAACTTAACCGTCGCCCTTTATCGTCTAAATTTAACCGTCGCCTTTTGTCGTGTAAACTTAACCGTCACCTTTTGTCGTCTTAACTTAACCGTCGCCTTTTGCCATCTAAACTTAACCTTCGCCTTTTGTCCTCTAAACTTAACCGTCACCTTTTGTCGTCTAAACTTAACCGCCGCCCTATGTCGTATAAACTTAACCGTCACCTTTTGTCGTCTTAACTTAACCGTCGCCTTTTGCCATCTAAACTTAACCTTCGCCTTTTGTCCTCTAAACTTAACCGTCACCTTTTGTCGTCTAAACTTAACCGCCGCCCTATGTCGTATAAACTTAACCGTCGCCTTTTGTCATCTAAACGTAACCGTCGCCTTTGGTCGTCTAAACTTAACCGTCGCCTTTTGTCGTATAAGTTTAACCGGCGCATTATGTCGTATAAACTTAAGCGTCGCTTTTTGTTGTCTAAACTTAACCTTCGCCTTTGGTCGTCTAAACTTAACCGTCGCCCTATGTCGTATAAACTTAACCGTCGCCTTTTGTCGTATAAACTTAACCGTCGCCTATTGTCGTCTAAACTTAACCGTCGCCTTTGGTCGTCTAAACTTAACCGCCGCCTTTTGTCGTATAAACTTAAGCGTCGCTTTTTGTTGTCTAAACTTAACCGTCGCCTTTGGTCGTCTAAACTTAACCGTCGCCCTATGTCGTATAAACTTAACCGTCGCCTTTGGTCGTCTAAACTTAACCGTCACCTTTTGTCGTCTAAACTTAACCGTCGGCTTTGGTCTTCTTAACTTAACCGTCGCCTTTTGTCGTATAAACTTAACCGCCGCCTTATGTCGTATAAACTTAAGCGTCGCTTTTTGTTGTCTAAACTTAACCGTCAGCCTTTGTTGTCTAAACTTAACCAACGCCTTTTGTCGTCTAAACTTAACTGTCGCTTTTTTGTCGGCTAGTTCATGTTGGTCCAGATATTAAAATCAATCAATGTGTTGAACCTCTGTGCGTGTGCAGGATTCACACACATCCTGGAAAAACCTGGAGATCGATTAAAATGAGGAGTTTTGGTCCATTTTAGATTAGATCTGATATTGCTTTGTTAGTCCAAAAGGGGACATTTCCTTTTTACAGATGCAAAGTGGGAAGCAAACATAGAAGAAGCATCAATAGGAAAAAATAAATTACAGCAAGCGATGTAAACAAGGAAATATAGAAAGATATAAACAATATAAATGCAGGGAAATATAACATATAACAACCATAGGAACAGTATATACAGTATTTGTGGCTCAGAAAAAATAGTGTTGGTGTTTCAATAGCAGAAGTATTTTCCTTCCCTAACATCTCGTCTTTGTCTGTAAAGAAAACGTTTAAGTTACTTCACCTTGTGTGTGTAGATTTCTCCTAAATTTAACAAAAGTTAACACAACAAAATGCCTCATCTGCATATTTAAACGGAACATTTCAGCACATGTAATACAAAAGATAACAGTCTTAATGTCAATAATCAACTGGAGAAGTTTCGTGGTGTTATCTGTTATATTTGATTCAATTCACCTGCAGTGTCTCCCTTTATTTAGTTAGTAATATATGTTTTTATTTATTCATGTATTTATCCATTTATTTGGTCATGTATTTATTTATTTATTTGTTCATTTATTTTTTTTGTCATTTATTTAGTCATTTATTTATTTATTTAGTCATTTATTTATTTATTTATTCATGTATGTATTTATGTATTCATTTATTTAGTCATGTATTTATTTATTTATTTGTTTATTTATTTATTTAGTTATTATTTAGTCATTTATTTAGTCATTTATTTAGTCATTTATTTAGTCATTTATGCATTTATTTAGTCATTTATTCAATCCTTTATTTATTTATTCATTTTTTTAATTAGTCATTACTCATTCATTTATTTACTCATTCATTTATTTAGTCATTTAATTATTTATTGATTTAGGCACTCCTTTATACAGTATATATATATATATATATATATATATAGAGAGAGAGAGAGAGAGAGAGAGAGAGAGAGAGAGAGAGAGTATATATCTTCTTCCTGTTCACTCCATTACATTGAAACTGACAGAGCCAATATCCAGGTCTTGTTCCTGAGATGAGCTACAGTAACGCTGACTCGTGGCCTTTTGGTGTCTTTATGTGGTCTTTGAGAAAATAAATCAAAGTATGAATGCACGTCTCCTTTTTTTACTAAATTACAGTTTCATGTTGAACGCCTGAGGCAAGGCGTTGAAACAGCCCCAAATTATACACCTCTCCCCTTCAGCTGTGAAGGGGAGAGGTGTATAATTTGTTGTATAATTTGGAGAATGTATAATTAATGTAATAATGTAAAACAGGAAGCTTCAACACAAGAAGCTGTGAAACACGATGTCAGAGGGAGAATGATGAAACACCACAGACACTTGTGTTGATCATGTTTCATTTAATCAGAACAGGCAAGTTTTAACCTGCATATAAATCTACACTGCGCTTAAAACAGGGTTTTTCCTCCTTTGTTGAAATAAAAGAAAATGTTTCCACTATTTTTAAAAGTCTTCGCTTCAATGTGTTTTTGAAAAAGCAACCTGTGACTGTGACGGTTAAGTTTAGTCAACAAAAGGAGTTTTTCGTCTAAACTTACTTAAAACTTTTTAAACTTAACCCTTGCCTTTTTGTCGGTTAACCTTAACCGTCACCTTTTGTCGTCTGGACTTAACCGTCGCCTTTTGTCTTCTAAACCTAACCTTCACCTTTTGTTGATTAAACTTAACCGTCGCCTTGTGTTGTCTAAACTTAACCGTCGCATTTAGTCGTCTAAACTTAACCGTCACAATGTCCATTGTGATAGAGGCTCCAGTTTACAGTAGAAGGCGGTTCAACCCTGCTAATGAAATATAAAATGATCCTTTTTTTGTCTGGATGGAAGTGACTTTGGAGAACCCTCTCCACCTCATGGCGGACGTTAAGTTAACTGTTTTGTTTGACTGATTCATCTTGGAGGACGATTACTGTCGACAGTTAGCCTCTTTAGTTTGGACCTCAGCCCCTCTGAATGGTTGGGGCGTCCAGCTGTGACAGAGAACAAACTGCTCACTGATTTCAGTGTTGATAGTTTTCATGCCTAAGGGAGGGAAAACCTGCAAAAACAAATCCATAATATAAAAATATGTGAAAACCAGAGTTCAAAATCAACATCTGACTGAAAGTAGCTACTTAACAGCTTGTTTTTGATGGCGCATAACAGCAGCTAGCATAACGAATCAGCACTTTTGGGTATATCAATACAAGACAGATAAGAGTTTCATCCTATCACCTTACTATTTCATTAGTGTTATTTTTGTTAGACTGGGATAGTTTATTCTTGACATAAACCACTTTTGAACCACCAATACTCAGATCAAGAATCTTGCATATTTATTTCTTGCAGGGGGAGACTCCACTTAAAGCTGCATTCTCTCTAATCTCCAGCAGGGGGAGACTCCACTTAAAGCTGCGTTCTCTCTAATGTCCAGCAGGAGGAGACTCCACTTAAAGCTGCATTCTATCTAATGTCCAGCAGGGGGAGACTCCACTTAATGCTGCATTCCCTCTAGTGTCCAGCAGGGGGAGACTCCACTTAATGCTGCATTCTATCTAATCTCCAGCAGGAGGAGACTCCACTTAAAGCTGCGTTCTCTCTAATGTCCAGCAGGGGGAGACTCCACTTAAAGCTGCATTCTATCTAATGTCCAGCAGGGGGAGACTCCACTTAATGCTGCATTCCCTCTAGTGTCCAGCAGGGGGAGACTCCACTTAAAGCTGCATTCCCTCTAATGTCCAGCAGGGGGAGACTCCACTTAAAGCTGCATTCCCTCTAATGTCCAGCAGGGGGAGACTCCACTTAAGCTGCGTTCTCTCTAATGTCCAGCAGGAGGAGACTCCACTTAAAGCTGCATTCTCTCTAATGTCCAGCAGGAGGAGACTCCACTTAAAGCTGCATTCTCTCTAATGTCCAGCAGGAGGAGACTCCACTTAAAGCTGCTTTCCCTCTAATGTCCAGCAGGAGGAGACTCCACTTAAAGCTGCATTCTCTCTAATGTCCAGCAGGAGGAGACTCCACTTAAAGCTGCATTCTCTCTAATGTCCAGCAGGAGGAGACTCCACTTAAAGCTGCATTATCTCTAATGTCCAGCAGGGGGAGACTCCACTTAAAGCTGCATTATCTCTAATGTCCAGCAGGGGGAGACTCCACTTAAAGCTGCATCCTCTCTGATGTCCAGCAGGGGGCGGCACCACTTATATATATATATATATATATATATATATAAATATATATATATATATATATATATATATATATATAAACCAGTTAACCCACCAGAGCCTACATTGGTATTTTTGCTTGTTGTGATGTCAATGATCCATGTCCCTTAAAAATCTGTACAACCTCAGGTAAAAGATTATGTAAGTCATAAAAAATAATTAATAAGAGTAATGAAATTGTGTAAAAAAAAAAGTTTCTTCATCAAATTTGACTAAATACTTTTATATTTAGAGAAATGTAGAAAATCATAATTTTAGCGCATGTTAACAACAGTCAGCAGGATGTCCTGCAGGGTTTAGTGGTGAGTCAGTAATGGCGGGCCCTGCCACTGCTGCGTAAAAAACGTCTTTATGATAAAGCCAGGAAGATTGCATTTAACCACACTGCTATGTTTAGACGAAACTAACAACTTTAGTGAGAGGGTCCCACCACTGCAGGAGCTGTTTTGGCTCATTTCTGGAAGCTATTTCAGCAAAAACCTGTTTCGTTTTTTTCTTGAATGCATTAAAAGCACCTCAGGTACAGTCTGTTGCCAAGCAATATTGAGAGTGAAACAGTTAAAGTAGATTAACTACTTTGGATACAACAAGGAGCTGTAAAAACAAATTCACTTTGGATCTGCAATCAGAACTCTATTGGTTTTGTAATATGTAAAACTCAATAAACAGACTGTTCAAAAGAAAAAGAAAAAAAACAATTCACTTAAGAGCTGAAATAAAGTCAATTTAACAACATTATCATAATTCCTACATTAAACCACCATGTCATTGCCTCGTAATCTGCAGAGCTTTCGTATAATCCGATCATGGAACAAACCCTTCTCATTTTAATGGTTGTCATGTGATCTGACCTGCTTGTGGTTGACATCAGAGATTTCAGACTCTCTGTGGTCTCCGTCCTCGGTGGTTTCGTGTTAAAGGCTTAAAAACAGAAACACCAGGAGGAAACACAGCAGAAATTACCCTTCGTTAGGAAAGATGCTCTTTCTTATTAGCTCCACCACATCTAACTGCTCACTCATTGCTTGTGCATACTGAACTAAAATGAAGTTAATTGCTACCAAATTGTGAAGGGAGTCTGGCTCCAGTTTGAGGCCGGGTGATTCAAAAATTAACAGCTGGAGGAGCATTAAACAAATGAGCTGTGCTGATATTCAGTGTCAGTGACCACCCATATACAATTTATAACCATATTACAAACTGCACAACACCAGTGCTCCATGAAACACGATTACACTGTGAGAATTTCACAAACGCATGCTTTCCATTTGAAGGTTAAGTTTAGACGACAAAAGGTAACGGTTAAGTTTAAACGACAAAAGGTGACAGTTAAGTTTAGACAAAAGGTTACGGTTAAGTTTAAACGACAAAGGGTGATGGTTAAGTTTAGATGACTAAAGGTGACAGTTGAGTTTAATTCAATTCAATTCAATTCAATTTTATTTACAGTGTCAATTCATAACAAAAGTTATCTCAGGACACTTTACAGAGTGGGTAAAGACCACACTCTATGACTTATTTATGATTTACAGAGACCCAACAATTCCCCCGTAGAGTACGGTGGTGAAAACCTTCCCTATAACAGGCTGGAACGTCAGACAGACCCAGCTCTGTGGAGGACGGACATCTGTCTGCACCGGTTGGGGAGGAAGAAAAGGAGAGAGAGAGAGAGAAAAGACGGACAGAGAGAGACAAAGACAGACAGACAGACAGACCCACTTCCAGAGATCCAAGCAACCACAAAAGTAACAGTAACTATAATGATAGCAATAGTAATGTGAACATGACTTACATGTTATGACAGTTAACATAGTAGAATAGAAAGTGAGTAATAGTTTAGATCAGGGCTGCCCAACCCTGCTCCTGGAGAGCCACTGTCCTGCATGTTTTAGGTTTCTCTCTGCTCTAACACACTTGAGTCCAACGATTTTCAAACCTGGGACACACTTCAGCTGCTTGATAATGAGCACATCACTACATTCAGGTGTGTTGGAGCAGAGAGAAACCTAAAACATGCAGGACAGCGGCCCTCCAGGAGCAGGGTTGGGCAGCCCTGTTTTAGACGACTAAAGGTGCATGGCGGTTTAGTTCAGACAATTTATCAAGCAATTAATTCACACAGGAGTATACAATAATAGGCTTTACCATTTGTTTACTTAAGACTCTTTATTTATTGAATTACTAGGAAACATTCTACATTGTGATGTATATCATTATGGAGTTATGAAATGATCTATATCTATAGCTATCTTTTTATGAATGTGGTTCAGCTTAGTCCAATATTCCAGCTACACTCAGCTCTAAACACAGCTCACAGAGTCCCACAGGCTTGTGGTCCAGTGGAGCCGTAACTCACAGAGCTGCAGTTCAACTGCTCAGGTCACTTGGATTTATTAATGACTGTGTTGAAACAGTCGGGAGCTCACTGACCCTTCAACACACATGAAGACATGAAGACATAAAGGTGGAAGTGAGGCCAACAGAAAGTGGAATGGAAAATAAATACTGTTGCAGATATGAGCCGAGTATAAATAGGACCCAGTTGTGTTAATGTACACATTACACAATAATAACATTCAGTCCCAGAGAGCTCAGATCTGATGCGTTTTAAAGACCAGTTGTTGCTGTGACGTAGACGGAGAGCAGCACAGTCTCTGGCATCTTCACTCCTCCCCGTGGTGGAGTCAACCCCACACTAACCCAGCGGAGGAGCCTCTGGAACCTGTGGCGGACACAGCGGTCACACTGGCACCAGACGGATTCACTGCAGCTACACAGCAGGGAAACAAAAACACAAAGCGTAGTGTGAAACTACTGTTGACCAACTGTCAGCCCGGGATCAGCAGGAGCCGCCGCCGCCTTGACGCGTGAAGTGAGGCAGCCGTGACCACTTTTACTCCCTCAGGCTGTTTCTACATCTGCCATAAAACAAGCTTTCAGAGGAGGCCAAAATCTTCTGCACCCGCAAACGCCAAAAAAAATATCTTTTTATTATTATTAAGTAGACATGTTGAGAGAAAAATACTTTTCTCTGCACATTCTCCCTTTTGTGCACGGAAATACCTGAGTGGGGGAAAAAAACAAATACCTTTTTAATAAAAGCAGAAATCCTCCCCATAACTTTTAAACAAAAAACATATTCATGTTTAATCACCTCGCCTTCTGGTGCTGGGGTTTAATGGCACTGATCAGCTGCTTTATATATTTAATATACCATACAGTATATTGTCCTTAATATGGCTGCAACTAACGATTTCTGTGGATTCTGTGTATTCTTTTCTCCATTAATCAATCAGTTGTTTGCTCTACAATGTGTCAGAAAATGGTGAAAAATGCAGATCAGTGTTTCCCAAAGTCCAAGAAGATCTCCTAAAATGTCTTGTTTTGTCCACAACTTAAAGATATTCACTTTACTGTCACAGAGGAGGAAAGAAACCGGGTAATATTTACATTTAAATTGTAATTCCGGTGTAAAATTATCCTATACACTCATCAAATAAGCCACCGAGACAATTTTTTCGTGTAACAACTATTAACAGAGATATATCGTTGAGTCACTAACAGCTGAATGCGGCTAACACTGATTGGGTAGCGTGGTGAAGGCATTAAAACGTCTTTTTTAACCACTAATACTGCTCAAAATAACAGCAAACCTCTCCAGCAGCATGAGAAGAGTCCCTACACAGAAAACAAAGCACCAACAACGTAGTTAGTGAACCCAGAGTTTATTAAAAGAGTGTTTTAAAGACTTACCTACTGGCCCCTGTTCCAGCTCCTCTCATAGTGAAGTCCATTCAAGAGGATTACCAAAGTCAATCCAAAAGGAAGGAGCCCACTGGTGCTTTGTTTTCTGTGTAGGGACTCTTCTCATGCTGCTGCAGAGGTTTGATGTAATTTGAGCAGGATTAGTGGTCAAAAAAGACGTTTGAATGCCTCCACCGTGCTGCCCCAAGCTAATCAGTGTTAGCCGCAATCGGCTGTTAGCAACTGTGAGTGACTCTCTGTGATTTCTCTGTTAATAGTTGTTAAACGCAAAAAAATGGTCTCGATGGCTTATTGCTGAGTGTATTTGCCAAAAAAAAAACCTGGGAGGATTTTACGCTGGCATTTCACTTTAAGAAGCTGCAATCAGGGAATCTTTTTATTATAAAAAATTACTCTAACCGATTAATTGATTATTAAAATAGTTGCAGATTAATTTAAAAGTTAACAACTGATGGATTATCCGATTAATCATTGCAGCTCTAGTCCTAATGTTCACACAGTCGGAGTGGATGGATGTTTTAGATGATCTGATGGAAACGTGAATATTTTCTGTCTTTCAGCCACGTGGTTCCTTACGGATTCGGGTCGGTCCGACTGAGGAGGGAGCTCGGACGCTGCCTCTGCACACACACACAGGACGCTGAGTGTGTGAGCTTCTGCTCCATGCAAACTGAGTGAGGACACACACACACACACACACACAAAATTATGACTATTACACAAAAGGTAGATCTGCTTTGTCAACTCAATGTTCAGTGACAGCACAGTGTGTTCATCACTAAAATATTCCTCCTGTTCTACAGGAGCGTCACACTATAGGCTGCTGTATTAATGTGTTAATTTATAAGATAAAGTTTTGAAAAACTCTGTCACATTACCTTACGTTACATTTAGCTGATGCTTTTGTCCAAAGCAACTTCCAATAAGTGCATTCAACAGTTAGGGTACAAACCAGAAGAGCAAGTTATTAAGTAAGTGTGGTAGCTTTAAATAAGCCGATCTATAGAGTGCTACATATAAGTGCTTTTTTTTAAAAAGTCATCTTCTTAGCCAAGGTGCAGTCGAAAGAGATCCGTTTTTAGCCTGCGGCAGGAGATGTGTCGATTTTCTGCCTTCCGAAAGTCGATAGGGAACTCGTTCAACCATTTGAGAGGACAGTCGTGACTTAGTCAAGTGAGTCTTCAGCAAACTGATTGGCCGATGGCCAGGCTGGAATGTAAGATTTAATCATGTCCTGGATGTAAGTTGGGCCTGATCTGTTAGTAGCAGGATAAGCAAGTGCTAGTATCTTGAAACAGATGTGAGCAGCTACAGGAAGCCAGTGAAGGGAGCAGAGGAGTGGTGTAGTGTGAGAGAACTTAGGTAGGTTGAAGACCAGTCGAGACGATGCTTTCTGGATGAGCTGCAAGAGTCGGATTGGACAGGCAGCAGACCAGCCAGGAGGGAGTTACAGTCGTCAAAGTGTGAGATCAAAAGAGCCTGGACCAGAACCTGTGCTGCCTTCTGGGTCAGAAGAGGACGTATCCTCCTGATGTTGTGCAACATATATCTGCAGGAAGAAAAAGCAACTCTGTCTTGTCTAGGTTGAGTTTCAGGTGGTGTGCAGACGTCTATCGAGAAATGTCAGTCAGACAGGCAGAGTGTGTCAGAGTGAGGAAAAGAGAGAGTAAGTTGGGTGTCATCAGCATAGCTGTGATAGGACTAGCCATGTGAGAAAATAATAGAACCAAGGGAGTTGGTGTACAGAGAGAAGAGGAGAGGCCCCAGGACTGAACCTTGAGGGACCCCAGTAGTAAGGTGACAGCCTCTCCAAGTTACCCGGTATGTTGGTGAGGATCAAGAAGGTTTTTCAGGTGACGGTAGGAAGAGAGTTCTCACAATCCTTAAATATAAAATATGTAGAAAAGTAATTTTATTTAATCATTTATATATATTCATAGGCCAAAGCACACTGGAAGTCAACATTTAATAAAGAGATAAATTAGATCTGGAACTTGATGTTTATGATGCGTTATTGGTGAGAAAAATGCACTTTTCCTGATAAAATATATCCAGAAATGCATCATGGGAGTTTCCGGTTAGGCCTTTTCTGCAATATCTCTGTAACATAAGGTCGTAGAGAGATAAAAAGTTGATCCCTTGAAAATGTTTTCATGTACGGCCTTTCCAACTGTTTCACCCCTGGGTGTCTTCGACCTTCAGTTCCCGAGATATGTCCCAGTTACCACAAATATGAGAAAGAAAGGTTACATTTACTAGAAATTACTCATCCATGATAAAAAGATTTTTAGAGTAAAATTGAGTTAGTATTTTAAAGTTAATGTGCAGTGAGTATAAATCATTTTGATTGTATTTGTAAATATATAATAAAATGTACTCTTCCTATTCAGTGAATTTATTACATAAATTAAATGCGTAAATATTATAAAATGTTACTTAATATATTGTAGTTCGGACTGAATTTTAATTTTACTATGTATAAATTACTTTGATTAATTTAATCCATTTTAATAAATTACTATACCAAAAGGTTATTGTCTTCAGTGTAAAAACGTAGCGTAAGGAAGCTTGGGCGCTAATGTTATTTGGCAAAGGCATTACGTCACGTCTTAAAGAGTGGATAGAGCAGAGCCCCAGAGACTGAGGTTGCTTCCTGTTTAGCACTCCATTAGGTTAAAATTAAGAATTTAATCGTGCAGCTCTTCTAGGTTTTTAAAATGTTATCAAAATGGATCAAATTCTGATATTAATACGAGTCATTTGACTGAAACAAATGTATCCACTGATTTACAGATGTCTCTTTCTCCATGTAAGTCAGTGAAAATGTATTTTTGGGCGCTATGACATCTTGTGACCTACGTAGAAGTTTCCAACGTTTCCTCCATTGTATTTTAGTCTCAGATCAGTCTGGTAACATGCAGCGGAGAAAATTTGGAGAAAGGTTGTCAAGCCAGCGTTAAGTCACCATTGGTTTTGAGGCAGATTTAAGTGAGACGCAACGAGGGGAGACTGTTCAGTGTAAGTAACATGGAGGCTTCCACGGATGAGATGAGCAGCTATGGATCAAGCCGCTCACTAACTCTTTTTTCTCTGGATCCTTCTGTTGAATATGGACCGGGCTCCTGAAATTAGGCCTTTGATCCGTAAATTCCCGTTACACGAACGGAAAATATCCTTTACCCACATGTTGTTTCCTTTCTGAGCTTTGCCTCCACGCTGTTAGTACGTCATACGCTTCAGGGATCTGATTGGTTGATTTGGCCCGTATGTTGGTGATAGACAGATGGTTTATCCAATCAGCAACCAGTATTTTCGCCACTTCCCAAAAGATCTCCAAACAAAAGTTCAGATGGATATGCTAAGCAAATGGGAATCAATCCATCTGGAGAAGTCAGGTGTCCCGGTGGCGTGGGTGTATTTTAAAAGAGGGTATCTGATTGAAATAAGTTCAAGAAGCACCGGTGTACATTAAAACACATCTCCTAACAGCAGGAACTCATAAAGTGTTTCTCTTTTCCCACTGTTGTTCCTCAGAGGGGAAACTGCTGCGATGAAGAGGAAGACTGAACGATTGAAGAGATACAGAGCTGCATTCTGGGAAAAAAGGAGCCGACACGCACTCAAACATCAGACCTGAGCAGTAGCACAAACAGACATCTGTTTGTACAGTGTGTGTGTGTGTGTCTGTGTGTATAATGTAAATGTAATGAAAGTGAAGTATTACGACAGGACGGCTGACGGCTCATGTAACATTTGGATGAAGACGCAGGGAGGGAGTCGAACCTGTGACCTCTGTGTGGCAGATGATCTCACATGATTTGTAACACTGGGAGGTAGAAAACATGTCAGTCACACAGTCTCCGGGGAGAGAGAGAGAAAGGCCCGGACATTTTAATTAAGAATTACTGCAGTTTCTACTCCACAGATGTGTTGTTGAGGGCTGAACACCTCACAGCTTCACAGTGAGTTTATAAAGGCTGGGACATACGCACTTTCATGTCTTTATTAACACACAGTTAAAAGATTTGATTTTTTAATGGTCACTTTTTAAAGTTTTTTGGTTGATTTGGCGACACCAGGCGGTTTAATGCTGCAGGTCCCTGAATACTAATGGTGCACTCAACAAATGAATTATTTTCTCCCTGCTTTCGAAACCTGCACCCGCATGGACATTTCACCCCTCTACCTGTCCCCGTATGAGTGTTTTCTGATCTTCTGCAGGAAGCTCAAGGTTCAAAAACTGCTCTCACACAAATTAAATATCTCCTATGGGTACAGACATCATCACACATGAAGACTGGGCTCATTGAATCTACAAGAGTCTCATGTTTACAGTCAGACCCAGATTCTGACCTTCAATACTGTTTATGGACCCCAGAACATACAAATATTACAATAGTGCATTTTAGAACAGGTATTGCAGGAGAAACCTGTTTACATTCACACATCTAGAGGGCAGAGGTCAACGGACCCCTTTTGGAAATAGACACGACAGGTAACAGAACATGTTTTCTCCCTTCAGAGTTGCACCCAAACGCCTCCTGCACAAAACAGAAAGTATGTTTAATTCTACAGGGACAAATCGCAACAATATTTAAACACAAAAAAAAATTATCTTCAGGTCAAAATCACGGTGCTGTTCTCCAGAAACAGATTCAGACTCCATCCACGCTGCTACGTCTTCATTTAAAACTCATCTTTCTCGCCTGACGTCCTCTCTACTGCGTCGTTTCTAAAGCCATGTCCGTGTCCATGTGTGAACGCAGCTGAGGCCGTTTCACTGTTAAACACCAGGTTGTGTTTTTTGTAAAGGATGACGCAGACACCCACTTCAGTTGTGCGTAAATAGAGACGTATGTTATCATCTTTTTAATAGTCACTATCCTCATACTTTTATGCTTTACGTTGGAATGGAAGTTGAGCAAATCATCCTTTAGAGGGTGTTGCTCAGATTCAGATTCAAAAGTTACTCCAATAAAGATTGCGAAAAAAACGTGGCGACGATCGAGGAGAT
This sequence comes from Echiichthys vipera, assembly GCF_963691815.1. Taxonomy (NCBI): domain Eukaryota; kingdom Metazoa; phylum Chordata; class Actinopteri; order Perciformes; family Trachinidae; genus Echiichthys; species Echiichthys vipera. Next base: position 5,432,810 of record NC_139844.1, on the reverse strand, counting down.
AACGTCCCTTGCGTCTATACGGCGGAGAATTCCCGTCATTGGTTTTACAGATGAGAGAAACTGACGACGAGGGTCACTTTCGGTATTTCGGGATGTCTGTTGGGGCTTTTGATGACTCACTCGCTCTTGCTATTCATGCCACTTTTTTTGTGTACAGTGCCAGACACTGCCTCCACGATTTGCGGTGGTACTGAAACGTTTGGTCTGTATCGTTCCGTATCCGCAAGCTAGCAGGATACTTGCAGAAATACCAACAAAATACAGAAAGAAGGCTCCGTCGGTATCTAAGGTAGAGCATAAATGAGCCTTTATCAGTGAGATAGGCTGACAGACCTGACTGTGATTTCGTCCTGACTGTGTGGCTGCTCTTTTCCTTTGGCCATGGCTTCCTTCAGACATGGAGAATGCACCGTACACCTCTAATATGTCCACTCCCAATCTGGGTCTTCCACCCCTGTTCCTGCCTTCTACTCATGTGTTACAGTCAGGAACCTCGTGTTTGGTCTCTGTAAATGATAAATAAGTCAGAGTGGTTAAGACCTTCTCTATATGTAGTGTGTCTCGAGAAAAAAAATTGTTATGAATTGCCACTATTAATACATATAATTGAATTGAATGATCACCCAGCCCTACTACGCCTATTATTTCTGTATTTTCTACCGCAGTTTAATGTCAGACAATCTGCTTCCTGTGTGTTTTCAGGCGGGTTAATGTGCCTCTGACATGCATCTAAAAGTGTTAACATGTGCAGAGATCATTTTAGTTTTAGATGGAAAACATGGCCGTTTGGATGCAGCCACAGTTTATCTCCTCAGAGGTCGGAAAAAGATTCAGTTCCTCTCTTCAGGAGGAAGACGACGAGGTTATTTTAAAGCCTCGAGTGAAAGATGAACACGAAGAATTATCTGACATGTTCTCTATCTGACATTCACACTGAACACACACAACGATGGAAAACCATGAACTCCAACAAAGGCTGTTGTCCAAACCTGCTGGCGCTCCAACACATCAGTGAAGGAGGCTACCGCGTCGACGCCAAGCGACAATTTCATAGTTTTGTGCCAAAAACAAAGCAGTAAAACATCCACAGGAGGCTTTCTCCATCTCCTTATTAAAAACAACTCTGTCTTGGCATGAAAACATCATTTAAGATATCTAGTATTTCATCATATTAATATTTAAGTGTAATGAAATCCAGAGGTTCATGGCGAGTTGTGGAGCAGAACTCTTTCATGTGTAAAAAAGCTTTTGTAAGATGTTCTCAACAGCAGCTTTAAAAGTGTATAGCATCATATATGTTTATTATTTTATTGCAGGATATTTATTTTGTTAAAGATTTTTAAATTTACTTAAACACATTAAAAACAAACCACTGAACCCATTCAATGTGTCGTTGTTGTGATTCATACAGTCTGAGTATGTGTGTGTTACAAATTTAAAATTTGGCTTCAACATTTCACTACAGCTGGGCCATGTTAGAGGGAATATTAATGACATACTGCTTTAATTTACATGCGAGACATTGAAGTTATTTGCTGACAGAAATCACAGCTGTAACCTCCGTCTGAAAAGTGTTTTATCCCAAAAAAGGTGTTTGAACAAGAAACAACTAGTAATTTAACTGTATAACAAGTTATTAAAAGGGATATTTTGTTGCAGAAAACATATCAAGCAGTGGCGCAGCAATTTGACGCTGTGTTTGATGCTAAACTAAAAGTTGGGGATAGTTTCACTTTTTGCAGCAAAGTGCGGCCAGATAAGTCCTGTGACATGTTGACCTCTTTTAAAGATTTATTCTCGCTTGAAACACATGAACACGCCTCTTGAACGAATGTAGCAAAACAATAGACTAAAAATAATGGACGGAGTCACCGTGGTGTCACCCAGTGGTTTGTGTTTCTGTGTTGCTGTTTTGAAGCCTTGAGATTGGTATTTTGGCCATCGCCATCTTGGTATTTTATAGCCTGAAGCCATATTTGAAGGAAGCACTTTGTTTCAGTCACACTCCCAAGACTAGTGGAAAGAGGCTAAGTCACCAAATAAAAATTGGCCCCACTTTGGGGGTATGATAAATGGGCAGTAAAATCTGGTCTGCAATTGCCATGGGTGGCACACTATCATAGAAAGGTAAGAAGAAACGGCCCAAGCGCACCGAAACAGAGCAGCAACCTGAGCGGAAGCCACCACTTTAATTCTAGCGTCATATGCTGGAACCATCCAACAACGCAGCACCAGGTCCACTGCACATGCGTCATAACCAAAGTGTCGCCATCTTTGTTTGTTGTCCTAGCCAACTTCCATAGCTATCAAAGTGCACCGGACTTTGAAGCCAATATGACATTGTTCCTGACTTCTTGTTTGTCGCATGATGCCATTGGGCTGAAAAAGAGTTTTTCATTGACCTACATGAAGAAAGAGGCATCTGTACATCAGTGGAGACACTTTTCGAGCAGCTAGCACACGTTAGATAGCTTTGTGATCAAGAAATTTTGGGTCGACCAAAAAGACCCTAAAGCATCCCGTTTTAGGGTCTATTTGACTTTAATGGGACCTTTATTTACTAAATGAAGAACAAGCTGTATTAAACAAGATTTGAAACTAATTTTCTCATTGACTTATATACATTTAGACTTCCTTTTGGAGCCCGTGACTGTTTAAAACATCCATCCAATTTCTTCCACTTTGGGGCCGGGTCCCGGCGGTAGCAGGCTAAGCCTAGTATTTGAGACTTCCAGCTCTTCCAGGGGAACTCCAGGACATTCCCAGGCCAGATGATTTATATGATCTCTACAGCATGTTCTGGGTCGACCCCGGGGCCTCCTTCCATGGACGTGCCCGGAAAACCTTAAACGGGAGGCGCTCAGGAGGATCTTTATCAGATGTTGACATGGGACATGACATGGGAGCAGCAGCTCTACTCCAAGCGCCGTCCGGACGTCAGAGCTTCGTGGCCTATCTCTGAGGCTGAGCCCACACAGCGTACAGAGGAAACTCCAGTGGCTTGTCCACGATCTCATTCATTTGGTCCCTACAGGGTCGGATGCACTGGTAAATCGAGAACTTGGCTTTCAGGCTCAGCTCCCACTTCACCACTATGGTCCGATTCAACACCTGCATCACACCACACCGCCTGTCTCTCACACTCCAGTTTACCTTCACTCATGAACAAGACCCTGAGGAACTCCTTTACTTGGGGCAATAACTCACTCCCAACCGGGAGAAAGCAATCCACTGTTTTTTGGCAGAGAACCTGATGGGAAAATTCAGAATACTTTATTATGTGAACTGCGGCTGTGAAAATTGTTTTGTCATCGACTGTGAGAAATGAACCTTTCGCCTCGTTCATGCAGGGGCTGCTGAGGAGAGTATTGCGTTTGTTTGTTTGTTTTGGGAACTCCTGAGATAAAATACTTGTGTTTTCAAAACATGTAACCATGACAACTGTTTCTCTTTCACCTGATTGTTAAAAGAATTGGTTCATGAAGACTGACTTCAGAACATGCTGATAGACACTGACACTTTTTCTAACAGACCTTGTTTTAAGACAGACATGGAATAACCTGTTCTTTGTAGGCCACATAAAAATGTCAGTCAATTAGTCATCACATCATTTAGTGGCACCTGTGTGTGACTGGTACCAAATGACTAATCATTAGGTGCAACGCAATTGCTATTGCTATTGCACTATTACAAATGCATTTACTAATAAACCAGCTTAATGGCTTTCAACATGGGTGCAGATTTTTGAAATTAATTATTTAAAATTGAACGAATTTTTTTTTTTAGGTTTTACATTTCAGATTCACATCTAAAGAGAAATAACTGAAATGTAGGAACCAATAATGTTTGACAAATATGTTTTTGATTCCACTACAAATGCAAATGAATGGGTAGTTTCTTACAGAGACGCTGATGACATCAGCAGGATTTTAAAAAAGACCCCTTCAATCTTTCTGGAAAGTGGCTGCAGCCCGGGCCTCTGGTAATTTGCTGCAAAAGCAGATGCCTTTCTCTGAGTAATTTTGGATCAAAAGTAGAATACTAATACTGGAACAGTAGTGTGCCCAACTGGCACAGTAAAAACCTGATCAGTTCGTTTATACAACTTGGTCAGGGCTTCATATTTTGTTATTCATCCATATCAATTAATCATGCATAAAGTAGCCCCATACACTGGGAGAAAAAGAAGATGGAGAGAAGAACTGGGACTGAGGAGACATTACACGCCCAAGACCCTTGAAATGATGATTTACTAATATAACAGTTCAGTAAAATGATGATTTACTAATATAACAGTTAAAATGATGATTTACTAATATAACAGTTCAGTAAAATGATGATTTACTAATATAGCAGTTAAAATGATGATTTACTAATATAACAGTTCAGTAAATGGTGATTTACTAATATAACAGTTCAGCAAAAATGATGATTTACTAATATAACAGTTCAGTAAAATGATGATTTACTAATATAACAGTTCAGTAAATAATGATTTACTAAAAGAACAGTTCAATAAAATGATGATTTACTAATATAACAGTTCAGTAAATGATGCTTTACTAATATAACAGTTCAGTAAATAATGATTTACTAATATAACAGTTCAATAAAATGATGATTTACTAATATAACAGTTCAATAAAATGATGATTTACTAATATAACAGTTCAGTAAAATGACGATTTACTAATATAACAGTTAAAATGATGATTTACTAATATAACAGTTCAGTAAATGATGATTTACTAATACAACAGTTAAAATGATGATTTACTAATATAACAGTTCAGTAAATGGTGATTTACTAATATAACAGTTCAGTAAAATGATGATTTAATAATATAACAGTTCAGTAAAATGATGATTTACTAATATAACAGTTCAGTAAATGATGATTTACTAATATAACAGTTCAGTAAATGATGATTTACTAATATAGCAGTTCAGTAAAATGATGATTTACTAATTTAACAGTTCAGTAAAATGATGATTTACTAATATAACAGTTCAATAAAATGATGATTTACTAATATAACAGTTCAGTAAAATGACGATTTACTAATATAACAGTTAAAATGATGATTTACTAATATAACAGTTCAGTAAATGATGATTTACTAATATAACAGTTAAAATGATGATTTACTAATATAACAGTTCAGTAAATGGTGATTTACTAATATAACAGTTCATTAAAATGATGATTTAATAATATAACAGTTCAGTAAAATGATGATTTACTAATATAACAGTTCAGTAAATGATGATTTACTAATATAACAGTTCAGTAAATGATGATTTACTAATATAACAGTTCAGTAAAATGATGATTTACTAATATAACAGTTAAAATGATGATTTATTCATATAACAAGGGTCAATTTTAGGTCCAACTCTTTTAATCGTACATGCTTCCCCTTGAGGACGTCATCAGGAGGCAGGGTATTAGCTTTCATAGTTATGCTGACGATACGCAACTGTATATCGCCATGTCTCCTGATGACACAGGACCTATTGATGTCCTTTTTAACTGCATTTTAGATATCAAGACATGGATGGCAGGAAATTTCCTACAGCTCAACCAGGACAAAACAGAGATTTTACTCATCGGTCCTGAGGGCCAGAAAGAGAAACTTTTACCAAAGTTACAGAAATTTAAACTATCACAACATGTAAAAAATCTGGGTGTGATTTTTGACTCTGAGCTCAGTTTTATTCCACACATCAAAAATATATCAAAAATAGGTTTTTACCATCTTAAGAACATAGCCAGAGTCTGCCCATTTCTCTCTCAGGCCAGCACAGAGGTGCTGATGCATGCTTTTATCTCTTGTCGTATATACCACTGTAATGCCCTGCTCTCTGGCCTTCACAAAAAGAGCATTTCGAATCTACAATTATTATAAAACTCAGCTGCACAAGTGCTGACAAGGACCAGAGGGCGGGAGCGCATAACACCAGTTTTACTAATCTAACAGTTCAGTAAAATGATGATTTACTAATATAACAGTTCAGTAAAATAATGATTTACTAATATAACAGTTCAGTAAAATGATGATTTACTAATATAACAGTTAAAATGATGATTTACCAATATGACAGTTCAGTAAAATGATGATTTACTAATATGACAGCTCAGTAAAATGATGATTAACTAATATAACAGTTCAGTAAAATGATGATTTACTATTATAACAGTTCAGTTTACTATATAAAATGCTCACTGTGTCGTAAATCTACAATTCTTTCACATTAAACATTCTGGATCATATCTGGAGATAATAATGTGTTATAATGTAAAATATTTTCTTATTATAATCAAGTTTCTCTACTTGCAATGTGCAATACACACCATTAAGCTACATTCACACCAAATGCAGCAGACGCAAATTGAGCAGCAACTCTACATTGAAAATCAATGTAAATGGCGGGATGACACACAATTCAGGCGCCAGCCTGAATGTCCATCCAATCAGCGTTGAGAATGTGATAATTGCATCAATGTTCTCCATGATACATCCAGGTGCTCACCGAAGCCACTATTGTTGCAGTCCTTGGGGGAAATCAGAAGAAGAAGAATTACTTTATTTATCCCGCAACGGGGAAATTGAATTGACTTTTTTCACTCTTATTATTAATCATGTTACACACACAGGCCCGAAATACACACAGAGACAGGACCTATACATGCAATTAAGGAGAGATGTTAGAGCGAGGGTGCTGCAAGTGACTGGCGCCCCTAGCATTTGGGGGTCTGGTGCCTTGCTCAACAGCACCCAGGAGATGAACTGGCACCTCTCCAGCCACTAGTCCACACTCCATAAATGGTCCACACAGGGACTTGAACCAGCGACCCTACGGTTCCCAGCCAAGTCACCTATGGACTGAGCTACTGCCGCCCCAAGACTGTTCCTATGTATATAAATCCAGAAGAAGAAGAAGAAGAAGAAAGCTATCAGTGCAGAGTGAAGCGTATCCCGGTCTGATCTACAGGAGGCCAGGCAGCACCTGTACGGCTTCAGAGGTTAAATCCCTGACGGCCTGATCTCACTTCAACACAACAGCTCTTTAAGGGCCACACACTTCATCTGAGAGCTCATTTCTGTTCTTTTAGAAGCATTCAGACCCCTGTGAACACTAGCATAACTTCCATTTAGCATAACAGTAGAGTAGGCTGAGCCTGGGGTTAGCTTCAGTTAGCTAGCCGCCTCAGCTGCTACCTGCAATTGAAGCGATGATTAAAAAGTAAGCAAGCCACGCGATACAAGCATGTCAAGCAATAGCATTTGCGTCAATCGCATTTGGTGGGAACGCAGCTTTACACCATAATTGTAATCAAAGTATACTTTCTTGATTAATTCTGTTTCTAAATTAGCCAACATGTCTTTCCTTGCTGAGTAGGACTGTCCTGACAGACACTGTCAAAACATAAGGTCATCACAAACACTGTCTAAACACAAGGTCCCCACAAACACTGTCTAAACAAAAGGTCCTCACAAACACTGTCTTAACACAATGTCCCCACAAACACTGTCTAAACACAAGGGGCCTCATTTATCAAACTTGCGTGGAAACGGGCGCAGATCTGAGCGCAGAATTGGTCGTAGGAAAGGACCCACGTGTGATTTATGAAACATTCGTATCGGACCAATCTCAGCGTACGAATGAGCGGGCCTTGATAAATGCGGCGGCTGAATTCTATCGTCATTAACATGTTACGCCCTTGAATATTCCTGGTTCGGAGGCCTCGCCCACTGAGGTCAAACATGGAGAGAAGGAAGACTGGGAAGAAAAGAAACTTTTCCGACACACAGATCGGCATCCTGACATCCGAGATGGAGCAAAATAAAGATGTGCTTATTGGCAGTCTTAAGAGTGGAATAAAAGGGGCCCATAAAAACGCTGTATTAGAATAACGGAGGAAGTCAAACCGAGGCAGCGCTCCACTGAGACCCGTGTGCGCCTGTGCGCACTGTTGGACAGGTGTGCCGTATTCAGCACCCCTGCCGTGAAATGCACCCCCTTGCATTATAGCTGATATTCTGGATCAGAAGGCTGTTGTTTCCACCTATAGGAGTAGTTTATTTACTACTCTACCGCACAACACCGGCGCTACCGGCGGGTTATTAGGTATTCCGTAAGAGGATACCTTTGTCATCTAGAAGAACCATACCAAGATGTTAATCATCTGATACCTTGTTTGATTTAATGCAATTTATCGAGCTTAGCCATTTACCGAGGAGATGACTTTGGCTCTGCAGTGCGTCTTGCTGCAGCCGCGCGCCAACACATTCATTCAATCATGAATGGGGGGCTGGAGCCGAGCTGTTTTGATATTTAAAAGAATCGTATGTGTGTGTGTCCCCGGTCACCTGGCCACCACGCTTAAAAGCGACAGCTTGGCATCACAGATCACCTGTACATTTATCGAGTGGTAGTTTTGGCGATTGATGAATGCGTAGACATCCTCCCTGGACACCATCACCATCACCCCCCCTCCCCACCCCTGACACCTTCCCTGGACACCTTCACCCCCTGGACCCCCCCCCCGGACACTCACCGGACACGGGAACTGGCTATGTACCTCCACTCCTGTCCTCAAAGCTGTGAACTACTGGTTGATTCACAATTCCACTTATTCTGTTCACTCTGTTTATAATGTTACTGGACTGTTGCACTACGCCACTTATTTACTCTGTTTATAATGTTACTCCGGTCCCCAAATGCTAGGGGCGCCAGTCACTTGCAGCACCCTCGCTCTAACATCTCTCCTTAATTGCATGTATAGGTCCTGTCTCTGTGTGTATTTCGGGCCTGTGTGTGTAACATGATTAATAATAAGAGTGAAAAAAGTCAATTCAATTTCCCCGTTGCGGGATAAATAAAGTAATTCTTCTTCTTCTGATTTCCCCCAAGGACTGCAACAATAGTGGCTTCGGTGAGCATCTGGATGTATCATGGAGAACATTGATGCAATTATCACATTCTCAACGCTGATTGGATGGACATTCAGGCTGGCGCCTGAATTGTGTGTCATCGCGCCATTTACATTGATTTTCAATGTAGAGTTGCTGCTCAATTTGCGTCTGCTGCATTTGGTGTGAATGTAGCTTAATGGTGTGTATTGCACATTGCAAGTAGAGAAACTTGATTATAATAAGAAAATATTTTACATTATAACACATTATTATCTCCAGATATGATCCAGAATGTTTAATGTGAAAGAATTGTAGATTTACGACACAGTGAGCATTTTATATAGTAAACTGAACTGTTATAATAGTAAATCATCATTTTACTGAACTGTTATATTAGTTAATCATCATTTTACTGAGCTGTCATATTAGTAAATCATCATTTTACTGAACTGTCATATTGGTAAATCATCATTTTAACTGTTATATTAGTAAATCATCATTTTACTGAACTGTTATATTAGTAAATCATTATTTTACTGAACTGTTATATTAGTAAATCATCATTTTACTGAACTGTTAGATTAGTAAAACTGGTGTTATGCGCTCCCGCCCTCTGGTCCTTGTCAGCACTTGTGCAGCTGAGTTTTATAATAATTGTAGATTCGAAATGCTCTTTTTGTGAAGGCCAGAGAGCAGGGCATCACAGATCACCTGTACATTTATCGAGTGGTAGTTTTGGCGATTGATGAATGCGTAGACATCCTCCCTGGACACCATCACCATCACCCCCCCTCCCCACCCCTGACACCTTCCCTGGACACCTTCACCCCCTGGACCCCCCCCCCCCGGACACTCACCGGACACGGGAACTGGCTATGTACCTCCACTCCTGTCCTCAAAGCTGTGAACTACTGGTTGATTCACAATTCCACTTATTCTGTTCACTCTGTTTATAATGTTACTGGACTGTTGCACTACACCACTTATTTACTCTGTTTATAATGTTACTCCGGTCTGTTGCGCTACGCCACTTATTTACTCTGTTTATAATGTTACTCCGGTCTGTTGCACTACGCCACTTATTTACTCTGTTTATAATGTTACTCCGGTCTGTTGCACTACTCCACTTACTTATTTATTCTGTTATTATGTTCACACCGAACTTATTCTGTTACTCTGTTCTTACTGGTCCACTTGATTCTGTTAGTTATGTTAATTTATGGTATTAATGCACTGCTCCACTTTATTGTGTCTATCAGGTCTTATATTGTATCCATCACAGTACTATGGTCACTCTATTTTTCAGTATTCATCTGTTACACAGAGCTAGCATATACTTAGACTGCTGTTTTCCTGCCATGCACCACTATCACTTTATTATTCACTTTATTATTTAGCTTATAGTTATATATTATATTTATACTCTATTACTGCACTATAGTTCTGTTACGTCTGCTCATTATTACACACATGTATCATGTCTGACCTCATCTGAATCCGATCACTGTCCACTTATATCTTCTCTGCACTACAGTTCTGTTTATACCTGTTTCAACAGTCTACTGCATGTTTACACTGTTTACATCATATACACCCGCTCACATGTCTGCTTACATCTGATACACACATGTCTTTCTACATCTCACGCCGACGATGTTCTCTGTATCTAACCTGTACTAACACACTAACATCCTGACACTAACTCTTCTTTTACACTTTATTCTTGTGTTAGGTTAAAATGTTTTTGTATAATTGCACTGTCGTTATTTGCTGCTCTGTGTGCCCTGAATTGCCCCCCGGGGACAAATAAAGTTTTTTGAATTGAATTGAATTGAATGGATGGTGCCTTCAGACGCACATGAGTACAATCAATTGCTCTAACCACACTTTTTATTATTTATTTTTCATTATTTTCAGACAGGTTTTGCTGTGCTGCACCGCAAATCCACAGGCTGAAATGTGCGTACACGACCTCAGACCAGACGTGAGATTTGATCGTAGCTCACGCTCACGTCCAAATTGATAAATGCCGACGTTCGCCAGGAAATGGTCGTACGCACGTTTTTCTGCCGTACGTTCGTTTGATAAATGAGGCTCCATGTCCCCACAAACACTGTCAAATTTGACATGTAAATGCTCATGTGGAAATATGAAATTTCCCTTGCAGACTCTTAGAAGTGTGTAAGTTAATTCTCCTTCCACTTCAGTGCAGATCGCCCACTAATTCAAGCCATTTACTCTGGTCAAATGACACTGAAAGGTTTGTTTCCTAGTGGTGCCATCGGACAATGCTTCAGCTTTTGCCATCTGGAAGAACAAATATTATTGTTGCAACGTCATGGTGAATTGTCATATTAATGTTGCTTTTACTTCTTTTTTTTTGTTGAAAAGGCAAACATATTTTGGTCTAAATTTTGTATTTAAATATTAATTAGAATAAATAAAAATAATAATTCACAAAAAATATTTTCTCCCAGTCATTTTTGATGGATGGGACCGTACATGTGGGCGAACCCAGTGTCATATTGGGAGGGCCTAGGTGAAGTAGAACCATAACGCCACGGCTGTTCCGTAGACACTCTCACTCTATTCTTGGACTTCCGTCTTCCTGGAACGATGTGCAGAAGGACCTAACACATCTCGTAACCTGGGGGACTTTCTAAATTCTAAAAACACAGAGAAATAAGATCAATAGGATCTTGTCAATGCACTGTGTCATCTTGTAATCCCATTCTCTCTTTTTTCATCGTAATTATGTAATTGTATTTTATTTGTGTTTTGTGTGTCATCATGCTGCTTTTGTGCTGCCGTCTTGGCCAGGTCAGTCTTGAAAAGAGGTTTTAATCTCAAGGATTTTTTTTACCTGGTTAAATAAAGGAGATTGATTGATTGATTGATTAATTGATTGATTAATTGATTGATTAATTGAAAACACAAGGCCCCCACAAACACTGTCAAAACACAAGGTCCTGGCTAAACCGGGGGTTGAGTGGTTGTAGGGGGGCTGGGGGTCCTCGGGGCAGCAGTCGCAGGTTCCACCCTGACCTGCGGCCCTTTGCTGCATTACCTGTCTGTCCTTTCTAGTAGAAGGCTTGAAAACTGCCATAAAAAAAGAACACAAGGTCCTCACAAACACTGTCAAAACACAAGGTCCCCATAAATACTGTTTACAGACACACTGTCTTCATTATTTCTGTCCTCACACATGTCCAACATAAAGCAGTGAACCAATGAGATCATCACTCTTTATTTCATTAGATGGTTAGTTTGCACCCTCTAGTGGACAGAGAGCACTACATCCTCACATGTGGTTTCTCTGACTGGGTTTCTGACTCAGGTTGGACTGGTTTTGACGTCACAGATGTTTTTTACACTTTGGACTCTAGTTCTAAAGGGTGTAACAGTGTCCTCACATCAGATGCACACAGACACCAGGAATGACATGTAGAAACAAGCAGCTTCTTCTCTCCCAGTGTTTCCTCGACACAGGAACGTGGAAAGTGTCTGTAAGTGGACCTGATGTGAGTTCAGCAGGTGAGAATCTGACCAGAGGAATCTGTAAATGTTGGATCATCAGGATCACTTTGATCACATTGTGCTGTTTCACTGTTTTACTGGACACTACAGGTGTTTCTTGGTGCTGATTGGCTCATATGAAATATGTGTTTGATGTTTCTGAGCAAAATAACAGTGATCTGAAAATGTTTGCAGTATAATCTAATGAGAATTTCTCTGGGAGTTAAATAACCGTGACTTTAAACATTTACATGTGATGTTTGTGATTCCCAAGTAGAATCAAAAGCAGTTTGATTGTAATCTGAGTTCATGTCAGTTAAAAATGTGTCTGAACTGGTCTGTCAGCTTGGGTCATCTTGGCTGAGGTGCTTCTGTTTTTTTTAACTTTTAATAATCTGAAGTTTAATCTGTGGTAGGCAGTGTTTTTTTTAATAATCTGTCATCATATAGGGCTGGTAAGTGCCTTCTCAACTCTGAGTGCTACTGCTGCGTCTTCTGCCAACATTCACATCAAGATGCCAGTGTGTTTGTGCCTGTCCACATTCCAGCAAGAACAGGTGTTCGCTCTTTCCATCCCCTTCTTACTAGGAAGCAGCACTAAGAAGTGGAGGGAAAGTGGGATGAAATGACACACAGGAACATGAAATGTAGTCATTCTCATTAAGCTTTTTCCAGAGCCTTTCACTGAACAACAACCTACAATAAACTGTCAAACTCTGAACTTGATCATTTAATTCCACAAACATCATATGTGTAATCCAGGACAGATAATGACTGGGAACAGAAAATAATTGTTCCATTTCAATAGACACCAATGAAAGATTTTCTGGGAATGGGGTCCCATGGGGTCTACAGAAAGCTGTAATACGGGGGGTGGTATTTACAAGCCCGAGAAAACTAGCCTTGGCTCTGTCTTCAGGCTTTACAAGACAATCAGAGGTCATTTTACACAGAGAGAGCCTTCCTATCGGCTTGTGACAGAGAGGGAGCGCTGCAGAAAGATGTTTCCCTCTGCTTCAATATCTGTCTTTTTTGTGCTTTTTACCTGCTGTAGCTTTGAGTGCATTGATGAAGTTTTACATGCTCAAATACACTGAGACTGAGCTGGTTTTAGCTGGTTTCAAAACACCCTCTCTGCACAGTCCAGGTCTCAACTGAGGTTAGATATTAGCAAACGCAGAGAGCTGCTCAGCTAGGAGATGTTTTATTAGTAACACATTATAGTTTCACATCATAACTAATTTTAGGATTATTACAAATAAGGTTTAGGGTGCAATAATGCATTGATCAAAGGTTTGGGATTATAAATTTGTGGATACTGAAAAAAAGCAGTACACAAATACCTTGATAATGACAAATACATTTTTGGGTTTATCTAATACTTGAGGATGCAACATAATTCTGAAAGTATAACAACATTAAAGGTGTAGAAAAGATGCATTTTGCCAATCAAACAAACATTTGTGGTCAAAAAAAGGTTTCTGTCAATCCTGAACATCTGTGTCATGTTGACAATAATAAGAACTGATGTGTCCGGTGATGTAAAGCTTGTTGTAATAAATATATTGTGTTTGTCTGAAGGAATGGACTCTGCTATGAATCAATGTGAGGACAGAGAGGACGGACCACCTCCCTCTAAAACCACTCTGTGTGAGGAACAGGGCAGCCAGACCAAAGCTCATAGGTGAGTTGATGATCTCTAACTGTCCAAGGGTCCATTCCATAAAACGAGTTCACAGAATATTCATGGCTTATTTCAGTTAGTCTGATCATTTTGAGTATTTTTTGATTCTATGAAGCAAATTTAACATAGTTAAAGCTCAGTTTCTATGGCAACGTATACTGGCAAACTAACCTGGTCCAGGTCAGGCTATCTGTCAAACAAACAGTCAGTCTGTCAGGCTAACTGTCAGACTAAAAGTCTGACTAACTGTCAGGCTAACTGTCGGACTAACTTTGAAAGTAACTGTTAGACCATGGGTGTCAAAGTCAAGGCCCGCGGGCCAGATTCGGCCCGCAAATGAATTATCTTGGCCCCCGGGATGATATTTGATTAGTATTAGAATAGGCCCGCACGCCAAAGCCGCCTGCTGGTGTTTTTCACGCAAAAAAACTACATTACCCACAATACAATGGTAGCCCGCAAACTCACTGTAGCGCCGCAAGTGGGCCGCCGCGTCTTCAATATTCTTAAGCATTCAGGGCAGATGTCTTAAGCATTCAGGGCAGATGTCACCGTCAACGCAGGCTAACTGTCAGACTAAAAGTCTGACAAACTGTCAGGCTAACTGTCGGACTAACTTTGAGACTAACTGTCGGACTAACTTTCAGACTAACTGTTGGACTAACTGTTGGGCTGTCAGGCTAACTGTTGGACTAACTGTGAGATTAACTGTTGGACTAACTGTCGGAATAACTGTCGGACTAACTGTCGGAATAATGTTGAATCAGGCTAATCCAGAGAAGCAGCTCAGACCAGACCGCACCTGGACCTAGCTGTCTGTCCGTCAAGAGTGACCAGCCTATCCATCGATTAATTGACATCAAAGATGGACACCAGTCTGATTATCAAAAGTAAGTATTTATCTCAGTTAAATGTTGTTATCAGTAACACATTCAAAAGTCACCATAAATTTCAGAAGAATTTCAGTTTGTCTGTGAATGAATCAGTGTTTGTGATTCTATAAGGATCCAACATGAGAGACAGGACTCTCCTGAACCTGGACCCAGCTGTGTGTCTATGAAGAGTGACGAGTCTATGTATATCCCTCTTCACTTCCAACGAGGGCATCGCTTTTCTGATGAAGGGTAGTAATTAAAAATAGATTTGTTGTGTAACAGCCCAATATCTCTGAAATTATGTATTACACATCGGTAACTAAAAATATAAATTCCTTAGTTTGTTATGGTAACTCTCAGGCCAACTGCCAGACTAACTCCCAGGCAAACTGTCAGACTAGTTTTCGGACAAACTGTTAGACTAACTCTCAGACTAACTGTCAGACTAACTCTAAGGCTAACAGTCAGACTAACTCTCCAGCCAACTGTCACACTAAGACTTAGGCTAACTGTCAGGCTAACTGCTGGACTACCTGTCAGGCTAACTGTTAGGCTATCTGTCGGATTAATTCTCAGACTAACTGTTAGTCTAACCGTCAGACTAACTGTCTGACTAACTGTCAGGCTAACTGTCGGGCTAACTGTCGGACTAACTGTCAGACTAATTTTTGGACAAACTGTAAGACTAATTCTCAGGCTAACTGTCAGACTAACTCTAATGCTAACTTTCAGACTAAGACTCAGGCTAACTGCTGGACTAACTGTCAGGCTAACTGCTGGACTAACTGTCAGGCTAACTGTCAGGCTAACTGTCAGACTAACTGTCGGACTAACTGTCAGGCTAACTATCAAGCTAACTGCTGGACTAACTGTCAGGCTAACTGTCGAGCTAACTGTTGAGCTAACTGTCAGACTAATTGTCGGACTAACTGTCAGGTTAACTTTCAGAATAACTGTCGGGCTAACTGTTGGACTAACTGTCAGGTTAACTGTCAGACTAACTGTCGGACTAACTGTCAGACTAACTGTCGGACTAACTGTCGGACTAACTGTCGGACTAACTGTCGGAATAACTGTCAGACTAACTGTCGGACTAACTGTCAGGCTAATCCAGAGAAGCAGCTCAGACCAGACCGCACCTGGACCTAGCTGTCTGTCCGTCAAGAGTGACCAGTCTATCCATCGATTAATTGACATCAAAGATGGACACCAGTCTGATTATCAAAAGTAAGTATTTATCTCAGTTAAATGTTGTTATCAGTAACACATTCAGAAGTCAGCATAAGTTTCAGAAGAATTTCAGTATGTCTGTGGATTAATCAGTGTTTTCTGATTCTATCAGGATCCAACATGAGAGAGAGGACTCTCCTGGACCTGGACCCAGCTGTGTGTCCATGAAGAGTGACGAGTCTATGTATATCCCTCTTCACTTTCAATGAGGGCATCATTCTGCTGATGAAGGGTAGTAATCTAAAATGGATTTCTTGTGTAACAGCCAAATATCTCTGAAAATCTGTATTACATATTGGTAAACAAAAATGTTAAATAGCAGTTTGTTATGTTTCTATCTGAATTCTTTACGACAGAACAACATGTTTGTTCCCAAGAGTTCATCAGCAGAACTTTAAGGTTCCCAGAGGTCATTGTGCTCCGCTTCAAACAAACATGGACTCCATATTTTTGGTGTGTACATCTACAAGCACAGATGCTACTGCTAACTACATCGGCCACAAACTAAATACTGATCTGCCATTCTGATCCAGTCTCCATGCTGCACTTTCTGTCTCATGGATAATCTAAGTTCACATTTTATTCTGTTCCAGCTGCTTGAAGAAAACATTCTCAGTTTTGTGAAGAATGAGCTGAAGAAGATCCAGAGAGTTCTGAGTCCAGATTACCCAGAATATTTAGAAATTCAGAGAGAGGATGAGGAAGTGTTGGGCGGTGAGGATGAAGAGCAAAGGAGGAGGAGCAGAGAGGCATTTCTGAAGATCACACTGCACTTCCTGAGGAGAATGAAGCAGGAGGAGCTGGCTGACTGTCTGCAGAGCAGTAAGAAAATTTATGATTTCAGGCTCATTCACTAAATGAAGGGCTGCCAGCCCTCCCATTAATTATTAGGTAGTGTATTTAGGTTGGATCAGGTTAGGCTGCAGTGGTGGGGGTCACAAGTGGTATGGATAAAAAACAGAAGTGAAAAGTTAAACAGATTGAACTTTTGAAGAAATGCAACCTTACGTCATGCTGCAGTGGACAGTCATCTAACCGGCGATCAGTCTGTTTTGAGGTGGTGAGAGACTAATGTTACAGTAAATGGCCTTTATCGCCACCATGGACAGGGGCCAAAAACAACTTCAGTGAGAAAGGTCCTTTATGAGTCCTAGTGTTTGTGCAACAGCTGACTGTTTAATTCAATTAGATTTCAGTTCAATTTTATTTATAGTGCCAAATCATAACAAAAGTTATCTCAGAACACTTTACAGAGTAGGTAAAGACCACACCCTATGACTTATTTATGATTTACATAGACCCAACAATTCCCCCATAGAGTGCGGTGGCAACGAAAACCTTCCCTATAACAGGCAGGAACGTCAGACGGACCCAGCTCTGTGGAGGACAGACATCTGTCTGCACTGGTTGGGTAGGAAGAAAAGGAGAGAGAAAGAGAGAAAAGATGGACAGGTGTACAGAGAAAGACAAAGACAGACACAAAGACAGAGAAATAGACACACTTCAAGAGATGCAAGCAACCAAAGAGTAACAGTAACTATAATAATATCTATAGTAATATGAATATGACTTATATGTTATGGCAGTTAATACAGCAGAATAGTAGAAACAAGCACAGCTAAGGTGATAGAATATGAAAATGATAATAATTATGGTGGCAAACATGATCAATGATGAGTAGCGGCAATAGCAGCTGAGGTACAGCGAGGTACCAACATACCAGTGATGGTGTTTTTATGGCTACAAATGTTATAGTTTATAGTATATATGATTAATAGTTATAATAGTAACAGGAAGCATCATAAAGGACCATGGCAGTAGGCACCACCACGATCAGCAGAGACCTGCGAGACGACAAAGCACAAACAACTCCGGGGAAGAAGTTGAATTAGTAACATGCATTTATGAGACATGGATGATACAGACAGAGAGGAGAGAAGCTCAGAGTATCAGGAAAAGTATTATCCCCGGCAGACTAGGCCTATAGCATCATCATTAAGCAGAACAAAATCAGCTTAAAAATAACAACATAGCTAAGGGCTCGTAAGCCCTAGGTGTAAGCTTTATGAAAGAGGAAAGTTTTAAGATTACTCTTAAATAAAGAGACGGTGTCTGCCTCCCGAATAACACTTGGGAGTTGGTTACAGAGGAGAGGAGCTTGGTAGCTGAAGGCTCTGCCCCCTATTCTACTTTTGGAGACTCTAGGAATGACAAATAGCCCTGCATTCTCAGAGCGCAGCGATCTAGTTAGGTAATACAGTACTAAGAGCTCTTTAAGATACGACGGAACCTGACCAATAAGCAACAATCTTCAGCACGAAGAACAGTTCCTTCTTCATTTCTTGTTAAGCTGCTTTGAAATAAAGCTGCTTTCAAGTGCGTCTACTTGTACTACATTTGGGGTGTTAATGTTTACCTGAGGATGTCACACAAATGGATCATTTAAGTTGCACTCCGACACCACTGGACACCACTGCAGCAAATCATAGCCACGTCGAATTTGGTCTGAAAGCAGCCTAACATGATAGAAAGAGGAAATGGAGGTTTACATTCACAAACTCTTCTGTTAATGTAATACACAAATTTGTATCACAGCTGCAAATTCTTCTGGGCTGAAAACAGTCAGAAGCTATTATGATTATGAAGACATTTAATGATTTCTGGATTAGGTCTTAAAAGTTAACATTTATCAGATATCTTGTAGAATCTAATTATTAATTACATTTCTTGTTTGTTCATTAAGGGACTAAAGCCACAGTGTGCCAACGTAAACTTAAATCTAACCTGAAGAAGAAATTCCAGTGTGTGTTTGAGGGAATTTCTAAAGCAGGAAAACCAACCCTCCTGAATCAGGTCTACACAGAGCTCATCATCACAGAGGGAGGAACTGCAGAGGTCAATGATAAACATGAGGTCAGACAGATTGAAACAGCATCCAGAAAACAAGACAGACCAGAAACAACAATCAGATGTGAGGACATCTTTAAAGCCTCACCTGGAAGAGATGAACCAATCAGAACAGTGATGACAAAGGGAGTGGCTGGCATTGGGAAAACAGTGTTAACACAAAAGTTCACTTTGGACTGGGCTGAAGACAAAGCCAACCCAGACATACACTTCACATTTCCATTCACTTTCAGAGAGCTGAATGTGCTGAAAGAGAAAAAGTTCAGCTTGGTGGAACTTGTCCATCATTTCTTTACTGAAACCAAAGAAGCAGGAATCTGCAGGTTTGAAGAGTTCCAGGTTGTGTTCATCTTTGACAGTCTGGATGAGTGTGGACTTCCTCTGGATTTCCACAACACTGAGGTCCTGACTGATGTTACAGAGTCCACCTCAGTGGATGTGCTGCTGACAAACCTCATCAGGGGGAAACTGCTTCCCTCTGCTCGAATCTGGATAACCACAAGACCTGCAGCAGCCAATCAGATCCCTTCTGAGTGTGTTGACATGGTGACAGAGGTCAGAGGGTTCACTGACCCACAGAAGGAGGAGTACTTCAGGAAGAGATTCAAAGTTCAGGAGCAGGCCGGCAGAATTATGTCCCACATTACAAAATCACGTTGTCTCCGCATCATGTGCCACATCCCAGTCTTCTGCTGGATCACTGCTACAGTTCTGAAGAAAATGTTGAAAATCAGAGAGGGGGGAGAGCTGCCCAAGACCCTGACTGAGATGTACATACACTTCCTGGTGGTTCACTCAAAGCTGGAGAACATCAAGTATCATGGTGGAGCTGAGACGGATCCAACCTGGAGTCCAGACAGCAGGAAAATGATTGAGTCTCTGGGAAAACTGGCTTTTGAGCAGCTGCAGAAAGGAAACCTGATTTTCTATGAATCAGACCTGACAGAGTGTGGCATTGATATCATAGCAGCCTCAGTGTACTCAGGAGTGTTCACGCAGATTTTCAAAGAGGAGAAAGGACTGTACCAGGACAAGGTGTTCTGTTTCATCCATCTGAGTGTTCAGGAGTTTCTGGCTGCTCTTCATGTCCATCTGACATTCACCAACTATGGAGTCAACCTAATGTCAGAAGAAAAATTAACCTCTAAGTTGTCTAAAGTCTTCAGAGACAAACCAAAACTAAAACATTTGTACCAGAGTGCTGTGGACAAGGCCTTACAGAGTCCAAATGGACACCTGGACTTGTTCCTTCGATTTTTCCTGGGTCTTACCCTAGCGTCTAGTCAGTCTCTCCTGCGAGGTCTGCTGACACATACAGAAAGCAGTTCTGACACAAGGCAAACCACAGACAAAATAGTTGATTACATCAAGAAGAAGATCAGCGACAATCTGTCTGCAGAGAAAAACATCAATCTGTTTCACTGTCTAAATGAACTGAATGACCATTCTCTAGTGGGACAGATCCAACAGTTCCTGAGTTCAGGAAGTCTTTCCACAGTTGAACTGTCTCCTGTTGAGTGGTCAGCTTTGGTCTTCATCTTACTGTCATCAGAAAAAGATCTGGACGTGTTTGACCTGAAGAAATACTCTGCTTCAGAGGAGGCTCTTCTGAGGCTGCTTCCAGTGATCAAAGCCTCCAACAAAGCCCTGTAATTGAATACTGTACACACCTGTATACATTAAGATATGTTTTATATTTTATGGAGCAACAATATCCAGCAGTAAAGGTACTTATTGCGGGCAGCATCATTCTTGGTTAGCAGCAAGTTTCTGATAGCAGCATTATTTGCAGAGCTTCCTGCCTGCCATCCGTCGCTCCAATTCACCTGCGCAGCTCATGCTGCATTCAAGTTCCATGGGAAGTCCAAAGTTTCAGACCTCTAATTAGGCAAAGTGCACTGGCACTTTGCCTAGTTGGGGGTCTGAAACTTCAGACTTTCCATGGCACTGGAATGCAGCATTTCTCTCTCACCATATGTGTCAGGGTAAGAGGGAGTGTCAGAAGTCAGGCAGGGGGAAGAGGGTGGGACTTTGGAGGGAATCGCTGTGAGACATGCAAGAAGGTAAGAATTGCTTTAACGTTACTCATGAACAACACCCCAAGAAACTTTAAACTCTGCCCCAAACCTAAAGGGAGCAATCCAGCTTTCCCCCATAGTACTATGACTTTAACATGGAGTTGCCGTCCCTTAAGCCCACTTCAGACCAAAGATTCGCAACAAGTTGAGTTGAAACTTGCAACTACTTGCAACGTGCAGGTCTGCAACGTTCTGAAACCTGCCAGTTCACACCAGTGAAACAAGGTGAGACAATGTATCATCTCCATAGCAACGCCTCTCTGTACTTGTGTTTTAACCTCCGACTTTTCAGGCTTGTTTTCGTAGCTGGATATAATTTGTAGCATTATAAAAAATATATATGAGGACAGCAATCGTGAGATTACTTGCTATAGCTGCATTTCTAGTTGTGATGAAACAGCTAAAATACTGTTTTATTTCCCTGATTCACTGCTTTGTCCTCGATTACGGCACTCGCTCTCCTTATTGACTGTACTGCTCACTCGACCCTGTCTCTTTACGTTTCTTTCTGTCCTTCCCTTTTCCCTCTCTCTCTCTCTCACATGCTCGGTGAGCCTCCAATTGATTGATTGATTGGCTGCTGCCACAGGTGACGTGTTTTACGTTCTAGAACCAGCTGCTGGTGATTTGACGAGCTGAATAGCTGGCGAGAACATCAGCTGGCTAGATTCGCAACGAGACGAGTCAGTTTACACCACTGTAACTTTCACCTGCAACGTTCTAAAACAATTTTGTTTGGTCTGAACTCGGGTTTATCCTAATCCCTTCACATTTGGCAACAACCAGCTTGATGAAGTCCAAAAAACTGATGCAGCCCTGAAGCTACCATTTCAGAATCTCCACGAATCAGCTGATTTTTTTTCTCTCTTTTCTTCAGCCTGGGTGACTGTAACCTGTCAGAGATAAGCTGTGAAGCTCTGTCCTCAGTACTCAGATCCCAGTCCTCTAATCTGAGAGAACTGGACCTGAGTAACAATGACCTGCAGGATTCAGGAGTGAAGCTGTTTTCTACTGGACTGGAGAGTCCACACTGTGAACTGCAAATTCTCAGGTCAGGATACAACTATTTGAGATCAAAATGAAGGCAGAATATAAAGATGGGTGTGATCCCATCGCAAGATTGTCTGAAGTACACTACACTTTTACCTTCATCTTTTTGCTAAGACCTTTAACAACAGAGGTTTCACATTGTCCACATTGTAAAGCATGTTTTATTCAAAGATTCAAGCCCGGCTCTATTCCCAAAAACAAATTAAGTCTAAAAAGTACAAACATATTACAAGTATAGAATTTATTAGGTATTTCTCTCTTTCTCTCTGTAGGCTGTCAGGCTGTCTGATCACAGAGGAAGGCTGTAAATATCTGGCCTCAGCCCTTATTTCCAACCCCTCCCATCTGAGAGAGTTGGACCTGAGCTACAATCATCCAGGAGACTCAGGAGTGAAGCTTCTGTCTGCCAGACTGAAGGATCCACACTGGAGACTGGACAAGCTCAGGTATGAAGAGAAAACAAGAGCTAACAAGCAGTTTCTTGGTCAAATTCAGCATTGCCAGATGGGAAATGGGCTTCAAAAAGAGTCGTAATTTGAGGAAAATCCCTGTTTGCACATTATAATCATGAAAACAAATAGACATAAATGTGTGATTTTACAAAACACATTTAAATGACAAGCACACAAATCTACCCACATCTAAGCAAGCTGATGTTGCTATGCATGGAAGAGGGTATGTGAATCAAAGCTGGTTTTAAGCATGGGCACTGCAATGCCCCCCACATTCTGTGCCTGCCCAGACTTGCGCTGTGCATGACAGGACACACAGGACACTTTTACATGTTTACAGTAGACAACAATTTACTGAAGCCTAACGTTTGGTGAGAAGACCAAGAGGTTAGAGAAAATTTGTCCTGGGTTGACCTGGAAGAAGACTCCAGTAGGCTCAGCAGTGTGACCAGATGTTGTCTTTCTTCTTCAGCCAGGGCCACTTACTTCTCCACTCTGCCACCCCTGATGTTTCCTTGTTGGCCATGTAGGGTTTCTCTGCTGATTCCCTTATCAGCCTTACAGTTGGCATTGCCATGATGCATCGACCCCCAACTTCTACATGGTAAATCTTTGTTATCCAGCCCCACTGTTCTGTCTCTGCTGCAAACTCTGTGTATCACAGTTTCTTCCTTTCGAAAGTTTCCTGCACAGCATCCTTCCAAGGAACGGGACTTTGGCAAGACCAACTTCTGCTGGTCCAATGAAAATGCAATGTAATTTGCTGCCCAGCCCTGGGCCACTTCGATGTTGGGAGTCCAGTTTTCCAGGCAGCATGGCTCTGTCAATGTTCACCAGGCCTTTGAAGGTTTCTTGCATAAGCTTGTTTGCCTGGTCATTGTCCTTCACAGTTCTGTCAGTTTGCCTTTGATTATAGAGATGCTTCTTGATTTGGATGGCTTGAATTTTATTCAGGCCACAGTGATGTTCTCTTGAAGCTTCCCTAAGAGGAACCTGGTGCAAGGTGCTGTTGTTGTCATGGTTGATGTTGAGGTTGATGTTACGCTATCCATGTAGGCCCTGATGAGTGGTACACAGACTCCAGACTTCAGCAGCTCACCACCCATTACCCTCTTGGAGGCCCTTATGATGGCTTTCAGTGCCATGGTGAAAACCAGTGGGGAGATGGTAAACTGCCATTATGCCAATCTCTAAGCAGTGCCATATTGTGGTAAAGTCTGGCATGAAAACAGCATGGGAACTAGGCTCTTCTTGATAATAAGCCTTGACAAGGTTTATGATAGTCTCAGGTATCCAGAAGAGGTCAAAGGATGCCAAGAAGAAACTATGAGGAACCGTTTTGAATGTGTTAGCAAGGTCATGTAAAATTACATATAGATCCCTCTTCTCTTGCAGTTTGGATTTGGTGCCAAATCATACTGATGTGTTTGAGGCATCAAGAGAATCCTGGGATGCCTCTTTTTTTGGACTTTTGCATCTACAAGGTTTTTTCGGTCCAGATAGCTAGTAATCCTCTAAGAGGAAGCGAGATAAGCAAAGCTAGTTTAATAAATAATTGGACTTACCACATTCAAACAAAAACTTGACTAGCACACAGCATACCACAGTGAGAAAGTTTAAGCTTCAGCTTCAGAGCCGTGCTTGCAAGTAACGTTCATCATAGCCTAGACCAAGCATGATTGCCTGGAAGAAGGTCATGTGAGAAGAGATGTGAAAACACAGACGTAGGATCTATATTTTGCTTTCCAGACCATGCCGGAAAATTAATTAAAATAAGACAGCGCAGACAAAAACTATTAATCACAGGCATCACAAAATGATCAAATTATCATACACTGGCACATATGGCAAGCCTGGAAATCAAGACCCACATGTATCCAGGTGTAGAGTCTGGGAACGATCAATCGACCTTCCCGACTCAAGGGCCGGCACCAATGCATGCAGTTCAAAATACCACTGCACGCAATTAAATATCACTATGACCCATCAGAGCAATGAACAAAGGGAAGTATCTACATTTAGCGACCAGCAGGGCTAACTTGTAAATTAAACTTTTGCCGTATCCAGTCGTCAAAATAGCAAATAAATCTTTCTTGCAAACGAAAGATTTGAGTGCCGTCTTCTGTTAATTTTTTAAAGAAAAAGATAAGTTCAAGTAGTTTAGAGTCGAGGCCAAAGCCGTTTCAAACAACCGCTGTTCATCCGCATCATTACATTTTACTCTACAGTCCACCACTTTACCAACTGAGCTATCGAAGGGGCTACTACAATGGCACATCACCGTCATCATAGGTTACGCCCGCCCATAAGAGATAGTCAATTTGATTGGTGAGTTGGGATTTTCTGTAATAGTTAATGAGCTACAATGGAGAGTACCCAGAGCTAACGGCAGGGTAAATTTAAATTTGCTGGCTGAGAGTCTGGATTTCCATAACAGATGGTATTTTTGAATATATAAACAGGGCTCTCAAGTGTCACGCATTGAGCAGAGCAGTCACTCCTTTCAGTCTTTTATCACGCAGAAAAAAATGTATAATATGCTGTAGCAAAGTAGAGCTGCTCTGACTATGGAACCAGTAGGAATCAAGCTCATCTTCCCTGGAGTTCAGTTGAGCTGCCACTTACCAGCCAATCCAAAAAAGACAGGGGCTAGACAATAGCCAATCAGAAAATAGCACTATTGTATCTGGGTAAGATGTAACGCAACAACCAATGAAAAAAAGCATAGTTTTATTCGCCTTAAATGATTATTACTCTTTTACAACCATCTTGGAGCTCTGAGTATCATTTTGAGCACAGAGTACGTCATCTCCTGTTTTGATGTTACATTACAACAAATAAACAACTTGTTTGACACAAACAATGATAACTTGAGTGATGTTTTTCATGCACAAACAACTTACAGAGAAATCTACCACAGTTGCTAACAGTCGTGCATTCTTCATCAACATGACTTCTTTGGGTCAAAAGCTCTTCTAGGAATTATGAAGTCGTCCTTTTCCAAATGTTTGCTGCAGACACAGTTATCCCTCTGCCTAAGCGTCTCCATGTCCAGAATAACAATAAGCCACTGGTTTATCAGAGCACAGTCATCGTACCGCAATGGCAGCCTATGAAAAGTTTCTGGGTTGTAAGCTTTCATTTTTGTTTTGCAGCGGGCAAAGATATAAACATGAACCATTCTGTCTGTCACTTCAGGTTGCAGGCCTGTGCCTGCACTCACAGTGCGTCTTCCGGCCATACACGCCCCTTGACCCCTGACCCCTGCTCCCTGACCTCTCGCGTAACGTTTTGGTGCTGCAGGGAAAGCTGAAACCTTTTACCATCTATTATTGACTTATATTTCAACAAACTGCCACAAACCACAAAGTTTACTTGTTTTGCTGGAATAAATAATCAATGGGTCCCTTTCTTTTGGATTGCATTTGGTAATCGACTTGAATGAATGGACTTTACTATGAGAGGAGCTGCTACCGGTTGACTAGGTAAGTCTTTCAAAACACTCTTAAGAAACTCCGATGTCACTAACTACATTCACACCTATGGGCAATTCAAAGTCCTCAATTAACATTGTGTCTTTGGACTGTGGGAGGAAGCCAGAGAAAACCCACGCAGACACAGGGAGAACATGGAAACTCCATGCATAGCGGCCACCAATTGCTCAATGCTGAGTTAACACCAACCCCCACCCCCAACTCTTGCCTGTCTTCAAAACTTGAGAGCCCTGTATAAAGTACAATAATTATCATACATCTGGCCACACTGAAATACAAGCGTCTGAACTCATTATTAAATTCTACAGCATACAAATGAAAGATGATGATCTGACTGTGTCTTTAAATCCAGGGTTGACCATAGTGGGGAGCGGTGGCTTAAACCTGGTCCAAGGAAATGTGAGTGTTCATTTAGTTTATTTCATACATACAATGGCATTCTCTTTAGGTTTATGACTGAAACATTTGTTTGATTAAAATTCTATTTTGCGTTCAATCCCTGTACCTCTGGCTTGGCCTTGAGCTCCAACAAACACAACTGTTGAAAAAAAAAGAGTATTTTGTGACCCTGACTTTAGTTATACTTACCTATACTGTCACAGACTTAGTGAATATGGCCCCTCGACGAACCAATTAATCAAATAATATATATGACTAAGAAAATAACTCATAATAACACATGATAATACAAAGTGATGAAACTGCTGCTGTACTGTTTCTTGTTCTTTCCCCCAGATGCCTGTGAACTCACACTGGACTCAAACACAGTGAACAGAAACATCCACCTGTCCGACAACAACAGAAAGGTGACAGCGGTAAGAGACGAGCAGCCGTATCCTGATAATCCAGAGAGATTTGACTACTGTCAGCTGCTGTGTTCAAATGCTCTGACTGGTCGCTGTTACTGGGAGGTGCAGGTGAAAGGAAAAGTTCACGTAGCAGTGGCTTACAGAGGAATCGGCAGGAAAGGATATGGCGCTGACTGCTGGTTTGGAGGGAATGATCAGTCCTGGAGTCTGCACTGCTACGGCGATCATTACTCTGTGTGTCACAATATCAGAGAAACAGTGATTGCTCTCCCGTCGTCCTGCACTGACAGAGTAGCAGTGTATGTGGACTGCCCTGCTGGCACTCTGTCCTTCTTCAGAGTCTCCTCCTCTGACAGACTGATCCACCTCCACACCTTCAACACCACATTCACTGAACCTCTTTATCCTGGGTTTAGGTTCTGGTTTGGGCGGGACTCCTCTATCTCTCTGTGTGAGCTGTAGGAGGGAGAATCTCACAGTGCAGACTGAAGATGGCAGCTAACGAGGCGTCCAGACAGAAAGTGGTAGGCTACTGTTCAGGTGCATCGTTAGACCTGGGCATTCAGGGCTATAGCTCCAGTTCTCTTGGGAATAGACCCGGACCTCTGTCGTCTGCCGGCTCACTACGGCATCCGCAGACACACTCAGCTGAAAGTGGACAGTTAACAGGGTCGCTCTTTAAACCCAAACACCCAGTCGGGGGGGGGGGACGTCCTTCAGAGCAGTGGTGTCTTCTACTTTGCACAGTTTCAGGAGACCTGCAGTGGATTCAACCCAGTCCACTTGATGTCGGTTCGGTGCATGACAGTGTTTCTGAGGCTATAGGCTGTTTTAATGTCTCATTCTGGCTGCTGGTGTCTGTGCTGACCTTTTTTTATCCTTAACAAAAACATTAACCTCCTCTGTAGGCCTGCACCGACGGGAGTCAGACATGACCATTGGTCTCTCCTTTCCTTCTCAAACTACGTTACAATTGAATCCTCAAAGCAATTTCAGTCAAAAGCAACTGGACTTGTTTATTTGTCTAGGAAGACGATGGGAAGTTGGTTTTGACTTTGTTAGTGCTCTATTGAGTCTTAACGCCAGTTGTAAGTCGTTCACGACTGTCGTTAAGACTCAATAGAGCACCAACAAAGTCGAAACCTACTTCCCACCAATGACTGCCTCTCTTATGACGGTCGTTGGCACTTGGAGAACAAAGGGTTCCAGTGACATCATCGGCCTTGTGAGAGGTTAAATACCTGGATCTCCACACCAGTTAGTTGGACCAGTCCCAGCCTGGTCCTGGTCCTGGTCCTGGTCCTGGTCCTGGACCAGTCCTGGCCTGGTCAGATGCGTACATGAACTGATGAAGCCTCTTGGATGAGAGGTGAAACATCTTCCTAGACAAATAACCATGTCCAGTTGCTTTTGACTGAAATTGCTTTGAGGATAACGATGACCTGGACAAATGAGAATATTCACAGGCTTATTGTCATAATTGAATGTTCATCAGCCTAAGCTCAAACATTTCTCAGGGGAGGAACCTTCGAACCCCGTCTGAAAAGGACTATGACTTTTGGGCTACAGCCCCGGACGTTTTCACTAGCTAGCAACGCACCTGCTACTGTTAATAAAAAAGAAAATGCAAGCAGCTACGTTGGTGTGCAGGCTGTCCTCCGTCACTGTTCGTACATATACAAACTGTATAGGGTAATGCACTGTAATTTGTATTGTACTGTAGCATCTTGCAGAATGTCGAAGGAATGCTCTACGATTTCAACTGCCAGATGAGCAGCAATATAATAAAGCACTGTGTCAGAAAAGGAATAGGATTTTTTCTTTCGGAACCATGAGCTCATTTATTTGTTTATGTTTTTCACTTGGTATTTAAAATATCCAATATAAATGTTACATTAAACACAATATCGACAATGTATTTCTAAATGTAGAAATAATTCAAATATTCAAATGTACGAAAACAGAAAAAGGAATGAAGAAAAAAAAAACTTTTACTTTGGGGGTCCACTAAACAAAGGGAGTAAATTTGAAATGTTTAAATAATGTAAAAGTTTTTGCCAGTTTATTATTTTGGGATTTTTTTCAATAGTGGTCAAATGTGTTTTTTAAACCAGAACCTTTAAAAATCTAGGAGGGTAGTTTCCTAAACCATACCATTTTATGGATCTAGTATTTTGCTAAAATAATAATCAAATTAGTTTCATCTGCTGAATAATTGGGCTAGTTAAGAGATAGTGTTACATCATTCTTCCTAAGTATGATATTTTCTACATAACAATTTAAAAGATACTTCTGTAAATCAAACCAAAGTAGCATGAAAACAAACAAAACAGACATTCCCTCCATTTTTCACCATGAAAGTGTTGTCTGTATGTCACAGCCATTAAAGTGATAACTTTTCAATATTATTCTCATTATTCTGGCTATATTCCAATTTTGTCAATTAATAAAACAAAATAAATAAATCTTTTTGTACATCTGGGTCACGGGCATTTATTTCCGGTGTCAAAACTCACCTGTAATCGTGATATGAACAAACCGCGCACGTGTCGTGTGGCTTCGCTGTGAATCTTAACGGTTACCATGATGAGGTGTGTCGTCTCCGGGTGTCCGAACCGCCGAGTGACCGTTAACCGGGGAGTCTTCAACCGACCACCGAAGAGGTTCTTCAACTTCCCCAACGACCCGGCACGAGTCCAGGTGAGGACTAACGACACTAACCCGAGATAAGACACCGTTACCTGACGAACTAACGATACTAACCCGAAATAAGACATTGTTACCTGGGGGATTTACTACACTAAGGTTCTTCAACTTCCCCAACGACCCGGCACGAGTCCAGGTGAGGACTAACGACACTAACCCGAATTACAGACACTGTTATCCGACGGACTAACGACACTAACCCGAGATAAGACACTGCGGTCACGTCAGCCGCCGATTGAAAAAGCCCCGTCAAGCAAGCCGCCGCTTAGTGTCTGTTGCGCGTCTATAAGTGGTCTTACGGTCTATTAGTAAGACTTGGCCAAAGTGGATGGGATTGCAGTTTTTATACCCTGCACAATGGTAAAACACGAGTGAAATGATAGGTTTGCTAATATTTACAATTGATTCTTGTTAACAGTGATCCCGACTATCATTATGGAAAGTATCAAGACATTTTACTGTATGGTTTTATTATAAAGTAGATTAAAAATTCCTCCTAGTGTACAAAGTGCATATTGGCAAATGGATAACTTCCTGATTTTCAAGAATTAATTTAAATTGTTTCATAGGAGGTTTGCTAATATCTTCAATGGATTCTTGTTTACAGTGACCCTGACTATCATTATGGAAAATATCAAAACATTTTACTGTATGGTTTTATCATAAATTCAATTCAAAATCCCTCCTAGTGTCAAAGTGCATATGGATAATTTCCTGATTTTCAAGACTTAATGCAAATGATTCCTTAAGAAGTTGTTGTCGTCTATCATTGTCTTTGAGCTTCACTGCAACATTTCAATTCCCTAGACACACTCCATAGTAAACTGAAAGATTACTGTGGAGGAACTCACATTCACCCTGTTTATAATGATAGTATTATAATAATGATAGGGATTTGTCCCCAATTCATTCTCAGGAGTGTCTCCAGATGCCCCTGGATCAGGGATTTGTTTGGCCAGGTCTGGTCCAACATTTACAAAAAACTTATCAAAGCTGTTAGCTAAATCCTTCATATTATAATTTTCTTTGTCCTTATCAATAAAATATTTCGGTTAGTTTTGTTTCCCTGGGCCATTTCTGATAATACGATTAAGTATACTTCATATTATTTTTTTATGATCTAATCATTTCTTATAATAATATATATTGCTTGCTCTTCTAATACAAGTTAACTTATTCTTGTACTTTTTTGTATCTATTTTCTGAATCTTTAGTTCTCCGTCTTATGAAATCTCTGTATAGTGTATGTATTGGTTTTCTGTTCTATTCTTTGATTGGACAGTTTTTTATCATAATCTTACTTAAACAAAGTAATGTTTCATAAGCACTATCAATGTCTCTTTTACGGTATATTATGCCCCTGTTTTGGGCCAGTTTTTTGTTTTTTGTGCCTTTTTTTTAGTGCATTGATGGCTTCATCAGATCTCACTCGTCTGTATTCTGTTAGTTTGCTGCTTTGTGTATTTCAACAATTCTGTATGTTTACTGTGACACACATAAAGTCTCCATCAGGTATAATATCTTGATTGTATCTCTAACTTTGTGTATTTCTCTCCTCAGGTCAACATCCTGTCCTCCATTTTTGGAGTTGGTTACTATTGACTTGCTCTTTATTCCCAAATTCAAGTCTTTAAATATGGTTTCAGGACTGGTACAGTGGGTGCAGCACTTTCTGAGAATTACACTTGTTCTATAACAGCTTCTATCTCTTGCTCTACTTTTTTTTTCTACGAACACACATTTGGATAACTTCTGAAATGCCAGACTTGACATTGGGGTGTCTAGAGACAGATGATTGATTGATAGTTTGATTTTTAGGTTCCCCTGTTATTTTCATATCAAAAGAAACATGAAGACATTAAAAAATCATCAGAATGTTTGTTTTACGTCAAAACATTATTATGACTGTTTTAGATTTTCTCTATGTGAAAGAGCAACCATAACCGCTGCATCTGCACCCACATCCAGCTTTTCAGAACGTGCATTGTAATATATTATTTATAATGTTTAATTTTTATCATTTTATAACTAATAAGCACAGTGAAAATGGGGGTATTTTCCATGAGAAAAATATCTGCTTCTGAAACAGGGCCCTTGTTGCCCTGAGGAGATTTCGTAGATTTTTGTGTTGACTCTGCCCTCACTTCTTTGTTTATTATTGCGCTGGTTTTGCGTCTCCAATCTAATTTAAATATGTATGACTTTGATATAATGTGAACAGGAATCCATTGAAAATCTTAGCAAACCTCCCATGGAATAATTTTAATTCCTGAAAATCAGGAAATTATCCATTCGCCAATATGCACTTTGACACTGGGAGGGGTTTTGAATCTAATATATGATAAAACCATACAGTAAAATGTCTTGATATTTTCTAGAACGATAGTCAGGATCACTGTGAACAAGAATCAATTGTAAATATTAGCAAACCTATCATTTCCCTCATGTTTTACCATTGCGCAGGGTATAAAAACTGCTTTCCCCATCCACTTTGGCCAAGTAAGTGCACTAATAGACGCGCAACAGACACCAAGCGGCGGCTGGCTTGACAGGGCTTTTTCAATCGGCGGCTGACGTGACCGCAGTCAGACTAACGACACTAACCTAGGGAAGCACTTTGACGAGGCGAGGGGGTAAATTAGACGTTAATTTGCAAAACTAACCACTTAATACTCATATTAAAAGTATGTACTTCTGTGAGGGTAAAAATAAATGTTAGAAAACACTATTAATGAAGTAGAAATCTAACTGTTTACTTCCCCATCTTCGTTAAAGGGCAGCGCACATAGATGCTTCTCAGCCGCCGCCATCTTGCTCCGGGAATCAGACCCGTTCTATATGTAATAACTTAAAGAGAAATACTTTTGTGCTGCTTTTGGATGTTTTAATGAAAGAAACACCTAAACTAAGCAACATTAACAACATTTCACAGATGAGAAGATGTTGTTTTTTTTTTAGAATTTCCCTGTTCTCAACTGTTGAATTTGATGTATGCCAAGAGGTAAATCTGTGTCAATCATAATGCAAATCAGCGATGACCTTGATCAGGTCTGGCTGGCAGCGCTGAGGGAGGTGCACCAGCAGGACGCCACAGAACAGCACGTCATCTGTGAAGACCACTTCCTGCCAGAGGACGTATCCACTGACGGGGTCAATGGCAACGCCATTCCCATCATGCCTCCTTACCTTGACGGGACGCTGGGCTCCTTCAGCCCCTGTGGAGCCAAGTCCTCCGAGGAAGAAGAGGAGGAGAGGGGAGATAATGATCCAACACCGCAGGTCTGGAGACGGGTTTTCTACCGTTATAGATGTTTCCTTTATGTTACGTTAAAGTGTAAGTCTGGTGAAAATTGACCCCATGTTTTTTTTTCAGCATGAAAATCCATCAAATAAGCCATGGAGACAGTTTTTTGGTTGATGAACCATGTACAGAGAATGCCTGGACAGTCGCTAACAGCCCCAAAGGGCTAACACTGATTAGTTCAGGGCGGTGCCCTGAAGACATCCAAAACAGACTTTTTAACCACTAATGCTGCTCAAAATAACACCAAACCTCTGCAGTAGCATGATTAGAGTCCCTACACAGAAAACAAAGCACCAACACTGTTAGAGAACCAAGAGTTAATTGAAAAAGACTGGTTTACAAGCCTCTGCCTAACAGTAGGTTCCTGTTGACAGGTCGGCATTTACAATTCCATGGAAATGCATTATTACTGTGCTGTTTGTGACGATGTCTATTAGGGCGGGGCCGATTACTCAAGTGCTAGTTTTTGTTTTGTTGTTTGTTTTATTTTCTCGGTAAAAGTTATCTCACTGAAACCTTCGCCTTCTACAAAACTTACTCTACAGCAACAGACAGTAGCCAGTTAATTTGTGGCTGTAGAGGCAGACAGTGTCCTCTCTCATATCCGCGCACCGACGGGGGGGGGGGGGGTCTGCAGGAGGAGGATCTGCAGGGTTGTGTGCTTTCAGACTGGTATGGGGTTTTCGATGCCACATCCAGCGTGAAATTTAAAAAAAGGATAACTAGTAGCAATTGGACTGTAGGTATCTGGAATGCCATAATGTTCATTCTGGATATCAAAAAAATGTTACAGTGGACATCTGAAATTTTCTTTTTAACTTAATAAATTAAATAGTAGATATATCTAATATAGCTTGAATTCAGTTTTGACTCTGAAGAATAAATAGAATTACTAGTAGTAAGAATTTCTGACTAGTAAATATAATTTTGAGGAGAAGAAATTATGGAAATCTAAAAGGCGCACGGTTCGATTTACATATTACTGCATGCTGTCGTCAATTTCCTGTCTCCTGTTTGCCGAGAGTTCACGGCATTGATCGTCGCAGGGAAACATTCAACATGTTTGATTTGATCAGAGAAAAGGTCTGAGCTTTTCACAACCTTACAGGAGGTCACGCAGCACCACATGGTTTTATTCTGACGTGGAGATTTTTCTAGTTAGATCTTTACTTTTGTAACTTTCTCTGTCTGATCTGCAGAATCCAGGTGGAGATTTGGAGGATCCTCCTGAGGGGGAGAGAAGCAGGTAACAAACACCTCTGGTTTAATATTTCCTGTTAAATACTCTTGTCTTTATGTGTAAAAAGGTCATATATCCAATGTCGAGGTGTTGTTGTGGAACAGTTTCATGTCCACATGCTGCAGATATTGTTCACTAATTGATCTCTTTAAACTTTATGGTCTTTTTTTCTCCAGTGCTTCCCTGCAACAGAGGAAACAATCGATCCCGTCCCAGATAGTGAAGAGACATGGTGAGTGCTGCTTTTATCTTTTTAAACTGAAGACGAGACATGAAGACAGACATCGACTGTCGCAGCCTCATCGTATTCACCTCTAATGTCGTTTTGTTGTGTTCTCAGACGTGTCACTGGGGATGCTGACGCTGCATTTCCTGAAGCTGCTGCTGGCGGCTCCGGGCGGCGCTGTGGACCTCAGGGATGTGGCAGCGAACCTGCAGACGCGCAGACAGCGAATCTACGACATTACGCACGTCCTGAAGGGCTTCGGCCTCATTCAGAAGGAGTCTACCAACTGGGTGAAGTGGATGTGAGTCCTGAAGAGACGATTTAAAGGGATAACGTCATGTTGTTCACAGGCCCCAACCTCAGCGACTTCCTGGTTGATCCAATCAGGAAGTGCCAAAGACTGCAGTTCTGAGTGTCCACTAGGGGCAAGTTTCATAATAGAGCAGTTTGTCATTGACCCCCGTTTTAAACGTTTAAACGTTTTCACAGCATCATTAAACCTGTTTAAGGCCTGGTAAAAAAAAAAACATTCTAGTCTGTATGTTTAGGTCATATCTCCATGACAACACTGAGGGGGATGAATTTTTTTGTACCAGGCTAGTTTTTATTTTATTGGAGGTTAAAGTTGATGAATAATTAGGTGCGTGGCCTCTTGAGTGACAGTTAGCCTCTAGCCCTCACTTCTCCTCGGAGGTAAACGTCAGCCCTCAACGTCACATAGGAGAGTACGATTGGATCAAGATGAGAGAACGGACCTTGACGAAGAGGCTACGTCCATTTTTTTAATACAGTTCATGGTTATTCACTGCTTTATTTCATTCACCTCAGCTGCTCAACTGTTGAGACAATCAAACAAACCAGTTCAACAAGTTGTCAGTCTGATTGTTGTTTTACCTGATGGTTGGCAGGGTGCACCACCTAAACCATAAAGCTCTGTGTTCCTTTAACAACTCTGTGTTCTTCTGTGCAGAGGAAAGACTCCGATCTCCAGCTTTCTGTGGAAGAACCCGCAGAAGTTCCAAATGGAGGTGGAGCACCTGAGGCTGGTGGAAGACCGGCTGGACGGACTCATCATACGCTGCTCGCAGCAGCTCTTCGACATGACTGACGACGTGGACAACTCCGCATATCCTTTTAGAAAGAGGTTAGAGCGGCGAGAAAATGCAAACGTTTCTACAGAAACCCAGACGGCTTTTCTTTAACGTGTCTCCACGTCAGCCTACGTGACCTACGAGGACATCAGCCGGCTAACGTCCGGCCCGCAGCAGACGCTGATCATCATCAAAGCTCCGGAGGAAACCAAACTGGACATTCCTGCTCCACAAGAGGTAGATGGACACATGGACAGGACGGACGAGGGAGACCAGACTCACACACAGATGAGACGGATACATGGACGAAATGGACAAGACAGACGCCTGGACAAGACGGACACACGAACGAGACAGACACATGAACAAGACGGACATGAGAGACATGACGGACGCGCGGACAAGACTGACACAAGGACGAGACAGACAAATGGACAAGAAGAATATACAGACAAGACGGACACATTGACCACACGATGAGTCCCAGTAACAGAAAGATACTGAAAGTTTTCAGACCATATTCGTGCTTGCGTGCGTGCGTGTATGCGTGCAGGGCAGGGTCCAGGTCCACCTGAAGGCGGAGCGGCGTCCCATCACGGTGCTGACCTGTGAGATGGGGTCAGCAGAGAAAAGAGGGTCGTTTTCATCTCTGGAAGAGAGCCGGGTCAGGACGGCCACACTGCACACGGGTCAGTCCATCATATGGTCACGTCTCATTCAGTCATTTATGGTTTTTAGAGTTTTAAAGTCAGATGTAGGAGGTCTGGAACAGAGTCTTTGCACATCTGTTGATTTAGAGCCTCACCAACAGATGTATGAGCACTCACACGTTCAGGAAGTGATTCTGCGTCGTCTAAACTCCACTCTTCTGATGGTTGTCATGTTGCAGACATGTCAGGTCCTCAGAGAGCTGTGCACAGCATGTAACCAGCAGGAGGCGCCCGACGACCACAGGAGCACCTCGATATCGTCTGCAGGTACAAAACACATCCTGCACACACGGCCGCTCAATGTTGTGAGCACTGACTGGATCACAAGAACAAACTTTATGAGCGTTCTAACTCCACGGGCTGGAAGAGACATGAAATCATGAAAATGATGACAGTTTATAATTTTTATGTTTTATTTTATATCATCATGTTCTGGCTGTTTTGTTTCAGTTTTTTTTCTTTGTGTTTTCGATATAATTTTAATTTTTGTTTTTGCTGTAATCAATAAAACAATAACTTTCATGAGACCTGAAGGTTGCTGGTTTGAATCCCTGAAGCAGCAGAGAAACAAATGAAAACAGAAAAAATAATAATCATAACATTAATCCTAATAATAAATAATACACATGGTCGTAGTCATTGTCTTGTGGCCTTTGTAGTATTTTGTTTTTGATAACTTTTCTTTTAACTTTATATTTCTCAGAAAATAAACATTTTTGTCCTAATTATAGGGAAAATACATTGTTATATTATTGTCATTATTATAATTTAACAACAATTCCTTATCCTTATTTCCTTATTTTTCTATAATCATGATGATAATGATAAATTAAAATGCAAAATAATCAGAAACAATTATTAAAATATGCTGCCATGGTATGCTGTCATTTATATTCTATAAATACTCAGTTTTCTTCAGTACCAAGGGGTAAACAATAATAATCTCAGTTTCATGTTTAAATATTATTTCATTATTAGTTTTTCTTCATTTCTAGTAAAGACCTCAGATGTTGAACATTAATTATGATGCAGATGTTCCTCGTCTCTCCTGTTGTTTTATTCAAATGATAGTGTCTGTAGTTTTACCTGCTGCAGCAGACAGGGGGCAGCAAGTCCTTAAGGATATTTTTGCAGCAGTGGCAAAAGAGTAAGAATAATGAGTAATTATTACTGATTTATATAATTCCGTCCCACAGCATGTCTCTGTCTGTAGAGCTGATTGATTGCAGTGGTGAGAAAGTTTTTAAAACAGTTAAGGTACAAAAATTGTCCTGAATGCCTCATATTTTATATTTTATAAAGTGATGTATGTTTTAAATCTGCAAAATAACTTCAACTTCAGTTCAATAAAATGAAGAGAAGTGAAAGCGTAATCTGTTCCTCAGAAAAGTAGAGAAGTAGGAGAATAAAAATACAGTTCTGCTTCACTGTGTCTCCTTCTGCTGGTCCTGGTCTTCCTGGTCCTGCTGGTCCTAGTCCAGCTGAAGGACCCCGCCCTCCTGCTGTCAGGACGGGACCACGAGACTCTTAAGTGTGAAGCGGCAGGACAATCCAAAAAGATCATTACTCAGCGAAGAGGAGAGACTTTTTAAAGCTGCAGGTGAATCTGTTTTTACTGTTTTCATTGTTTATCTGCTGCTGAAGTTTATTGTCTGTGAGAAGGATGCCGTGTTGCCTTCACTGTCCCAGAAAACAGTGTTTGATTTAACAGTTAATTAAATCTAAATGGTCCGTGTGTTTCTGCAGAGTTGTGGTCGAGTGTCTGTATAATGCTCCTGCTGCGTGTCTGTAGGAGTCGTGTGTTTAATGCGGTTTATCACACTTTATATGGCATGTTTATGGCAAAATCTCCCGTTATTTCATTATTGTCCTCATAGAAAACCAATGGGGCTTCTGTAACTCCACTGTAGAGTGAGAGCACTTTGATTTTTCTCACTTCAGGACTGTTGTCGGAACATTTCAGAGTAAAATCCGGTCGGATCGTCTTGTTGAGTTCGTCAGTAGCAGTGTGTTGGCAGACTGCAGCTTGTTACGTAACAGCAGTGCAGAGATGACATGTTCTCCATAGAGACGCTTCCTGCTTCGGTTTACACCTGATTGTGGACCTTTGAGGATGCCGCCTGAATAAGCTCCTTTTTTTAAAATAACCTCCTTTTTTTCAGAATAGCTTTAACTGTCAATTTATCAACGGTTAACTTGACATCAGAGAGCTCGCAAGAAACACAGACTGTGTATGAGAGATGGATGTAGCTATCGTCATGTCACCCGTTGTTATGGACTGCAGTTTTTGAGCCCCCAGTTTGATGTTTTGGCCGTCGCCATCTTGGATTTTTGAGACCAGTTGTGACCGTATTTGGACAAAAGGGTGGAGCGCTAAGCAGCGTTAGTGTGTGAAAGCTGTGTGAAGAGGAGCTCCACATGTTGTTGGAACGATTCACAAATATTTAGATTTAAAACAAAATATCAGGCAACATCCCACAAGATTTCACAATGAGACTCATTTTTCCATAATCCAGTCAGACACACAGTCTGAGCCTGTCAGTGTAAAAACTAACTCTTTTAGTGAACGTATATAGTCGCTGTTTGTTCTGAAGGTGTAAAGCGTGTTTGTGGTCAGTTGAACCAAAACATCAGGTGTCTGTTTTGGTTTTTAAGGGTACTTTACTAATAATCGGACAGACTGCTGACTCTTTGTCTTGGAGGCTGTAGTAAACTCAGTTTTAAAACTATAGTGATTATGTTGGCATTCAGAGGATGGATGGCTTTCCTTCATCACAAACAACACAAGTGCTCAACATACTATCAACCAGAAATGAAATTAATGCAGAAAACTTTTGATCCCAAATCACAGCATGGCGTTTTCTCTGGTGTTCCTCAACATCTGGGTGTCCTAGGGTCTACTCATGCTTACCATTCGTACTGTGCCCAAGCATGATTCACAGCTAAAGTCTAGTTTGTTTGACCGGTGTAAGTACAAGTGTGCATAGGCTGCTGCCCAGTTGAGAGATGGGCTTTAGGAAAATACGGTTGCACAGGTACATGCACGAGCGTTGACAGTGGTCCTGAGACTATTTATATACGACTGTTCCCCGAGAATTTTTTCTCCAATTTCTTGTTAGAGCATCAGCATGGATCATCTGGTCCCTTAATGTGGGATTTTGGAGGATTTTTGTCCATTTTCATAACTTCTCAAGAGTAGGTAAAGACTTCTTCCACACAAAGATTTTATTTCTGATTTATGACATGAAGAAGTTGACTCAGAGCTGACCTGCATCTCTTTCAGAAGATGTCTCCACTTCAGTGTTACGTCTACTGTTGACCTGCTCTCCTCAACCCTCACCTGTCTTAAATAAGACAGGGGTTTAACTGCTGACCAATCAGAAACCAGGCTTTTCTCTGGTGTATCCAGGTAAAGCAGAAAAGAAATCCTGAAGCTGTTTGTTCTGTGGGGTTTCCTCCACTGCTAACTGACGTGGTTTCACCTGGTTGTTTGTGTTGTTAGGTAAGCAGCCCAGGTGGCGGTGTGGCAGCGAGGAAATGCCCCAGCAGGTCGAACACTGCTTGCCTGTGTCCTTGTTTTTGCTTTCTGTGCGCTGCAGCAGACCCACGGTCCTGCCACAGAAACGTTTGAGGAGCATTTTACTGCAGAATAAATAAATATTGGGAAACCCGGAGTCTGTTTGTAGACTCTGATTCTGACGTTGTCACGTCCGCTCAAGTGTGCCGATGCCAAACAGATGGAGACCTTGTTTTAACGTCACAGAGCTAAAACGATGAGTTTAAGAGTTCATTGGTTCACAAACTGGGCTACGAAGTGATGCAGGGGTACGGTAAAGAAGAGGATCATATCCAGGGCTCGCCGCTGACAGAGATTTTGTTTTGCAAAAGTTTTTTTTTTAATTGAAATTGTGTCATAAATATGAAATAAAATCACCGCACTTTAGTAAATAAACACAAACCATTTGGATCCAAAATATGTCTAAATCACAACTTGATTTGTAGAGCACCTTTTATATTAAATGCAGCTCAAACTGTGTTACATTCAAACATAAAAAAGAAAAAAACAATCAAACAAATTAAACGTGAAACATGCTTATATTAATGGTAATGATATGATATTAATGATATAGACGCATTAACTAAACATTTCTTAACACTCTTTAAGGTATTTGAACTGTTTTCATTTTGTAGTTCATGAAATATCATTTTATGATTGTGTTTTGGACTTTTTTTGGAGGTTTTGCGCCGGACGCCATGTAACGTGATGAGGTCATCATGAGCGTACAAGGTGATGCTCTTTGCTGACGGAAGAGAGATGCTCCAGATATTACATTGTTTATTTTAGATTGTTTAATACAGGATTAAGTAAAGTGAAAGATTTCCCGTGGCCATTACAGGATTAATATTCTGCCACCAAGAGTTTTGCGTCATCTAATGTGATGTCATCAGCGTACACGTGATGACAAGCGAGAAAGAAGCCTTAACTTTCTGCTGCAGGAAGAAAGAATGCTCCAGATAATACTTTTTATATTTTAGATCATTTTATACAGGGTCATGTAAACAACTGTCAGAAAAACTCTTGAAGTTGCAGTTGGCAGAATTTGTTTGATCATATTCACTGAAGCCGACACTCTGCTACGATAGAACAACATAAATCATCCGGTTTTAGAGAGAACATGCGTCTCTACGTGCATCTAGAGCCTGTTGTTTGTTTTGCAAATATCCACAGTTCGCGCACACGCCACAGATCCCCCCTCACACATTTTAAAATTTCACAGACACGCCTCAAGCTAGGCATACACTAAATGGCCTTAGCAGTTGCTTTCTATGAGTAAGTTAGTCAGCCTACCTCCACGTAGCATGTACTTCATGCTGTTTATTGATGAGAGCAGACACAGGCTGGTTCACAGGAATCTGGTGCATGTGCCCTGATAAGCACTCGATGGGAGGGAGCGGCAGAGCTCTGTGGTAGAGGGGGAGGGGCGTGAGAGTTGTAAACATTCAAAATCAACTCGATCTGCCAGACTTGGTGACTGCAGCTTTAACATAAAGACCAAGTTCAACCAGGAATCAATTTCAAGTTTTAACGAAATTAGATTTATTCTTGCCCAAGAAGAGAACAGTCAGTACAATCTTCGTGTCTCTCAGCATGTTCTGAAGTCAGTCTTCATGAACCACGTCTTTTAACAGTTAGGTGAAAGAGAAACAGTTGTCATGGTTACACAATTTACACACATTATAGTTTTATAGTATACTGAACATTCCGTTTTTATGGGTTAACCGTTAATAGACACGGCACTGGTGAGTAGACATGGCTCCGCTGTCAAGGGTCATGTGTTGTAAACAGCAGTCCCA
Organism: Echiichthys vipera; assembly: GCF_963691815.1. NCBI lineage: Eukaryota > Metazoa > Chordata > Actinopteri > Perciformes > Trachinidae > Echiichthys > Echiichthys vipera. Next base: position 5,391,162 of record NC_139844.1, on the reverse strand, counting down.
CACACACAATGTTACTGAACATGCAGTGTGATTGATTAGATGATGAAGAAAGAAGCAAATCAATCTTTGCAGCGATGGAGGCTTCAATGATCAATAAGAGAGACGCCTCAGTGGTCGGTGAGCCACAGATCCTCCTTTTGTTGGCCATCATCAGTGGGAGTCAGGCTCTCCAGATGTCTCGGTGAAACAGCCCATCAGTGGAGACTGAGTGGACCTCATTATTGTCTGCTGGGCGCTAATGAGAGGCACTTTACACTTCAGCTCCCTCACAGACTCTCTTCATGTGCAGAAGAGTCCACTGAGGTTTGGAGATAACAATGAAAGAACCAACTGAAGTTTCTTCAGTTACAAGTCTTCATGGCTTCAGTTTTAGACTGGTTTCTTGTTCCTGATAAATACAAACAACTCGTCACATACACCCGTTTAGTGGCGCCTGTTTGGTGACGACCCTTTTGGCGTCACTTGTCAACGCTCAGGGTTCCTACGGGTGCTGGAAATCCTTGATAACACTTGAATTTTAGTGTGGTGTTTCCAACGTTTGAAAAGTGCTTTGATTCTGAATAAAGTGCTGTAAATGTTCTGTTACATGATGATGTCATATCTGATATAACAGAGAAAAGCAGATCTTCATATTACAGACTGAAAACAACAGATGATCAGAACAGCTGGTGATTATATTTTTTGTCTAATTGGTAAGAAAACTGTCTCCAAACATCATGTTTGGTTGTTTATAGGACAATAACATCTCATTTAATGTGATGAACAAGTGCAATAATACATTTACTGAATACTGAGGATTGTTCTGGATACAAATATGGAGTTTACCACAGCTGGAAGGTGCTGGAAAAGAGCTTGAATTTGACTTTGTAAAAGATGCAGGAAACTTGAATGCTGTTTAGGTCAAAGAATAAAACCAGTTTTGTCGACTTCACCGTAAACCAGAAGAACGTTTCTGTAGCTGCAGAGTCGACTTGAAAAGTTGCAACTTTTTTCTTTTTAAGGAACACGACAGTTTGTCTCTGCAGTGAAGGACCTGACAGAACCCCCCCCCCCCCACACACACACACACACACACACACACACACACACTGTGGAGGTGAAGCCAGCGGGGTTTTTTTCCTGTCGTCATGGCGGGCAGGAAGCCCAGCATGGCCACCACAACCACAGCTGCTGCTGCTGCTGCAGAAGTAGAAGAAGAAGTGCCTCTGTGTACAGCTGGAATGTGCGGTGGATTTTCTACCTAATTAACCTCCATGTCGTCGTGCGAGACCGCCGCTTTCTGCACGATGGAAACAGGCGATAGGCTCGGCCGTCTTTAAGCCGTCTGATCCAACAACGGAGAGGCTTTGTTTATGTTTGAGGCACGAGAGCGAGCCGATAGGATCTGACTCAGCAGACTGAACGCCGTCACGGCTCAAAGTGAAGCAGCTTCTGGCTAATGACGCTAATTGGATCATATTTTCACCATTATAGATTTTTATTATAGCGGTAGTACGGACAGGAGGTTAAACTGGAGCTTTATAATTTGTTTTATACGTAAAGGACTGTAATAACTCAGATTATAGTCGAGCTGCAACTAACTATTATTTTAATGTTGATTATTTCTCGATCCGTTGTTTGGACTTTGAAATGGAAAAATGTGGATGAATGTTTCCAAGATGACGTCTTAAAGATATTGAATTTACTGTCGTAAAGGAAAGAAACCAGATTTAATGTAATCAGGAAGCATTATGCTGAAGAAAACTTCTCCAGCAGGTTTCTACACACTGATTTGTAAAAGGACATCAGAGATTGGAAGTGTACATAACTCAAATCAAAAAACATGTGCATCATGTGTGTATTCAAATTTAACTGAGTGAGATTTGGGACACAAATTGCTCCTGAAACGCTCCCTTCAACCCTCTTACTTTGTTTTGTTTTAAATAATTTCCCGCTGGGATTATTAGACATGCAGCTCAGTATTGTAGGATTCACGTCACTATAGATCAGGGGTGGGGAACCCTGCTCCTGGAGGGCCACTGTCCTGCATGTTTTAGGTTTCTCTCTGCTCTAACACACCTGATTCTAATGCTTTGCTCCTTATCAAGCAGCTGAAGCTTGTCAGGGGTTTAATAATCGTTAGAGCTGGGAGAAACCTAAAACATGCATGACAGTGGCCCTCCATGAGCATGGGTTCCCCATCCCTGCTCCAGGCGATTCTGCACCTCATGATTTACAACCACGGCTCTAAAATGCACCATATTGTCAGCTGAGGTTAAGTACATTTCATGGGCACGTTGAGCTTTTTCCACCACCGTCTGCAGAATGCCCCCTCTCCCCTCCAACATGCTAACCAAAGCCTTTCAGTGCCTCGGACAGATGACTCCTACAATTACAGCTGCAGGCACCGACTCAACCTCATTATCATGAGCTGTACACTCACAGTTCCCTTCATCCGCTGAGTAATCAAAGCATTTCATCTGCAGGGAGATCGTTCCATTATTTGGACGCTTGTTTGGAGAAAATTGCACAGAATGAAAAGTGCATCTCGTCGTTATCCATTCTCTGCGACAGACCTGCTCCATTAAAGACGTTTTAAACTCCCTGAACTGAGTGAAATTTGAAGTGTTTAGAGTCTCTAAATGACGCAGCCTAAAGCTCAGCTGAGTCCACAACAACCCAGTCCAAACCACAAAGTGGGAGAAAAAGAAACAGCAGTGGGTTTTGCCAAGAACAGAGTTGGCCTTGTTAAACTTGGGTTAAGGTATGCTGGAGGACAGCTCCGTCCACTTCCTGTGTTGATGTTGAGGACTGTGGCATTCAAAGAGGCTTTGATTCACCTGCACATGAGTCTGAAATGAGCCTGAGTCACAGAAACTTAAACGGACAACCGCCGACTTTTGTCATCTAAACTTAAACGGCCCTTTTTTTTGTCCAAACTTAACTGCCGCCTTTTGTCATCTAAACTTAAATGTCGCTTTTTTTTCTAAACTTAATTGTCCCCTTTCGTCGTCTAAATTTAACTGTTGCCTTTTTCGTCTAAATTCATAAATTCAACCATCGCCTTTTGTCGTCTAAACTTAACGTCACCTTTTGTCGTCTAAACTTAAGTTTTGTTCATAAGAAAGTCATATTTCATAAGATATCATACAAGTTTTTGGCGTGTCTTATCGTAGAGCCAGTTGTTGCAGAATCAGCAGTATGCTCTTTTGTAGAGTCTGAAAACTGCATATATAAATTGTGACTTGTGTGTAATCTGAATCGAAATGTGGATCAGTGTTTGAGCGCTCAACACGACTGTTACGTCACCCCGCTGCTGATCTCAGAGCACCGTCTCAGCCCGACCAGGATCAGTGTTTCCCTCCACAGCTGCTTCCAATTACTCACATAATTCTCTCTCTCTCTCTCTCTCTCTCTCTCTCTCTCTCTCTCTCTCTCTCTCTCTCTCTCTCTCTCGCTCTCGCTCGCTCGCTCTCTCTCTCTCTCTCTCTCTCTCTCTCTCTCTCTCTCTTCCCCCCCACTTCATAATAAACCCCCATTACTCGCCCTCCTCCCTGTCCACAGTCATACAAGGGACTTTGTGTGGCGTGTAGGCATTAATATGTGAGAATGAAAAGCTTTATTCAGATATCAGCCTGAAGATGTTAAATGACACCTTTGTATTCTCTTATTTCTCTTAAATAAAGGTATAATGAATATAAAGTATGCTGTAAAAACATTTTGAATCCCAACAGGGTGACAAGGTCGCTTTCATTTCATCTTAAGCTCTTCTTCTGTTATAATTGTGTCTCTAATGTTTCATAAAAGGCTCACATGGAGCCCAAAAGCTCTTCCCCTCCTAAAGTGGATTTGTTCAAATTGGAAAACATATCCAGTTATCCTGTTTCTCATATCCTGGGTACATCTTTTTCCATCCATCCCTCCAGCTTTGGTTCCTCAGGGAAAATCACTCTTGATATGTTGAGTTTTTCTTCTTTTTTTAGTTCCATTGCATTCGTTAAGCGTGTTGTCGCCCTACTGGCTCTGTTCGGGGAGTTTTTCCGTTGTTGCTGGGTGGGTTTTTTGGGTTTGGTAACGGTACACTTGAAGCTGACTGGTGAAGTATCTGGCTCCAGTTCACCAATCAGCTCTGCAGTGGAAAACCAAGAGAAATGGCGATACTGAGATGCAGACACCAGAGCTGTGGTGTATTTATACTGTCACTGTGGTTTCCACAATAAATACCAAAAGATGGGAACTCTCTGCAGAACTCTGGGAGGGCTGTGAGGAAGCTGGTTTTTCACAGTAAAAGCCTTCCAGGTCCTGGGACTTCTGGGAAGATTTTAGGTCTTTTACGCAACCCAAGAGTGGCTGTGTGAGAAAGTAATATAGATTGAGGCCACAGTTTACTCATTTGTAAAGATTAACGTTGGTTCATTTTGGTGAAGGCCCTTCGTCCTTGAGTTCTTCCAGTTGCTGAATCCAGTATTCAGCCTTGCTTTAACCTCAGTCGATGGAATCCTCCAAGTTATCACTGATGGTCACTGTATCCTCATTAAATGCCTTTTACTTACTATAATCCATTGTTCTTGGACAAAAGGGCGGAGCTGGGAGGAGCACTATCAGGCTGTTGATATGTGTCGTTCATATGGCTGACATGAGTTATCCGATGGACTTTTTCCTACGATTGAGCGAAGAGTTCCTGTTGCTGATCAGGGTTAAAGGTAAGGTGATTACCAGGCTGTAGCGCTGACACAATACCAGAATTTCAAAGTTGATACCGAGGAGAAATTAACAAAAAATGAAGACAGAATTTTTTAAATAAAGATTAGAACAATACAAACATCAATACACTTAAAACGTTGTGTGACGTAGTGAACATTAGAAAGAAAAAAACATAACTGTAGGGTGAATATAAATATGACAAATTGTGTTGTATAGCTCAGGGATTTCTGTGGACATTAAATTATTCCATGAAGGAGGTTAAACCTTGGATTCAGTCGGTGAATGAGTCTTTGTTAGTCAGGTTTCTCCACCGTGTAAACAGGGATCTGCTCCATGCTGATGTATTCAACTACAGTCCAGTTTATTTTCTGGGTTTCTGCTACAATGCACAGAAATCAGCTCACAAATCAAAGTGGAGAGAAATAAAAACACTGTTACAATGACAATCAGAATCAAATCAGAATGAGAAATACTTTAATAATCCCAGGGGGAAATTATTTTTGTTACAAAACTCCAGACGTACAAACAACAAATATTAGAGATACTAAAAATGTATTAGAGAAAACTATCATTTAAATTTAAATCAAATTACAATTCAACATTCAAAAACCTGAGAGTAACGTTATACCTGCAAGCCATGACATATCTGTCCAAACTACAAATGAGTGACATGCAACAACAGTATTGACAATCACATAACGTAGACAGTTGCTCACATTTAACAGTGAACCAACAACTATAACACTTAAGGCTTGTGAACACATCAATAACACACACAGGAATAAAAGTGCTTTAGACAGCGCTACGCGTCGCCATCTTGTTTACAAACGGACAGAAACATGATTACTGTGCGAAACGGACCTAACATTAACATTGCAGATATATACAAACTCTACTTACACGTTAACACTCTCACAGTCATCATGGGTAATCGGAAACAAAGGAACAGCATAAACACCCAAACAACGTCCTTAACTGTCTGGGCAACGGCACTCTCAACAGCACCAAACTTTTCACACTGCAGCTCCGGCGGTATGACTCCGCCAGCTGCGATGCGTAATGTGGCTCCTGTCTGTTATGGCCCCTTCACCTGTCGGAAAAGATCATCCTTTGTCACAACGCTAGCCATTAGCTTTACATCATTAGCCTTTTCCTGGTCGTTAGGCTTGTATGCTAAATACTTCCAAACACTTTTGCTTTGTTCATTATTACTTAAACTGGTGATGATGCTAGATGCTTAGCTCCGCCGTTAATGTTAATGTTTAAGATGCTAGCTTAATGATAACTTAACAGACGTAACTGTTTAATACTTCAATGTTGTTGAAACAGGAACTCTACTGACTCTAAATTCACCATAAATACCGGGTTGTCAGTCTGTAAGATGCTTCGCCAACTTTGTTATGCTACTTGTTTACATCATTACCCTTTCGCTGGTCATTAGCCTCAGCTCAGTGTTGTTAACGTGATGAACCAGCGTTCATGTGCGCAGAGACGAGCTGGAGCTGCTGGGGGGACATTACCATTTTCAGTTACCTTTATTTTTTGTGTCAAGATACTTTTTTCACCCCAATGATGAAAAAGAACCCAAAATGTACAACTTTCGTCTTTGTTTTTCGTTCAGGTTCATCTGGTTCTTTAGCCCAGCATCACCAGACTATTCAGACATGTGTCTTAGTCTGGGCCGTCTCATTTCATTTCCAAGGGGCGGTCTTGACTGTGAGGAGAACAGTGGATTCATGCAAAGATTTCAACACTGTTTGTTTTGAGTATTGAACTCATGAAACATAATGAGTCTGTAATTTGGATGTTTGATGCTCCATTCCTTTACAGCGGTCTCTCCTCCCCCCCTCCAAACTCATTGTTTTCCAGCCTCAGTGTTGCGTAATAAGAAGAGAGAGTTCGTCATGAGCTTCCTGTGGTTTCGCCCTTATATAAGACGACAGGATTTAAGACAGTTGGTATGTTTTTACGTGTGCCAGCGGTTCTCCGGCTGAAGTCCTTGGAGACGGTCCAGGCTGCATTCGGTCCCAGAGAAAAAAACAAGCCTGCATGTTAACCGTGTTTAACAAAGTGAAACCAGCGACAGGAAATTGAAAAACGAATGGATGAGTTTGATAATTTCATAAATGTTTAGTTGAAACATGAAAATCAAGGTGTGACCTTGTTCCAGTCGTCTTTTTTTGGACGCTGTGTTTCCTTTTGGGAGAATAAAAAGTGTGTCCTGTGACAGCAGGACAGGAAGTGTGTGACAGGATGTTTGACCCTTCAGAAGCGTTCGCATCATAGTGTGTGTGTGTGTGTGTGTCTGTGTGTGTGTTTACAACCAGGGTGGGAAATTCCTGCCCCAGCAGCCAGATGTTGCAGCACTCCCCAGGACGGTTTGGCTGGGAGCCGATGCTCCTGATCTAAACATCCAGCTAAAAAATACAAAATACTTTCTTAAAACTGCTGTAAAAAAACATTGATTCAGACGATTGCATGTCCATAAATGCAGTCATCTGAACTTCCCTGAAGGTTTTTTTCTTGCTGTAGTACGCTGCTCATGTCTAGATATATCTTAAAGTGTAATTACGGCCAAAAAATCATCCCATGGTCTTCTTCAGCATTTACATGCATCAAATAAGCCATGGAGAAGGATCAATCCGGGAATCCTAACACAGATGAGCTTGGGGCAGCACGGTGAACACATTCAGTCGTATTTTTTAACCACTAATACTGCTCAAAATAACACCAAACCTCTGCAGTAGCATGAGAAGAGTCCCTACACAGAAAACAAAGCAGCAATGGGCTCCTTCCTTTTGGATTGACTTTAGTGATTGACTTGAATGGACTTTACTACGAAAGGAGCTGGTACAGGGGCCAGTTGGTAAGTCTTTCAAAACACTCTTTTAATAAACTCTGGGTTCACTTACTACGTTGTTGGTGCTTCTTTTTCTGTGTAGGGACTCTTCTCATGCTACTGCAGAGGTTTGCTGTTATTTTGAGCAGTATTAGTGGTTAAAAAAGACGTTTTATTGCCTTCACTGTACTGCCCCGAGCTAATCAGGGTTAGCCATGTCCGGCTGTTAGTGACTCTCTGGGATTTCTCCGTTAATAGTTGTTACACCAAATAAACTGTCTCGATGGCTTATTTGATGTATTTAAGTGTCAAAAAAGACCATGGAATGATTTGTCAAAGTGGCAGTGTCTGATGAGTTCTGACCAAGCCCCCCCCCCAGCAACTTCCTGGCTGATCCAATAAGGAAGTGCCAAAAACTGCAGTTCTCTGAGTGTCCTCTAAGGGCAAGTTTCATAACAGAGCAGTTTCTCATTGACCCCCATGTAAACAGCATCATTAAACCTGTTTAAGGCCTGGTACAAAAAAAACATTCTTGTCTGTATGTTTAGGTCATATCTCCATGACAACACTGACGGGGGTGAATTATTTTGTACCAGGCTAGTTTTTATTTTATTGGAGGTTAAAGCTTATGAATAATTAGGGGCGTGGCCTCTTGAGTGACAGCTGGCCTCTGGCCCTCACTTCTCCTCAGAGGTAAACGTCAGCCAGACGGACGTATCTCCCTCCCCCCAACGTCACATACGTGCCCTTTTTTGGTAAGAGGAAATGAGGCGGAGTCAATGTCTGACAAGATGGAGACTCCCAGAGGCGAGGACGATTGGATCCAGTTAAGAGAACGGACCTCGGGGGGTATGCTACATCCATTTTTTTATACAGTCTATGGTTAGGACATTTAAAGAGCTCGTCCTCGGCCAAAGTCACACTCTTTCTCCCAAGTTTCGTGAAAATCAGAACAGCAATGCTTTTGTTATCCTGATGACAGACTTGGTGGAGCTAAATGTACCTTTGCTGCAGGTGTCTTTGGTCAAACCTGCTCAATCTCAGCAGAACAGTGAGAAACGTCTACATGGATGCCGTCGGCCTCTTTGGTCTTCATCAGTGTATGAGGTGTTTTCTCAGCCTCGGTCCGGCTGCTCTGTCTGATCAGGATCATATCCACAAATCTGCATGACCCTTAAGCCCACAAAACAACAAGTGCAGCACAGTTTGTCTTTGAAATACTTTGTCCACCTCGCCGAGTTTTACTGTCAAAGCTTTCACATTCCTGTGAGGCTCAGCGGCTGCAGGCGCTGACCTTTAAGGACCGGACGGAGCCACGACAGACCACCGAGAGCTGTTCGACAAATGCTCCTTTCTCTCTTATCCCTCTTCGATGAACTTTAAGGACTCTGAGCTTGTTTGCAGCCGATCTGAAGAGCTTTCATCACGTTTCAGGACAACAAGGGAAACTTTGTTCTCCAGAAACTCCATGATTCAAACAGATGAGGAAGGTGTTGGACTTTAAATGGGTTACAGGTTGTCTTGTGACTGATTTAGAGTAATGTTTCAGTCTAAAGACACAGTCTGCACGTACAGTAAAGGTCAGTGTCTGATCGTTTCATGGTTTTGATGGATCAGATATGATAACTTTTGATGTCGAAGCCTCAGTGAAACAATGTGAGCTGGGTGTGAACCAGAAGGCCTTTTGTCCCAACCAGGTTCTTTTTTGCAGACTTTAGACAAAAACACTGCACTTATAAATACAGAGTTGTAGGGGTGCTTGAAATCCTTGAAAATGCTTGAAAATTTTAATGGTGTGTTTTGAAGGTTTGAAAAGTGCTTGAACTTTGGATAAAGTGCTTCAAAATGCTTGGAATTATATCTGCATTTCTTTCATAACAAATAGTTTCTTATTTCTTAATTTCTTATGAGCTGTTTTCTCATCTGAACCCTGGAAGACGTCAGGAGAATCAGGTGCAGAGTTTCTCAGACTTGTTTTCTTACTGGACACTTAAGTTCAGGGCGAGGGATAGCGCCTGGGTAGAGAATGCAGGAGATAGGCGCGGCCACAGAGTCGGTTTGTAATCTGGTCAAAAACCGTCTCTTGGCGCTCCTTGAGTCCGTCTGATCATTTTAGCGTCGACCCATAGCGCCGGAAGTTCCTGAATCTCATCGTCTCTCCAGTTGGACATTTTCGTTGGCGTCTTCCTGTAAATCACCTTCTTCACCCTCAGAGGTTTGTTTTCTTAATGACAGAAACGTCATCGACACGCCCACTCACTCGCTGTAAATACACGGGAGAATGAGTGCCTGTGTTCACACATGAACGCACTTTGTTCAGGGAGCTGGAAGACTTAACTCTGCGTGAAGTTCTCACATACAGCCCTGCCGGGTGATGTCTGGAAAAGTTCAGATTTGCAGTGTATGTGTGAAAAAAGCTTTAGACTATATGACTCGTCTAAGTTTCATCTTCGGTTTAAACATCAAGGAAATTGGCCAAAGGAACAGCCCTGTCACCAAATACTTTTACTTTACAACAGACTCTGTCACGATGTTAGCCTCCAGCTTCACCAAGTCTGCTTTAAAGAACTGAAATACACTTATCCAGGACAAATGAACTGTATTTCACATCAATATTTGGTATTTTTTTCCTGATCTGCTGCACTATGAAAGAGACACCAAATCTTTTCTGTCACTAAAACAACAAACAGTCTGGTTTTCAGTTTGTGTGAGCTCCATCAGCCTCTCTTTACTCTGCGGTTGGACTCAAGCTTTGGGTTAACCGCAGAATCCTGCTCATTTTTGTGTGTTTACCTGTGTGTGTGCGTGTGTGAGGTTCATCAGAGCATAAACTGGTCTGCAGGTCAACAAGAGCCTGAAGAAGACGGACTGCGTTCTTGAGTCAGACGGTTAAATAAAACATGAGGGACACTAAACTTCAGCAGTGACTGGTGCACGTCTTCAGGCTGATTACTGTTCGTTCGTTTCCATCAAATCAACAACATATGGCTCCTTTTACCCGGCGATCATCATCATTATTCACCATTTGAGTTAATCAGTTGTATCTCAGATTAAAACGGCGTCTGTAGTTTGTGCTGTTGAACCAGGCTGTCCATATAGATTGACAAAGATTGTGCAAGCAGCCAATAATGACTCATATTTGCGCTTGTTGTTAGACGGTGGGAGTACACGACAAAGTTAGTTGACGTAGTTAAAGAGCCCTAAACTCATGGACTCTCTTTTTTTTCTCAACCTAACCAAGTAGTTTCTGTTTCACAACGTTCTCTTATATGTTTTACTCGTCGTAAAATATCAGAACTGCTGTATGAAGATGTGTGGACTCAAGACGAGTTAAAGGGGAGGATGTGGGAACACAAAGAAGTCTGATGAGCGAATAAACGATGGACAAAACTCCCAAAATAAGAATCAAACTGTTGTCTCTTTCATTGGAGTCTCAGTGTTAACATGTTGCTCACCCTACATATAGTCAGTGTTAGCATGTTGACAGTCAGTCAGACCCCCCCCCCCCCCCCCCCCCCGCAGCAGCATCTGGAGGCTGAATGAAAGGACCCGCGCCGGGCACTTGTCTCTGCTGTGTGTCCCCTCTCTCTGTTGATTCTCTGAAGGACAAAGGAGGAGGAAGAAAAGTGTGATCAGCACACACACACTCACCCATCACACACTTCTACACACAGCCATTGAAAGGCTCCCAGTCTGGTTGGATTTAGTGACATATGTTGTCATGGTGCAGATCATTTAGATCTTTAGAGGTTTCTGATAGTCCCCACAACATGGATTTTGAAAGCCTTGAGTTGGGTTTAAGACCTCCAGAGTCCCGAAAACACGTTTCAACAACATATAATCAAGTATACATTTATTCAAATTGTTGGGTCTGAATGGAAATTATTTGAAGTATAGAGCTCAAAGAGAGCAGCACAGTGCACAGTGGTATTGAAGTTTGTGGAGGACTTACATGGTGCGTTCGATGACTGGATCTCGACTTTATGCAAATGAGTCCATCAAGAATGACACAGCTGGCTTACAAAGCTTTGACCGAGCTGTCAAACTAGTTTTAAAACACAAGACTCAGCAGTGGTGTTGGTTATTTCTCACATTAAGTCTTTTTTCTGAAATAAATTTTGATGGCTTGTTTAGACTGAATAACAGGAAGTTTATGACCGGCCCGCCATGTTGTGTCCAGTTTGAAACTGTGAAACTCAGGTGCATTCCACAGTAAGGTACATCACCGACCGGCGGTCAGTTGAGTGGAGCAGAGCGTCCACTAGTGTTGTCTAAACCTCTGGTTGAAAGGCACCGTTAGACCAAGCACTGCCGCTGGCCACCAACTTGCTGTCGGGCTCATTTTCTGTGACCAGTGAAGCATGAAAGGATGGTGGAATTAGCAAGCTAACTAGCTAACTAACTAGAGGACAGCTGGCTTGTAGTTCCTCTTGTGCTGGGAGAGTCCTCCTCTTAAGTAGGAGATAAAATCCCTCAAAATGGCATTCTAAGAACTACAATCTTTCCTGGTTCTTGTGGCGCGGACACAATGGAAAGGGGTATCTTGGAACAATGAAAAGTTGTCATGTCTTTTCTCACCACTACTCAGTGATGCAGTCCCCACCCTGCAGGAACGATGATAAAGATTTTGCATTTCCTAAACGTTTTGGCGTCTTGTTGTATATTTGAGGTTGAGGATATTCTCTGTAGACAAGGCGTGGCAGCCTGAGGACTAACTCTGATTTATTGGCAGTTTCTTTAAGACCTGGAGATAACCTTCTGCTACTTAAACCAAACTACATTTGACCTGCGATCAAATGTGATTAGTCTCAGTTTAGCTCTGCAGCAGCGTCTGTCAGCCTCCACAACACCAACAAACCACTTCATTCAATTAAACGTTGATTAGAGCAGAAAACCTCCATCCATCACAGCAGCTAAACGACCTGCCCTCTGCAGACATGAGAATGATGGGGGTGGACATGTCGAGGGACGTTGTGCACTACAGTAACGTTCAGACAAAGACACGGCTTAATGTGTTGGTAATCGCTGGAAACTTTTAACCATCCAAAATCCAAAGTTATTGAGATTTGAGCGCAGTCATAACTAAACAATAAGTCCAGACAGTTAAAGGCTGCAACTACGGATTATTCATTCATTCATTCATTCATCTTATAGTAATGATAAATTAGTTTTCTCAATTAATCATTTTGTCTATAAAATGAGTCCCAACAGTCCAAAACCCAAAGATACTCAGTTTATTATCTCAAAGGACGAAGTAAAGCAGCACATTTTAAAAGCTGGAACTAGGAGATGTCTTGGTATTTTTGCAGGAAAAAAAGTTCTTAACGGTTGTTAATCAACAAATGATTCTTCAGCTCTAAATCAATTCAGTTCAAGTGAACGTTCTGCTGTTGGACTGCAGAACATGCATTCACACCAGAAAAGGTGTAGAATTGTGTTAAAACATCGGTTCTCCTATTCATTTGGATCCAGGTAGTGCGCTTAGGCTGCGGCCAAAAAGCTTTAGTGATAAATGAATAAATCACCTACCGATCACACAAAACATAACAGAGTGTGACGTTGTGTTTCACGTGTCGTTACTCTGTCCTCATGCACCAGTTCAAAACACACTGTTTGGTCGCGGCCTGGTAGGTTATTTAAAGCAAATGGGGCGTGCTGCAACAGGGTGTGAAGTGTTGCTGCACTGTGCCCGATCCTGAATCCGTGTCAGTGACTGCGCTGCGGTTCGTCTTGTCTTCTGGATGTTTGAGGCTCTCCAGAGGAGGAAGCAGCTGCAGCGGCCACACCAAATCCAACACTCCGCCCCACCTGAGTCCACGCCCGTCTGCCTATGGTGCCAGGACAAGGACCCCAGTCAGCCGGGCAGGAAACAGACCCCCACCCGTCCCCTGGCCCCTGGCCCAAGAACGCTTCCTCTGATGGGGGGGGAAAGCGGTCGCTGGCTGCAGCCCCACCTTCTGCTTATCGAAGCTGCTGCTTTGTGTGTTCCCATGGGGGGTTGGAGCGCTCGTTTTGCTCCTTAGCGTTTCCCTGAAAAAACAAAACCCCCACCCTCTTCTGCTGCACAATTAATTCGAAAGAAAGAGAACAACCGACCAGAGGAGAGGGTTGTTCTGAAAACCAAAATCTGTTGGATTTGGACTTTTGATCGGATGAAGCAAGACATTCAGAGACGCCACATTGTCGTTGTAGTGGGATTTATGAGGGGTCTTTTAAAAGTATTAAAAGTTAACACATCAATTGAGCAACATTGAAAAGTATTGAGTACATTGAAAGTCCTTACATTAGTATTACATTTTGGTAAGAGTAAATGAGGAGGAGTCAAAGTCGGACAAGATGGCGACTTCTGTAGGAGAGTACGATTGGATCAAGTTGAGAGAACGGACATCGACGGAGAGGTTACGTACTTTTTATACAGTCTACGGTTTAGACTCTGACTGTAATCGGGTAAATAAACCAAAACAATGAACTGATACAAGAGGAAGATAATCAGAATAATCAGTCATGATTGTTAGTTGCAGCTCTAGTGTCCGTCTGTTGTCTCTGATCTCTGGAGTGTGTCGTGCTTCTGAGACCTGTACTTTGTTATATAATAATAATAATATAATTATATATATATATATACATATATATGTATATGTATATATATGTATATGTATATAATGGTGTGTATGAAGGCAGCACTGTGTGGGTTTGTGTTTGTGTATCTGCTGCTGCAGGAGGTGTTTCAGTTTCCTGCCATTTACAGCTGATCTGGACTTCCTGTTTCCTGCGTGAGCCTCGAGACAAAAGCTCCTTTACACCAAGAGAAGAGGAAGAAAAAACATGTTAATCTTTCATTTGGATTTTACCCTACAAGTTAATGTTTTCACTGAAATGATTCATCTGCAGCATTTAGATTATTCATGTCACATTTAAGCATTTTTATCATCTCCAGTTGGTTCCATGCAGATATTGGTTTTGACATATTGTACATTTAATTTTATCATTTGGATTTTGTTAAAGTCAACACATTTTAGTGAATTCCAGCATTATTTTTTTTCATCCTTCAATCGTCGTCTCTTCAGTTCAGTCAGTTTTTTCCGTCTTCATATCATTCTTGAGTTTTTATTCAAAAAACCTCATAACGCTCGTCTTCAACAGTTACTTTTATTTCGTTTTAGTCGTGTTTTCATTTTTTCAAAAAAGCATGTGAATGATAAAAACTTGAATTGTCATCTATTAACCGTTACATGAGAAACATTTGCTCTAATAATATGAATCATACGTATTTACAGTATATTAAAGTCATTGAACGTCTTATCAGATGAGGAAACAGGTGTCATTCCCCTGCACAAACTCTCAATCTGTACATGAATCAGATTCTTTTAATTTCTGGTGAATTCCTTCAATATGTCCGCCTCACGCCGGCCTGGGGGAGGGGGGCCCAGGGTGAGGAGGGTCTTTGTTGATGAAGAATGGGAGGGGTCGCCCGTAGCGAGCCGGCAGATGGCCGATAGGACGAAAGGACAAAAGTCTTAGCTGCAAGACACAGAGCAGGAGGACGGAGGGAAGATGGGGGAAGCATGGGACTGTTAACACTGTTCTGCCTTTACTGATGCTGTGACACCTGTTAAAAGGATTTATTATTTATTATTTATAGATTTACAAATTTTACATATAGTATATAGTTGATAACAATCACTGAATTGTAAAAAAGGGGTTGGATTAATTAAGTGAAAACTTCTTCCGACTTCTTTTCAGGCAGAGATAATTGTATATATGTTGTTACATGTTTTTTTCCCTCCTATTTGTGAACTAATTTAATTTTGTATAGTTTTGTATAACTTGTTTTTTTCCATGTATGTCTAAAATAAATTTGTTAAAACATTTTCTTTAAAGAAATTAACATCGGAGGCTTCATCTTTAAAGCTCCTGATGTTTGTGGAGTTTTTTTAAATAAACGATAAGTAATTGAAATATATTAAAAGTAAAGTCCATGTCTTAGTCTGTAAATGAAAAATAAATCCGACTCCACGTTTACGCATCAACGCTGAAACATTCCTCCGTCATTAAAGTTTTCACAACAGAATTGATTTTCTGCGTTTTTCACATCCGTCAAAATCCATTTGACCATCAGACCCAGCGGATATTTAAACGCCATCAAAGCATCTGATAAACGGATTGATTCACTTCGTCTCCAACATGAAACACTTTACGACAAAGTGTCATAATTCAGATTAACAGGTCAGACTTCATGTTCAGGATGATGATGATGATGATGATCCGGTCAAACAAACACTGTTGATGTCTTGTGTGAAACCAAAAGTCAGTGGAAGCATTTTAACGTACGTAACAAAACATATTTACTTTTACTTTGAACCATCTTGTTTTTTAAACTGAACAAGCAGTTTCGCTGGT
This sequence comes from Echiichthys vipera, assembly GCF_963691815.1. Lineage (NCBI taxonomy): Eukaryota > Metazoa > Chordata > Actinopteri > Perciformes > Trachinidae > Echiichthys > Echiichthys vipera. The sequence goes on along the minus strand of NC_139844.1, from coordinate 5,375,240 downwards.
GTGAAAACGCATTGAAATAAACGTAACTGAAAAAGCAGTTCAGTCTTTACTTTTATCGTTATCTTATCTGTCATTTTATTATTAGTACTTTGATCTCCTATTTTAACTTTGTTTCTGTCAAGCTCTTTATTTGTTACTCTCATTATAGCTTTTAAATCTGTTTTATAACTTTATCATTGTATTTTCTCACATGCATTGGTCTTTAAATGTTGTTTTTTTTAATGTTTTTATGCTCTACACGTCTTCTTTGTTCATCTGTGAAGCACTTTAAGCTGAACTAACTTGTGCGAAAATGTACAAACAAAGACTATTTAAGGAAACCGTTTGTGTCCTCATAAATCCATCTTTCTCTGACCAAGTGGTTCGAGTTTAAAACCATAAAAACCTCATATGAGTCTTTTTGGATGACGATAAAAAGTTAGTTAGTTTTCAGGTGACTTGTTGAGTCTGTGTTGAAATAACTTCATACGTCCGTGGTCCCTGCATCGGGGCGTGCCAGCTGTCGAGGTTTCCCCTCAGCTCGCCCCTTCTTGTTTCAATAACCCGGTCAAAGGTCACTGATGCGTTCAGGGGCGGCGATGCATTGTGTTCCAACCTCCTTGGGACGGGATGGGAGCCGCCCTCCCTGAAGCTCAACGCCACTGCGACCTCTGACCTCTGACCTCTTAGGAAATGAGCCTCTCAGCTCTGCATCGTTCTGCAGAAGACGTCTGAGTCTTAATTTGTGACTTGATGTGTTTTATATTTACCTGGCTCTGAATCATTTAACGGTCCTGCAGCTGAACAGGTGAAACAAGTCTTCTGTCTCGATCTGGATTTTCTCTGACTTGTCCCGGTCACGTTGATGTTTTGACTTGAAATCGTCTATTTTTCAGTGTCAAGTCTCAGTCTTCTTACAGGAGTTTTGACTTGGACTTGTTGTCTCATGGTCATCAAGGCCCAGACATGTCTTTGTCTTGTCACCGTTTGACTCGTGTTTTAACTCAAACTTGTACTGGCTTTGTGGTCTTGACAGTAAATTCTTTTGTCTCTCGTTTTGATTTGAAATTGTCTTTGTCTCGAGGGCATTTTGAGTTGTCTCATCTCAGACTTGTACTTTTCTCTGACTTATTAGCGTTGAGTCTCAGACTTGATTTTGTCTCGTGGGTTTTTGGCTCATGTTGACTCGTGTTTTAACTAAAACTTGTCTTGTCTAGTATATCCGTCATTCCTTCTCATATCTCAAGGAACCATTCGTCCGATCGACTTCGACTCTGCCAGTGTGTTGTTGAAGAAGAAACGAAGCGCGGTGCTGAGTGTGAAGTCGATCGGACAAGCAGTTCTCGAGAAGCTGCGCTTTTGGGAACGTTTTGATCGTTCTGAATGGCCGTGCCTGAAAAGTTACCCCAGTAATTTGCCAGGAACTGTGTGTGAACGAGGCTGGAAGGGATGAAACGGTTCCTGAAATAGATGCTTCCTGACTGACGCTTGATTAAAAATAAAAAAAGACATTAAAGAAACAAAAGGAGAGAAAATGACTCGACGTTCCAGAATACGAAAATAAACACAAGACAGAGTGAAGTCTGGTTTAAGGAGCGGAGGCGTCATGGAAGAGAGGAGGGAGGGAGGGAGAGAGGTTTATACAAAAGCAAAGTCTGTGTGCTGAAACTCATGAAGCCCCTCCCTCCCTCTGTTCTCCCCCAACAGATGAGCTGGGGTGAGGAGAGGGTGAGAGACATCGACAAACATAGAGAGAGAGAGAGAGAGAGAGAGAAGGAGGGGGAGCAGTTGGAGGCGACGGCTTCAGTAGTAAAGAGAGAGAGAGGAGGCATGAAGGAGCTGCTGAACTTTTGTTTCTGAAGATAAAAACAGGTAAAACTTTATCCACTTTTATTCCTCTCTATTAACTTTTGGTCATGTGTGGAAATGCAACGTCTGCATTTCTTTATTTAGTAAGTTTGTTGTGTGTGTGAGGATGGTTTGCAGTGTGAGCAGCAGCGTGCCGTGCACACGTTGATTTGTTTTAGACAAAGAAAATGTTTTCAGGACGTCCTCAAGAAAAGGAAAAACAGTTTTCTGAAATCTGAGGAAAGAAGAGGAAAACCTTCAGAAAAACACACCAACCTTTGATTTTCGTCACCTGCTACTGTTGTGGCCAATCAGAGAGGATCTCTGGAGTTCAGGTGACATCAGTCTCAGCTGATGTGATGCAAAATGTTGGGGAGAGCAGAGCGAGTGTTATGGATGTATAAAAGAACTGGATACAGCATAGGAGGTGGAGCTACGTTCATTCCTCAGTGGAGCATGAAGCCAAAAAAAATTCAACTTCTTCAGCAATAAATACAAGATCAAATTATTTAACTCTTCTTGATTAACGGGACTGGTCAGGTGGTTTGTTTTCACAGAAACCATCTGAAAAGGAAAGGTCAGGCACTTTCAAAAAACATACGTGGCAGCTGATTGGATGAACCACCTGTCAATCAAACTCAGGAGAGAAAACATCTTCAGTGTCGTTCTGATCGAACTGACGGTATTGCAGCATCTAAGCTAATCTCTTTAGGAGCCGCCGTTGTTGTTGTTTTGAACGAGCGGCCGCCTCTCGTGTCGTTGTCGTCCTCAGCTGCCAGTAGCTCCTCACAGGATGCTGATTGGTCGTATGACTTGACATCACTTGGAGCCTCATGAGATGGATTTTCATGTGACTTGTGATCTCGTGTTATGGCGAGAATTCAGCAGCTGTGAAGCTGAACTTCTAGGTAATCTTTTAATGAAATTGTGTCCTGATGCACAATAATGTGATCTAAACTGATGACTCTGAAAAATACGAATGAGATATTTTGAGTTTATATTCTGCGTGCTGTTTCATGATATATTGTTATCCAGATATGAAATGATCTTTATTTGATAAAGTCTGGACGTATCCAGCTCTACTTCTAGTCTTTCTAAATGTTATCGAACAGAATGGATCAAATTCTGATAATAACACGAGTCACATCACAGAGGTTCAGCCGCTCCAGAAAATCATTTACAGACGTCTCTTTCACACTTGTGCTACGTTCACGTTACAAGCAAATGTGAAAACATATCTGTTTTCAGATGTTTACACAATCACGCTTCTGAAAAGTAAATATTTTCTGGTTTCTTTCCTCCTCTCTGAAAATAAACTGAATATATTTGACTACATTCACATTTCAGCTTAACGCTCGGATCTTTAGTTTAGTAACCGTAGCAACAGCCCCACATGGGTCGTTTTATTTTCTATTTGATGCCTAAAGTGTGAACATCCAGCATCCATCTCAGGTGTTTACATCACAGATGATTTACTCGTCCAATTTGAAACAACGGTTTCTGTTTGAGCTTAAAAAAGGTAAACATCTAAATCTGTATCGCTGTGGACGAATATAAACTTCTCTTTGACTTTATTTTCTCATTTCTGTCTCATGCTGATGATGTCATTTTGCTCCAGGTGGCGATGGGAAACGCAGACAGTCACAGCAGCTTCGTCTCTCCCTCCAAGTCGTCCTGCTCGCTCAGGTTGTCCTCCAGGAGGGACGAGGTGCCATCGGCCCGCAGCTGGTGGAGGAGCAGCAGCCAGGAGGGCAGCAGGAGCCGGGGCAGGACCTACCAGAACCAGCACGCTGCAGGCCCGCCATACACCTCCTGGCGTTATGAACACGCCCCCAAATCCACCAGAGGCGGCTCCAGACTGGGCACTGGATCCCCGCAGAGATTCACCAGAGCGAACCAGTTTGGTTACTTGGAGAATGTCAGTGGGAGTAACGGGATGTGCGGGGAGCGGACTACCCTGGAGAGCGGCGGCAGCCCGAAGGTGCTGCTCACCAAAGATGGCAGCATGAGGGTGGAGTTCACCAATGCCAGGGGAGTCGCCATGGAGCCGCAGGGGCTCCACGTCGCCGCCGCCACCGCCCCGGTTGCAGAACCCTCCCTCCGCACCAGTAAAGGCAGCTCTCTCAGCTCTGATGGCTCCTGGTACGACTCACCGTGGGGAACCGCCGGCGAGCTCACGGACAACGTGTTCATCTGTGGGCCGAGTGTGGTGAACAGTGGCGGGTACACCACCTACTGCTCCACCCGCACAGAGGAGACCGCCACCACCAGCAGCAGCTACAACGCAGTCTTTTCTGCTCAGGTGGACATCTCGCCGGGATTTAACTCCGGCGTCCTCTCTCCCGCCGCAGAGACCGATGAGTTCCCCTCCAGCCCCGGATACAACACCTGCTCATCCGGGCGCACGGAGGACAGCGGCATCGGAGACTCTGTGATCCTGCAGGCGGAGCTGAGAGACTTTAGCCCGGCTTCGCCTTCCTCCGCCTCGCTGGACAGCGTTTACCACAACACACTGCCCGCCTTCCCCACTGCCGACGCCTCTCTGCAGCAGAGGACCGGCTCCTTTTCTGCGCTGCTGCTGGATAATGTCATCCAGGAGGAGGAGAGGTCAGGAGGAGGCGTGGAGCAGCGTTACTCCTCTCTGACGCTCCCCTGTCGCAGGGCCGAGCCCACCGCTGCCATTACCTCCGCCACAGTCACTGCCACCGCCGGGAACAGCCGCAAAGACTTCCTGAAGAGTCGAATCAGACGACTCAGCGACTGGACAGGAAGTATCAGCAGGAAGAAGAGGAGGATCCAGGTGAGTCGGGGGGAATGAGTCATAGTTGTGCACATATAGAAGATTTAAAATACCTAAAAAAGAAATAATAAAGCTTATCAGGCAGTAAATTCGTGCATAAAATGAGTTTGATTTGTTTTTATTTTAAATATTCATGTAGATATAATTGTCACAGTTACTCCAGCCTTTGTGTATAATATAATATATATTTATATTCATGTCATGTCTATTCATGTATGGTGATAATTCAGCATTAAATTACACAATTATTTATTTGTTTAAGCATTTTATTTTTTTTAATTTAGTTTTAGCCTATATTGACTGTTGGACATTTTTGTGTTAAAGGGCAGTAAAATGAGTTTTATTTCCCTCTGGTGGAGTGTCAGACTTATTGATCAATAATAAAAATACATTAATAATAATAACAACAGTTATAATAACTTTATTGGATAAATAAATTAAAGAGATTCTGATTCCTCCTCAGGAGCCATATAACAGCGACACCAGCGATGTTTTCATCGACAGGCTCCACTCTGAGTTGGTCGAAGGCAGCCCACTGTGGTCCTCCAACCCTCTCCACAGTCTGAACCAGAACCAGTACCAGTACCCAGCAGTCCACTGCGGCTCCTCCAGAAGCCTGAACCAGAACCAGAGCAGCGAGGTCCAACGGCAGAACGTCTACGACAGCTTCATGCAGGAGCTGGAGACGGGCTGCAGCAGCATAGCCGACCGGACCGAGCCGTCAGAGGGCGACGGAGAAGAGGAGGAGGAAGAAGAAGAGGAAGAGGAGGAGATGGATGGAGACGGAGATGTGGAGGTGGGAGGAGGCGAGCAACTGGACGTCCTGTTTGAGAAGGAGCAGGGCGTGGTGCGACGGGCCGGATGGCTCTCCTTTAAAGCTCTCATCACCATCAGCAAGGACAGGAAGCTGGAGCTGGTGGCTCGCCGCAAGTGGAGACACTACTGGGTCACTCTGAAAGGTACGTCCCTGAACACAACATGTTGACAGAAAAATACAAAGGAGTTCATGTTTAGGTCAATACTCAGGCTTCTGTTAGGATATTTTACTGTTTTTAGGTGTTTAAAGGTAACATAAAGCTGTGTGACGCCTGATAGTTCAGAGAGAAACAGGAAAGGGAAGAAACAAAAAATCTGGTTATTGTGGACTACCTGAGGAATACTGGATGTTTCTGTGCCCGCAGGCTGCTCTCTGCTGTTTTATGAGACATACGGGAAAACCCTCAGAGCTGAGCGGGAGCTTTCTCCTTGCTACGCTCTGCTGGCTGACGACAGCATCGTCCAGGCCGTCCCCGAACATCCCAAGAAAGAACACGTCTTCTGTCTGAGCAACTCGCACGGAGACGTCTACCTCTTCCAGGTGAGACAACCAAGAATAATTATTTCATTTATTCAGGCTGTCTTCATCCTCTGTTCGTACGTTTAACCACAAAAATCAGCCGGTGGAACAGTGGTTAGAGCAGAAAAGAGTAAAGAGGCTGAAGGTCCTTGAGGAAGCGGCCGCGGATTCAACTCCGACCTGCGGCCCTTTGCTGCATATCCCCCTCTCTCTCTCACCCCATTTCCTGTCTGTCCTACATAATAAAGGCTTGAAAAACTGCCAAAAAAGAAGAATCTTTAAAAAAAAGAAAATCTGTAATCCACATATTTATATTACATTACTGTAGAAATTATGTCTGGAACAAAGAAGGAAACCAGGAGACAGTATAAGAGCACCAAATCCACGGATCTTAACCGTCACCTTTTGTCATCTAAACGTTGCCAGTGTTTATCTGCCTTTATGAATATGGAGCGAGACGACTCGCTGAAATTTTCTGCCGCTGCGCTTTCATTTTTATTTAATTATAAAATGTTTATTATATTTATGCGGAGGACACCGGTACTTTTGAGGTGAATTATTTTGCATACCACAAAACTTTCGCTCCCCTACCCTCAGCCCAAATTTTAGCCAGAAAAAACCCTGTTAACCGCCATCTTTTGTCACATTTTTACGGCGTTCGATAGGACATCATATTTTCTACCATATCATATGAAAACGTTTATTCATTATTGTTTATTTATATTTGTGATGCAAACTTGAGCAAGAATCAAATTAACCAATTTAAGTCAATTCTGACATCTTAGTTGAAGAAGACAAACATTTTAAACGTGGGTGTAAAACTCTGAGCTCTTGGAGTGTCCCTGAACGCACCACCAGTCAAACTAAGTATTTCTAAGGTGGTTTTCCAGGAAGTTCTCATTTCGTTCTGTCTAAATTTAAACCCTCTCAGTTTTCTCTTGATTGTCTGCCTTTTGAATGTGGGCTGCATGTCTCGTCTCTCCTCACACTCGGGTCTTATTTCAGCCCCAGAACAGTGTGAATGAACGGGACGCAGTGTTGGTGGAAGGCTGTGGTTTCTCTCTGCAGCACACAAACCATCAGCGCCACCACAAACATGCACAGAGCTCATTTAGAAACTCTGCATCGGTTTCACTTGATGACCACTGTGCACCACCAACACTGGAGGAAGCATCCAAGACCGATGTGGACAGTTTGAGACCTGCAGAGGAGACAAAGCCTTTTTCACTGGCTTCCTGTTTAGTACACCACAAAAGTAAACAACAAAAACGTGGGATATGCTTTAATTTGACTGTACTCCCTGATACTTAACGTCCTAGTATTTTCAGACTAAAAGTCCTAGTATTTTCAGACGAAAAGTCGTAGTATTTTCAGAGTAAAAGTGTAATATTTTCAGACTAAAAGTCGTAGTATTTTCAGACTAAAAGTCTTAGTCTTTTTAGACTAAAAGTGTATTATTTTCAGACTAAAAGTGTAATATTTTCAGACTAAAAGTGTAATATTTGCAGACTAAAAGTGTAATGTTTTCAGACTAAAAGTCGTAGTATTTTCAGACTAAAAGTGTAATTTTTTTCAGACTAAAAGTCGTAGTCTTTTCAGACTAAAAGTGTATTATTTTCAGACTAAAAGTGTGATTTTTTTCAGACTAAAAGTCGTAGTCTTTTCAGACTAAAAGTGTATTATTTTCAGACTAAAAGTGTGATTTTTTTCAGACTAAAAGTCGTAGTCTTTTCAGACTAAAAGTGTATTATTTTCAGACTAAAAGTGTAATTTTTTTCAGACTAAAAGTGTATTATTTTCAGACTAAAAGCGTAATATTTTCAGACTAAAAGTCGTAGTATTTTCACTGTTAAGGCTAAAGGTTTGTTTCTTTATGTGTTGAGAAAATACTCCTTCTGAAGTTAAATGAAGTCTTTAAAAAGCTTCTTGGAACAGCTGGAAAATGCATCCTCACAAAGCTGAAACCATGAAAAAAAATGTGGTTTTCACAGAACAAACACATGATGATGATGATTTATTGCTGACTCAAACTCAGTGTGGTATTAGTGATGCTTCGAAAAGTGTCACAACAGTATGAACCAGCTTAGTATATTGATCCCAACACTACAGGCTGCAGTAGTAGGTGTAAAACCAGATGCGACACGTTTCCTGTGTCCTCATCGTTGAGATTAATTCCTCTTTTTACGAGCTCAGAAAGCACCTCTTCACTCCCAGAGTAACTCTCACTGCTGTCAGCTGTTGAGTGTGTTTACAGACACACAAATCACACGCCGCTGCAGCAACCGCTCGTCTCCACGGTTCCCCCAAGGGTTCACCATGAAGTGTCGAGGAGCTGAAAGGAGCCGAGGACGGAGTGTGAAAGAGCCTCTTATGGGAGTCACGACACCCAGCTAATTACTGCAACAAATGTTCCTGTTTTACGACGACGAGCCGCTAAACAAAGACATTTGTATGTGTCATGAAATGTTCTCCGCATTCACCAGAAACCCCTGAAATATTTAGACCATCAGAGGACACGTTCTTCTGTTCTGCTCTTAAACAGGACATTCTCTCTCACTAGATGTCCTCTGGTTTAGGTGACAGGGTGCGCCTGGCAGAGTATGTAGGAGGCAGGACTGGGACGCAGATTAAACTGCGGTCACTTGGCCTCTCTCCCTTTACACGTTTTCATCTTCGCGTAAATCACCTCCTTGTTTTCTTCATGATTGTTTTCTTCAAAGTCTGTTCATGTCCATGTCGTCAGTGAACATTAACAGACTTTGACTGGGCTCACTGGGACATTAACAGACTTTGTACTTGGCTCACTGGGACATTAACAGACTTTGTACTGGGCTCACTGGGACATTAACAGACTTTGTACTGGACTCACTGGGACATTAACAGACTTTGACTGGGCTCACTGGGACATTAACAGACTTTGTACTGGGCTCACTGTGACATTAACAGACTGCAGCTTTCAAAACTTGAAACAAAAATAACCTGACTTCCTCTTCTTCACCTCCTCATCCTCTTCCTCTCGTCCAGGCCACCAACCAGACGGACCTGGAGAACTGGGTGACGGCGATCCACTCTGCGAGCGCCTCTCTGCTGGCGAAGCGTCAGGGGAAGGAGGACACGCTGCGCCTGCTGCGCTGCCAGAGCCGCTCGCTGCTGCACAAGGTCGACATGGACGGGAAGATGAAGAAGATGGCGGAGCTGCAGCTGTCTGTCATCAAAGAGCAGAAGAACAGGAAGGCTGTGGAGAGCCAGGTCAGTGCGTCCTTAACCTCCAATGATGTCATCATACAACAGTTTAGTTAGTTAGTTTACAGGTGTCGAGACATGACAGAAGAGCAAGGTGATTGGACTTTTTTATCTTAATTTCAAGATTCAGTAAAAAATAAAATGACTTGCAGAAAATAGACCCAATCAGCGAACAGCTTCTCTTAGAAGAGTTATCTTTCTGGCTCTATTTTTTTTATATACTCCATTTTTAGTTCGAATAAACTAAACGGCTCATCTTCCCGACACTTTCTGAGATGTTCTTGTGAGTTCTCGGTTCCAAGAAAACCCAGTGATGAAGCCTTTTGTTAAGTCGCCGTTTGGCGCCCTGCTGGCCGTGTCCGCCACTCTGAGGGGAAAGTCTTCCCGTAACAAACAGCCTGCAGGACGCTCTGGTTGATATCTGTTCCAGATGTGTCAGCCTGTTACCGGCAGCAACAACAACAAACATTAACTATCCCGCTAACGATGGAGCCAGATGATGTCATCAACCAGATGTTGAACACGAGAGAGCTTTCACTGCAGAGACTCTTTTAAAATAACACCATCTACTTATGTCCCAGTCTGAGCAGGAAACAGTGGAGGACTGAACCTGCCAAAATAAAAGATGAATATATTAATAATAACATATTATTTATTTTTAATAAACAAAAAAAAAATGACGTGCTAAATAAATAAAAATGCCATTAAATGATAAAGGGATTCATTAGTTAATCAAATGTGACATAAATTTATATATTACATTTTTTATTTTTCATGTAAAAACATTTCATCTTTTCAGATTTGCTGCTTTTCTTTTAAATAGTTGTTATATTTTACATTTGTTTTGTAATCATTTAAAAAAAATGAATCATTAAGTTTTATCTTTAATATTTTTTTATTTTGTTTGTTTGTTACATTTTTTGTTTGTTACATTTTTATCATTATGATAATGATAATAATAATGATGATGATGATAATTATAATAATTAGAATAATAATTACAATAACAATGATACTAGTATTAATAATGATATTAATAATAATGACACTATTATTAATAACGATAATGACAATAATAATAATGATTCTAATAAAATAATACTAATGATAATATTAATAATGATAGTAAAACAAATTAATAATGAAAGTAATAATGATAGTAGTAATAATAATAATAGTAATAATGATAGTAATAATAATAATAATAACACTTATAATGTACGATGCTGTGTGTAGATCCAGCAGTGGGAGCAGAACCTGGAGAAGCTGAACCTGGATCTGTTCCGGCTGCGCTGTTATCTGTCCAGCCTGCAGGGCAGCGAGCTCCCTAACCCCAAGAGCCTCCTCGCCGTGGCCAGCCGGCCCTCAAAGAGCATGCTGGGACGCCTGGGAGTCTTCTCGGTGTCCTCCTTCCATGCTCTGGTGAGAACCGTGGCAGGAAACAGGAAAGAATCAGAAGGGAATGAAGCTGTTCTCTAATGCGGTGTGTCCTCAGGTGTGCAGCAGAGACCAGGTGACACTGCGGCAGCGATGTCGCTCACTGTCAGGGGGAAGCGGCAGGAGGAAGGGCCTGCCATCCTCTCTGAGGCCTCTGGACGGGCTGAAGAGATGCAGCAGGGGCGCCACACACTCCACGGCCCCGGTAAACACCACACACACCACAGCATCACAGCCCTGTATCAAGGTCATTATAGGTCATAATTAATATGATTATAGAGAAAAACTCAAGTCTTAAATTCATTAGAAATTATCTGAGATCATGAAGTCAGATTTTCTGCTTTTCTTTTGAATTGCTGTTTTGTAACTTATTTTGGTACATTTTTTTCATTTTTTAACAATTTGAAATTATTTAGTTTTACTTTAAATATATATATTTTTTATGTCTTTTTAATTCTTTGTATTTTTTTTTCAAGATTATTATTATTATTTTTTATTTTATTTTTTTTTGGCAGTTTTCAAGCCATTTATTAGGACAGACAGGAAATGGGGTGAGAGGGGGGGGGGGCAGGCAGCAAAGGGCTGCAGGTTGGAGTCGAACCCGCAGCCGCTGCCTCAAGGACCTTCAGCCTATTTACATGGGGCGACTGCTCTAACCACTGTACCAATTCTTTGTATTTTTAATCTATTGTTACTTCTTTCCACGTATTTATTTCTGTGTATAATTATAAATAATTATAATCACAGAGCTGGGAGATTTTACAATTTACAAGAAAATTAATTTAAAAAATCTAGAAACTCGTAAATATCCTGCTTTTTTCACAGACACCTGTTTGTTGACTATAAAATGTTTTTACGGAGCAGAAACATGATTTTCTCTGAGCTTCTTCTCTGTGTGCGAACGTCTTATATGGTGACGACGTCCACACACTTTTGGCCAGATTTAGAGGCTGCAGCCCCCTGTCTGCCTTTAATCTGAGGAGGAGGAGGAGAAGGAGGAGGAGAAGGGGGAGGAGGAGGAGAAGGGGGAGGAGGAGGAGGAGAAGGGGGAGGAGGAGGAGAAGGGGGAGGAAGAGGAGGAGGAGGAGGACAAAGGAGGAATGTGAAGGAGGAGAGCAAAGAGGAGTTGAGTTGTCGGTGGAACAGCTGTCAGGGATTAAAACCTTTCTTCTCCCACGGTTCCTGTGTCCCTCCAACTCCTCCTCTATTTGTTTGAAACTTGGTGCGTTCAGGTGCCTGTGAGAGAGTTTGATTTCAAAGATTTTTTTTTTAAAACGAATGTATTATTTTTTATTTATTTTTAAGATTTGAATTCTTAATTTGAACTTTTCTTTATTAAAATAATTACAATAATGATAATAATAATAATAATTAACATGTGATTATTGTTTTTCTTCCATCAACTTTTTTTAAACTAAAATATTTTATTTCGTTTTTATATTTTTAAATGATTTGGTCTTTGGTGATTCAAACTTGTCTTAATAATAATAATAATAATAATAATAATAATGAACCTGTGGTGTTTAGTATTTTTATTTGCTCCAGCTATTTTATTTTCCTTAATTCACATGAATGAAGGAACGTAACTGAAAATATGAATATATGTGTATATATATATATATAGAAATATATATATATATATTTCTATATATATATATATATATATATATATATATATATACAAAAGTATGTTAAAGTGTTCTGACCTGCAGCTGATTAAATGTGTCTCCTCCTCAGAGACGGGACGGTGCCCCATCCACAAGGAGGGAGGCGCCCCCTGCAGGACGTCCTGCTCTGCAGGTGCATTCACTGACTCTTTTACCTGCATGTTCTTCAATAAACACAACAGCTCCACTGTAACAAGTATCCACTTATTGAATATTCATAAAGTCATGTTTTTATTCAACAACAAATTAATATTTAATCTGATCGGAGCTGCAGCAGTTTATCGATTATTTTATTAAAGAAAATGAATATGCAACTATTTCCATTCACAGGTTGAATACTTCTTAAATATTTGTTTTTTACTTACTGAGAGCAAATTTAAACTTTTATAATTTATGATGATAAATCAAATCTTTGATCTGCTCACAGTCCTGTCGTCGTTGTCGTTGTTGTTCAGGTGAGCGAGCGGCTGCAGCTGCCAGGGGTTTTCACTCTGAACGTCTGTCGACCCGACGCCTCAGAAGACTTCGGTGAGAAAAGAATGACACAAAACATGTTTCATAAGAATTAGAGATTAGTTAGATCAGTTGTTGAATCGACTGAAGGTTACAAGGTTTGGAAAGTACTTGAAGTCAATCAAATCTACGGACCGACAGGTGACACATTCTCCTTTAATGTGTTCTTTCTGTAGAAAGAAACATCATTTTGGTGTTTAAAGCACAATAACATCAACATTTACAGAATATCTAAAGGATTTCTCACAAATTATGACTTTTTATTGTAAATTCAGTCTAAAGGGTCTAAACCATTTTCCGTATTTTCTTGTTGAATTGAATGTTGTTGGTGCAGCATATCCTTGAAAACACTTGAATGTGGTGTTTTCAAGCTTTGAAAAGTGCTGGAATTTTGAGTCGTGTGTCCTGCCAACAGGTGGCATGTTTTGTAGAAACATAGTTTTGGTTGTTTAAAGCTCAGACACTAATTTAATGTGATGAATTAGTCAAATATGTTTGTACTCTTTATAAATATGTTATTTACCACAGCTGTAAGGTGCTGCAAAGGCTTGAAAATGCACCATGAAAAGCGTGAAAAGCATGAATTTGAATTTGGAGAAGGTGACACATCGGAGGAGACTTTCAGGTCCAGAACTGGTCAATATTGGTATAAAATATATATTTCATAATGCTCACTTCAACAAGAGTGGTTCACATAAAAACACCAGATCAATGTTTGCAACTCAGGATACAGAAACGTAAAATGAATTCATTAGCTATGGTTAATCGTTACCTGTTCTGTAAGAGAGCAGCAGCGTTTGAATGATTCCTATCATAGTTGTATTTGTTTTTAGGTGACTAAATATATGTTTTGTTCTCAGGTTTCGCCGTGACGGGGCATGTGGACGGAGCGGGGAAAAGTCACGTCTACGTCAGCGAGGTCAACCCTCTGGGACTGTCGGCCGGAGCAGGTCTGAACGATGTTTCTGCTTAAAGGGAAAGTCGGTTGTAGTATGCATATCCACTATTTTATTAGGTCGGAACATATTTATTCATTACTTGATGTATTGTCCTGTTTGTATTTAGTATTAACGGTTCTTTGCCAGCCTGTTAGGATTTTAATGCTGTATTTATTGTTGTTTGTCCGTCTGCTCAGGGACTTAGTAAAAGTAAAACATTTGTGAAACAAAGATCGGGAGATTTTGCAGAAAAAAAGTCCAAAGAATTAGCAGGGGAAAAAAGTCAGAGATTTTGTGAAAAAAAAAGTCTGAAGATTTCGTGAAAAAAAGTCAAAGATTTTGAGAATTTTTTTTGAAAGATCTTGAGAAAGATGTTGTTAGATTTTCACCGAAAAAGTCAGAAGCTTTTGAGGGAAAAAGGAAATCAATCTGTCCACATACTTTTGGCCATGTTTCCTAATGTCAAATAAACAATAAATTAAACTGACACCAGAGGGCACCACCACTGAACTAGACCTTTAATGTGAAGGGGCTCACAGAGACTTCCTGTTTGTTTGCCTTCAGGCCTCAGGGCAGGAGACGAAGTCCTGGCTGTGAACCGGGTCACAGTGTCGGGACTGGACCTGGACCTGATGCAGAGTCTCTTCAGCCAACAGAAGCTGCAGCTGCTGCTCAGCAGAGACCCAGAGGAGCCCCGAGACCTCTTCCAGACCCCAGCCCCTCCGGACCCCCACAGCTGGACCCTCTCAGGTACCCCACACACACACACACACACACACACACACACATTCACAGTCTTAAAGTGATGAATTTTAACTTTTAAATTACAAAAACATTCAAATCTGTACAAATGCACCAAAAGTCAAATTCAGCAGGTGTTGCATGTGTTATGACAATCTGTTTTACATTTAATCTGATTATAAATATAATCTGATGATGTCATTCACTGCAGACAGATTAGAACACTTTTGTAAATTTGTGAGTTTCTTTTCTCCCATATTTCTCACTTTAATCTCAGAGAGTATCCGCATTTCTTTATGATACATTTGTGAGTTTTTCTTGCAAATGCTATGACTTTTTAATCTCAAATATCCGAGTTTCTGGTTAACTTGCGTTATTCTCATAAAGAATACCTCAATGTTTATGGTTTGTCCGTTTTTCCCACGCACATTTACCACGTTTTTTCTTGTACATTTATGATTTCATAACCTCAGATATGTGTGTTTTTCTCGATAATTTACAAATTTAATCTTTAGAGAATATTTGTTTTTTTCTGGTAAATTTGTGATTTTAGTCTTGTTAATTGAATTATTTACTTTACTTAATTTACTCACTTTAAATTTGCTTCAAGCTCTGCGTTTTTTCTCCTCCAGCTCCCTTTGGAATGGGCCTAGCACTCTGTGTGTCTATTTGGTATATACTCTCCTTAAAAAGTACTCTTTGGGCTTTTCTAAGTACATTTCTGGTATTTTTATTTTGTTATTTTATTGTGACAGTTGAGCAGACAGGAAGTACAGGGAGATAAAGATGTTTATGATGTTTATGATATTGGAAACAGTGTTTAATAAAGAAGCGCCGGTGTTCAGGCCCTGCAGGGAAACTGGAAATCTTGGTATGAAATGAAAGGCTTTTATTGTGAAGGCAGGTCGATGCTCATTCAGACACAGTTAAGAGCAGCAGTGCAGAGGATTCTGTGAAACTAAGTTGCGATGTCAGATTAATCTGTCTGATTAATCACTTAGTATTTCTGTATTCTATAGATCGAAAGAACCAATCAGAACACATTTAAAATTTGATGCTGATTTCACAGATTCTCCAGACGACATCCCACTTCCTGTTTGTGACGACGTTTCATCCAAACCGTCTGAGGACAGCGAGCTGCAGAGACGGGTGAGAAACACTAAAACATTAGGTCGCATCGGTCGATCGTTATTTATCGATTTAATTTGACAAAAAACCTCAGTTTTCCACACAGTTTATTCTTCATGCACTTTGATTTTAGTCAAGGAGTTTCAATAATAACTCCCATGATGCCAAGCTGCGTTTTCTTCTTGATTCATTGAGACGCAGAAAATTAGACGTGTGTTTGAGGGGCAGTGAGAGGTAGAGTGCGTGTAAATGTGAGGGACCCGGGCCTTGATGTTGAAGAGGCCAGTTGCGGGGAAGAAGCTGCCCTTGGGGCGTGAGGTTTTGGTCTTTACAGACTTCAGCCTCTTGCCGGAGGGGAGTGCTTCAAAGAGTCTGTGTTCAGGGTGGGAGGGGTCTGCCATGATCCTCTCTGCTCGCCTCAGTGTCCTGTAGGGACGGCAGGTTACAACCAATCACCTCTTCGGCACAGCGGATGATACACTGCAGTCTGTTTTTGTCCTTCAAAGTAGCACATGGTGATGGAGGAGGTGAGGATGGACTCAAGGATGATGGAGGTGTAGAAGTCATTGCCTTTGGCAGGTGGTATTTCTTCAGCTGCCGCAGGAAGTACATCCTCTGCTGTGCTTTCTTGGTGTTGCAGCAAAACCACGTACTTTGTTAAACGATGCAGTCTCCCCACCTCCGACCTCTGACCCCGCGGCGTCACATAACAACAACAGTGCTGCTGCGTGAGAGGAGAGAGACGGAGTCTGGACTCTGAGCCACATGCATGGGAATAAATTAGGCCCAGCACAGATTTCTCCCTTTTCCCTGATGCTCTGAATAAGGAGCTAAACTGCTCTCTAGTCTCTGTTTCTAAATCCAGTTCTAAGAACGTGTGAAAAGTCTCCGTGACGGCGCACTCACACTGTCCTTCCGCACCGGGCCAAAACCGTTTTTTCAGCTAAAGCCTTGTGCATTTGAGCAGTGTGAGTGCACCCGCTCCACGCATAACTGCGGACAGCAGGCCGTCCACGGCCCGCCTGAGAGAGGTGGGCTTTTGTAGTTTGCACATGTACGAGCACGTGTACGAGCACGAGCCCTACGACGGTTCTGACGTAATTATGTGCGCCTGTTCGGACATAGAAAAAAGAAGGAGGGACCATGCGCGGACATTTAACAACAACAACAACAATGGCGGCGAAAGGTTCACGTTGGTGTGATGTGGAGGTGAAGTGTTTACTGCAGATTTGGTCGATGAAAATATTCAAAAACAGTCGACAAGACGCACAAAAACTCAGAGGTCTACGGAAAGATTTGTTAACAAAGCCACGCATCGCGATGACGTCAGCAATGCATGTGACATGTTACGGCGTGATGACGTATGGACAGCAAGAAGCATTTGCGCGAGGCCCAGGTAGTGTGAGTACGAACGGGCCTGGGGCGCGGGGGGAGAGGGGAGGGGGGACAAGTACCCTAAAGCCCGGGGCGCGGGGCGGAAGGACAGTGTGAGTGCGGTTGTAGTGAGAAAGTGGCGCCTGTGAGTGCTTTGGGACGGGGAAGGGGCTCCCAGTAGCACCCTCTGCTCGGTGAGGACACTAACTGCAGAGTTATTGGTGCATCAGAGTCCAAAACAGCACAAAAGTCTCCACTAACACCAGAAACAGTGACACATTTCTCTCTCGGATGGAGGAGGATTTGGGAAGTCTCCAGATTTGGAGAGAAACTCTCCGGTGTTTGTATTCTCCACAGCGTCTCTTCTTCTCCTTGTTGGTGTATTTCTGTGGCAGTTACAGCGCCACATTCAGGCCTGGCATGTATACTACAGAGTTTTTCGTCGGTTTCACTGGTTTCGTGTGGACAAAGAAGCCAAAATACAGTTGGGCAAACCCAACTGTATTTTCATAGGGGTTACACAGATATTCCTTGAGCCGAGTCTGTGAGGACAGAGAAAAAAAAGGTTATTTTCGATCGTGTGGGCGTACCCTGAGTTCTGCTGCAAACCAGGGTCTGTTGTTGCTGTAGGTTACCCTGGTGCTTGATGGTACACAGCTGTCATCACAGAAGCTGATATATGATGTCACAGCATCTGTGTACTCATCCAGACTGCTTGTGGCAGACCTGAAAACATCCCATCAGTACAGTCCAAGCGCCTGTAGATCCTCCACAGCTTCACTGGTCCACTTCTTTGATGTCCTGACAACAGGTTTACCCAGCTTTAGTTCCTGCCTGTATGCAGGAATCAGGTGAACCGTGGCGTGGTCAGAGTGGCCCAGTGCAGCGCGGGGGACGGTGTGACAGGCTCTGTTGATTGTAGTGTAGCAGTGATCTAGAGTCTGCTTTCTGTAT
The DNA here is from genome assembly GCF_963691815.1 of Echiichthys vipera. Lineage (NCBI taxonomy): Eukaryota > Metazoa > Chordata > Actinopteri > Perciformes > Trachinidae > Echiichthys > Echiichthys vipera. Next base: position 5,357,282 of record NC_139844.1, on the reverse strand, counting down.
CTGGTCAGCCAGCTGGTGTTGTGCGTCCTGCACGTTGCTCTGTGGTGGGATGTAAACACCGACCAGCCTGAAAGAAGCGAACTCACGGGCGGTATAGAAGGGTTTGCAGTTGATGACGTAGGTTTCCGGAACAGGAGAACAACATTTTAGCATCTTTACACCTGCCACTGTTGATGTAGAAACAGATACCTCCCCCTTTAGAAATCCTTTCCCACAGTCCTCCTGTTTTCCCCTGAAGCTCAGACACCTTCTGTGTCAGCTGACCTGTGATCAGCTGATAATCCCGGCTTACACCTCCAGGACTGTTTGTGTGTGAAGTCTGACCTGAGGAGGATTAATGGCGTCCGCTCGTAGAACCCGAGAGAACTCTTAGATGTTGCTCCTCTCCGGCTCCTCCTCCTCCTCCGCTGGTAACGGCTCCCGGAGGCGACCTCTGACCCCAGAGACCTCCTGCTCCCTGACCATGGGCGCCCTGTGCTGGGTGCTTCCGCCAGAGGAGGACGAGGAGATGCTGGAGGAGGAGGAGGAAGGCGGGGAGGTGTTTCCAGGTGTCGGGCTGGTGGAGTGGCTGGTGGACGAAGCGTCTCGCTGCCTGAGCTGCCGGCAGCCGGCCGACAGCCTTGTTCTGCTGGTAAACTGACATGACGTCTGTCTGTTGCTCTGATGGGCTCAGTGGGGGAGAAAACTAAGTGCATATACTCCAGCTCTTGTCTTAAGCTCCATCTTGAGGTCTTTGTTCTGTATTTGCTACTCATACTCCTCTAAAATTCAGAGGTAAACCTTGTTTTCTTTGCTGCACTAAAAGTCGTTTTTTGAGAAAAAGTGTCGGAAGATTTTGAAAAAAAGAAGATGGAAGATTTTGAGGAAGAAAATGTAAGATTTTAAGGGAAAAAACTGAAATCCTGTCCGAACACTTTTGGCCATGCTTCCTGCAGTAATCAACAGTTTTGTGTGTGTTGTTTTGAAGGTTTGCTTCATGTAAGGAACCCTGAACTTTTCCAGTTCAAGTAAAACTAATGAAAGCATCTCCTGCAGCATGGAAGTCATGAACAGATCAATGACTTTCCTGCTTCCTGATTTGTGGTTTCGTGGCGTTTAATGAACCCTTTTTACTGTCGTACATGTCGCTGTTTTCTGTGTGGTTTTAAGGGCAGAAACTAAAATATAATACACAACGAATTTTAAAATGAAATGCTTATATAAATGGAAAAATAAATCATTCTATATTTCAATGCTTAATAAATCTAAAATTGTATAATAAAATGGTTTCATTTCTCCTCAGAACGTGGAGCGGGTTCACGCTCTGTACCAAACTTTCCCAGAAGGCCGAGCGGCAGAGGCCGATGTTCCCAGAAATCCGTACAGTCGAGAGGCTGGCCTGCAGCCGGCAAGCCCCACCCACCTGAGTGTGTGTCAGCGTCTGCGTAAAGTCATCGAGGAACTGGTCGACACCGAGAAGTCTTACGTCAAGGTCAGTAACCCTGGAGTGATACTAATAACACTGTTACTAATAACACTGCAGTGATACTGATAACACTGTTACTAATAACACTGCAGTAATACTAATAACACTGCAGTGATACTGATAACACTGTTACTAATAACACTGCAGTAATACTGATAACACTGTTACTAATAACACTGCAGTAATACTGATAACACTGTTACTAATAACACTGCAGTAATACTAATAACACTGCAGTAATACTGATAACACTGTTACTAATAACACTGCAGTAATACTAATAACACTGCAGTAATACTGATAACACTGTTACTAATAACACTGCAGTGATACTGATAACACTGTTACTAATAACACTGCAGTAATACTAATAATAAGCTTTGAAGGTGAGGAGTATTTTGAAATTGATGCGTTGTTGGACAGGGAGTTCCTAATGCTTTGGTTTTATTTATCATTACCGTACTGTCGTGTGTAATGATGAGCGTGTCTCTTGTTTCTTTCCGTCAGGATCTGGTTCTTCTGTTTGACATCTATCTGACTCCGCTGCAGCAGGAGACCTTCCTCAGCAAAGAAGAGGTACAAATACACATAAAGAACTTGAGTGGGTCCTATTTTTTTTTGGCGTCTCTGACCGCGGCGTGTCTTCCTCAGATGGAGGCGTTGTTCGGCAGCCTGCCGGAGATGTTGGACTTCCAGAGAGTTTTCCTTCAGACGCTGGAGGAGAGAATCGCCTCGTGTCCTGACTTCAGCCACCTGGAAACACCGGCACAGTTCAAGGTAAAGGCTCTTTCACTTCTTAATTCATTAAATATGCCTGTTTATCATTGAAAAACATTTCCTCTCTTTATTCTCAGAAACTCCTGTTCTCGTTGGGAGGATCTTTTCTCTACTACGCCGATCACTTCAAGCATTACAGCGGCTTCTGTGCCAACCACATCAAAGTGCAGAAGGTCCTGGAGAGAGGTGAGTGTGAGGCTGCATCCAAACACACTTACTATTAGGACGCACTTACACTGTCCATCCGTACCGTGCCCGGTGCTTTAGGGAACTTGTCCCCTCCCTCGACCCACTTCGCGCGAATGCTTCTTGCTGCCTATACGTCATCACGCTGTAACACGTCATCACGCCGTAACACGTCACACGCATTGATGGACGTCATCACGATGCGTCGTTTTGTTTCCAAATCTTTCCGTAGACCTCTGAGTTTTTGTGCGTCTTGTCCGACTGTTTTTGAATATTTCCTTCGACCAAATCTGCAGTAAACACTCCACCTCCGCATCACACCAACGTGAACCTTTCGCCGCCATTGTTTTAAATGTCCACGCATGGTCCGTCCTTCTTTTTTCTATGTCCCAACAGGCGCACATAAAATGACGTCAGAACCGCCGTAGGTCTCTTGCTCGTACACGTGTGCACGCTCATGCTCGTACAGTACATGTGCAAACGTGCTTTACAAAAGCCCTCCTGTCCCAAACGGGTCGTGGACGGCGGTACGGTTGCACTCACACTGGTCAAACGAACTAGACTTTAGCCGTGAAAGGTCTTTGGCACGGTACGGATGGACAGTGTGAGTGCGCCCTTACACACACTTACTGAGAAATGTGTTACTGACATCACACGTTTCCACAGCGAAGACAGACGGAGCCTTCAAACACTTCCTGGAGGCCAGGAATCCGACCAATCAGCACTCGTCGTCTCTGGAGTCATACCTCATCAAACCTGTTCAGAGAGTCCTGAAGTATCCACTGCTGCTGAGAGAGCTGGTGTCTCTGACAGACCCTGAGAGCCCCGAACACACACACCTGACAGGTACGCACGCACGCGCACACACACACACACACACACACACACACACACAGACACACTCACCTGACAGGTACACACATACACACACCTGACAGGTACACGCACACAAACGCACACACCTGACAGGTACACGCACACACACACACACACACACACATACACACACGCAGTAGGTGGTAATGTAACCAAGTATCCTGGATCATAAATACACGTCTGACATTTGGAACAAACCAAACTGGATGAAAATGTGTTGAAACTTCATCAGAAATGCTGATTTTAGTAGTGGACGGACCTCCTGCCTCCATAGACACACATTAGGAGACGAAGCTGCCCTGAACAAGACGGCCGCCGCGTCGACGTGACTTTAGCTTGCACCATTAAATGAACTGAAAACATCCAACCATCATTGGATTGAATGAGCTTCATCTTAAAGTGCTGCGTCTGTGACTGTAACCAGGGTTCGTACGGGTGCTGGAAATCCTTGAAAATGCTTGAATTTTAATGTTGTATTTTCAAGGTTTGAAAAGTGCTTGAATTTTGGATAAAGTGGTTAAAAAATGCTTGACGTTGTATCCACATTTACACAAATAATTTTAGAATAGAATATATTAAATCATTTATATAATTTATATAATTTAATTTCTTATCCTTCTTGTATGACAAAACAGTTTTAGTTGTTTATAACAATTCCATTTCTTTTGACATCATTTTTAAAATAGTTGAAAATGGAGCTTGAGAGAAAGTAATCCCTCTTCTGTCCTCACAGAGGCGCTGAGAGCGATGGAGAAGGTGGCGACTCACATCAACGAGATGCAGAAGATCTACGAGGATTACGGCTGCGTGTTTGACCAGCTGGCTGCAGAGCAGAGCGCTCCGGACAAACAGGTACACACACACACACACACACACACACACACACACACACACACACACATACTCACACACATACACTCATACCCACACACACACACAGACACACCCACACTCACACACACACACACACACACACACACATACACCCATACCCACACACACACACACACACACACACACACACACAAACACACTTATGCACCGTCACCACAACGTCCTCTGTTGTGTTCTTGAGCCTTGTTTGTTTTCCTTCTTGCAGGTGACGGAGATCTCGATGGGTGAGTTTCTGCTCCATTCGTCGGTGGTTTGGTTGAACCCGCTGCCCAGTCTGGGACGCCTGAGGAAAGAACCGGAGCTCACACTGTTCGGTGGGTCCTGATGTGATAAGTGTGTCAAAGCCACGTGCAAAAAAATGTATTCTGAACCTCGGGAGGTACTCATCCTGTACGTTGTTCGCCCACTATGACTCGACTCATGTCTGCAGGAGACAAAAGAGAAAGATGTTTAAAAAGCAACTGTGGATGAAAACTCAACATCACAGTTGCTTTGTTTTAAAAAGCAATTGTGATGTTGAGTTTTCATCCACAGTTGCTTTTTGAGGGGGGGGGGCAATCCCAGCTGACATTGGGCATGAAGTGGGGTCCACCTTGGACAGGACGCCAGTCTATCACAGGGCACATAGAGACAAACAGAGACAGACAACCATTCACACTCACATTCACACCTACAGACAACTTAGAGTCATCAATACACCTATCACATGCATGTCATGAAAACTCAACACGCTTCTCAATAAAAGCCTCTAAATAACAAAACAACAGGGGGCTTTTATTGTGACGATTTTTTAGAAAACCAAGTGTGTTCCTCAGGCTCGCCAGTTTCTAAATAACAGCAGACGTTGTGACGTAAGAACAGGAATGTCTCCAGTAATATCCATATGTGTGTGAAGGACCCGATTCAAACTTCAGGGATTGTGATAACGTCAGTGGGAGCGTTGTAACGTTGAGTTTGATCCCGTTGTGTCCTCAGTGTTCAAACGAGCCGTCATCCTGGTTTACCGCGAGAACAGCAAGCTGAAGAAAAGGATGGTGAGTACGTCAGAAGATGAAGAATAGTTTTAAGAAGTTTTCCTTCCACACAGGAGGTTTGTTTCACAGAGGCTTAGTGTTTGAAAGACAAAGTTGTGATGCTGTGAGAACAAAATTGCACTTTTTAGGGACAAACAAACAATTGTAAAAATGCTTCAATTCAGGAGAATAACCGAAGACTAAATGTGTATATGAGGTGCATTCTGTATTTGTTTTTCTGTATCCTTTTATTTAGTTTTCAATATAATCAAAATACATTATGTACATTGTGTGTATATATTTAATAGGTCAGAAAAACTTTATTTATCATTTTTATTTATTCATCAAACACTATTTACAAGAAAAGATAAATATGAAAGGTTGAGCGACAGACTGTCAAAATATTAAAACCTGTGAATCAGAGTTATGATTATTTTATGATGAAAACTTTATATTATTGTTTTTATTTCTCTCTGCTGGACAGACCGGCTCTCGCTCAGCTGATTTGGACCCCTTCAGGTTCCGCTGGTTAATCCCAGTTTCAGCGGTTCAGGTCAGACCGGCCAACATCACAGGTCAGTGGGCCGATCAGAAGCACTGTAATGTGTTGTAATGTGAGTGTCCAGCAGGTGGCAGTGTGCTAATGAAGCTGTTCTGTGTGTGTGTGTGTGTGTGTGTGTGTGTGTGTGTGTGTGTGTGTGTGTGTGTGTGTGTGTGTGTGTGTGTGCGCATGTGTGTGTGCGTGTGTGTGTCTGTGTGTGTGTGTGTGTGTGTGTGTGTGTGTGCGCGTGTGCGTGCGTGCGTGCGTGCGTGCGTGTGTGCGCAGGCTCAGAGAACCAGTGTGTGTGGGAGCTGGTTCACAGCCGGTCGGAGGTGGAAGGACGTCCGGAGACGGTGTTTCAGCTCTGCAGCAGGTAGAAATCATGATTATTATTACATCATTATTTTAATCTCACCGATTACATCATAACTGAGTCAACAACGGACACATTTAAGTGTAGTAAAAACCTCTTTTTATGGTGTTATTTATTTCCTGCCCTGTTCGTGTAATTCTATTGTATTGTGTGTGTTCTTGTATATGCATCTTTGTGAGGACCACCGTTAGATCTTAAAAGTTGGGACATTTTATCGTCTCTTCTATGGATGGGAATTAATCCAAAAGATTTTACTGATACCAATGTCAGTAACAGTTCTGCTTACTGGTTTGATATTGTACCGATTCGATTATTGATTCCTGATCCATTTTCTGAGTCTGCTTCATCTTAAGTCTGTTCAACTTGGCTTTGTTAGCTCATGTCATTAGAACACGATAGATATTTCACGGGGACACCAACCATAAAGCTAGCTTGAGCTGTGGTTTCCAGCGGTAACCCTCATCAACAAGTTTGTAGGATAGCGTGCAAAAAGTAACCCCCAAAAAGGTTGTATGATATTTAATGAAATATGACTTTCTATATAATGCAGGAAACAGCAACCGAAAGTGGATTGCAACAGTTCAATTTCATTATATTTAGGAACAATAGCTTACTGTAAACGAATCAGAAAAAAATGTCATGATTTGTCTTAGTTCTTCCAGTAAAAGTCTTGTTTTAAATTCCTGCATTTTGCCGCTCTTCTGCACCTTATTTTAATACGTGAAATACACACATTCTTTTGCGTAACGTTTCGTACAATCCAATCCTTATAAAGAACAGCCTGCATTCAGAGATGCGCACGCACAGTCTGAATTTGAAGAGAAAGGACTCAACGACCCCTTGTTGTGTGTGTAATGAGTAGTACAACAACTTCCTGTTGCAGGGAGTAATAACTTAAGAAAAATGACTTTTGAAGGGATTGATGAGTAATAAAGAGTGGCGTGTTGTTTGTGTTTCAGCGGTTTGGAGACAAAGGCCAGCGTGCTGCGAGCTCTGCGCTCCCTCCTCAGAGAGCGAGCGCCCGCCGGCTCCCTGAGGAGAACCCGGCTGACGGCAGAGAGGAGCAGCTCCTGGAGGAGGAGGCAGCATCGATGCCGCTCTGACGCCCAGAGGACGGCTCCTCATCAGCCAGAGGAGAGCTGTAGACCGGACGGGCGATCCGTCCAGGGAGACACCTGCTCGGAGCCTCTGCTGCCCAGCCGCGCCGCCTCCGACCCCGGGGGCAAGAGGACCAGACTCTGCTCCCTCACCAGCGAGCTGGAGGCTCAGCTGCAGAGGCTCAACTTCACAGAGGAGGAGACGGAGCGAGGAGCGGTGGCGGCGCCCTCTGAGAGCGAGGAGATGAGTCCTGTGGGAGAAGTGCTGGACCTCAGCAGCCTGCTGGAGAGAGACTTCAGCGTTCAGAGCATGACCTCCATGATTAACGAAGACTGTTTCTACGACAGCATGCTGGGCAGACAGAAGGCTGCTGTGTCTGCGCTGCAGAGCTAACGCGCTAACATGCTAACGCGGAGGAGACTGAAGGCAGAGCTTCAACACTACTGGAACCAAGAGGGTCAAACTAAACTAAAGGATTCCTGCAGACATAAACACAGACTCCCTGCTGACTGATGAGCAGACTTTCATCTCTACGAGATCAACAGCGTCTGGATAAATGTGGAATATCATGACCTCTGGCAGCCGTCTGAACAACAAGGACTTCTACATCTGGAAACTAAGAAGAATCAAAGCAGCTTTGATATTCGATCGAAAAAAAAACGTCATCTTTTTCTAAGATAAAAACTTTAAAAAGTTGCAGTTGTTTCTCTTAAAAGTGCGACTTCACTCTCATCAAAAAAAACCTTCAGAAGAATTTCAACTTTATTCTTTAAACTTCAGATTTGCTTTACATCCACTCGGTGGCTCTAAAAATAATAATAATGAATATACAATATTAATAATGAAACTGCTTCATGTGTCAGGGTCTAATTAACAGAGCTAATGAACAAACCTCAAACGCTTTCAGGAAACATGGAATCCTTTATTCACCTTTATCAGAAAACCGAAGAGGATTTCAAAAGATTTACTGAACGACAGACGAGTCTTTTGAAGTGGAAACGTTTTTTTTACCAAAGGAAAACTGAAAAACACAAAAATCTGCATCTCAGTCGTTTTTGTCATTTTCATTTCTGACTTGTTTTTAATGGGATCATTGTTGTTTATAGCTGTTTTAGTGTTTTGTTGCACTCGGCTGCATCATGTTGTAAATGTTATTTCCTGACAAAAGCAGTGAAACGTGTGGAGCTGCTGGATCTGACTGAAGCCTTTGTATATCTGCAGGTTTTTCTATTTATACTTTCTGTTTTATCACTGAACAAATACAAAGAATTCAGTGAGTCCTTTTGTTAAAGTATTTTGTTAAACTGTTAAAGTATTTGGTAATTTATTTTCTTAAATATTTGTGTACATCTTTTTAACTTTGACTCGATGCTGTTAAAGTCCAATAAATGATATTTAATAAGTATTTGGTTTCAGATCGATGCGACTTTAAATGCTGCACTTTCTTTTGATGCCAACAACAAGATTATGTCGGGTATCTGAGAACGTTAAAGTGTCACTGAGCTCATAGAGACGTCTCTTCTCATCCTCTGTGAGAGTGACATGTTCGCATATCGACCACTGCGGTTTAATGAGAGTGACGCCGAGATCGAAAAGCAACTTGTGGAATCTCGCTGAGGTTCGGCGGAATATGTCGATATCTGAAGGGGTCGCTCATGTTCTGTGGTCTGTCGCACCAGTTACGTATTCATCGACAGTGTAGCTCAACACGTCGGAACCAGAATGGTTTATTAACAACTTAAACTTACACTTGACTCACTCCCAGCCATAGTGGTCATTTACGCTGGGGGCGCTGGGACATGTCCCCACCTCGGTTTGAAATGGCCTGTTTTGTCCCCACCAAAAGCATGATTTGTTTAAAAAAGTTCTGAAAAATGAGTCGCGTTACTTCAGTTCCCACTGTGACCAGCGGCAGTGTGACAGATGCACAGAAGACATGTTAAATTTCTTAAACATGCTAATGAAAAAACAAAAGGATAGAAGGACGTGCTGCTTCGGGAAAACCGGACCGAGTCTGGATCATCATGTTGGATGACTGTTTCAACAATGTTATAGGGAGACACGACAGCAACATGGTGACATAGTGTGTCATCGCTTAAGGTCGGCTTATGTTATAATAATCTTCTAATAGAAACATATATAACGAAATTATATAAACAATAGAAGTCATTAATAAAATATAATAATAAATATGTCAAAATGCTGCTGCAGTAAATATCAGCTCTGTATATGTAAATAGAAAATTAAAATGACCATATATGGCTACAGTATGTGTAAATATGTATTAAATAAAATTTGTACAACAGTTCATGTAAATGTATTTCAAGTTACATTTAAGACTTCTATAAACACAGAACAATAAATCTACATTTATATATTAAATCTATGGATTAAAGTAGAGGAATGTATTATAGTATGTGTTATGCTTTTGAAATGATCGTAAATTATTTGTATATATTTCGTTTCCAGTGTGAGCTGAGCTAGCCTGAGCTAACAATGCTATTGTTAGTTTAGCCATCGTAGCCAGTCTGACTAATCAACATCAGACATGTAGAGCCAACTGACCTTAGAATGAGTCAACAGTTTTCACTGTGCATAACAACTGTGGACATGTAGCCACGTACACTGTGGCTTGACTAGAAATATTAATGTTAGTCAGCTCTAATAAATGTTGCAATGATCGATATGAAATGACTGAGCTGGACCTGAATATTCGGGTGTTTGTTGGGTCGGTTTTCAGCTTTCAATGTTGGTTTTCAGATATTTGTTTTCAGATATTTGAGTTTTGTTTTTTTTGGACGTTCCTTAAAAAATAACGCCTTTAATTAAACCGGAGTTAGAGTCTTTGCTGTGTCTTTCTGTGGTTTACGGTCGCTTCTCCGCAGGCCTCCTTACCCACAATGCCGCTGTGTTCCTGCGTATGCCAGCAGCCGAGCCCGTGCAATAATGTTGTGAGTGGAGTACGGATCCTTTAAGTGACGGCCTGAGCTGAAGTCCACGAATGTGACAACAAGCAAACACACACAGTGCCTGCAGATGAAGGCGACTCACTGTTCTCACAGAGGACAGGATTCTTCTTATGGAAATGTTTCTTTGTTTTTATTGGACTTGCCTGCAGTTTCCCTACACCTCCCTTTTTGCTTTCGACAGATAAGAAGTGGATTTCTTTTTTTTTTAAGCAATGAAGGTAAAAGTGTGTGATGGTGACCCGCTTGTCTTGTTGCCATGGTAACAGCTAAGCTCAATTAGAGCAGCAGCGTCTTTCTTCACCACTCCATCAAATTCATCATAGTTATTGACTTACAGAAATACTTGTAACTATAGATATTAACCTATAAATATTAATATATATCAAGGAATTATATAAATAACTGATAAAATAGAAAAATAGATATGTAAACATTCAATTTGCTGCAGTAAATAGCAGCTCTGTATATGTAAATATAAATACTTATTGTAGATTAAAATTACCAAACAATTTGAAAAAATGTGTATTAAATAAAGTTTGTACGACAGTTCATTTAAATGTATTTTAAGTTACGTTTAAGTCTTCTAAAAACACATTTATTTAAATCCTACATTTATGAACTAAATATAAGAATGAATTGATATTTATGTCGCATAACTGTTCAGCCTTAATGTCACTATATACTGAATTTCACATTATTATAAATGATGTTAACTTTCCTTCTCTAACTGAAAATCATTTACTTTAGCTTTGACGCCATCACTGTTAATTTAGCTGCTTGTCCTCTTACATCAAATTATACCAAATCATTTGTAATGATGAAATTTATCAGTTATTTTGATCTCAGGTAAGTAACAGATATTTGTATTTCTATTTAATTCACTTATTAGTTACTTATATTAATAAATTTTAATTCAGGAGCACATTTATTTTCTTCCAGACACTTTACATTATTATTTTATAGGCGATTCTTGTAACTTTATGTTCAGGTCATGTCTTTATTAGGATTTACATTTTGAGCCCGTCTGCAGTTGATTCATAAAAACATAGAAAAGTTTTGAAATAGTAAACTTCTGTCTTCATCAGGCGCCAAATATATTTTCCAGAGGCCCAGATTTGACCCATGGGCCGCTGTTTGCCCCCTTGCTGCCTCTGTCGGGTTTGTTTTGTTTAAACAGCAGGAATGTGCTGAACATCTGCATTTATGTGTGTGTGTGTGTGTGTGTGTGTGTGTGTGTGTGTGTCCTCACAGTAACAGGAGGATGTCACGTTGGTCAGCCGGTGAGTCTCTAGGTTTTTATTTATAATGTTATCTCAACATTTACATTTATTAACTGCTGAGTGGACTGAAAATTAACTTTATTTTGAAAGGAAACAGGATGCAATGAGATTGAATCAGCTGAGTTTTATAAGACATGTTCGCATTTTTGTGTTTATATTGAATATTTTCCCATGAATCCATCATTATTTACTTCATGATGTCATATTGATGTATTTCATATTGAACACTTTGGCTCTCTGTGGAGGAAGTGGTTTTATTTGCCTTCCTCCTCCATACGTGGATTTTGGCGCTCCGATACTACGTCACCTAATTTCTGTCTGTTACTCCGGACGAAATGTCTACAGTAATAAATCTGTGGCTTACCGGTGAATTACAGCGCTTTACTATCAACAAAATATATATTAGTTCAAATAAAAGCACATTAAATCAAAGTTAAAATCAAGAGCACAATTTATCTTTTCAAGAACATTAATAATTATTTTTATTGTTCTCTTTTTGACACCTCCAGGGCTCCGTACACTTCTTATTTGAATATTAATTAATTAATAATCAGTCACACACAGATAAGTGTGTGTGTGTGTGTGTGTGTGTGTGTGTGTGTGTGTGTGTGTGTGTGTGTGTGTGTGTGTGTGTTCAGCTGAGATAAAGCAGTTCATCTATATTCCTGTCTTCTGTGTGCTGATTGATGGTTGATGGAGCCTCAGGGTGTGTGTGTGTGTGTGTGTGTGTGTGTGTGTGTGTGTGTGTGTGTGTGTGTGTGTGTGTGTGTGTGTGTGTGTGTGTGTGTGTGTGTGTGTGTGTGTGTGTGTGTGTGTGTGTGTGTGTGTGTGTGTGTATTTGTACAGCCGTCTTTGTGAGGACCAATTATCGAATTTCCCTACAAATTGAGGACAATTTAGTTAAAGTGAGGACCGGTCTAAATCAGCCTGTTTGGGGGTTCGGTCTTGGTTTGAAGGTTAGGCTAGGGTAAGGGTTATGGGATGCATTATGTCAAAGATTGTCCTCACAAAGAAAGATGAATTGTGTGTGTGTGTGTGTGTGTGTGTGTGTGTGTGTGTGTGTGTGTGTGTGTGTGTGTGTGTGTGTGTGTGTGTGTGTGTGTGCCAGATGGTTTGATTCAGACTATGATCACAGTGAATGTGGAGGTCAAAGGTCAAACTGTCGGCTTTAATGTGAAGCTAATTTCTGCTGTATTGAATCAGAGTCTCTGTGTGTTAATCCGTGTGGAGGAATGACTTCTTCATGTGTGAATCTTTAAATTAAAACAAAACATTTAATCAAATACGACCAGAAATCCTTTCAATTTAAAAAAGCTGCCACCACCTCCTCTGTCATTTAACGGCAAACAATGATCGTTTATTAACAAAAAAGATATGAAAGTTTAAACAAATAAAGTAACATTTAGAAATTAAACAAATGCGAACAGAATATTTAACAAAAGAAACAATGTCTTAACAAAAACAAAGAAGATAAAGAAACAATTTAGAACCAAACAAGGTGTTAAAGGTATAAAGAAAACCAGCTGATTAAAAACAAAAAGTCCAAGAAAAAGCAAACAATAAAATAAAAAAGAAGTTAAAAAGAAAAAAAAGAAAATAGCAAATAAAGCAAAGAAGAAGTCACAAAAGAGACAAAGATGTTAAAAAGATTTTAAACAGGAAATTACATCATAAACAAAACGTTTTTAAAAGACAAAAGTACAACTTAAACAAAAAGGAATGTTTAAAAAAAAACAAAATAAAATTAAAAATAAAGTCTGCACCAGAACAAATCTTCTCTACAGTTGACCCCAAATCACATAAACAGAAAATAAACCCAAATAAAGAGGCTGAACAGATGTGACGACACAATAAAAGCAACATTTTAAATGTTGGATGTGAACGCATTGAGTTTGTCCTCTGCAGCAGCGGGACGTGAGGACGTTCAGGCCGCGGTGGCCTGCAGGCGTGGACTCAAACCTCCAGAGTCTGATTCTAATAGAGCGCCGGCGTGTTTCACATCAGTGAGCAGGAGCAGCTGGATATGAACAGGGACTGTTCAGCGTGTGGGACAGACCGCCGTCACACTGCAGCACCTCCATGAGTTATTACACACAGCATTTAAAGGAACATATCGCTGCTTTTATGCATCAACACATTTACTTCAGCCACCCTGCAGGTTACCGCTGAACATCAGACGATTCAGGAACTGATTTAAAATCATCGATGTTTGACTTTTGGACATTTGAATCAGGCTCATTCTGTTCTTTACACTCAAAATGGACATCTTTCTTTATTTTATGACATTTAGATGAAGCAATTCATCAATCTGTCAAAAAGTAATCAGATGAATAAATGAGGAAATGAAAATGTTTATCATCCTGTGATGAAATAACATTTTGAAATGAATTAGATGAAAGAAATGAATTCATAAAATAAAAGTAACAGGAGATTAAAGATTTTAAACTGCAAAACAAAATACATCAAATCCAACATTTTGAATTAAACTGGATTAAAACATTTCAGTAGAGAAAAGCAAAACGTTAAAAGTATATCTAATTAAGGATTATATGAAAATCATTTTTAAATTACACAAGAAATAAATGAAGAGATACAATAAAACAAAAAGGAAATTAAATATTTCACCCTTTTTAATAACAAAAACTTAGAAATTAAACAAAATGTTATTTTTAAATGACACAAAGTGACACGGCAGAGAGATCATCCATCACAGGCTAAATTTATTCAACAGTGTTGTAATTTATTTATTTTATATTAACTCATGTTAATATATATATATATTTTATTATTTTTTATTATTAGTATTATTGTCATGATGAAAATACCCTGACATCTGAGATTTAATATTAAACATGTTACATGATTGCTTGTTTTGTGCTTTCTGGATTCAATTTAACACACAAAAGAAAATTAAATGAAAATGTGATTCATGCAGCTAAATCTCAGGAGAAATGTTTTGAAAATAAAATATTTTTGCTCCATTGTTTTAATTTGGAAACTTTTGTGACTAACAATGGCAACATTCAACCTTTGGAAACAGGATTTCATGTCATGACTTTGTTTAAAATGTATTATTTTTTAAAGTGTTCTATGTTAAAAGAACTGTAACCATTCTGTCATTAACACTGTTAAAATGCTTCCCATCATTTATTTTCTTGCAGAAAATCACTTTATAACATCAAAAGTACACTTTGAAGTAAGTGAATCATTTTTTAATATTTGTCACGATTTTTTATTTTATTTTACACTGTTGGCATTAAGAATGAGCAATAAATAAACTGATAAAAACATTAAATTAATCAATGTGTCTTTTATATTATGTTATAAAGGGGTTCCTTTCCTGGGTTGGATAGAGCAGCTTTTAATGCTAATTTATAATATTGCAATTGTTCCTTATATATCAATTTAATAATTTATTATAATCTATTCTTGAAAAAAGGGTCAATAATGACCCTGGTGGCACACACTCCATACTTTATGTCTCATTGTGTAAATTAACAAATCACTTATTTCTTTATCTAAATATCAGGTTCCCAACCTGAGGTTCAGGACCCCCCACTGGGACCTGAATCTGAGAAGTCAGATTAATGAGATTAACAACTTTTGAGTTAATGTAGCAAAAAATACTTAACACGTGAAATTAAAGAGAAATATATGAAGTAATAAATAAGTAAATTAAAAAATAAAGAGGAATAACACACGTATATATTTTATCATCTTATTTTCCCCCTGTTTTCAGACTGATTTTAATTCATTTCTTTTCATATTATATGAATGAAGAACAAGAACTCATAAGCAACAGTGTTCTTAATTATTGTATTTATTTCTCTTTACATTTCAACATATTTACGTATCCTATTTGTTTTTATGTATATATTTCCACTTATTATTTACTTACTCATCCCTTTATTCATTCTTCTTTATATTTCAACTTTTATTTTCTTATTCTTTTTCTGGTTTATTCTTTTTATGGCACTCTTATGGCTTCATATTTAAAATCCTGCAGATGAAACAATCAATGTGTGTAAACTAAATGGCTCCTACCGCTCAAACGTCCACCATCCGTTATAATAAACACACTGACTCCATCAAATGTTGGGAACTTCATTAGAAATCTGCTGGTGTTAAAGCTGCAGTAACTCCTGGTTTGGTGTCCACGATGAGCTCATCACTCGCTCTCTCCGGTGGGAAACAGAGTCGTGTTTACTGTGTTTTTATTTGTTATGAGTGAGTGTATCAATGCAACAACATTAATTAAGCAGCGTTGATGGTTGAAAAGACGCTCCCACAGACTTTACGATGGTATTTTCCCATAGGGAGGCTGCCGGTAAAACTGACAGAAAATGTGTTTATTGTTTGCAGTTTGGTGGACGCTGCTCGTGTCTGTGCAGGTCTGAGGCTGATAAGACCCAGGCTGGAGGATTATGGTAATAACAGGCTGCCACCGACTGACTGCTGGGTCCCATCACAGCCCAAACGGGTGGGTGGGCTGCGAACGCTTATCACCGTGTTGCAGTGGGTGACACCTTGACTCACACTGCAGCTGGACAAAGAACAGCTCAGCGTTTTTTATCACCAAACCAGGACGAAAAAATTACGACTCGCCGGTGCGCGTTGATTGTTTTAAAAGCACAAATGATCCTGTCAGTCGTCTGAAATGTGTTTCCAGAGTGAAGGACTCTGACCAGCAGATATCATCAGCAATAATCAGCAATGAGCTTCTACCTGCACGCTCTTTATCTTTATTTTTTTAAAAAGGTTGTAACGCATTTTTTTAAACGGTCGTAAAAACTCCTCCTGCATTATCTGACAAAGCTAGAGCACAAATACAAAAATCTAACAGAGGAAAACAATCAAAAACAATCATTTTCAGGTGCTTTTGTTTGGGCGAAGGCGACAAAGAAAGCCATTTCTGCGGCATTGCGTGGCTCTGTCGTACCCCGCCATCAACTCATCAGATAAGAACGCTGCTCTGCGGCTCCTTCAGCAGAGCCGGTGACCTTCAGGTTAGAAGCAAAAACCTGCTCCCCGAACCAGACTTTTGGTCAGTTTTGTTTGTAGGAAGGTTGCTTTTATTCAGAGCGAGCTCTAAGAGGTGGGAAATAAAAGAAAGGATGCCTGGTGCATCTCTTCCAGGATGCAGAATGGGATGAAACTGTATGTACAGTTGCCAAGGAGACAGCAGGCAAAGGGTAGTTAGAAGCGGTTAACCCACACACCCTGTTTTCATTCACACCGCTTCGTCCTCAGGAACTACTTCAGGAGACGCTGCCAAAGACACAACACAGGTAAGATCCCAGCTCTCCTCCAACTTCACCTCATTTGTCCTCAGATGTTGAACTCTATCAAGAGATCAGAGCTGAATAAATAACTTCCCTCTGTCCGAGCTGTTAGTTTTTCCTCTGTGGTAAATGTTTCCTGCAGAGGAAAAGCAGCTTTTGAAGGAGTAAACCCGAGGGACTGTCGCTTTAAAGGAACATAATTGAGTGTCAATGATCACCACATCAGCTGCAGAGTAACTAATGCAGGCAATCAGAGATCTGAAGAGAGAAACCCATCAGCAGCCTCAGCTGTGCGTCCGTCACGCTCCCACGCTCACTCCAATTCTCATTTCTCCTCTGGTTGCAGCTCGCTGGAGCCGGCGCTGAGGAATTATCTGCTGTCAGGACCTGCTGCCTGGGACGCCAACGGGGACCGAAGCAGGACGAGAGGACGTGAAGGGGGGCTGAGCCATGCTGTCCGCCGCCGTTCAGATCCTGGCGTTCGCCCTGGCGCTCCTGGGAGTCCTCGGCACCACCGTGGCCACTCTGCTACCCAACTGGAAGGTGAGCGTGAATGTCTGGTCCAGCATCATGACCCCCATCTCACAGATGCAGGGGCTGTGGATGGACTGCGTCTGGTACAGCTCCGGCGTCTTCAGCTGCACCATGAAGAACTCGGTACTGTCGCTGCCGGCGTATCTGCAGGCTATGCGGGCCGCCATGGTTCTGTCGTGCCTGGTGGCATCGTTTGGACTCTGCCTCGCCTCCCTGGGGCTTAAATGTACCCGCTGGGGGGGCAGCCACCGAGCGAAGGGGCACACGGCCATCGCTGCTGGGGGGTTCTTCATCCTGGCCAGCTTCCTTTGCCTTGTCCCTGCGTCCTGGTTCACCAACGAGGTCATCACCACCTTCCTGACCACAGACCTGCCGGACAGCAGCAAATATCAGCCTGGAGGAGCTCTGTGTGTGACATTTATCTCCGCCGGCTTCCTCCTGGCTGGAGGGGTAATATTTTGTTTGTCATGCCCTGGAAAAAGAACAAGACGACCGGACTATCACTCCTCTGCTGACCCTGACAGACTTGTGCCATGCAGAGATGATCAGCGGAGGCAGGAGCCGCAGACAGAGAGCGTGCGGCCAAAAAACAGGCAAAACAAGACGGTTCAGCTGCAGATGGATAAAGTGAAGCAGCAGCAGAAACAGCCTCAGGAGAACCAGCAGCATCAGGAGCAGAGGGTCTACTCGTCTCCCTCCAAACTCCCTCCAAAAGACATCAAGGACAGCTACAGCCTCCAGGAGTACGTTTAATCCTCACAGCTGAGCGGGGAAATGTGGACTCTTCAGCTGAGGCTTTCTGGCTCATAGAAAGGGGGAGGTGGGCTGGGGGAGGTGTGTTTTAGGGGTAATAATTACTAAATGTTGGAAACGACAGATTGTGCATTCAGCCGAATGTAGAGAAGCAGAGAACAGGAGCTCTGTAAGGAAAAGAGGAGCTTAAAAACACTTTAAAAACTGCCGCAGTGTTCCCAAACCAAAGGTCTGAAAAATACAGAGCTGAAGCTGCTGATCATTTTACAGCTGTAGATGCTGCCTCCTCAAACAGGGCCGGCCCGAAGCTTTCCCGGGCTGGATTTAACCACCCAGATAAAGAAAAAAAAACATTATGATTAAAACCTATATTGTATTTTCTTTTTCTTTTTTTCAAGTACATGCATTGTAACTTTGAGACAGACTTTCTTATTTTGTTATATTTCTTCAAGAAACTCAAACTTTAGCATAGATCCAAAAATAGTTTTGAGCATAAAAAACTAATTTGCATTGATAAATATTTATATTTATTTAATATTTGTGTCAAAGACATCAACGTCCCGGACACATGGGAAAACTTCGGTACAAAGATTATCTGAAGTTATTGAACCTAAAAACTATTGAATGAATGAAACCATCACATTTCAATTTATAATGTTGCTTTTATTAATTTCCAAGCAAAAAAAATTCCCAATAGACTTGTGTTCATAATAACGTCCAGGCCTTAACGTTAGCTTTTAAAAGATCAGGTTTGAGCTTTTGGACAAAACTGAAAAAAATGCTTCCCATTTTAACTCACCTTATGTTTTGAGTAATTAAGCAACTATGCAGTCAGATGAATCATGAGAATGTGACCTAAAAGACTTCCTTTCTGCTTTGCCAATTGAATCAATTTGCACATTTTGATTTCGCCTCATTAATATTTGTGTGTTTAAACAGAAAGTTGACAGAATTTCAGCCCAAAACTGTCTGACTGGTGACACAATCACTGGATGTTGAGCGGTTTAACCAAGTGCTGTTCTGAGACGTCCCATTTATGCATAGTACAGAAATAAAAATGGAAAAATTACTCATTGCTCTGCTCATACGCAAAATGTGATAGAGCCCCAAATTTGAAAAAAACCCATCAAAAATCAAGTTTTGTGTGCAGAACCAAGAGCGTCTTCTTGATCTCTTCCGGAATAGTCCAGAATCAAATTCACTGAGGACGAATGTAGATGATCTCAACAACTAAATTATAAAGCAGTAAAGTGTCTTTGGGTCTCAAACTGTTCTGTAAGACTTTTGTTACAAAATCTTGGGAGTTTCTTAGCTTGACCAAAAAAGTAAGTCAGTTGGACTCTGAGAAAGTCAACAACAGTTTCTAAACGGCCCGGTGATAAAAGCTCTGCTCTGGGCTCTCTTTACATGTTTCCGGCTTAAATGCAGTAAGCTGCTGCTGTAGAGACTGAGCTTGAAGCAATAGAAAACATCTTCCCAGCGCCGTTGAAGATTAAATCGAGTCCAGATCCCAAGCGTCATAACGGCGGCGTCCACTCCGTCTTTTAGTGGCGGTTTGTGGGGAGGTGCAGAGCAGCGTGGAGAGAGGTAATGATGCTCTTTGCTTTCCCATTATCCTCTCACCACGGTTGGATGCACACTGAACACACACCCCTCCACCAGCCTCCTTCAGCTGTATGAAAAGGACACGCAGTCGTCTGCAGGATGGAGCTGAATACCTGGCAGACAGCGCCAGACAGTCCACGGTGCTGGTGGGCGCTCGTCCTCTAACCTGAGGTGAGCTGTCAATCAGACCTGCCAGAGCTCCTTGGGACTGAAAAAAGGAAAAAAAGCGCTGAGCTGAACGCCCACACTGCCTTTCAGGAAAAGCTTCAAACCTGCAAAAAAAAAACGATTACGAAAATCGAGTCGATTCGTCAGCGCTGCGGCGACACTTGGCTGACCAACCTGACAGTGATGCATTAACGTAGAAAACATGTCTAGGAAACACATCAAAGCATGGCACAAGATCAAAAAAGGCATCCACAGAATAATTTATGTCAGAGGTCACATCATGTTCTGAACCCAAAGCCGGACCACTTGAATGTTTTTTTTGCAGCTTAATTTGACCAAAATTTTATTTAGTGCAGGTTTGATTCTGTGACTGTATTTATCTTCTGCTCACACATTTATATTTTAGTTTTTTCTCCAGGTTGTGTGTGATTGTGTAGCCTGACATTGCCAGACCAAATTGCAAATGCATATTGAGCTGTTTTTTCTTTTTTTTTCCTTAGAAGCAAAGCTTTTGTAAAAATTCAGCACCGGGAACTCTGGGCGCCAGAGAAACATTTGTGCGCATTCACGTGGGTTGCAGTCATGGATGGATTACTGCAGAGGCCTACAGGGCCCAGGCCAAGGGGGGCCATAGAGTCAGTGGCCCTCGCTCATAAAATGTTGCTGAAAAAACAATGAGCAAACAAAAATGGACCACAAAGAGACACAAAGCAATTACAAAACGACTAAAAGTTGACTCTGGCTGTCTCTCGGGGGGCCTCTTACATGTCTCAGGGGCGTGTTTTCTCAGAATCCTTCCATGGCTGCAACCACTTCGGACCCGTACCACCTGCCTTCATCTCATCAACGACCAGTAACAAGGTCCACCCGATGTAGGGTGCCAATCACAGCACATCAGGGCACGCAGAGATCAGCTGGTATGTTATGAGATTATTTATTAATCTTTTGCCAAATCCATCAGAAGTACAGCAAACACATCCACAAACACAAGCTTTAAATGCATCCGATTACTCTTCTTTGTTTAAAAATGTAGCGTCCAATTTATTCAGTACTGATGCGGCTTCAACGTAAAGTCAAACCGTGAAGGAGTTGAAAGGGCTAGGGATCACACTTTCAGTTGCTGATTTATCATGTTTAGAAAAATCTGAATGTAACTGATCCAAACCAGCTGAAAAGAGTCTGGAATCATGTTTCCGATGAAGAATGATTCACTCTATTTTTATCTGTCAAAAAAATAAAACAAGCTGAAACGTTCACCTGCATCCTAATTTTATTTTTTAAATCAAACAGAATATGAAAAATATGCAACACAGGAATATGGAATATCTGCATGTTGCAACGGTGCAACTTATCTGCGTTACTTTCTTCTGCTTTTGTTAAAAAAGTAAATATGTTATGCCAAATATATGCTTTAGGTTTAGGCACCAAAACCACTGTTACCTTAGGGTTGTAGCCTACAAAAGGTGGCAGTTAGGGTTAGGCATCGGAACGACTTATGATTTGAAAAAAGGTTGTGGTTTGGTTTAATGGGTTCGGGACATGAACGGCAGTAGGAAACAAAAGTTTTGTGTTTTGGGACACATCCACCAGATAATCAGAGATGCGCTGTGTAAAGGCTTATTTCTGCTCTACGTTAGATACGCATACCGACACAGAGGGAGCCTTCTGTCCGTACTCTGCATACATTTCGTCCGTATTTCTGCACGTACCCTGCAAGCTTTCGAATACGGAACAATACGGTCCAAACATTGCAGTACCACCAAAAATCCTGGGGCCAGGGTCTGGCACTGTACATAAAAAAGTGACGTGAATAGCAGGAGTGAGTCATCAAAAGCCCAGAGGCCCCGACACACATCCTGAAATAATGAAAGTGATTTCGTCGTCAGTTTCTCTCCCCTGTAAAACGGATGACTGGAATTCTTCGTCCACACTCTGGGATGTTTTTCGTGTCTCAGAGACCACCGCCATCTACAACGCTGCCCGCCATTTTACCTCCATCTCAACAGACGCAGGCTCGTTATCTAATCCATTGGAGTAACTTTTGAATCTGAGCGACGCCCTCTAGAGGATGGTTTGGTCAACATCCTTTACGTTGGAATGGAAATATGAGGGCAGTGACCATTAGAACGATGATAATGTAGGTCGCTATTTATGCACCAAATGAGAGCAGAAATTAGCTGTAAAGTGTTAATAAATGGATCACCACAGCAATTTCAGTCAAAAGCAACTGGACTTGGTTATTTGTCTAAGAACATTTCTTATATATGCATATCAACATGATGTATGACACATTTATGGACGGCGGTCTACCTCTGTACCCGCTCAGAAGTGCCTGTACCGTGACGGTTAGTACGAATAGTATTAGTATTTACCATACTTTCCATAGGACGTGAAGGCTCCAGAAGTGAGGACCAGCGGCTAGTAGTCACTCAAGAGACCACACCCCTAATTATTCATAAACTTTTACCTCCAATAAAATAAAAACTAGCTTGGTACGAAAAAAAATGTCCCCCCCTTAGTGTTGTCATGGAGATAAGACCTAAACATACAGACTAGAATGTTTTTTGTACCAGGCCTTAAACAGGTTTAATGATGCTGTGAAAACAGTCTGTTTGACATGGGGTCAATGAGAAACTGCTCTATTATGAAACCTGCCCCTAGTGGACACTCAGAGAACTGACGTTTTGTCACTTCCTGATTGGATCAACCAATCGCTGTGGTGGGGGCTTGGTCTAGACCACACTCTATGACTTATTTATGATTTAGAGAGACCCAACAATTTTCCCATGAGCAGCAACAAGTTGCAATATCTTTAATAATAGTAATATTTATATGCAGTATTCATCCAACCAAACCTTCCTTTTAACAGGAACATCAAACAGACTATTGCTTCAGATAACCAAAAATAGACAAAACAAAATCTAATCATTGTAAGAGCTGCGGTCAACATGCTAGAATAAATTATACTTTAAGACGCTTTATCATATTGAGATTTTTTTTTTTACTGTTACGTACAGAGATTTGTTTTTAAACACATTCCTCATATCATAAAATGATTTCTGTGAAAAGACTGCAATTCATGTAAAACTGAATAATGGAGTTTCTGACACTTGACGAGCTTCTGAAACAACGTGTGTCAGTTTTTATTCCTTCAAACATCCATTTTTTTGACTGACAGTTGATGCGAGTGGGCGATAGACCAACACAATGTAACACATAATTGTGAAGTGGAACGGAAATGATACATGGTTTACAAAAATTTAAGCAAATAAAATCTGAAAAGTGTGGTGTGTATTTGTATTCAGCTCCCCTGTGTCAATACTTTGTAGAGCTACCTTTCGCTGCAATTACAGCTGCAAGTCTTTTGGGGTATGTCTCTACCAGCTTTGCACATCTAGAGAATGAAACTTTTGCCCAGAGCGTCTGTGAACAGAAACTTTCAAGTCTTGCCACAGATGCTCAATGGGATTTAGGTCTGGGCTTTGACTGGGCCGTTCTAACACATGAGTATTCTTTGATCTAAACCATTCCATTGTAGCTCTGGCTGTATGTTTAGGGTCATTGTCTTGCTGGAAGGTGAATCTCCTTCCCAGTCTCAAGTCTTTTGCAGCCTCCAACAGGTTTTCTTCCAGGATTGCCCTGTATTAAGCTCCATCCATCCTCCCATCAACTCTGAGCAGCTTCCCTGTCCCTGCTGAAGAAAAGCATCCCCACAGCATGAGGCTGCCACCACCATGTTTCACAGTGGGGATGGTGTGTTCAGGGTGATGAGCAGTGGTACTTTTCCACAAACAGTGTCATTCAGTGCATGTCAACAACATTCAACCCTTGGTCTATATTCTGTAGTACTTAGTATTCAATAAGCATTTAGACTTTCAAATTACTTTTCACTATAAGATCACAGTTTGCATTGCTGAACTCTTTTGATATTAAAAAAAACATCAGTTTACAAAGACCCAATGGACAAACAAGGAAGAGGAAGAGAGACCCTGCCCAGAGGAAGCCCGGGGCCCCCGTCTGGAGCCAGGCCCAGACGGAGGGCTCGCCGGCGAGCGACTGGTGGCCGGGTTTGCCACGGAGCCCGGCCGGGCACAGCCCGAAAAAGTGATGTGCACCTCCCTCCTCTCCATCCTGTGGGCCCACCACTCGCAGGAGGAACCACTTGGGTCGGGTGCGCTGCTGCACGGGTGGTAGTGAAGGTGAGGGGCCTCGACGGACCAGACACGGGCAGCAGAAGCTGGCTCTTGGGGCGTGGAATGTCACCTCTCTGTCAGGGAAGGAGCCGGAGCTTGTGCAGGAGGTGGAGCGCTACCAGTTAGATCCGGTGGGGCTTACCTCCACACACAGTCTCGGTTCTGGAACCGTACTCCTGGATAGGGGTTGGACACTATTCTTCTCTGGAGTTGCCCAGGGTGTGAGGCGCCGGGCGGGTGTGGGGATACTCACAAACCCCCGGCTGAGCGCCGCGGTGTTGGAGTTCACCCCGGTGGACAAGAGGGTTGCCTCCTTACGCCTGCGGTGGTAGGGGGGAAAACTCTGACTGTGATTCTTGAAATCACAGACTGAATGCCCAACCTCTCTCTGATGGCTGAGAGGGTCGTCCCTCTGGCCTTCAACTGGACAACCTGCTGTCTCAGGGTTTCAGTCTCCTTAGAGCAGCTTCCCTCTTAGCTGCAGATAAATAGGGTGTGTCCAACAATGAAGTCAATTGTCACCAGGTGCAATATTAACACTAATAACTGGTAGGTTTCTGAAAATAAAGGTTTTTGATGAAGTGCTTTGGTTATTTAAAAAAAACATACTAGGACAGCAGTGGTATAGCCACAGCTGATATTCTATCAAATTCTGAACAGTAAAAAATAAGAAATAAGTATTCCAGAATAAATCAAGAATTAATACTTTGTTCTCTAATTTTGTTCTCCAGTGTAGTATGACTCAACACCCTGTCAAAGTACTATTTCCTGGTCCAAACGCTCCGCCGAACAAAACAAACAACGATGGCTGAACCTGTGAACTTTTAGATCACTTCTGTCTTCAGTTAGACAACTTTTCACCAATAGGAAAGAGTTCAAATAATAATTTGTTTTTACTCGGATCTGTTCAAAAAAAGGGAAAACACAGCACTATGGCGATAGAAAAACAAGGCATGGATCAGCTTAGACCCAGAAATAGTACTTTGAAAGGGCGTTGCGTCATGACTTAACGACCAGATAGTGATAACTGCGCTTTTCTCCTTATGTGCTTTATAGTACAGAACCTACCAGATCCAAAAGTAAACAGAGTCCTTTTGCTCCTTCGTCTCCAATGACACCATGGGCCTGGGTAACACCAAGGGTGTCCTTGTGGATGACGTTAAACTGGCTTTGAAGGGACATGTGAAGGAAGGCTGCAAGGTACAGTTGCTGCAAACTTTAACCCCAAACGTAATGCGATTATTTGGAACTATATATTATTTCTACATATTGCAATGGTATTTAAGCTGAGTTTTACTTTCGTTTTCTACTACAATACTGACTCACCGTTGTCAGAGGAGGATCCATTCTACAACAAAAAGCCAACGTAAAACGACAAAGTTCATGTTCTCGTTTGTGTCGTTCGTGCAGACGCAGTCCTCCACATAAGTCACAAGCTTAATAAGAAGATTAAGAACATCAGAGCGGAAGCCAGTAACCTGAGTGAGAGACTACATTGGGTTTAAAAAGATAACATAGCTTGAAACTATAATGTACTCAGCTGCGGTTTGTTTGTTTTTATGTCAGTTACACAACTTTTCTCTTTCCCCGGTAGAAATTCCTCAAGTGACCATTCTCACTAAAATTTACGAATCAACAAAGATTTTAAAAATGCCTACATGGTCAAGGAAAAGGTATGTTTTCTTAATACTATTTACAGTAAAGGTATGTTTAATTAGTAATATTATGAATTTGCATAGCAGTTGAAAATGCTTTGACTTATACTGTCAAATCATTTTGAATATATGTTGTAAACCTCTTGTTAGACAACAACATCCAACATTCTTTTTAGACATATTTTATAACATATACAGTGGGAATCAAAATTAGAGAATAAAGTATACTTGATTTATTCTGAAATACTATTTCTACTATAATTTTTTTGTTCAGAATTTGTGGCTATACCACTGCTGGACTAGTGTGTTTTTTTTAAATAACCAAGGCACTTCAACAAAAACTTATTTGTCACCAAGGATTTTCCAGAGATTCTCTATGGGGTTTAGATCTGGACTCTTGGCTGGACATTTCATTGTTTCTATATTCTTAGCTTTAAGGCACTGCTTCACCTGTTTTGCAGTGTGACAGGGGGCATTGGCTTGCATGAAAATGGTAGCTGTACAAGAGGCCCAACTCCTGCTGCAGAAAACATCCCCCAAACCATGACATGACATTCCTAAAGTTTAATTTATTTGGGTCTGATAGGAAACATTATGTGTCAGTGTCGGTGTCAGACTGGGAAAGACTAAATCTCAAGCGTCTAAAGAAGTTAAATTTGGAGGAGGAATGGTCAGAGTCCAGATCTAAACCCCATAGAGAATCTCTGGAAAATCCTTGGCAACACAGTAATGTGTAAGAAGCCCATTACAGTTAGTGAACTGTGTTAGAGACTGAAGAAGAATGGACCGAGATCAAAGCAGAGCAGTGTTAGAAACTAGTGATGTCCTGTGGGCGCAGATGTGCTGAAGTCATTCAAAGCAAGGGCAAAGTTTCCAGACAGATACTGTGAAATTAGAGTTAATAACTGTATCACAGAATTACATGTTATGAACTGTAAAAAATAAAAATTAAGAGAAACTCTGACCTGCAGCCCTTTGCTGCATGCCCCCCCTCCCTCCCTCTCACCCCATTTCCTGTCTGCCCTCTCTAATAAAGGGCTTTAAAACTGGCAAAATAATAATAAAAAAAATATGTCAAGAATATGCAGGTGACAGGTTTAGTTCACTATTCGCCAGTATTAATTAATGAATTAATTAAGTAGTAATATTAACTTTAAAAAGTTATGATCTCTTTATTATTCAATATCTGAAGTTTAAAAAATACTTTTCTGCTCATCACAACAGTTCAGTTTATTTACAAACAGTTATAAGAAAGTCATAAGACATAATGAATACACCTGTAAACCACGTAGAGCTTGTGTGTAGGGGCCCAGACACAAGCAGGTTATAACACATTATATACACCATCAAACTGTTTAGATAAGAAAAAACATAAATTGTACAATAATATTCATAACTTACAAAAATACTGTGATTTAAAGCGATCCCAAGGCATTTACCCCATGAATCTAAGCAGTGGTTAAAAAGATACAATAAACATAAACATATAACAAGTGAGAATAACAGTAGAAATAAAACAAAAGGATTTCAGTCACTAGTTTGGATGACAGCACCTCCTGCAAGGTGCAAGATATTAATACAGCGTAGACATTTAATTTTTAACCATTATTTTTGTTAGGAATTTGAACTTTATGAATTTATTTCAGACAAAAACAATAGAATGCAACACAAAAACAGTTTCATCCCTGCAGCCATTACACTGAGGAATAAATCATAGCTATATTTTGCCAAGGTGTTTATTTATTGCTGGTTTTATATTTATTTATATGCTCATATTTATGCCTTTTTACATTTTTGCTGTATTTTTCATTTTTACCCATAATCTTTTAACAACCTAAACGAGTTTTACTGATTTATTTGGTTTTATTTTTGTTCTATTCTCACTGTGTATTTTTATCTTAGAATGATATGGTTAAAGATACTTCTGGACCTGAAAGAACTTTTTAATTTGCCATTTCTTTTTCATTTCCACTGTCTTAAGTTGGATGATGTGTGATATGAGCTTCATGTGTTTTTTCCATATGTGTATGTGACTCTACTGCAAACAAAGTATACCTCAGGGTACTAATAAAGTAACTTGAACTACAACAATTAACTGTTCCTGAAAAGGAGTAGGAAGAAGTTTTCACTTATTTGATCCTACCTTATTCTCAATTTAGTAATTAATATAATCTACTGTATAATGTCAAACAAAAGACAAACATGTACACATTTATTTGACTGGAGTTGTTGAGCTCCAGCAGAGGGCAGCATGCTGTTGTTTATTGTTGGCTGCTGGTTTTATCATCTTCTTATCAGCAAACAGAACCATTAATTATAAGCATGCTATATATATTTATATATGCCATAAATATAATTAATTTAAACCTCCCGATTAAGCTCAAATGTGCTACTTCAAATGGTTGATCCTTTAAAGACCATCATCAAGATCTCCAATCACATTCATGTTTTCTTCCCACTGTACAAAAGTGACACACACACACACACACTAGAAAGAGGGCTAGGGGCCCCAGGTGATCTATTGCAATTCTGAAGCACGTACTAGACACACTTTGTGTTGTTCTGCAGCACGTGTGGAAGACACGGAAGTTCATTTAAAGCAAATCTTCCTTTTCTGTCATGTCCGACAGCACTTAGTAAAGATTTGATCATGAAGAACTCCGCCTCCCTCCAAATCCCGCCCTCATCCCCCTGCCTGAGAAAGTGAGCAGCACAAGTGAAACAGTTGGTTTGTTTACACTATCACTGAAGTTAGCGCTGATGCTAATGCTAATCTTCCATGCACAAATGCCATGGTATTACAGAACTATAGTAAGTGATTACTGATAGCCTCTGGATGCTGCGTTATGACATGTAATGCTGCGTTCTAGGATCAGTCAAACTAAAAGTTCCTGTCCAGCGGAAACTCCTCCACCATCTCATCTCTTTTTAGCTCCAGATGAAGCTGCATTAGCCTCCACCATCTCTGGAAAGCTGAGCCCATGTTGACTCCCGTCTCGCCTCTTGAAAAATCAGTTCTTCGCCGTTCCTTGCTCTCTCTCCAAGCCCCCACCACAGCAACTTCCTGGTTGATCCAATCAGGAAGCTCTAAAACCTGCAGTTCTCTGAGTGTCCACTAGGAGTAGTTTGTACAATAGAGCAGTTTCTCATTGACCCCCATGTTAAACAGGCCGTTTTCCCAGCATTATTAAACCTGTTTAAGGCCTGGTACAAAAAAACATTCTAGTCTGTATGTTTAGCTCATATCTCCATGACAACACTGAGAGGGGTGAATTATTTTGTACCAGCCTAGTTTTTATTTTACTGGAGGTTAAAGTTTATAAATAATAGAGGCTAGTTGTCAGGATTAGCATCATTAGCAGGCTAACTCCATCATCTCCACCTGGACTGCGGTCTTTCATGTGGTAATGTTTCCATAAATGACGAGATGGTTTTCTCTTCAATCAACTGAACCAACAGATGCTTTAGGAACATCGCGTGTTAACGGAAGCTTTATTATGCTAATTATATAGCTGCACTTGCACCACGACTTGCAGTACAGCCTGCTTTCAATGACACCTACACTAGATGCTAATCTGGAGCAGCGGGAGGATTGGGGCTGTGAGGGTCGGGGTTTTACAGTCCAAGAGGATGGTACTGTGTTGAATATCAGTTTAAATCATAGAACATAAATGCTGCCTGCACTTGACTCACGGTGATGGTGTATTCTCCACTAGAGACACGGAGTGCCGTGTCAGTCTCTGTCTAAAAAATCTGTGCCCGTTACAAAATTTTAAAAAGTGACTCCCGTTCCCTCACGGTCCTGGAAAATAATCTCAACACTGACTCCAACTCCTGTTTATCTAGCAGCATGTTCTGTTAGCCTATCTCCCGAGCGGTGGAACTAATGTTGCTAATTCAGTATATGTAAGCCAGATGGACGTACCTCCCTCCCCCCAACATCACATACATGCCCTTTTTTGGTAAGAGGAAATAACGAGGGGTCAAAGTCCGAAAAGATGCCGACTCCCAGAGGCGAGGACGATTGGATCAAGTTGAGAGAACGAGCCCCGAAGGAGAGGCTACATCCTTTTTTTATACAGTCTGTGTATCTCTCACAGACCGCTCTACCGCTCTGTGGCTCTGCAGAGAGGAGTGCCACTCAAGCGGTGACAGCGGTAGGCAACTGGAAGGGGCGCTGAGTCGATGACAGGCAGGAAGCTCTCCAAATCATTTTATTCAGAGCGAATAAATTTATGAGAATTGAGTATTGATGAGTTTAAAAACCTGTTGGATTTCTTTTACATTTTAGTGTGCCATGCACTTATTATGAGCATTTTAATATGACAAAAGAAAAGTGTCAAAATGACAGAAAAGGAAGAACTGCCATAAAATTAAAAATGGTCTACTTCCTGTTGCAATTAGGATATCGCTCCAGGAGGCTTTTTTGTGTGTCTGGAGGTGTTTTATATGCTGAACGGTTTTCATTAATCTTGGAGTAGGGGCTGTATTCTAGGGGGCGCTAGCGAGCCACTTACCTACGCCCAATTCTGAAACCAATGAAATAGGTATATTTTTTCACCACTCCTGAATTCACCTTGAGGTTTGGTGAGTTTTTGGAACATGACAAAGCCCCCAAACAGGCAATTCATTTAGGAAAAGAAGAAGAAACTAAAGAAATCCAATAGGACGTGGTCGAGCCCTTACAGACATTATGACCATTCACACTGCAGAGCTCTGTCCCCGCCCAGTCTCTTATCACTCCTCACTTCCTGAAACTGAGGGGATTTCCCTGTAAACGCAGAGTAAACATCTCATCCAACTGT
This sequence comes from Echiichthys vipera, assembly GCF_963691815.1. Lineage (NCBI taxonomy): Eukaryota > Metazoa > Chordata > Actinopteri > Perciformes > Trachinidae > Echiichthys > Echiichthys vipera. Next base: position 5,326,815 of record NC_139844.1, on the reverse strand, counting down.
CAGAGGAAGTGCAGAACAAAACAATATCTGCCCTTCAAAATAAAGGCAGGTTATAAACATTGTACAACTGGACTTGATGTTGTTTAAGATTTACACATTACGCCCTAACTGCACACATTTCCTCTCGATCCACTAGTCGAGTTTGTCTCATTGTAACTGGAACTTTGAGCTCATAATGGAATAAAGTCATATCTTTATTACAACTGTGTATTTCTTTCAGCACACACACTTGTGATTTCCTGTGTAGAACAAGGGAGGAGCTGCAAAAGAATAAAGTTCATTTTAGACTTGACGGAGGGTAAAAAGAAATAAACAGGACGTCTGAGGGTAAGTGTTAATACTCTGTCTTTAATTAATTATAATTCTTATTATTGATAATTCTGCTGAGATGTACCAGTCCACGGTGACGTCTTCAAATGTTGCCTGCTTTTGTGTTTTCCTGGTTTCTAAACCAACATCACTTTTAATTTACCTCACAGTTTTGTTTATTAACATTGACATAAATCAGCAATTCAGTTTTTCAGTTCCAATGCAGATTTCCAAGGTGAATGTTTCAGATAAGTACCTGGAGAGACAGGCAGATCATTATAGAGACAATAATGTTCAAAAATAAATTTGATAAAATTAAAAAGAAAGAAAGTTAACTTATATTAACTAATTTATATCAGGTGTAAGTATTACAGTTTTTCTCAATTGCTAAAACACTAAACCCTGTTGTCTGAACCAATTCCTCTGTTGCCTGAACCCACTGATTGAATCAATCACTCTTTTGTCAAAACCATGAGCACTTTTCACCTGTTTAGACACAACTAACCAACACATTTTCATTGTGATGCACATGTGCTGCATAATGGTGAGCACAGGTGGCAAAAGTCAAACACAATTAAAGCATGGTTGTCACTACTTGAACACAACAACTCAAAATTGATCACACTTGTGGCGAATGATGTGAGGGAATATATAAAGCCAGTTCAGAGAGCACTGATTTGTGAGGCACTACAATGGATAGAAATCTGAGAGGGAGAGTTTGTGTGAGAGGAGGTCGAGGTGGTCAAGGTGGTCAAGGTGGTCAGCGAAGACAAAGAACAGTAATATCTGATGACATCACAGCTACTCTGATTGACCATGTTCTTGTCCATGGTATGAGCATGAGGGAGGCCGGACAAAGGGTACAACCAAACATCGCTTGATTCACTGTGTCCACCATAATCCGAAGATTTAGAGAAGAGAACAGGTAATTATCTTTTTTGACATTATAGTAAAGTATGTACATGTTGAGAGCAAATTACTGTATGACATATTACAGTATATACTGTACCACAGTATACTGTAAGTAAATATATGTTTCAGTACATCACTGTGCCAATGTACTGTAGTATTGTAATGGAGGGTTAGTCTAACTGTCTGTAGGCCTAGTATTCCATGTATATCTTTTGTAACTGCATGTTCTCTTTTTGTAGAATTGAAAGACTGTCACATAAGGGTGTGAGGACAGGTATGTTCTCCCCACACCAAGAGACCCTAATTCTTGATATGGTCCGTGAGGACAATGCCGAACTTTACACAAGTGGCAAATGCATACGGTTTCTGTTTGTTTTGAACAAGTGCTGCGTGTAAATGCACAAGAGTTCTGTTTTTTGTCTTTGTGTACAAGTGCTAAATGCAAAGGTTTTTTGTTTTGCAACATGCATTCAGCTTTATGTCCTGAGCATTGTGTTTTCTATTTTTCTATGTAGTGTTTAGTGACGGCTCAGTAGTGTTTTTAATTTTGATTGACTTGGGGCACGATTTGACAACAAAATTCAGTTTTGGGCAGAGATTGAACTGTTTTGAGGTGAAAGTTTGGTTTTGCAAGAAGAGTCTGAGGTTTTGTGAATGCAGCTTGAAAATGGGGGTTTGTGTTCAAAGTTTAGAGAAAAGGAGAGAAGCTTTCAAGAAATGTGTCTTAGCAATTGAGAAAAACTGTATTACAATAAAATATTAATAATGCATAAAATAAAATGAAATTAATAATGAATAAAAATGAACGAAGTGAACTGCGTTTAAAAATATACAAAATAAAATAACATTAGTTAACACAATAGTCAAAATAATGAATTAAAATAACTATACAATTACAAATAGAGTAAATATTAATACATTTAAAATAGAAAAATTTATCAAATAAAGATTTTAAAAATCCAAAGTCAAATGAATTAAAAGTAAATAAAACAGTAAATATGGTATAAAAGAGAGATGACTAAATAAAAAATTAAAAGAAAATTAGTGAACAATTAAAATAAACAAATAGTAATTAATGAAATAAAAGTGAAGCAAATAATCAATTCAAAATAATAATGAATGAATAAGTAAATAAAGTAAAATACAATTAAAAAAAATGAATTATAGTTTCCAGTAAATAAAAGAAAAGAAAATAATCAAAATGACATAAAAACCTAATTTGGTCAATTTGAAAATGCCTGTGTTTAATTAAACTAATGTAATAATGAGAACTAACTAATGTGTGTGTGTGTGTGTGTGTGTGTGTGTGTGTGTGTGTGTGTGTGTGTGTGTGTGTGTGTGTGTGTGTGTGCGTGCGTGCGTGCGTGTGTGTTTGTGTGTGTGTGTGCGTGTGTGTGTGTGTGTGTGTGTGTGCTGATAAGATGAGTGGTTTGGAGGGAGAAGACTGTCTGTCTTTGAAGAGCGACTTTTCCAAAGAGGAACCTCCGTACTTCAGTAATGAACCTGCACCAACACACACAAAGTAAGAGACTGATCCTCCTGGAAAATGACCTGAACACAGATTCAGTCCCTACAATTCTGTTCTTTTATAATAACATATGGTTTATTTTGTTTATTCAGTCACTGCAGATGTCCTGATCAAAAGTTTCTGGCCCCTGATGAAGGCGGTTTAACTTTACAATAGCTCGTTGTTTGAGATATGAACCCATTATTTTGATATCGCTTGCCGTTGTTTTGAGAAAGTTTCTCATAATTTTGAGAGACTAAGTCAAAAGTTTCAGATATTAATTCATTATTTAAAGAAAGTTTCTCATTTTCTAAGAGAGATTCCCATTATATAGACTTACAGGATCTTTTTTTCATCACATTGGTGTAAATGGGCTTCCGTATTTTCTGACACACTGAAATAACAGCTGTAGATACTGAAACTGTCTTCACCTGTCATGAGCTAAATATTGGTTCAAGGCAGAAGGTTCCGCTCTATTGCCATTATACAAACATATTAAAGACAGTATTGCACACTGAGATGTATTGTAGCCTCCAAACTACTGTTGCTCATGATAAATGTAAAACATGTGTTGTCTCCAGTCAGAGAGCGGAGTCAGCATCCAGCTGTCTGTCTGTGAAGAGCGACTTTTCCAAAGAGGAACCTCCGTACTTCAGTAAGGAACCTGCACCAACACACACAAAGTAAGAGACTGACCTCCTGGAAAATGACCTGAAAACAGATTCAGTCATGTAGAGATGTACCCATCAGATACACTGAAATAACAGCTGCATCTGCTAAATCAGACGCACCTTATTTGAATTGAATTGAATGCAGATGGAGAAGTAAATTTAGTTAGTATTTGTTGTTATTATGAAATTATGTTTTATGTTAGTGTATCCTCTGCTCTTTACAAAGTATTAATGTAAAACAAGTGTTGTCTCCAGTCAGAGAGCGCAGTCAGCACCCAGCTGTCGGTCTGTGAAGAGCGACTTTTCCAAAGAGGAACCTCCGTACTTCAGTAATGAACCTGCACCAACACACACAAAGTAAGAGACTGATCCTCCTGGAAAATGTCAATTATGGTCCCAATTAGAGTCCAACAGACCATACATTTTAGACCCTAACAACATGGAGTTATGAGAAGGAGAAGGAAAAGCTAAAAAGAGCCATAGTGAAACATCCCCAGAAGCTTAGGTCCTGACTCCGGAAAGGTCCAGTTTAAGGCTCCAGCAGAGGCACAACTCTTCTGCTGCTCACACTTTAAAACATTGTGTCTGATTGCTATTCTATAGTTTTTCTCATGGACACCGTAAAAGGTTTTTTCTAGCAGCATGACCTACATTAAATTGATATATGTCATTTTAGGCACAGATGTATAATCAATACGTCGACAAATATCATATATAGGATATGATGGTACGTGATTTCATTGTTGTAGGCTAATATAAACATTATAACTAAATACGCTACACTTGTTATTTTTTTTGACTATGTAGTCTATGCCAGTGTACAATTTAAGTGTATTACAATATGGGCAGTGACACCTCATCATACTAAATAGGCCTACTTAATAATAAGTCATTTATTTAGTTAGTAATCCGTATAAGTACTATATATGAATAGAAAATATATAAATATAATAATTCCAGTTATATTCAAGATAGTGCTTAGGACAGGGAAGTAAAACTGGTCTGGTTCCCGGGCTAATATGGATTTGTGATGTTGATAAAAATGTATTGACTGTGAATTAAAAAGAAAGCGCTAGATGCAGCTTGTGGTTGGTCAGCTATAATGTAATGTTATTATAAAGAATGTTTTATCTCCACAGAGAGAAGAACAGGACTCATCTTTCCATGGTGGAGGAGCAGCCGTCATGTTGTGCCCTGTGTCAGGAGGTCCTGAAGGATCCAGTCTCTACCAGCTGTGGACACTGGTTCTGTGGACAGTGCATCACCTCATACTGGGACCAGTCTGCCTCATCAGGAGACTCCTGTTGTCCACAGTGTGGAGAACAATCCCGAACAAGAACTGGACTGCAGACAGTTGGTTATACCAGCACTGTGAAAAGTAAGACTGTACATCTGTCTACTGATGTCTTCATGTCTGAAAACAGGATTGTTCTTGGTTTGTTTGTTGTGTTGGGCTGGACAAAAAAAACCCCACCAACATATGGCTTGTGATGCCTGATGGACATGTTCATTTTCACCCCTTTTACGGTGTGATGAACATCGATCACTTCTGCTACTCCTTTTTCATCTCAGCCACAAGCTCTGTCCATCTCCACCACGTATTGTATAATAAAGATGGACGTATCTTCAGATCTGAAAAGTGAAGCTAATGGTGAATTGTTTTGCACATGCAAATTTGAATAGAAAAGGGTATTATTTTAATGTTGATTATGATAAAAGTCACCAGATTCTCAATGGATTCTTTACTCTCACATTTTCCCCAGCAGATAGTGGTCTGCAGCAGGTTTTAGACGAACATAAGGTCAGTCTGAAGAGGAGGTGTGAATGTGTGACTGAAGGAACTGATGGAGCAGGAAGTGAAACTCCCCTCAACCGGATCTACACTGAGCTCTTCATCACAGAGGGTCAGAGTGAAGACGTTAATACCCAACACGAGGTTTGGCAGCTTGAGACAACGTCCAAGTCAAAGACCCTCCGTGAGACTCCAATCAGGAGCCATGACATCTTTAAAGCTTTACCGGGCCAACAGAGACACATCAGAGTGGTCCTGACGAACGGCGTCGCTGGCATTGGAAAAACCTTCTTGGTGCAGAAGTTCACTCTGGACTGGGCAGAGGGTTTGGCAAACCAAGATATCAGTCTGGTGGTTCTGCTTTCGTTCAGGGAGCTGAACTTGATTAAAGATGAGCAGTACAGTCTTCTCCAACTGCTGCAGGTTTTCCATCCAACATTACAGAAGGTCACAGCAGAGGAGCTTGCTGTCTGTAAACTTCTGTTCATCTTTGACGGCCTGGATGAAAGCAGACTTTCACTGAACTTCAAGGACAAGAAAGTTGTTTCTGATGTCACACAGATGTCATCAGTCAACGTGCTGTTGACAAACCTCATCAGGAGGAAACTGCTTCCCTCGGCTCTCATCTGGATAACTTCCCGACCTGCAGCAGCCAATCAGATCCCTCCTGCATGTGTTGACAGGGCAACAGAAGTACGAGGCTTCACTGATGCACAGAAGGAGGAATACTTCAGGAGGAGAGTCAATGATGAAGAGCTGTCCAGCAGAACCATCACCCACATGAAGACGTCCAGGAGCCTCCACATCATGTGTCGGATCCCAGTCTTCTGCTGGATCACTGCTACAGTTCTGAAGGACATGTTGACTACAGACAAGAGAGGAGAGCTTCCCAAGACCCTGACTGACATGTACTCACACTTCCTGCTAGTTCAGACAAAGAAGAAGAAGCAGAAGTACGATAAAGGACATGAGACGAGTCCACAGGAGCTGACGGAGGCTGACAGGGAAATTCTTCTGAAGCTGGGGAGGCTGGCATTTGAACAACTGGAGAAAGGAAACATCATATTCTACCAAGAAGACCTGGAGAAGTGTGGTCTGGATGTCACAGAGGCCTCTGTGTACTCAGGAGTTTGTACAGAGATCTTCAAAAAAGAGACTGTGATCTTCGGGAAAACTGTCTACTGCTTTGTTCACCTGAGCATTCAGGAGTTTCTGGCTGCAGTCTATCTGTTCCATTGTTTCACCAGCAACAACAACAAGGTACTGGGGCCTTTCCTGGGGGAGAGAAAAAGTTATCCACTACAACAAAACTATCATTATCGTGCACACGATGACGGTTATTACGATCAAGATGATCATGGTGATGATGATTATTACGATCAACATGATCAAGACGATTCCTATGACCAAGACGATCAAGACGATTACTACGATCAAGATGATCGAGACGATTACCACGATCAAGATGATCGAGACGATTACTATGACCAAGACGATCGAGACGATTACTACGATCAAGATGATCGAGACGATTACCACGATCAAGACGATCAAGACGATTACTACGATCAAGATGATCGAGACGATTACCACGATCAAGACGATCAAGATGATCAAGATGATCAAGATGATCAAGAAGAATACCATGATCAAGACCCTCGAGACGATGAAGACAAGTACCACGATCAAGACCCTAAAGACCCTCAAGATTACTACGATCAAGACGATCGAGACGATTACTACGATCAAGATGATCAAGATGATCAAGACGATTACTATGACCAAAACGATCGAGATGATTACTACGATCAAGATGATCAAGATGATCAAGATGATCAAGACGATTTCTATGACCAAAACGATCGAGATGATTACTACGATCAAGATGATCAAGATGATCAAGATGATCAAGACGACTACTATGACCAAAACGATCGAGACGATTATTACGATCAAGATGATCAAGACGACTATAATGGACAAGTTGTTCGTGATTATTACGATTACACCGTCTCAACCCTGGATGACTTCCTGCAGAGAGCAATGGAAAAATCCCTGAAAAGTAGAAATGGCCACTTGGACCTGTTTGTCCGCTTTCTTCATGGCTTCTCTCTTGAGTCCAACCAAAGACTCTTAGGAGGCCTGCTGGGTAAGAAAGACAACAGTCCAAAAATCCTCCAGAGATCCATGAATAACCTGAAGAAGATGAACATGGACAAGATCTCTCCAGACAGAAGCATCAACATTTTCCACTGTCTGATGGAGATGAAAGACCGCTCAGTCCATCAGGAGATCCAAGAGTTCTTGAAGTCAGGGAGCAGATCAAAGAAGGAGCTCTCTGCGATCCACTGCTCAGCTCTGGCCTACTTGCTGCAGATGTCAGAGGAGGTTCTGGATGAGTTGGACCTGAAGAAGTACAACACATCAGAGGTGGGACGACTGAGACTGATTCCAGCTGTGAGGAACTGCAAAAAGGCTGTGTAAGTGCATGAATTATTACAATTTGGTTTCACGTGACGTCACATTGCTGCATCGTGAACGTGCCCATGTTTTGTGTAGTCTGCGGCTGCTCTAATTGTTCTACCCGAGAAAAGGAAAAGTGATTTTTTAGAGTACCAAAGATTGTCGTACAAAAAGGTGAGAAATGTCAAAAGTGAACAGAACAACGCCGTAAAAATTTAATTTTAAACCTACGTCTGCGGTCGGGAGGAGCAGAGTCAGTTTATTCCGTGTCTGCAGCAACCATTTGGTTTTTGCAATGACATTTCCATCCTGCTTTGCATAATAATCCAAGTCTTCAGCGGTGTTTCGTTTGCTCTCTGGGAGTGGTTTACCTTGAAACATAAATAACGCCCTCCCTGACCACCTGAGGACCCCGCTACACCTACGACTACAGATGCTTTTAAAAAAGACCGTAAAACCTTTCTGTTTACCAAAGCATTTTGTTAAATGTCTTATAGATTTTCTCCTTTTCACTTATTACTTTTTTTTTACCTTTTTTTGTGTTGTTTTTATTCTGCTCTGTAGAACTTTGAGATTGTTGAATGTAAAATGCAATTCAAATAAAATGTATTACCATTATTATTATTATTTTTCAGTCTAACGTCGCCGATGAGGTGTTGCATGTTTGTTAGTATTACATGAATAGCCGCTACTGCTAGTTACTAGCATCTTAACACATAAAATAGTGTAAGAACCACAACATAACTCACCATGGCGAAGACCAAATGACAACTATCGTGGAGCCCTTTGGTACCGAGGTTGTGGACCTGACAAACAAATTGTATGCCTCCATATTTTTATAGGCCTTCATCTGTTGTTTTGTATAGTATGTATAGGATAGTTGGTGATGACCACAGCCTCAATTGTCGGCAAATCCTTCTCCCGAAAACATCTTCATGAGATACGGGTCACGCCCAACATATTTATTAACTAATTGTTTGTATCTTTATCTAGAAACTGGCTCTAAATACTAACAATATGGACACTCTGTACCGGTTTTCTCCATAGACGTACTCGCCATTCTTATTTCTGGCCAGCCATCTGAAAATCGCTCCCCCTTCGCGACTAATTGTGACAAAGCGCTGGGTTTTAGGATAGTTTAATGCAGATGGTAGTTTGAGAGCCATGATGATGTAGGAAGGACAGGTCGTGGACTAATATAAGTTGTATTACTTGATTAGAAGTAGATTAAAGAAGCATCCACACACATTTTTTATAACTTATTTGATAGGGTGTTTTTTATCGTGTGGATATTTATTTCTCTACGATTTCAAAAATTCACTTTGAGAAAATCTTATGGAGTTTCCAGTTTTCCATTGCACTCTTTTTACCCTTTACCTTTTTAAAAAATGTTTTTCAATACATTTAAAATTATGCAAAAAGAGCTCAGCAATATCCAAATTCAGGTATCCGTTGATTGGAACTGAAAAAAAGGTGGATCAGTGCATCTCTACTTAAAATCTAAAAAGACTTTTCTACTAAAATTTACAACAAGGAGATGCTTTTCGTTCATCGTAATTATAATTTACTGTTTAATGTTTAACGTTTTTCCTCAACTGCTGCATGAAAAGCTTAATAATTATAATTATTAGACTGTCGAGATAACAGACTTTTACATTTATCTGTATTCACAGACTTCCTAACTGTGGACTTATGGACACGCATTTTGAAGTTCTAGCCTCAGCTTTGAATTTCAATCCTTCCCATCTAAAAAAACTGGACCTGAGCAACAACCGTCTGCAGGATTCAGGGGTGAAGCTGCTGTCTGCTGGACTGGAGAGTCCGAACTGTAGACTGGAGACTCTGAGGTCTGCACACTCTGTCTGGTGCTGTATAGCTTCATATGTGTGTAAAACAACATATTCTTACCAACAGGTTCCTATGATGTCTTACGAAAACATATGCACGACAATTTGTATATCTTATGAAGCATGACAGAAAATTATATGACATTTGATAGCCCTAATCACAATGCTTTTTCTATAAAAATTTCAGGTCTAACAGGTGCAAGGAAGTTTAGAGAAAAAAAAGTTAGTAATTCCGGTTGAACTATACATATATTATAAGCAACATATATTCTTTTTACAGATTAAGTGACTGCAGTTTGTCAGAGATGAGCTGTGCTTTTCTGGCCTCAGCTCTAAAGTCCAACCCCTCCCATCTGACAGAGCTAGACCTGAGCTACAACCACAACCTGCAGGCCACAGACATCAAGCTGCTGTCTGATTTTCTGGAGAATCCAAACTGTAGACTGGAGACTCTGAGGTCAGTTGATGGTTTGAGTAGATATACAAACTAAATGTGAACAACAGAAAATAGCACGTTCTTTACCTTAACCACTGAAGTGTTGCTGTCTTTATCTACTGTTAATAATGTGTGTTAATTAAGTGCTTCAAACACTAAATATTATATCACCACCAAGTTATTGATTTGCAAGAGAGACGTTACACCTCTGCAATACCACGCTGCAGGAAAGGTGAAGCATGTAAAACCTGAGCTCATCTGACTGGATTATGAACCCTTTTTTATCTAAATGTTCCATTATTGTTTTCAGACTGGGTTGGTGCAGTTTGTCAGGGATCAGCTGTGCTTCTCTGGCCTCGGCTCTGACGTCCAACCCCTTCCATCTGACAGAGCTGGACCTGAGAGGAAACAACCTGCAGGATTCAGATGTGAAGCTGCTGTGTGACTTTCTGGAGAGTCCAAACTGTAGATTGGAGACTCTGAGGTCAGACACCATTTATTATGTATTACTATTTATTTATATGGCGTTAAGTAACTGATCCACACAAAGTATCTTCAAGGGAGTAGATACACACCCTCAGTTTGGAGAAGCAGGAGTACCGACACAGAAGTTAAGGGGTCATCACTTTGTCCTCCGTCGCATAAGCCTATGCCTTCGTTGGTGTAATTGAAATTATTGGTATTGAAAAAATTGAATTTCCCTTGCGGGATAAATAAAAGGAATTCTTCTTCTTCTTCATTCAGCATTTTGTTAGGTTTTTGTGTGAAACGTGGTGCCCAAGATTGGTACCACGGGGGGAACTGGCACAAGGGGACTCTCTGTGTCATTAAATCACTTTAAAAACCTCCTTAAAATACCCTAGTCGGTTGTGAAAAAGGTTATAATAAAGGTTAAAATATGAATTTATATTTATAAAGAGATTCAGGGTACCACTGGACAGGACAGTCAGCTAGAGATAACTTGATTGTTCACACACATACTCTCCTTTTTGTCAGACATCATGAGGTGCCATTCTATTTTCTCATTTAAAGGATAATTAAAATAAATAAAACGGTAAATAATTTCGTAAAACTGTGTGCCTGTGCAGTATAAAAACCATATATATACCCAGGATTAAAGGTTAAAAAAAGTGCGTAGAAAGTGCTTTACTATTGGTGCCTGCAACGTCAACCATTCAAATCACACCATAACATTTAAAACCATTTATAAGAATAAATAAAGCAACACACACTGCTAGTAAAATAAAAAAGTAGGGTCAGGGTCAGGGTTAGGGAGTAGTGTTAAGGTCTACATAGGCCTATTTGCCAAGGAATTCGGCACTGATTGTGGAAAAAAAATAACAGACCAGGGAACATAGCACCCTTTTATAGGGAACATAGCAAAGGGGGAGAACATTGGTGTTACATGAACCACATGAGTCGAGTGCACATCAAGTCCATAGACCAGGAGTGAGCAACTTTGGGCACAGGCGCCACCACTGGTATTCAGCAGCTTAACGGATGTCACACTATAGCAACAGTGTGCAAGAAATGTTTGGAGAAATTAAGCAGCTCTTTCTCATCCACAAACAAAATGACCTCTTTCACAGCCATCTGTTGGTGCAATGCCTGTTATTTACGGTAGTTTGACTTTTTTCTTTGTGAAGCTTCATGAAGCATTTTCCTTATTTTCTGAAGCTACTAGATGGAGCTCTTGGTTTAAAGGAAAAAGGCTCAAGGACTGGTGATTCGTGGTGTTTTCAACCCTTTGTTGAACAGTGAGTGCGATCTAGTGGGCTGAGAAAATAAAATACTTCATATTGTAATGGTAAAACTATTGCTAGATGTGATGCTTCTTGCAAGGTAAAATAACTAATACCCATGTTTGCTTATGATTATGGCTCTGACACATCCTATGGAACAAATGTGCATGTAGCATGACCTTTTGACTTATGAAACTGTGACTTTATGAACTGTGTTTGAACTTCTCCAATACCAGGCACAGGGTAGGGCAGGGTAGCTTACAGCCTGCTCACACTGTCCTTTTGGCCGCGGCCAAAACCGTTTTTTCAGCTAAAGTCTAGTACCTTTAAGCAGTGTGATTGGACCCGCTCCGCGCTCAACTGCGGCCAGCGGACCGTCCACGGCCCGCTTGAAAGAGGTGGGCTTTAGCAGAGCCGTTTGCACATGTACGAGCACGAGCGTGCGCACGTGTACGAGCACGAGCACGAGCCCTACGGCAGTAGCGTTATGTCCGCCTGTTCGGACATGTAAATAGAAGGACGGACCATGCGCGGACATTTTACAACAACAACAACAATGGCGGTGAAAGGTTCACGTTGGTGTGGTGCGGGGGTGGAGTGTTTACTGCAGATTTGGTCGGATGAAAATATTCAAAAACAGTTGACAAGACGCACAAAAACTCCGAGGTCTGTGGAAAGATTTGTAAACAAAGCCACACACACGCGATCAATGCGTGTGACGTGTTACGGCGTGATGGCGTATGGACAGCAAGAAGCATTGGCCGGTCCTGGCAGTGTGAGTACAAACGGGGCTGGGGCGCGGGGGGAGAGGGAGGGGGGACAAGTACCCTAAAGTCCGGGTCTCGGTCCGGGAGGACAGTGTGAGTATGCTCTTAGACAAGGCAATGAATCCGACCATTTTGGAGAATCGATCAACTACAGTGAGGACAGTGGTGTAACCTTGGGAGACCGGGAGCCCTGTGACAAAGTTGAGGGAGATATCTGACCACAGTCTGGAGGGAATCGGAAGAGGTTGTAGCAAGCCCATGCGGCGCCCGGATGATCTTTTGTTCCATGCGCAGACCGAACATGCCTCCACGTACTCCCGGACCTCCGGCTCCATGGATGGCCACCAGAACCGCCGGGAGATGACGGACATAGTCTTTCTGACTCCCGGATGACATGAAAGCAGCAAGGTGTGAGCCCAATGAATCACCTGTGGATGCAACTCGGTGGGGACAAACAGCGATTATTGGGACATCCACTAGGTGATGGGACTCCACAATTTGCTTGCTTTACATCAGTTTCTATGGGCCAAGTCACTGCTCCAACCACACGGATCAGTGGAAGGATGGTTTCTGGTTCCTTGGCTTCAGGCTCTGGGTCGAACACTCGTGACAGGGCGTCAGGCTTGACGTTGCGGGACCCCGGTCTGTAAGAGAGGGAGAAAGAAAAGCGGTTAAAGAAGAGAGCCCATCTGGCCTGGCGTGAGTTTAGCCTTTTGGCTTTCTTGATGCATTCTAGGTTCTTATGATCAGTCCAGACTATGAAAGGGTGGTCGGGCCCCTCCAGCCAATGCCTCCATTCTTCCAGGGCGACTTTCACCGCCAGCAACTCTCGGTTGCCGACATCGTAGTTCAGTTCTGCCTTGGACAGCCGTTTCGACAGGAAGGCGCAGGGGTGCATCTTGCCTGCTCTGAACGCTGCGAGAGGACCGCTCCCACCCCTTCGTTGGAGGCGTCCACCTCCACCATGAATTGGCGGCGCGGGTCAGGCATGGTGAGGATGGGGGCTGAGGTGAAGCAACCTCTTGAGGATCTGCCAGGCCTTCTCTGCTTCCGGCAACCAGCGGAACTGCACCTGGGTGGAAGTGAGAGCATGGAGAGGAGCAGCTATTGCGCTGAAGCCTCTGACAAATCGCCTGTAGAAGTTAGCAAAGCCCAAGAATTGCTGAACCTTCTTGCAACGGTCAGGCGTAGGCCAATCGGCCACAGCGCTAACTTTAGCCGGGTCCATCTGGACCTTTTCCAGGGGCTACAATGAAGCCCAGAAAAGAGTGTCGGCATGAAAAACACTTTTCTCGGCTTTGACGTAAAGATGGTTATCCAGAAGTCATTTGAGCACTTGGGTAACATGGCTCTGGTGGGTGTCTAGGTCGGGGGAGTAAAAGATGTCGTCGAGGTACACATAGACAAAGTGGTAAAGTAAGTCTCTAAGCACGTCATTAATCATGGCCTGAAATACTGCCGGCGCACTGGTGAGACCAAAAGGCATGACGTGATACTCAGTGTCCACTAGGGATGTTGAATCCTGTCTTCCACTCGTCCCCCTCGATTATCCGCACCAGATGGTATGCGTTGTGGAGATCCAGTTTGGTGAACACTTGAGCTTGCTGAAGCTGATCGAATACCGAGGACATGAGGGGAAGAGGATAACGGTTCTTTACTGTGATGTCATTCAGGGGACTATAGTCTATGCAGGGTCTGAGGGATCCGTCCTTTTTGACAAAGAAAAACCCCGCTCCAGGGGGGGATGAGGAGGGACGGATGAGCCCTGCTTCCAGAGAGGCCGAGATGTACCCCTTCATGGCCTGCTTCTCTGGTCTTGGTCTTGCTAAATACTTTCCGTAGATGATGGTAATAAGGTGTGACTGAGGTCAGGTCTGGGTACTCAATGTCTGTGGCAGGGTTAGCGGAAAACATGTTAATTGAGGTAACATCAGTCGGATGGCTGGACACAGTACAGTCTTTGGCGCACCCCTTTTTCCACCTAATGATGTTTCCAGTCTTCCAGTCTATGTGTGGGTTGTGTTGTATGAGCCATGGATATCCTAAAATCAGTGAGTGCGTGGGAGACGTGAATAAATAAAAACGAATGTGTTCTTCGTGACTGTCAATACGCATTCTTACTGGCTCACTGACATGGGTTATGGCAAAAATCTCTTGGCCGTTGAGCGACCTGGTCTGGATGAGTTTGGCCAGTCACTCTGAGCGGATGCCTAGCTCTTTAGGTAGACCCCAAATCATCAAGCTCTCATCAGCTCCAGAGTCGATGAGGGCTTCTTGGTTGAACAAGGCATGATGCAAAATTTGGACGTTGGTCAGAGTGCGGGGAATGTGGTGAGAAGATTTAACGTCGTCTTGATCTGAGCGAAGAAGAGGTTGTGGCCCTGGCGGTGAATGGCGGTAGGTTTGTCCACTCAGTAACAAAAAGTGAGAGAGTGTTGCTCCGTCGCCGCGTGTCCTCCGCCTCACTGTCGTCTGAGCTGTGTGAGTCGCTTATCCGTTCAGATGGAGAGCGCGATGAGAGCGTCGAAATCGTTGGGAAGAGCCAGAGGAACGAGGAGGTCCTGAATAGGGGCTGCGAGTCCTTTCAAAAACACATCGTATAAAGCTGTGGCATTCCATTCGCTCTCTACCGCCAAAATGCGGAAACGGATGGCATAGTCACATACAGATCCGCTGCCTTGCTCGAGAACGCTGAGTTCCTGCGCCCTTTCTCGGTGTGTGGTAACAGGGTCAAAAGTCTTGAGTAGCGCAGCCTGGAATTCAGGGAGAGAATAACAGAGAACGGAGCCCTGGCTCCATTCAGCTGCCGCCCAGGCTTTGGCTCTGCCAGACATGTGAGAAATCATGAAGGCAATCTTGGAGCGGTCCGTGGGGAATGTATGAGGCAAAAGTTTGAAATGCAGCGAGTCTATTAAAAAAATCTTGCAGGTTCCGGGCTCTCCCAAATACTGTGCAGGAGGAGCCATCCTGCAACTAGCGAGAAAGATGCCCCAGCAGGTCCTGTAGCTGTGAGGAAAGCTGTCCCATGTGGTTGGCCGTGGCCGTCTGGAACTCCTCTTGCTTGACGTGACGGGTCTCCTGAGTACGCAGTGCCTCCGATAGACAACCTGCCTCCGCTGAGTCCATACTGGCCAGATTATACTGTCAGGCCCAGGCAGGGAAGAGGACTCAGATGCGGAGGTTCGCCACAAACAAAAAATCACTCCGCACAGGAGGAACAAAACAAAAGTCGTCAGTAATAAAACAAAGTACAAAATAAAGACGCTCCGTACAGAAGGAATAAACAAATACAAAGTGAACAAAATAATTAATTAAATAAAGACGCTCCAACCAGGAGGAAAAAACAAAGTCACAAGAGAATTCAAAAATGGAAAACTTACTTGGACAAAGGAATACAAAAACCTGAACGTGGTAACAAAGAACTCGAAAGCATGAACAAGACTGTGGAACAAAACTCTGGATACATTCGACACAAGGTACGAAATAATCTGTCATGGAACAAGGGGAAAGACACGGACTTTACACACATGAGGGAAGGGGAGCCACAGGTTGAAACAATCGGGAATCAGGGAATGACATCAGACAGGTGACACAAGAGGTTATCTTTCAAAATACAACAGGAAAGACAAGGACCCAAAGACAGGACAAATCTCACAGTGGCGTGACAAGCTTCATGAAGCTTTGTTTGGACATCACTTCTTTTTCAGCCTTCACGAAGACCCGCCCAACTCTGTCTCTGATTGGCTCGTACTCGTTGTCTTCTACACAGTATGTTATGCAGGTGGGTGGAAATTAACGCTTCTAATACAGTTTCCTCATTCGTCCCCCTGAAACTCTGATTGACACCCTTGTGGCCGTGGATCCTACCCAAGAGAAAAGGCATTTGCATTATTTGTGGGTGCATAGACTCGGCCAATCAAAGTCTTCATTCATTCATCTTCAACCGCTTGTCCCTGTCGGGGTCGCGAGGGGCTGGAGCCGATCCCAGCTGACATCGGGCGTGAGGCGGGGTACGCCCTGGACAGGACGCCAGTCTATCGCAGGGCACATAGAGACGAACAGAGACAGAAAACCATTCACACCTACGGGCAATTTAGACTCATCAACCTAACACGGGCATATCTTTCGACTGTGGGAGAAAACCGGAGAAACCCCCCGCAGACACGGGGAGAGCATGCAAACTCCACACAGAATGGCTCCAGCCGGAATTCGAACCAGGAACCCTCTCGCTGTGAGGCGACAGTGCCAACGACCACACCACTGTGTCGCCCCCAATCAAAGTCTCCCTATACTAATTAAAGATGCCAGGGAATAGTTCCTGGTACACTCCTCCATATGTGCCTGTCACATCCAACGTAAAATCATCCAAAGAATTCACTATACTAATGCCGAATCGGCCCAAATATATCCTCGAGTCAATGATGCCTGCAGCCAGTGAAAATCTCATCCACACGTTCTGGTCTTGTCCCACGTTAACAACATTCTGGTTGAACATATTTGAAACACTAAGACAGGCTTATGATGTGGTCATAGCTCCTAGATCTTTATCCGTCATCTTCGGCATCCCGACTGATACCTGCCTCTCCGCTGATACGCAGCGGGCCGTGGCCTTTCACAACCTTGTTGGGCACACATTTGATTTTACTGAAGATGAAGCATGGGTCCAATGTGTTCTCTTTTCCAGGTTTTCTTCAAATTCTCGCTGCTTCGTTTTAAACAAGCTGCAGCCGATTAGTATCATCCTTTATCATTTCTGTTTTTATTCAGATTGAGTGACTGCGGGTTGTCGGGGATTAGCTGTGCTTTTCTGGCCTCAGCTCTGGAGTCCAACCCCTCCCAAGTGAGAAAGCTTGAGCTGAGAGGAAACGACCTGCAGGATTCAGACGTGAGGCTGCTGTGTGATCTGAAGACGAGTCCACGCTGCAGACTGGAGACTCTGAGGTCAGTTCATACTGGTTTCAACAGTAAACACAGTATAAACGTCCTTATTGAGAGCTGGGATCAAATCACGATTGGTCGATACCGCCCGATCACTGCTGCACAGACTCTGGTTGAAAAATGACAAGATCCTTTATATCTGTATGTTTTCAAGATGGAGTTCCTGTAAACACTGATTCATGACTCCTGTCTTCTTTTCTCATCAGATGGCAGTGATTTCGGTGGTTGTGATGAGGGAGATCCTGGGATTTCCCTCCCATACATTCGGGGAAGAGGAAAAATTATTTGGATACCAATCAAAAGGCTCATAATTATCTTCAGACCCTCTACTAAAAAAATGTATGTGGGCATGATTTTAGACCCTACCAAAATGGAGTTATGGGCTGGAGAAGGAGGGTGCGTGGCTAAAAAGAGCCGTAGTGAAACACCCCCAGCAGCTTAGGTCCCGTCTCCGTAGAGCCCAGTACAAGGCGCCGGAAGAGACACAACTCTTCTCCTAAAACTTTTTGTGTCCGATGTTGTTTCTATTGTTTGTCGTTGTTTTTCGAAGATTTCTACATCCAGTAAGTCCTCTGGCGAACCAAAAATGGCAACTTCCTTAAGAGAGCCTGCGCCACTGAGCAGCTTTCCAAAGGAATGAATGGGCGTCATTTTTCCCCCGTCCGCCGTCCATTCTTTTTTCTATGTCCACTGGAAGAACGAAGACAAACCATCACATTTTTATGACCAGTCTATCACAGGGCACATAGAGACAGACAACCATTCACACTCACATTTACACCTACGGGCAATTTAGAGTCATCAATGAACCTTACATCTGCATGTCTTTGGACTGTGGGAGGAAGCCAGAGAACCCGGGGAGAACCCACGCAGACACGGGGAGAACATGCAAACTCGGCACAGAAGGGCCCCAGCCGGGATTCGAACCAGGAACCCTCTTGCTGTATGGCGACAGTGCTAACCACCACAACACCGTGCCTCCCTACTCATGGGATATTATCCTATTTTAATTTCTAGGCCTTTTTAAGAAATAAATCACCAGGGATTTTTTTATTGTTGTTTTTGCTATGAAATGTGCTATATAAATAAAGTTTGTTATTATAATAGACTGCAGCTCTACTATGATTGTACTTGTACGTAGGTCTATATATAAATGCTTTATTGTCATTGTATGGTAAACACAACCAAATTGGTTTGGCAGTTTAGCAGCATATATGAATAAGTACCTTACCATCGCCCCTTAGCCGTGATGTAATCCCAATTTATAAAACGGATGGCTCAAATCAAGCAATCTGATTGGTTGTTAGTCGTGTTATAATTCCTGTATATCATGGCGATGACGTCCAATGCCTTGACACAATTCTATATCACTCCGCTTTCATCTTTGAATACGGTGTAGGGACTTTAACTTAAACTTGCAGAAAATTTCAAGACATTTAGAAAGTGATTCGTTGGTCTTCATTGTTCCAGTGTCGCTGACACGTCGGTCACAGAGTGCTATCTTTAGTTCAAGCTAACACTACACGTTCACACTCATAGCAGCTAAATCTGCCAACAGAAAAATATTTTTTTCAGCAGATATCTTAGTTACAACAGGATTGAGCTAGCAAAGCAGTTCAGTGTTTATATGTGTGGCATTTATTCAGTCTGAGAAACCCAACAATCTCTGCAAACTAACGTTAAGGGGACCAGAGTTCTGAGACAAAATCTGGGGACATTTTCGGTTCAGAGGCGTAAAAACCTCCAAAACATGTAGAGTTTTTGTCCTCGAAAAACTAAAACAGGGACACTGCCCTTACCATTCATTAAGAGTTCCTCTCACCATATTTCTCTTTAATTCCTAAAGAATTGACTAACAAAGAGTTTGTATCCGCCTGATCAGCTGAGATCAAGAGCAGCCATAAAATCAGCTGTGATAAACCGATATCACCCAAACTAAAGCCTCCTCCTTACACCAGGGGATTTTCACAAGATTTGGGGAAGAGTTCCAAATGGAAAATGTCACAGTTCATGTGGAATGACAACCTGGGGTAAATGCTATTTTATACAATATTAATGTCTTATTGTGAATGGTCACTAACTTGAAATAAATCAATTATAAATTAAAAATGACAAATGAAAGCCAAAATACCTTACGAATTACCTTACACAATGTAAAAATATATTTACTGTGTTAATATCTGTTTCTGGTCATAGTTTAAATGTTCTGACAGGCCTGAAATAGAGGCCTGTGGCTTCACTGGCTGCCACAGCCTGTGAAGAATAAAATGTTAGAAAGGCCACAATGGAATTCTGTCGTTCACCAACAAACAGATGCTCATCTGCTTTCAAGTGTCCCTGTCTTCACCAGAGCCAAACTAAACTGGATATTTTATATATATAAATATATATATATATATATATATATATATATATATATATATATATATATATATATATATATATTTATATCCTTTCCATGCCAAGGCCCTCCAAACCGCATTAGCTTCTGGCCGGGGACCCCCTTCGCAAAGACAATTCTACAAAATAAATCACACATCAACTTTAAAAAATGATGCCTTCAGGGACCGCTCGGGAACTGTAGCTTGCTGTGTGAATGATCGCCTGACCATATGCTGTTCTTTCTGTCTGAAGAAGGCTGCCGTTTCTTGGCCTCTGTCGGATGTTTTTGTATCAAGTGACGCTGAAGTTTTGAAGGTTTTAAACAGTCGTTTGAGAGGGTCTCCAGACAGAGCACACATGGCTACGCCTGCCCACACACAGACAGGACCATTTGATTGGTGACTGAGAAGAAGAGGAGGAAGAAGAAAAAGAAGAGGAGGAGGGGGAGGAGACAAGAGGGGGAAGAAGAAAAAGAAGAGGAGGAAGAGGAGACAGGAGGAGGAAGAAGAAAAAGAAGAGGAGGAGGGGGAGAAGACAGGACGAGGAAGAAGAAAAAGAAGAGGAGGAAGAAGAAAAATAAGAGGAGGAAAAGGAGGAAGCGGAGACAGGAGGAGGAAGAAGAAAAAGAAGAGGAGGAAGAGGAGACAGGAGGAGGAAGAAGAAAAGGAAGAGGAAGAAGAGGAGACAGAAGGAGGAAGAAGAAAAAGAAGAGGAGGAAGAGGAGACAGGACGAGGAAGAAGAAAAAGAAGAGGAGGAAGAAGAGACAGGAGGAGGAAGAAGAAAAAGAAGAGGAGGAAGAAGAGACAGGAGGAGGAAGAAGAAAAAGAAGAGGAGGAAGAAGAAAAATAAGAGGAGGAAGAGGAGACAGGAGGAGGAAGAAGAAAAATAAGAGGAGGAAGAAGAAAAATAAGAGGAGGAAGAAGAGACAGGAGGAGGAAGAAGAAAAAGAAGAGGAGGAAGAAGAAAAATAAGAGGAGGAAGAGGAGACAGGAGGAGGAAGAAGAAAAAGAAGAGGAGGAAGAAGAAAAAGAAGAGGAGGAGGAAGCGGAGACAGGAGGAAGAAGAAAAAGAAGAGGAGGAAGAAGAAAAAGAAGAGGAGGATGCGGAGACAGGAGGAGGAAGAAGAAAAAGAAGAGGAGGAAGAGAAGGAAGCGGAGACAGAAGGTGGAAGACGAAAAAGAAGAGGAGGAAGCGGAGACAGAAGGAGGAAGACGAAAAAGAAGAGGAGGAAGAGGAGACAGGAGGAGGAAGAAGAAAAAGAAGAGGAGGAAGAGGAGACAGGAGGAAGAAGACGAAAAAGAAGAATAGGATGAGGAAGGGGGAGGAAGAAGAAGAAAGAGGAGGAAAAAGAAGAAGGAGGAGGAAGGAGGAGGAAAGAGAAAAAGAAGGAGGAAGAAGAAGAGGATGAGGAAGAAGTAGAAGGAGGAGGAGGGAGAAGAAGAGGAGGAAGAAGAGGAGTAAGAAGAGAAAGAGGAGGAAGAAGAAGAGGAGGAAGAAGGAAAAGAAGAGGAGGAAGAAGAAGAAAAGGAAGAAGAGGGGGAAAAAAAGGAAGAGGAGGAGGGAGAGGAAGAAAAGGAGGAGGGGGAGGAAGAAGGGAAAAAGAAGAGGAGGAGGGGGGAGAGGAAGGAGTGGGGGAGCGGAATGATGCCAGTGCGGGATCAGTCACCACCACCAGCACTAACAACAAAAACAACAACAACAACCCTTCACCTCCTCCAGGAGCCACCGAGTTTAACCATCATGATTATGGGAATGGAGGAGGAGCTTTGAGCAACATGGCGGACAACAAAGCGCAGGGACTCGGGTAACAGCAGCAGCAGTAGCGGCGCTCTCTGCCCACAACAATAAGAACACTATGGATCAGGTTCAAGACAACAACAACAGCAGCCCGTATAACAACCAGTACCCGAACTATACCCGACCCGGTTATGGGAGCAGTGGATACGGAGGCATGATGATGATGAGGGGGAACAACCTGTCAGGCAGCAGCTCGGCCAAAGCGGCTCTGATCTCTGCCAGCCCCCCGGCCGCAGGTGCAGTTAGCGGGGCAGGGTTCCAGCGGTTCCCCGGGCAGCAGGGACAGAATCCCTCCGGGGCAACACCGACTCTTAATCAGTTACTAACGTCTCCGAGTCCGATGATGCGGGGTTATGGAGGTGGATATCCGGGGCCGGCTAAAGAGCTCCAGTACTGGGGAGGACCACAGAGAAACCACCCGAGTATTAGCCCCGGGAACAACGGGCAGGTGAATAACACATTTTTATTAGTGTTAATTCAACGATTATTATTGTTGTTAACTGGTAATAAACTCGTCTTGATAACGAGAAACTGCTATTACAGTTAGCCGCTATGCTAACTAGCCGCTAATGTTATATGCGAACTTAGGCTAACTGCAGTTAGCATAGCGGCTAGTTAGCATAGCGTCTGTAATAGCAGTTTCTCGTTATCAAGACGAGTTACCAGAGGACTAAAAATGTGTTAAGTGTCAAATTATAAGTAAATAAACAGAGAGAAAAATAAGTTAATCAACAAATAAAGCGATACATAAATATTTAAATAAATAAATGCACGAATATGTAAATAAATGAATAAATAAATGCTTAAATAAATAAATGAATAATAAAGAAATTCAGGAATAAATGTTTAAATAACTAAAATAATAAATATATAAGTAAATGCTCCACCTTTATTTCTACATTTGTTCACCATTTATTTATTTTTGAGTCCAGATGTTAAAGAGATCCCATTTATTCATGCATTTATTTATTTATTTGTTTCTGTCTTTATTTATTACTGTATGTTATTATTATTTATTCCTGGAATTTTATGCATCTATGTATTCCTGTTTTTATTTAGACATTTGTTTATTTTTTGAGACTTAAGTAATGTTTAGTCGCTATCACAATGCAGTTAGCAGCAGTTAGCATTGCGGCTCACCCAGTTAGCTGCGCTCCTAACCCAGTCAGCTAGTTAGCTGATGCGCTAGCTGCTGTTTGTTATGTTTTAAACAGTGCGACACACAAATTTAGACGTTTTTCACCGTTGAATAAATATAAGTTAGTCTTTAAATGATCAGTTTCACGCACGACAAGAGTGAATAACCACCATGAGAGTTATTAACAGAAGTCTCAATGTTTCGGTTCCGTGTCCAAGGTGACTCCGTGTATAGCACGCCAAAGCTAGGCTAGGCTAAGCTAACAGTGGAATTGTGGCTGCATTTTTCGTGCTAAATCAATCAGATCAAATCTGTTAACCAAGCCGAACAGGCCCCGAGAGGCTCTTGTGTAATTATAAAGTCAGCTAGCGTCCTGTAATTAATGTGATGTATAAGAATTAGCTGTTTATATTTAAAATATGTAGTTTTAGAACAGAGGTCTGGTGACAGAATTAGCTTCGGCCTCCTGCTGTTGTTTCTGACAGCTTCCTTCAACTCTGTCATCAACTAATTGCTTCACATTTGCTAATGATCTCTCCTGAAGCGATCCGGGTGTCATGGCTGTTAAGTTGTTTCCCTTTGTTACTCTTTCATGCTAATAAACCACCGTGTGATGAAGGTTTAATAGCGGTGTGTGAGCTGCTGCTGTCAGCCTGTGATCTTGGCAGGGAGCCCGTTATTATGGCCCATCTCCCCCACCGGAGCCCTGACCTTCACACATGCAGATTAGCCATGTGCCCATCACCACCGGCACAACACTGTGCCGGTGTGCATCGCTCCTGACACGGGTCACCCTGCTCCATGTAGGGGGCAGTTTGTATGAGACTAAACATACAATAAAATAATTATAATAATAATAATTAATAAATAAATGCATAAATAAATAAATGCAGAAATAAATGTTAAATCTTTAACCAACAATAATAATTTTGACACATTCCTACTGTTTATTAAACAGTTAAAAAAATGTATATTATTAAAGTAAATTGAACTCATGGGGGCGACTCCTGCATTCTATCATTTGGTGATTACCGTTCATTAAACCCTTAAACCTATTTGGTATTTTCACACTGGGTGTGAACAAGACAATCTTTTACCCATTTGCAGGCCCTGAATGGTGAATGTTAATTAACTGAACCTTTAAGATCATAGTAAATTTGCAGCAGCAGGGCTCATCGCTCATCCACCACTCATGTTGGTGGATGAGCGGCTGTGGCTTGGTGTCAGTGTGGGTCGTCCTCTGTTCGAGAGATTGGTGGTTCGATCCCCATCTCCCCCCGGTCGACATGTCGAAGTGTCCTTGGGCAAGACACTGAACCCTGAATAGCTCCCCGTGCTGCGCATGGGTGTGTAAATGTGGTGTGAATGGTTAGATCAGATTAGATGGTATGTAGATGTCCACTGCCATCAGTGTGAATGTCTGTGTGAATGGGTGAATGTGACAGACACTGTGAAGCGCCTTGAGTAGTCAGATGACTAGAAAGGCGCTATATAAGTACAAGTCCATTTACCATTTACCATGTCTCTCCTACAGGTGCCTACGATGGACCTGATGGCGATGAAGCGCTCCCAGCTCTACAGTATGAGCAACAATCCGTACTCCCAGCAGCAGGGGGGGCCGTACTCCGGCCAGCCCTACTGCTCCCCTTCCCCCCACAGATACCCGATGGGGATGCCCAGCAGAGGGCAGATGGGAATGGGAGGGATGCAGTACCCCCAACAGCAGGTAGGAGACCCTCTGTCCACCACAGATTATATGGTTTCTGATCTTTTGTCTTCACTTCCAAGATTCGTCTCAAATCGTTTTTTAGTTTATATCTTTGCTGTAAGATTGTCGTCGCAGTAGTTTGCGTCTTGTCGTGGCAGTAGTTTGCGTCTTGTCGTGGCAGTAGATTGCGTCTTGTCGTGGCAGTAGATTGTTTCTTGTCGTGGCAGTAGTTTGCGTCTTGTCGTGGCAGTAGTTTGCGTCTTGTCGTGGCAGTAGTTTGTGTCTTGTCGTGGCAGTAGATTGCGTCTTGTCGTGGCAGTAGTTTGCGTCTTGTCGTGGCAGTAGTTTGTGTCTTGTCGTGGCAGTAGATTGCGTCTTGTCGTGGCAGTAGATTGCGTCTTGTCGTGGCAGTAGTTTGCGTCTTGTCGTGGCAGTAGTTTGCGTCTTGTCGTGGCAGTAGTTTGCGTCTTGTCGTGGCAGTAGTTTGCGTCTTGTCGTGGCAGTAGATTGCGTCTTGTCGTGGCAGTAGATTGCGCCTTGTCGTGGCAGTAGATTGCGTCTTGTCGTGGCAGTAGATTGCGTCTTGTTTTCGCAGTAGTTTGTTTCTTATGGTGGCAGTAGTTTATCTTGTCGTCGCAGTAGTTTGCATCTTGTTGTCGCAGTAGTTTGTGTCTTTCCTGCCACACCGAATCTACTGGCCTGCTGAGTCATCTACAGGGTCACCACCTCGTCACCGTTGACGAGCCGCTCGGAGACAACAGAGCTATTGATACTGTCAGACCACGTGGTTGCTGCAGAGCCATGCCAGGCCATGCCGGGTCAGGCTATTCCTGGTGCAGACGGGCTCAGGCTATTTTTAGGTCTCAGACTGCTGGTTTGAGTTAATGTGGCCTCTGAGGCAACATGAGCAAGAACATTTCCCTGAGTGTTTGGCTGCGGGCACTGGAATCAGACCGAATACAGAGTTTGGTTCACCACCACTGCAGCCAGGCTGTTTTTTTTTTTTAAATAAGGCACTTTTTTTTCTCCAAAGTTTTTAAAACATTTTTTTAAAGTGCACAAGAAAAATCGTAACAGAGTGTGTCTGCATTTAAGTGAAAAGGGGACAGAGACAAAAACAAAAACAAACAAAAAACAAAAAACCCCAACACGGACCGGCCATCCCTCCCAACAATCCATGTCAGACACGACCACAACAACCAACCAAACAACTAAACAACATATAACATAAGTAGATAGGCACGGTAAAAAATAAAAATAAATAAAATACATAGGGTGAGAAGTTCAGCCATCCGTGAGGAACTCTGAGTAGAGCCGCTGCTCCTTGAAAGGAGCCAGATGAGGTGGTTCATGATCATTTAGTAAGGATGCCCCCTGGGCGCCTCCCTAGGGAGGTGTTCCAGGAACGTCCAGCTGGGAGGAGGTCTCGGGGAAGACCCAGGACCAGGTGGAGAGATTATATCTCCACACTGGCCTGGGAACGCCTCAGGATCCCCCAGTTAGAGCTGGTTAATGTGGCCCGGAAAAAGGGAAGTTCCGGGTCCCTGCCAAAGCTGCTGCCCCTACGACCCGACCCTGGATAAGAGGTTGAAGATGAAATGCGTTGTGATGAGGAGGAATACAAAAAAGGGGGGAAGGAAAAGGGGTGGGGGGTGGAGTTTCTCTCCTTCCAGCACTATGAAGTGTCCTCAGCATCATCAGGAGTAACAGTAAGACTGTTACTAATAAGAGTCAGCAGTGGGTCCCAGGTTTGGTGGAATGCTGTCAAAGATCCCCTCTGTGAAAACTTAACTTAACTCTAACCTTAGACATTGGAAAATGTCCTGGTTCCAACTATTATGAGTTGGTGGAGAAACATGTTTCCATTTAAGGAGAATGGTACGTCTGGTGAGCAGGGTGGTAAAGGCCACGACACGTTGTGTAGTAATGGGCAGATTTTTAGATGGAGGGAGCCCAAAAAGAGCAGTCAGGGGATTTGGTTCCAAATTTGTGTTAAGAGCCTGTTTGAGGGTTTGAAATATATCGGACCAAAATTCAGCCATCTTCGGGCACGTCCAGAACATGTGTGCGTGGTCGGCTGGGGACTGCTTACAGCGGTTACAAGCGTCACTGTGACGAGGGTATATCTTAGCCAGTTTAGCGTTGGTGAAATGGGCTCTAAGCACCTTCCACTGTAACAGGCTGTGCCTGGCACAAATCAAAGATGAGTGGACCAGTTTCAGAATGTCCCTCCACTGGACCTCAGTAATGTCTACCCCCAAATCCTTTTCCCATGCATTTTTAGGTGAGGCAGTGGGGACTGGGCTCAGAAGAGCAATCTTATTCTAAATGACAGATATCAGTCATTTGTGTTGTACGTTGAGAGACAGGAATTGGTCCATCTCAGCTTCAGGGAGGGGCGGTTCGGAAAATGTGGGAATTGCTTTTGGATAAAATGTCTCATTTGAAGGTACCAAAAAAAGTGGATATTAGCCAGGCTGTATTTGTCCGACATACCGGTAGATGCAAAGGACGCAAAAAACCCTTCGTCATACAGCTCCTTAAGAGTTTTGATGCCCTTATCTGACCGTATGTGGAACGCAGGGTCGGTGCAGGAAGGGAGAACGCATGGTTATTCAAAACTGGGGCAAGGACCGAGTTGGGTGAGACCTTGTGGGCAGTTTTGGGGAGCTATAATTGTAATCCTGGTGATTTTGTGTTGAAGTGCGTTCATGAATGTGTTAACACTGATTTATTTATCCATGTGGGGATTGACCTTTATTACGAACCTCATCATCAAATTGTCTGATAAACAATGGCTGTCACGCCAATAAAAGAACATTCAGGGGACCCACTACAGTGGGTTGGAAACACACATTGTTTGGTTGCTTGGTTGGTTGTTGAGACCGTGTCTGACATGGGTTTTTGGGAGGGATGGCGGGATTCATGTTGGTTTTTTTTTGTTTTTTTTGTCTCCGCTCTTCTTCACTTTAAAGCAGACCCACTGTACGGCTGTAATGCTTTTTCTTTTTTTGCTTGTCTGCAAAATTTAGGAGACAGATAGAGATATAGAGATATTTCTAAATGGATATCTCTTTCAGGAAAGCATTAGTGGTCTATGATGTGTCTCCACAACATGCCTAGTTTTCCAGTAAAAGTTGTTGAAACCTGCTGATTTCTCAGATGTAAGTTCACTCAGTTCTCCTCCCTCTGAAGTTGCGTCAGACACCAAACCTCAGACGATCCATCGTTTACCCTAAAGGAAGTCTGCTTCTCTGTTTGAGCCCTCTAATGGTCCTTGAAATATATATTTAGATGTTTACATTTCTTAGTTCCTTTATGCAGAAAATTCTTGTTTGTTTTTCAACCGAAGACACTTAAGTTTAAGCTTCAAATGATGTCAGTGTAGCAGTGAAGCAGCGTGGATTCATGGGAGTTATTGTCTTCACCACTCTTAACGTTGTCGCAGATGAATGACGCTCCTTCAAGAGATTAAATACTTAAATCTACATTTTATTCTCAAACACAATCAGCCGATTCGATTTAGTTACTATAATGCTGTCTACATGACTTGCTTCTTCCCGACATATTATACCTTTAACGTCAATAAATAGAGCAGAGTTTTCAGTACTTTCCATCACTGAGCTGCAATAATGACTGTTTTCATTATCAGTCTGTAGATTATATGTATGATTAATCATCGTTGCTTTATAACCTGTTATCTATGATATCTGCTCTTCTGTCAGCGCTGCTGCAGACATCAGACTGTTAGCTGCTTCCATCATCACTCAGGTCATCTGAGGACATGCAGGGCGGTGCTCTTGAGCAAGGCAGTTCATGCTCTCTGCTGCAGCAGAGCATCACTTCTCTCATGTTGTACTGAGATTGCGTCTCTTTTCATTTTCTTCCTGAGGAGAGGAAGTGCTTTCATCTGGATAACAGTCTGGGAAGGAAGAAGTAGAAGAGTTAAAGTACGTTTCAGTTTCAAAAGTTTAAAAGGCAGCATCTCAAACCACTTCTCTTCCCCAGAACAGCCCCTGCCTGTCACTGATTCACTATATAAGACATTAAATTTAATGCTGTCACTGATCCTTATGTGCCGATGTTCTCCTCAGATGGCGTCTCAGTACAGTCAGCAGCAGCAGCAGAGCGTGGGCGGTTACAGTCAGCCGGGTCAGCCGGCATTCTTCAGCCCTCCACAGCAGCAGCCCGCCGCCCCGAGCCAGCCTCCGTACATGCAGCCACGCCCTCTGCCACAACAGGTACCACTGCAACCAGAAATCCATCCCAAATGTTTCACAGTAAAAGCCTAATAATGTAAAAATAAGCTCATGAAAGTTTGCATGAACCACAACAAGCAGAAGATGAGAAAACAGCAAACAAAAGATTATTCGAGAAATTCCTATAAGTGACAGTCAAAACATCAGACTACAGCTTGGGACTCTATTCTCCGAGGCTAAAGAACCATTAACACGCTAACTAAAAGTATATTTTCCACTAGAGCTGCATGATTATGGGCAGAATGAAAATGATGATTGATGATGATGAATTTTATAATTGAGACATATATTCATTTTTGTTGCACTTTCACGTTTAAATTAAAGCTGCAGTCTCACGCTTCTCCACTCGGTGTTAGTCAGTGCGCGTGAACCAGATTCCTGTTAGCGCGCCCGTGTCTCCTCTCATTGATAAACAGCATGGAGTACACACAACATGGAGGTAGGCTGGCTAACTTACTCATAGATAGAAACTGCTAACATCAATTAGCATATGCCTAGCTTGAGGCGTGTGCCTGTGATATTGTACCATGCGTGAGCGGGGAGGGGGGATCTGTGGCGTGTGCACGAACTGCGCCTGACAGTCAGCTCTCACACAGCCCTGCATTGACTGGACAGGATGATACAGACGCTGTGGATTTTTGCAAAACAAACAACAGGCCCTACGTGTTGTTTTGCCTTGGTTTTTTCTAAAACCGGATGTTTTATGTTTTTCTCTCGGATCATAGTGTCTACTTCGGACACAGAGGCTGGTTTTCTCAGTGGGTCCAATGAGTGTTATTGTAGTGTGAACTTTTGGTTTCCTTGCCCGTCTTGATGCAGGAGGTGCCTCAGGAGGCTTACGGGGGGCGGGGCCAGTCTGCTGCAATGACTCCTGGGAAACCAAACCACGAGGAGCTGAGTCTGAGCCTACAGGAGAGGCCGTCCAGCCTGCCGGTACGTCTCAACACACTCAGAGAAGTAATAATAAGTAATTTTACTTATTAAATAATAAGTGGTCTTCTTTCCTTTATCAGGGTATCGGCGGGGTCTTAAACATCTTAAAAAGTCTTAAATTGAACTTGTTGAGACCCGCTGAGACCCTGTTTAATCACAGTCCTGTAAAGTGAGATTTGACTTCCTGTCCTGATCATAAAGGGTGGCGTTGACAGATGGAGCCGTTATATAAAAGAAGAAGAGCTTTTTGTTGATTCAGCCCTGCCAGGCTCTGATTGTTGTCCATAATGACGGCGTCCTCTTTTTCCCCCGGAGAGTATGGCGCTCTCAGCGGCTGATACTTCCTGCTGTGTCGGCTGGACCTCACAGAGACACACACCTGTAATAGTGACCCACCCCCGTGAACTCTGCACTGTAATTTTAAAATTAAAGGACGTTTTCAGCTCTGCGTGCACTGATGGTTTGACTGAACCCTGAGAAAAGCTGTCAGGGTGCAGAAATCTTTCCTAAATGAAGCTTTTTGGATAATAATTTAGTCGGAAAAGAGTCTAGAAATATTGATGTGTCCGTCATAAGTTAACTCCGCACCGATTATGTGACGTCTGCAAGCTAAAGTGAAAACGATTATTTACATTCTCAATCTTGATTATTTTCTGGACTAATTAGTTTGTTCTAAAAAACTTAGAAATTTTGAAAACCGAGCGTCACAATGTCCTGGAGTCCAAAACACAAAGTATTCAGTTCACTGAATATAAAAATGTGCACATTTTAGAGGCTGCAGCAGCTTATTTTTGCCATTTATTGCTTAAATGTGACGGAAATTATTAGATTTAATTTTAAATTATTACTGATGATTTTTCTGTCAACAGAACTTGACCAAACTTAGTTGAGAAGAGAACCGTTTTGGTGAAGATGCAACACATTTAAATGCTGTTTAATCAGCAGACTGGGGAACCTGCCAGGCCTTTATTATCAGTTTCATCAGCTTTTACTGAGGATGTAACATATATAAGATTTGTTAGAGGTTCATAGTCGTAGGACACGACAAACCAGATATTTACTCTATAAAATGTCCCACTATTGCCCACATTGCTAGTAAGTGGGTTATATTGTATTTATTGACAAGAAAAAACATACAATTTTTGAGGCCCAAGTATGGAGCTGACTCTGTCTCTGGAGGTTTGGCTCTGTTTATTAGATAAAACATCTCAGTCTAAAGGCCTTTAGACTTAAATATGTTTGTCTATTTCACTGAAAATACTAGAAAGTTGGACTTCTTAACATTTAGTGACAGTTTGTTTAGTTTAAAACGTTTGGCGTGAGCAGATAAACCATTGTTTAAAATAATAATAATAAGAGGACCAAGTATGGAGCCCTGAGTAACACCTGTGTCTGTCTCTGCAGGTTTTTTATTAAACAGATTAATTCAATTAAATTTTATTTATAGTGCCAAATCATAACATAAGTTATCTCAGGACGGTTTACAGACTAGGTAAAGATGTTTTGCTATAAATGTCTCAGAGTGAGCCAGGAAACATCAGGAACACGTTCTCTAGTTAGTTTTACGTCTCCGTGACATTTGACTGCAGACGTTTCGCTCTCATACAAAATCTGAGAGAGTCTGTGTGCTGTTTCTCTCGCGGCCTCTCCGCTCAATTATTTCTATTTTTCATCTCTCCATCTCCGCCTCTTTCTAGCCCATATACTGTTCCCCGTCTCCTCCTTCGTCCTTTCTTTCTTTCTCCTCTCCATGTTTCTCATTCCTCTCTGTGTCAGCCTCTCTTCCCTCTCGTCCTCTATTTTCCTCCTCGGAGCCTCCTTTTGAAGTCAGTGGTGCTGATGCAGTTGCCATGGCGACAGGTGGATTGGGAGGGGGGGGCTCCGTTTGCAGAAAGGGAAAAAATAAAATCAGCAGAAATCAGCTGCACCCGAAGGCCTCGCACACACTGTAATAAATTCATGATGTTCATTCACTGCTGCGTTATACTTTCCTTTTTGGAAATAGTTTAAATAAACACAAATCTGATTGTCTGTTTATTTATATTCTCTCCTTAAATTAGAGAGATAAAACTGAAATAGATTTTTAGTATTCAGTGTTTTTACTGGTGAGACCTCTTAGTTAAAAACCTCCCGAACAATGAACACTGAGGGAAACCTAACATGACATAAAAACATAAACTCCCATGACCCCATGCTGCCTTTATCCAAATATGTAATGAGAGATGATGTAATGTGATGTCACATCTGCCAGCACTGGAGGATAAGTTGGTGCTGCAGAAACTGGAGGCCAAGCGGTCGGCCCGTCATTGAGGCGACAGCGGAGCGAAGCCTCCTTTTGAGCGCCGCCCTTTTGTCCAAATATGGTCACATCCAGTCTAAAAACACCAAGATGACGAACGAGTCGTCCACGAACCAACGGCTGACGTAACCACGACTGTGTCCATCTTTATTATACAGTCTAGGGATCAATCGATGATCAATAATTGATCTAACGCTTGTATCAAGAGAGGTTGAGCATTAGTCTCGAAGCAATGTAATTAATTTCACTATGGCGATATTTGACTATTTTTAAAATGTCAGAGAAAAAGAAATACTAATTCTGCCTACGAGCTGCCGTAGATATCCAACATAAACAAACTAAGGTCAAGAGGAGGTCAAGACAAAGTCTGTCCTGAGACCATTTCGAACTAAAGATGGAGAAGTACACTGTAAACACTGCAAAGCCGACACGGTGGCGGAGATGGGCCACTTAAACAACATACATCCCACCCTGGTTAACATCAATGCATCATGCTCTTAACCTCGCATCATCTCAGTCTGAGCATGGACGAAGAAAATTACCCAAGCTATCTGCAAATTGATTGAGATATTTATTGAATGTAAAATATAATATATAGAAAAGAAAAAACACGTTGTTTTTGGTATTTTTAATGGCTTTTTAAAAATATTTTTAAAAAATAATGATTCTTCGATAATTTATCCGTACTTTTCCTGATGATCGCTCAAGGAAATGTATTCAAATACCCACCCAGTCTGCAAACACGGAGGAACCAGCATCTAGTTTGCTCGCTCGTTAGCTCCGCCATGACCACAGCGGTCACAGAAAACGAGCTCAACAAAGTTGTCACTCATCAGGAGATAGTAACCTGGCTACAGGAGTGTGTGGATGAAGCTTTAACACGTTAATGTGAATCAAAACTTCATCTCAGCAACTCGCAGCAAGTCGGTTTATACAGAATTACCCCGTCCTTTCTATTGTATTTAATTTCTGTGAGGAGGACAAACTGGAGCGGGACGATGAGGTGAACGGACAAAGTATGAGGGAACACGAGGAAACTGAGCAGCGAGGAAGGAAGAAGATGAAGAGGAGGTTGAGGAGAACGAGGAGAGAAAGGTCGAGTGAGGCTACAGACGAACGCTCTCTCTCTGCAGCTCACTCTTTATAATTATTTTTGTGTGTGTGTGTGTGTGTGTGTGTGTGTGTGTGTGTGTGTGTGTGTGTGTGTGTGTGTGTGTGTGTGTGTGTGTGTGTGTGTGTGTGTGTGTGTGTGTGTGTGTGTGTGTGTGTGTGTGTGTGTGTGTGTGTGTGTGTGTGTGTGTGTGTGTGTGTGTGTGTGTGTGTGTGTGTGTGTGTGTGTGTGTGTGTGTGTGTGTGTGTGTGTGTGTGTGTGTGTGTGTGTGTGTGTGTGTGTGTGTGTGTGTGTGTGTGTGTTGAAGCAGCTGATTGTCTGAGCTGTTGGCAAGGGGCGGAGGGAAGGAGGGGGAGGATAGGCCTCTGCGCTGTGATTGGTTGGCTCGAGGCCCAGAGGCAGATGGGAGATTTCAGTGCAGTGCTTCTCTTCTTCTTTTCTCTCCAGCTCTTCGTTCATTTCAACTCTTTTTCTTTCTTCATCATCATGTCCTCCTCCTCCTCCTTCTCACAGACCGGCTCTGTGTCCTTCGGTTTCGGGTGGTTGTTGAGTTATTTATCCATCCATCTTCAATCACTTGTCCCTATCGGGGTTGCGGGGGGCTGGAGCCGATCCCAGCTGACATTGGGCGTGAGGCGGGGTACACCTGGAACAGGACGCCAGTCTATCACAGGGCACATAGAGACAAACAAAGACAGACAAACATGTGCAGACGGACGTGACGGTTGACATTTACTCCGTCTCAGTTTCTGTGGATGAAACCTGAACAAAGCTGGAACTAATGATTCTTTCATCGTCCATTAATCTGCCGATTGTTTTCTCCATTAATGGATAGGCTCTCTAAAATGTCATAAAGTGTTGAAAAATGAGGCGTCCTCCAGTTCACTGGGTAGAGTGTGTCCCATATTCATCTCATTGTGTTTGTTACTGTAGAAACAGTAGAGTAAGCTTGTTAGCCCAGTGGCTAATGGAGAAAGTGATTCGCCTTAAATTTAGCTAATACTGCTTTATATTTTTTGGTATTTAAAGGGACCCTTTAAAACACCAAAGTCACACATTATTTGCTTATATATTCTCTTTTCTCTCACATTGTTTTTCATTTATTTTTGTTTTGTCTTGTTTTTATTGATTGTCGTTTTTCTGTCCCTTCTGTCTTAAATTATTATTTATTTGTTTTTGTTGTTTTTTTTCTCAGTTGAGGGAAGGTTCCTTATATAATCTGTGGCCTATCGACCTTTCCTAACACATTCTTATTTTTTCCATTATCTGGATTTTATGCAGTCATATGTGTGTGCAAATAACACAAACTATCTCCATCGAACAAAACAACCTGTGAACTGAACCTGAGACACTTCATGGACAGGACAGATGTTGGTGAAATGAACGTGTGAGTCCGCCTGTGTTTCAGGATTTGTCGGGCTCCATCGATGATCTGCCCACCGGCACCGAGGCGGCGGTGAGTTCAGGGGCGTCGGGCTCCGGCAGCGCTCAGGGCGACCAGGGGACCCCGAACCGTTCTCCTTTCTCCCCCCACGTCTCGCCTCGACTCCCCCCGCCGGCTCGCAGCGGGCCCTCCCCTTCCCCATCGCTGTCCCCCGCTGGGTCCAGCAGCCAATCACGATCCGGGCCGATGTCCCCTGCCACCAGCGGACCAGGTAGGGTGATGAAGTCTTTAAGTCTATCTATAATATTGAAAACAACTTCTCATATATACAATGTTATTAATGTTGATTCTTGTTAGAACATCCAACAAGAGTGCGCTGCTGAGAGACAGCTCACAAGAACCCCTTTTTGACCCAAACATTTTGAGGGCCGGTTCAGAGCTGGTTCCTTATCTTGAACCAGTTCTTCCTGTTTCAGTTGCCAAAGAACCGGCTCTCGGACAGGAAAACTGGTTCCAGAGTGGCACCAGCTCTTTGCTGGTCTTGAACCGGCCCCACAAAGTCTCGCTTGCTTTAAAAAATGTTGTGATTTTTTAATATGTGTATTTCATTGTGGCCTTTTTTCAGTATGCTTAATCAGCAGAAAAACAGTTTAACAAAGTTTTTTAAAAATGTTAATTCACAGTTGCAGAATAATTATTCACAGTTCCTTTCAGAAAATCAAAGAACTATTAACGTGTGTATTAACAGCACACAAATGTAGATGTCTGGTGTAACATCAGTTTTCATTGAACACAGCTCCAGTTTGCAGTCATTTGATTCTGACGTTGCCTGTAAACCAAATAAATTGGTGGTTCATTAATTTGAACTGCAATGTGATCAATGCCAGGTAGTCTGTGCTAGGTAAGGTTAGCTAAGGTTAACGTTAGCTTCCAACATAGGCTAACATTAACATCTTACATCCAGTGTTAATAAGAATCAAAACCTGTCAGATAATTACCTTTCTTCTCGAACAAAATCTCCATCCAATGTATTCAAGACCAGCAGTACTAGTGTGTTGTGTCCCTCTCAGGCTCTCAGTTGACCCCTCAGATCTCTGGTCCTGGGTCAGATGTCGCTCCTCATCCCTCCCAGTCCTGCTTGACTCAGGACAGAGGTACGGCCGTGTCCTCTTTGATGAATCCACTTCTTTCCTCTGCAGGTGGAGCTCGGCTAACAGTTTCCACCTGCTTCCAGTCTTTGTGCTAAGCTATGCTAATTCTGTCCTTCTTTGTCTCTTCTTCAGGTTTCCCTCCCTCCATGCAGCGTAGCACCTCCGGGCCTCAGTTTGGCCCCCAGCAGT
Organism: Echiichthys vipera; assembly: GCF_963691815.1. Classification (NCBI taxonomy): domain Eukaryota; kingdom Metazoa; phylum Chordata; class Actinopteri; order Perciformes; family Trachinidae; genus Echiichthys; species Echiichthys vipera. The sequence goes on along the minus strand of NC_139844.1, from coordinate 5,291,079 downwards.
CAGCACCCCCCATGTCCCCTCACCCAGCCCCGGGGGGGCCCATGCTTCCCGGCTCCTACCAGCAGGGGGCCTCATACGCCCATTACGGCCCTCCAGGTAACACTGTGACCCGGAAGGACAAACGCTTTTATAAAAGTAACAAAACTCTAAACAGATTTTCCTTCTTGCCCCTTCCAGGTAACTACCCTCGGCCCCCCCACTATGGTGGGGCCCCTAGTGCCAACTACAGCGCCCCCGGCCTGGGCCCTGGCTTAGCCAACAGCCTGGGGTTGAACGCCAGCAGTCCCATGCACGGTCAGGGCCCGTCCACCCCAGCAGGTCGCGGGCCAGGGCCTGGCGCCGGGGGGCGGCCTTACCCCGCCGGAGGGAGCGCCATGGCCCCCACCTCCCCCGGCATGCCACAGCCCGCCGGGCAGGGCATGGGGCCTCCGGGGCCCAATGCCAACCGTAAACCGCACGAGGTCGGCCCCAACGCCGGGCCAAGCACCAACTCGTTGTCCTCCACGTCCATCCAGAGCAGGTGAGCCTGGAAGAGCCTGGAAAACCCAAACTATCCAGGAACTCAAGGAAAGTTGAGACGTTATTGTTATGACATAACGAAAGTTAGGAAAGAGATATTCAAAACATGAATGCAGAGAGGCATAAGCAGGTAAACCAAGGGCAGAAAAAGAAATAAAAGTAAAAATAAAATTAATAAAATAATTATATATATAAATCAATAAATAATACATACATTAAAGGTGATTACTCAGTGTCCTGAGATAACTTTTGTTATGATTTGGCACTATAAATAAAATTGAATTGAATAAATCTCTCTCTCTCTCTCTCTCTCTCTCTCTCTCTCTCTCTCTCTCTCTCTCTCTCTCTCTCTCTCTCTCTCTCTCTCTCTCTCTCTCTCTCTCTCTCTCTCTCTCTCTCTCGTGTTCAGGCAGGGCAGCTACCTGGGCATGGCACCAATGGGAGGGTTGTATCCTGGAGGAGGTCCATACAGCCAGCTAGCAGCCAGCAACTCTGGGAGGATGACGCCGCAGGGACCCTCTTACAACGTGCCGTCCTCAGGTGGGACCACAGATCCCTCTTTCAGAGGAGGAGGGGGCTGAAAGCTCCAGTTAGATTCTTTTTGTAAATGATATCCTGATTTCTCTTCCAGGCGCCATGATGATGTCAGCAGACGGGATGGCTGTCAATCTAGACACCAAACAGCGGCTGGAACTCACCAAAGAGGTTGTCTGTCCCCCCGCCGAACCACCCAAACCTAAGGTGCGTCCCGTGTCTCTGTTGACCAATCACAGTCAGCAGCGCAAGTTTGTCTGCAGTTTGTGTCTGCAGTTTGTGTGTGTGTCTGCAGTTTGTGTCTCTGTCTGCAGTTTGTGTCTCTGTCTGCAGTTTGTGTCTGTGTCTGCAGTTTGTGTCTGTGTCTGCAGTTTGTGTCTGCAGTTTGTGTCTGTGTCTACAGTTTGTGTCTGTGTCTTCAGTTTGTGTCTGTGTCTGCAGTTTGTGTCTGCAGTTTGTGTGTGTGTCTGCAGTTTGTGTCTGCAGTTTGTGTGTGTGTCTGCAGTTTGTGTCTCTGTCTGCAGTTTGTGTCTCTGTCTGCAGTTTGTGTCTGTGTCTGCAGTTTGTGTCTGTGTCTGCAGTTTGTGTCTGCAGTTTGTGTCTGTGTCTACAGTTTGTGTCTGTGTCTTCAGTTTGTGTCTGTGTCTGCAGTTTGTGTCTGCAGTTTGTGTCTGTGTCTGCAGTTTGTGTCTCTGTCTGCAGTTTGTGTCTCTGTCTGCAGTTTGTGTCTGTGTCTGCAGTTTGTGTCTGCAGTTTGTGTCTGCAGTTTGTGTCTGTGTCTGCAGTTTGTGTCGGCAGTTTGTGTCTGTGTCTGCAGTTTGTGTCTGTGTCTGCAGTTTGTGTCTGCAGTTTGTGTCTGTGTCTACAGTTTGTGTCTGTGTCTGCAGTTTGTGTCTGCAGTTTGTGTCTGTGTCTGCAGTTTGTGTCTGTGTCTGCAGTTTGTGTCTGCAGTTTGTGTCTGTGTCTACAGTTTGCGTCTGTGTCTGCAGTTTGTGTCTCTGTCTGCAGTTTGTTTCTGTGTCTGCAGTTTGTGTCTCTGTCTGCAGTTTGTGTCTCTGTCTGCAGTTTGTGTCTGTGTCTGCAGTTTGTGTCTCTGTCTGCAGTTTGTGTCTGTGTCTGCAGTTTGTGTCTGCAGTTTGTGTCTGTGTCTACAGTTTGTGTCTGTGTCTTCAGTTTGTGTCTGTGTCTGCAGTTTGTGTCTGCAGTCTGTGTCTGCAGTCTGTCTCTCTGCAGACGCAGTTTGACGCTCTGAAGGTTGGAGGAATTGTTGTTGTTTCATGTCTGATCCGTCAGAGAGACTTGACAGTAGATGAGAGATGACACCTGAAAGTGTAGCTCTGCTGGTAGTTCTAATCCTCCCACAGAACTGATTGTGTTTCTAACTCAAACGAACAGAAACTGGTGCATGACTTTACATATTTGGTGTGAATCCAAATTTAATTCTCTCCTCGTTGTTATCTTTTCCCTGTTAAAGTATTTTTCCTGATCAAAGGGCTGCACCATTATTCAAATATTAATCACGATCACGGTTTTTTACTTCCCACAATCAAACGAGCATGATCGACTGAGATATTGGTGTTTAATATGCCCTCTTTGCTCACTTAAAAACACAGCTGCATATCAAATCCAGCGCTTCCTAAATCGTTTAGTAATTGAACAATCATATTAAATGAGGGTTGATAACCAGATTTTTGAGAGCAGAACGTGATCAGAACAGACGGCTGATGACTTGTTGTGAACGAGGTAGTTGCTGGTCGTTACTTCCTGTCTACATGAACCCAACTTTCCATCCCCTCACAGCACAAATATAAAATAAATGCATATATAAACAAATTACTAGATAAATGAATTAATAGGCTATTTAATGTACTAAAATATTAATAAAAACACATTTAGGCATTAATTAATTAATCAAATATGACAAATTCATACTTGTTTTAATTTGCTTTTATAATAATTCTTTTTAGAATTAATTGCTTAATTTTTTTACTTTATAAATCATTTATTTTTAATTAATGTATTTTTTTTATTTTACATTTTCTTTATTTGTTCAATTTATTTATTTATATTTTTATATTCATTTCTTTATCCCTTTATTTAAGCATTTCTACTTCGTTATGCAAAAAAAATTAAAAATAAAATGGGAAGTGAATAAATATTTAAATATTTAAAATGTCTGCTTCCTGCCGTCCCCTCACCAAATGGTTTTGTTGTGTGTGTTTTGTGTCCCAGTGTGTGTCCCAGCCCCCCGCCCCGTCCCCCCTGTCCCCCGGCTCAGCCAGTCTCTCCTCCAGCGATAGCATTAGCAGCTCCGCCTGGTCCAAGACGTCCACCAGCCCCGTAAGTGCCGCGAAGCACAGACCTGTATGTGTGTGTAGACTTTTATTTTGGAGGGAGAGAGAGAGAGCTCTACTTCCTGCTGCTGATGTGTGAAAACCTCGTGAAACTCTAACTCGCTTTTTCTTTTCTGTTGTTTCACTCTCTGGCGTATAAGCCATTTAATATTATTAAAATGACAATCAACAGTTTTACCAAACAATTTGACTCTTTGGAGATGCAAGGTTTTCATTGAATGAAGCAGCGTTTCATCGGCTTTTTATTTTTTTGTAAATCTTTTTTTGTTTAGTTTACATGTTTTTGCTTCCTAATATTATTTTCTACATGTTGCTGTGAGACTTTCTCATTTTCTAAAAGATTTAAAAACCATTCAGATAAAAGGCGGCGTCGTCAGCATTTCTTCAGGACAGAGACTCCGCCCACTCTGCTTCATTTAAAACTCATCTCTCCCTGTGCTCTGACACCTGGTGTTTCTGAGCCCTTAAACATCTCCGCGGGTAAACGCTGCTAAGGTCGTGTCAGTATTACTTGAGCATGCTTAAGCGACACTGGACTCTTTGAGTAAGAGATAAATCTTTGTTAGCAGCCCCCTAAAACCTCGAGTCCTCCCTCAAAGTGTTTTTCGACTGACAGGAATGGGTTCTTGAAGCGGCTCCGTTCAGAATTATTTGAACCTTCGTGCTGTCTAGCGAACGAGCCCGCATTTCCATCAGTTTTGAGGGGACCACTGTGATCAGGGATGAGGGCATGTACAATGCACAACGGCAGTAATGTATTGTGCGCAGTGAGCCTGATGGGTTGTGTGTCACTGGGGTGCATTAATCACCTGAATGTGCCAGACTGTGGAGTGCTACTTATTTAGTTCCATATAAAAGTTCTTACTTTGAATGTTGTTGATTTTCACATTATGTTGTTTACTTTGGAGAATTACCTTTCAAGCCCACTCCTCAGCAACTTCCTGGTTGAGCCAATCAGGAAGCTCAAAAAACTGCAGTTCTCTGAGTGTCCACTAGGGGCAGGTTTCATAACAGAGCAGTTTCTCATTGACCCCCATGTTAAACAGGCTGTTTTCACAGCATCATTAAACCTGTTTAAGACCTGGTACAAAAAAAAAACATTCTAGTCAGTGTTGTCATGGAGATATGAGCTAAACAAACTGAGGGGGGTGAATTTTTTTGTACCAGGCTAGTTTTATTTTATTGGAGGTTAAAGTTTATGAATAATTAGGGGCGTGGCCTATTGAGTGACAGCTAGCCTCTGGCCCTCACTTCTCCTCAGAGGTAAACGTCAGCCAGATGGACGTATCTCCCTCCCCCCAATGTCACATACATGCCCTTTTTTGGTAAGAGGAAATGAGGCAGAGTCAAAGTCTGACAGGATAGTGACTCCCATAGGCGAGGAGGATTGGAGTTGAGAGAACGCACCTCGACGGAGAGGCTGCGTCCATTTTTATACAGTCTATGGATGATGTCGACTGTCAGTGTGCAGTACAGTTTATTTTTCTAGTTCAATGAAAAAGTCTCTGTCTGTGTCGGCGGCCTTTATCAAATGTTCACTCTGAATGAATCCACTGACTGATGCTTGGATGAACAGTGTTTAGTTTCGTGTGTATTTGACTAAAATCAGAACGTTTTTGTGTCCTCGTCATGTGACAGATGTAAGTGCACAATATCCGCACTTTATTCTCACTCTTTACGTGTTTTCATCACCTCATGTTAATGCACATTTTTTAAATTTGTGCACAAAACAACTGGAATCGAGCACAGTGATTCATCAAACTATCTGCCGGACTTTTACATAATCTTTCATATTACAGTCTTAATTTCTTAGTGGACATTGTATTATGACCTTGGATGGCATAAAATAAGTGGACAAACGTGCTTCTGGGTCTGAGTGTACAGTACACCGTTCATTTACTAAATTATGATCCCATTTATAGGCAAATGGATCATAAAGCAGCGGAGGCTTTAGGGTTTTGTCTGTGTTAAAGTCTCACCTCTTTGACCTTCTCACGGTGTTTTCACTTCATCACACTTCACTGGAACATTTTCAACCAGCTGCAGGTGAACGGAGCCATGGCGGGAAAGACATCATTACATCAAGTGACGTGCATAAATAGCCATGTGATTTATTATTCATTATTTGTTGTCCATTCAAAACTGAAGTGTCGTCCGTCACGAGTGCTCATGGGAGTTTTAGTGTCGTTGTATCACTTTGCCACCAGTTTATTAATTCAGATGACATTTGAGAAGACTACAATTAAATTCAACCAGCCAAAGTGGGGAGTAGGAGCAACTGTGTTACCCCCTACGGCTGAAATTCACCCACATTTGGTGGGTGGGCGGGTGTTAATGTCAAGCCCTGGACTGAGGGTATGGCTCCAAGATGCTTTTTTTTAAGTCTCCATACGTCTACATCAATGTTAAAGGTGGGGGCAGTGACTTTGAAATATTCTTGGGGGTGCCCTCAAGCTAATTTAACACACACAAGCTCAAAACCCATATCAGGTATTACATTTAGACTCATACCAAATTTCATGAACATCAAAGGAACTTTATCCCAACCATGGCGTGCATTTGGGTGCGCTATGGAGCCCGCTGGCCACGCCCGAGCCCAATGCCATTTTCGCCATTTCTGACCTGTGTGCCAATTTCTGTGAGCCTTTGTGCATCCTAAGCCCCCTCAAAATGCGAGGGTGCAGTAGAAAAATAATAATTCCATCAAAAACAGTAGGTTTCCTCACATTTTCACTTTTGTGCTCGGGCCTAACAATAGCTGTATTGCTGTAGAGGATGGAAACGGGCCTTAATTCACTTTTTCTTTTGCAGATTTTCTCTAAATTCAGTGAAAAAATGCAAAACATTTGGAAGGAACCCAGCTACTGATTTCACTTTGAATTCTCTAAAACTCTCTTTATCGGAAAAATCAATAAGTGATTAATATGTCATGTTAAGGAGAAACATTAAAGGCATTAACAGTTTTTTCATGTTATTTTGGTCTATTCCTCGTCTTTAACTTCTTTCAGACTATAAACGAAACCTACACTATTTGTTAATAGGCTTATATTTATACCCAAATAGGCTATTTATTATGGTTTATTGGGAGAAACCAAGAGGTCTCTATATGTAAAATCAGACATTCAGCACCCAGAGCCATTTTGCGCATTTAGCAACGTTTGACTGTGAGATTGGCAGTCGAATCAGGCTCGCCCCCCGGGGGTCACCCCGAACACTTCTGAACTCATAATAGTGGTAAGGTGAGTAATCAACTTGGATAAGATGCAGGTGACTGAAACTCATTAGGTGAAAAACACTGAGATTCTGTCTTGACAGTCTGGTTCGTTCAAATGTTTCTCTCTTTAATTCTGTGACAACGTGAAGCGTTTACTCCCCTCGTCTCTCTGTTTTTTTTGTTTTTTTTTGTGCAGTCTTTCTCTGTCCTGTTCTGTAAACTCAAAGCTGACTGTGTTCGCCGTGTCTCGGCCTCTGCAGAAGCCCAGCGCGTTGACCATGACCAGCGAGAAGATCACCAAGCTGTACGAGATGGGCTCTGAGGCGGAGAGGCTTCCCTGGGTGGACCGCTACCTGTCCTTCATGGAGGAGAGGGGCACGCCCGTCCCAAACCTGCCCGCCGTCGGAAAGAAACCTCTGGACCTCTGCAGACTTTACATGGCTGTCAGCGAGATCGGGGGCCTGGCCATGGTGACGCAACTCTTCTTCTCTGGTTTTTATTTCTTTTGTGGTGTTCAGAGCAGATGCGTTTGTTCACGGGGTATCTGTAAAAACCAGAAGAGCGTTTCCCTCTGTCTCCAGACCAGATGTCTCACTCTCAAATGCAGTTTAAAGAAAAAATATTTATTACTAACAAGCAAAATTTAAACTGTCAATAAAGCAGAACAATATAACTGTAAAAAACAACAAACACAAATAAGGCAGACTAAACCCTAACCAAATAAATAATACAACAAAAAGACATTTACTAAATCTGTCTCGCAGCACAAAAACAAGAAAATAGCAGCGACAAAGAAAATGACAGCTCACCCCGACAGCTTTACAAAAGAAACATGATGACAAATACTGATTTTTATAGTTAATAAAACCACCGACAATGTTGTTAACAAAGTCAGGAACTGTGTGAGCACAAATAAACACAAAGTCTATGGAAAGACACGAATGTCCTGATGTTGGTGGATCAGAAATGGAGGGACAGTTGACTATGGCATCTTTGGACACAAATTTTTACAATAGTTCCTCATATTTATTTTAAAAAGGAGCTTGAAGTTCTGAAGTGATGAGTCGGTTGATGGAGCAGCTACAAAGTTAGCATGCTAGCATAGCCCTGATCCTTCAGAACTCGTCTCGGAAAACAAACGTTTTAAAAGTTGTTTGCTTGTCGTCTTGCAGACGGACCTTAAACTCAGAAAGTTTAAACTCAGACTTTTATTAATCTTCATCATGATGCAGTAATTTCGTCTTTCTTTTTATCTGTTTATTCCGATTTAATCACAACTAAATCAGAATCTTGAGTGTAGCTGGAGCCGTCTGTCATTCAGACGTAACATTAGTTCCTGAAGGTGGTGAAAGTCAGAGAGCTGTGTGTTCCTCTAGATGATGTTATTAATCCAGAACTGACGAGTAAAGGGAGGCAAACATTAATTCCACTCTGAACACATCTCTTTTGATCAAGATGTTTATTTCTTGAAGTCACACTGTGGTCATTAACACGTCGTCCTCAGATGAATAAGAGGAAGAAGTGGAGGGAGTTGTCATCCCGATTGAACGTGGGGACCTCCAGCAGCGCTGCCAGCTCTCTGAAAAAGCAGTACATCCAGTACTTGTTCGCCTTCGAGTGCAAGGTGGAGCGTGGAGAGGAGCCTCCACCTGAGGCCCTGGGGCCCGCCGGAGACACCAAGAAACCTCAGTCACTCCAGGCAAAGATCCAGCCCCCGTCCCCAGGTGAGGAATCACCTGACCTCTTTTAGACCTTGACCAAGACCATGAAACGGTGAGGTTTTTGGTACCTTCCTCGTGTTCCCAGGTAATAACATCAAGGAGTGTATTAAGGTGGTCCCCACAAGTGCCCAAAACAAGTTTATTAAGGTGGTCCCACAAGTACTTAAAGTATATTAAGGTGATCCCCACAAGTACCAAAAGCAAGTGTATTAATGTGGTCCCCACAAGTACTTAAAGAAAGTGTATTAAGGTGGTCCCACAAGCACCAAAAACAAGTTACAGCTAAAAACAAGGACAACAAAACTTAACAAAGAGATCAAATAAAACGGGACTATTGCGCACACGCAAGGCGGTGAAAAGAATAAATATATATATATAAAAAGCAACATAGACCAATAATATACAATGTCTATACTCAAGAATACAAAAGCCCTTTTCCTGTTTATTGTAATTGAAAAATCAAGTAATTAAGTAGTGATTGAGTATTTTTTAACACATAAATAAGGCATAGCTAAATCTAATCAAAATTCAGATAAAAGTAACACCAGATAGCCTAGCCCTGCTAAAAGCCAGCTAGCATAGCCTAGCAGAACAGCAGCAACTGTCATCTCTACAGCCTTGACTGGAGCAATATTTAATGTGTTTAACCTACCTTTTAAATTAACACTATAGGATTAGTTTATTAATAATTTATTTGATGTATTAATGGAAACGAAAGCTAAAGAAGAAACCAGAATATGTTTTGTTTGTAGATACAGAAAGGTATACAATTAGGACTGAAAAACATATATCTTTTGCATAGTTCGTCTAAGAGCCTTCAAACCAGAGATGATTCAATTTTTTCCTTCCTGATACTAATTCCAATACCTGAACTTGTATAATCGGCCGATACCGAATACTGATCTGATAACACTGCATTAAAAAAATGCATTTATATAACTGTTATTTTTTAACAGTTGCATGGAAGTGATATGATTGCTCATTGTTAAATAAATATAGATAATTGTCATATAACTTTCTTTTATTATAGATTTATATTCAAGGTTAAATTACATGGCATCAGATCGGTGCAGACTTGCATACTCACCAATACTGATACAAGCATACTGGACACTGGTATCAATAACGGAGCAACTCTACTCCAAACCCTTTTTTCTTAACTTCACAGGCAGAATAACCCTGCAGTTATGACATCTGCTGGTCTCCATGAAGTTGTTGCAGCCTACAAGTACTAAAATATCTTTCTTGTCCCCATAAATATTAAAATAACCAGTCTGGTTTTGTCCTGGTCCCCCTCTTTTTTTTCAGGCCTGTCTGAATAACTGCGGCGTGACGTCACATGGTGACACCTAACCCTTGTTCTCAGCAGGTTTTCTGTCTGGTCTGTATCTCTGCAGCCAACACAGGCTCCCTGCAGGGCCCCAACACCCCTCAGTCCAGCTGCAGCTCCCTGACCGAGGCCCCCGGAGATCTGAACCCCCCAACCCCCGTCTCTGCCCCACACGGCCAGATGGGCCCTCAACCTGGAAACAGGTGAGGAAACCAGCTCAGCGACACATACCTGTGAAAATCTGACAAACATTTTGTAGTTCGATGTAGCTCAAAGTTTCAACATTGATCATTTGTGCTTCAGCTCGAGGAAGATATAGAAATATGCAGTTTGTAATATGTCAGAAAATGAAAAAAATAGTGTTTCCCAAAAAGAGTCCAAGGTAACGTCCCCAAAGTCCTCAAAGATATTCAGAAAAAATTCACATTAAGACCCTGTTTATACTGGGCTGTAGCGATACACTAATCTCACGATACGATACAACAATACGATTCGATTTGATACAATACATGAGGGTAACGATGGTTACGAGGGTAACGGGGGTTACGAGGGTTATGATGGTTACGAGGGTTACGATGGTGGTGATGGTTACTAGGGTTACGATGGTTAAAATGGTTATGATGGTGGTGATGGTTACAAGGGTTACAATGGTTATGATGGTTATGTCGGTGCTCGACGGCATATTTATGTGGGTTCATGTAAACGAAAACTTGAAAACATTGAAAACAAGCTTGTGTGTTATATAAAACGTTATTTTCAAAAGCGGGGAAGGGGAAATATTTGTTTCTGTAAATACCCGGCTGTGTGTAAACGTGGCCCAACAAGCCAACATCAGATTATTTTAAGTGTCTTTATTTCCAAAAGGTCATGAATACTGTGTTTATATACACATATTCTGCAGATGCTGATTTAGAAACTGCATGATAAACTGTTCAACACCGAATCTGCAGACAGTTTCCAACTCTCCGTGCACGTTGTCTCTGTGTTTCAAACGTGCGTCCTAACATCCTGCTCTGGTCACTTACCTCTTAGGAATGTCGGCGGGGTGAGTGTCCAGGACCCGTTCTCTGAAGGCAGCGATCCAGCCTTCCACAAGAAGCGAGGCCCGGGACCCAGCGGCGCCCCCTACCGGCAGGGAGGAGGAGGGTCAGCGGACCCCTCCATGAGGATGCAGTACGACGCCAACAAAGACCCATACGCAGGAGGACCAAGGAAAGGTGGGGAGAGAACATGAGTGTGGATGGGTGAACGCTTAAACTCTTTGAGCATGTCAGATGTGTGCAGCAGGAACAGGAAGGTGGTTTCAGGCTGCAGGAAACTGGAGTGAAGAGTGTTGTGTTGGGGCCTGCAGGCTTCACTGTGCTCTGCTGCCCCTTGGTGGTGCAAACATCAGCTGTTCCTCATTTAAACATTGCAAACTCATTACATCACCACTCAGTTGTTCCGTTTCTTCTTTCCTCACGGTTAAAAAGTAAAAAAAAACAAGTTGATGAATAAAATAAAACTTCATCATTTGAGTTTTTTTAATGATTTATTTTGTCTTCCCCTGTTCCTCTTCAGCTCCGGGGGTCGGCGAGGCCTTCGGTCCCGGTCAGATGCAGGACATGTATCCCCGCGGGCCGCCCCCCGGGCCCCTGGCGGCGATGGGCCCCAGACCCCAGTTCCCCTACGGCCCCAGCTACGAGCGGAGGTGAGACACCGGAGTTTAATTCGGTTTCAAACGCACTGATGTAAAGCAACTAAGTATATTTACTCATTCACAACTTTACTTTACTTGATTCATTCTATTTTACTCTATAATTTTTACTCCACTACATTTATTTTACACATTCAGATTACTAATATAAAATATAATCAACAAATAAAATTACATTTTATTTACATATTATAGATGAAGCTACACAGCAGAATATAAACTAAATAAAACCTTAATCAGCTGCAACAATCATTCACATTTACTGTAATTTGTTTGTACAAATGTTTAAATGTTCTATTCTAAATTCAACATTTCTAATAATAATCTGTATTTATAGACGAATCCAGCGAGCCCTTTCTGTCTTTCTCCATCTAGCAGCGCTGCCATTGCTGTGGTGGCGTCTCCCTCCAGTTTGCACATGCTTGAATGGGAGCTGTCATTAGAAGTGTATCTTTTCTACTTTTACCTTTACTTTTTATGCAGCATTACTTTTGACAACGATGTCTAGGATGAACCTGTGCAATTCTCTGCTGCTCCAACAGCAACAACTACACAAACCTTTAAAAGGTTCACTTCTAATGACAGCTCCCAATTCTGCGCATATTGGAGGGAGACGCCACCGCAGCAATGGCGGCTTGTTCATCTGGACGTGGATTCGTTTATACTGTAATATTGTGAATAATAAGTACATTTAAAGCTGATACTTTTGTACTTTTACTTCAGTAACATCTTAATTCCAATACTGTAATAGAGATGATTAAAGTTTTTAATGAAAAACCGTACAATTATTTATTCAGTAAGGAATTTTCTGTGCTGCAGGCCGGATCATGTGATGGGGCCCGAAGGAGGCTTGGTGCCCCCTGGAGGTCAGAACAGCGTGGGTCCGTCTGGAAACGAGTCGGGCATGTACCCGGCCAACAGGTTCCCCCAACACAGGTGAGAGGAGACAGAGTTTGTGTTCATGATTATATTTCATATCATTATATTTTCTCTGTTCGTCATAAACTCTCCTTCCTCTGTTCAGACATGACGGTTACGGGCAGCACTATCCTCACAACATGGCCTACAACTCCCATCAGCCCCTGTACCCTCAGCAGCAGGTGAGATTACTGTAACTATCAACACTAGATTAGGTTCTTTGGTATGGAAATACACATTTTTAACGTATCCTGGATAATAAATACATGTCTGGCATTTGGAACAAAACCAAACTGGATGAAATTGTGTTGAAACTTCTTCAGAAATGATGATTTTAATAGACGACAGACCTCCTGCCTCCATAGCCACACATGCATTAGGAGACGCAGCTGCCCTGACCATGATGGCTGCCGTGGTGACGCGTTGTTTTAATGAACATGATGTCGGTAGGTGAGAGATGAAAACAGATCTCCTGTATTTCTCTTCTACAGGGTTTTAAACGTGCGTTGGACGGCATTTATCCTCCTGCGAAGCGCCACGAGGGCGAGGCGTTTGCGGCGCAGCAGTTCGTCTCCCAGCAGCCCGACATGTTCAGCCCGCACAGTGGTGGAGGAGGCGGCAGCGGTGGGGGCTACATGGGCCCTGAGCGGCGGCCCGTGCAGGGGCAGTACCCCTTCCCGTATGCCCGGGATCGGCAGGGGCCCCCTCAGCACGCCATGATGGGCTCAAGACCGCCGGCAGCGTCCGGAGGCCACGGGGAGGGGCCGCAGCCCAACATGTGGCACCCCAGGACAGACGCGGGCTTCACGTACAGCCGGCCCTACCCCGGTGTGGTCCGAGGAGACGACCAGGAGGGCCAGGCGCCCCAGGACAGCCAGTGGCCCCCCAGTCATCCAGGACAACGCCAGCCCCCGTACCCCCACCATCACTCCTCCTCCCCCTCCATGTCCCCCCTGCCCTCCAGACAGCCCCCCTCATTCCAGGCCCCACCCATCGTCTCTAACCACGTGACCCGCTCTCAAAGCCCCTCCTCCTTCCTCCGGCCCCCGGGGGGGTCCCTGTCCCCCAACAGCGCCCCCTACCTGCCCACCATGAAGAAGCTAGGGCCCCCGCCCGCTCAGGGCCTCCCTCCCATCTACAGAGAGATCAGCTTCCCCCCCGGCTCTGTGGAGGCCACGCCCCCCAAACTGAAGCCACGACGCCGGCTTACCGCCAAGGACACAGGTGAGACCACACACACACACACACACACACACACACACACACACACACACAGGTTGAGCAGCTGTGTGACTCCGTGTTGAACTTGTCCAATCAGGAACACCGGAGGCGTGGCGAGTGATGATGTCACTGAAGTCAGGTCTATTAGCAGAGAGCACCTGGGCTCTGGACACCATCAACATCCTGCTGTACGATGACAACAGCATGGACTCCTTCAGCCTCAGACAGGTGACACACACACACACACATATTAATTTTAAACATCATATTATTATAACTCTTTAAAGGCATACTTCACTGGTGGAAACATTCATCTGTATTGAAAGTGGACTGTATATGTCGGTGAAATGTCACATACATTTCTAATTTGGTGCCTTCATGGCAGAGGAAAGGCCTAAATTGACTTTATGGCGCTTGCGGATTGAAACAACAACTCCCATAATGCACCAAAATGCACAGCTGAGCAGGCAACTCCTACTGGCACAGAAAAAAAAAATTCCCCTGGATTTTAAATAAACAAACAAAAAAAACTCCCACCTGTCTATCGATCCGCCCATCAGAGGCATCAAAAGTTATCTCAAGACACTGTACTTGTATGTGAAGACCACACTATATGACTTATTTATAATGTACTACATACATGCCACGTTAGTAACAGAAATCGAAACACTCACTTTACAGTCAGACGACCGTTTGTGCTGCTTGTTTCCACGTCACCTTAGGGATTGTGAAATATGTGTCCAGAACGCAGCTGTCCATATGCGGGGCAGAACTGCACATACCGGGTCCTCGCCTGACTCAGAGATTTCATCCAGAAGGCTTTGAAAAATTAGTAACTATTGCTTGTAGTTTCAGCAGAGCCCGTCTCTCTCACACTTCAGATTGACATTAATCCTGAAGTGTGAGGGATGGATACGGCTCTCTCCCTTCTCAGGGGAAGGATGCAGGACCGTTCAAAAATATGACTTGGTTTCCAATGATACAAAGCTTAATGCAAATGGGTGAAGTGTCCCTTTAATCATCTCTCCTGCAGCTGCCTGGTTTCCTGGAGCTCATTGTGGAGTTTTACCGCCGCTGCCTCATCCAGATCTTCGGCATCCTGGAGGAGTACGAGGTCGACGCCGAGGGCCAAAGGACCCTGCTGGGACCGCTGCCTGACCCACCCGATGAAGAGGAGGAGGAGGAGGAGCAGAGGGCCCCCAGGAGGTCGATGGAGGAGGAGGAGGAGCAGAGGGCCCCCAGGAGGTCGATGGAGGAGCAGGAGGAGCTGCTCACAGCTGCACCCGCCATCAACGCTGAGGAGGTGAAAGACGGTGAACCGGTCGTGAAAGAGGAGGAGCCGGCAGAGCTCCGCCCCCGACAGGCCAGCAAGTACGACAAGCTGCCAATCACAGTGGAGGAGGAGGGCGAGGAGTGGGAAGAGGTGGAGAGGCGCTGGGCCCAGCTCAGCAGACCCAACAGCTTCATCAGCGGCCTCCTGCACTGGAGCGCTGGAGGAGGAGACGCCACCTCTCACATCCAGACCGGAGAGACCACGCCCACAAAGACGAGGGGGGGACGAGACAGGCAGGAGGAGGAGGGGGAGGAAGGCGAGGAGACGCCACCTGAAGCACGAGAGGGTAAGCACCTGGATTTTTATTTGAATGTATTTGTTTGTTTCATGGTTCCTTGAAATCCTTGGACGTTTGTGACGTTGACGGAAAAAATCAAAGTCCTTAAATTTAATATTTAGGCTGTCTCTCCTCTCCAGGCTCCCCGGAGGTGAGAGGTCGTAGGTCTCCGGCGGCGCCGAGTCCCCTCAGTGAGCTGGAGCAGGAGCCTCGCTGCCGGGACGAGGCTCCTCTGTCCACCGCCGAGTCCTGGCAGGACTCTCTCGCCAAACGCTGCGTCTGCATCTCCAACATCGTGCGCGGCCTTTCCTTCGTCCCCGGCAACGACACCGACTTGTCCCAGCACCCGGGCCTGGTGCTGATCCTGGGTCGGCTGGTACTGCTGCACCACCATCACCCTCGCAGGAAACGGACGCCGCCCAGCTACCAGCGGGAGGAGGAGCGGGGGCTGGCGTGCAGCCGGGACGACTGGTGGTGGGACTGCCTGGCGACGCTGAGGGAGAACACGCTGGTGACGCTGGCCAACATGGCGGGCCAGCTGGACCTGTCGCAGTTCCCAGAGAGCATCTGCCTGCCCGTCCTGGACGGGCTGCTGCACTGGATGGTGTGCCCGTCCGCCGAGGCCCAGGACCCGTTCTCCGCGGCGGGCGGCGCCTTCTCGCTCTCCCCTCAGAGACTGGTGCTGGAGAGTCTGTGCAAGCTTAGCATCAAGGACGGCAATGTGGACCTCCTGCTCGCCACGCCGCCCTTCAGCCGCCAGCAGAAGCTCTACGCCACCCTGATGCGCCTCGTGGGCGAGAGAAAAAGCCAGGTGTGTCGGGAGATGGCGGTTGCCGTCCTGTCCTACCTGGCGCAGGGCGACCCCACGGCGGCGCGCAGCATCGCCCTGCAGAAGGGCAGCGTGGGAAATCTGATCGGCTTCCTTGAGGACAGCGTGGCCGTGGCTCAGTACCAGCTGAGCCCGCACGGCACGCTGCACACCACCACGCCACCGGAGCCGCCCAGCATCAACATGATGTGCCGCGCAGCCAAGGCGCTGCTGGCCATGGCGAAGGTGGAGGAGAACCGGACAGAGTTTGTTCTGTACGAGAGCCGACTGCTGGACATCTCGCTGTCGGCCGCCCTCAACTCCTCGGTGGCGTCCATCATGTGTGAAGTACTCTTTAAAATCGGCCGCTCGTGACACGAACACCGCCACGGAGCACGCTCAGTGTGACGAATTATTATATTTTTATTTAAAGAACGGAAATGTTTTTACGTACAAATGAATATAAAGAGAATATATATAAAGCTCCATCTGCAAAATGTTCATTTGGGATTTTTAAGTAATTTTAATACAGAAATATTTAATACTTGTATTTTTCATTTTTTTATTCTGTTGTCACTTTGTTGTTTCGTTTTAACCAAAGTGTGGCGGCGGAGGGCGCTCGGTCCTGGTGGATGTTTCTTTCTGTTTTTGGGGGCGTGGTCGTTTAGATTTGGGGGCGGGGTCAGAGTTATTTAAACGGTGTTGTAGATAGGTTCTGTCGTGACGGACGAAACACTGATGTTCAGCCATGGACTTTGTTTTGGTGCAATACGTTTGTTTTAATGTGAATTATTTGACCATCTGCAGTTTGACCATCAGTATTTTACCGACTACAGTATCAGACGCCCTGTTTTCTAAGAACTTTTTATGTCCTCCACCAATCAGATCTCCCGTCATCTTTGATTTGAGAGACTGTGCAGGAGGCCGGGGGCGGGACTCTGTGCTCATCGTGTTGCTAACTGACTTTAGAAACAGTTCTAACAAATGTAAAGAGATAAACACAAAGAAGAAAACGTCTCCTGTTTGATTGGAAGGTTGTTTAATAAACATGAACTCTGGTTGACCACTGAACGGGCAGCTTTCATGACGGACGCTTCATTAACTAAATTAAAAGCAAAGAGGTAACAATAATAATAATATTAATAAGAGGACTCACGTTTTTGTGCAACCGCCACTTTGGACTGAACGCTGAAGTGCAACAGTTTCCGTACTGTAACATGTCAACAATGAAGAATATCAAGCAGTTCACTTTAATTAACTGCTCAAATGAACCAGCAACGAATCCAGGGCTCGCTTCTCATAGTTTCCATAGCGATACTGACGGGAAGACTGGAGAAAATTTCTAACATGCTTACTTTGGCTAATGCTACATGTTTTCTTTACGTCCTTTACAAACTCGGCTTACACATGTGTTCCAGTGAAAGTCAGGCTTAGAGGTGTTACTGCCCTGAAGAGGCTGTTTCCATGACATTATTATCCAGATTCATTCAGTTCACAACACATCTGTCAAATCAGGCTGAGGTCCATTTATTATGACAACACAGGGTCGCACAACGAAATACAGTTGTAGTCTCTAATTATCTGGGTAGATCATATGGCCAGCATCTTAATATTCATAAACTAACATTTAATGTTAACTGTTATCCATTAACGTTTGACTTTGAGCACCAAGCATCACTGATGAACATTAAATACAGAGTCATCCCCCCAGAGTCCTGCGCTCCGTCAGCACCACCAACTGTTCTGATCATCTGTTCATCAGCAAAAGGGATTTTTCATGAAAAAATGTCACAAAATGACATTTTCACTCTCAAATATGCAGATCTGCTTTTCTCTGTTATATCAGATATGACATCATCATCTAACAAAACATTTACAGCACTTTATTCAGAATCAAAGCACTTTTCAAACCAGACCAACATTCTAATGTTTTCAAGGATTCAGGACCCGGGCCGTACGATCCCTGAGCTCAACAGGGAAACTCATTATCTCGTTCTTTCGGTCAAAACTTCAAAGCTCGTGACCACCGGTTTTGGAGCGGTGAATCCGGGATCGGCGTCACTACGCTCCGGTAACACCGCCGCCGCTCCATCTCACGCCGCGCTTCACCCAGAACTCCTCCTCTTCGGGGGAAACGGAGAAACAAACGAACGCAAAAAGTCAAATTTTACAAATGTGCATGAGTCTCCGCGTTAAATGTCTCTCCGTCGACTCGTCCGGTTGGTCCTCCTGCTGCAGGAGGTCACTTTGACTTGAAGATAGAGTCCCAGTCCGGAGGTTCTGCAGCCTCGGCACTTTTCGGCACGGACGGGAAGATGGCCTGCATCTTTTGTCTGAACTCCACCATCTGAAGGAGGAAGAAGGTCAGAGAAACCTGCTGAGAACTCTCTGGAATCATTGACATAACACTTGAGTTCAGGCGCAGATACGTACGCTGTGGACGCCGAGGGCTTTCCACACGGCGACGCTGAGCAGGCCGACGCCACACCAGGCGTACAGGGAGCCCCAACCCAGAGCCCTGAGCGCCAGAGACGCCCCGCTCTCCGGGACCGCCGCCGTCGCCGCCACGCCCTGAGGAGGAAGCACAGTGTCAGTGAACACGCAACAGCAGTTTTGATGGATGGAAAGCAGCAGTTTGACAGTGAACGTCCCCAGCTCCACCTTTCATCTCGTTTAACTTTTTAGATGTTTCACCTCGTCCTCTGAGGCGTCGCCACGGACGACAGAGACCAGTCTGTGACAGAAATAGACCTCGGGAACAAGTGCTGGATTGTTTCCTCGCTCCGAAGTTTATCTGCCTGCGTCACGTTTAATCGGTTCCCGCGAGCGGTCAATCAGCACACAGTTCCAGTTAAACAGGACGAGGCGGCCAAACGATCGATTTCACGGAAATCTCTGTGTTTTCAGAGCGACCTTTGGAGGAATGTGTGGAGTCTGCGAAGGGAAACCAGGCTCCGTGTTTTTATGACTTCAACTGTTGTGTGTCCGACAGCAGCAGGAACTCATTGGGTCACAAATGAGTGCCAAACGAGACCAATTCAATCCCACGGTGGCGCCGTCAACAACAGCATCCTCCATCATCACGTGAACATCCCATGGAGGCGTCCCTCTGAGATTGTTTTGCATCTGTTTGTCATGTTGCATCTTTTTGAGATTGTTTTGCATCTAGTTTTAGTCATTTTGCATCTTTTTGAGATTGTTTTGCATCTAGTTTTAGTCATTTTGCATCTTTTTGAGATTGTTTTGCATCTAGTTTTAGTCATTTTGCATCTTTTTGAGATTGTTTTGCATCTAGTTTTAGTCATTTTGCATCTTTTTGAGATTGTTTTGCATCTAGTTTTAGTCATTTTGCATCTTTTTGCGATTGTTTTGCATCTAGTTTTAGTCATTTTGCATCTTTTTGAGATTGTTTTGCATCTAGTTTTAGTCATTGTAAATCTTTTTGTGATTGTTTTGCATCTGGTTTTAGTCATTTTGCATTTTTATGTGATTGTTTTGCATCTAGTTTTAGTCATTTTGCATTTTTATGCGATTGTTTTGCATCTAGTTTTAGTCATTGTAAATCTTTTTGTGATTGTTTTGCATCTGGTTTTAGTCATTTTGCATTTTTATGCGATTGTTTTGCATCTAGTTTTAGTCATTTTGCATTTTTATGCGATTGTTTTGCATCTAGTTTTAGTCATATTGCAGCTGTAGTTCTCCACATAGAAAGGTCCTCTTGGACTTAAATTGAAGCTTATAAACTCTGGAAGTTTTTCATGTATATTTGAGGCAGGTGCGATAAAATGCTTGAAAATGATCACCTTTGATGACAATTTGTGAGGCGGATGGAAGTTTTTTATATTATTGAGGGTATATTGGACAGTAAAAAGGCAGCAATCTCCAGAGTATTTTTCTGCTAGCTTCCCGGCGGTCAGGATACACCATGCAAAATGTCAGGCTTATATGACCTTGTATACAGTTGCAGTACCTAAATATTTACAATTACATAATTTCGCCAGAAGCCTGTGAATGTTCTCATGTGTCCAGGTCATCATTCTCCCCAAAGCAGTTTCAGTCAAAGCAACTGGACTTATTTGTCTAGGAAGACGTTTCACCTCTCATCCAAGAGGCTTCATCAGTTCGCCAGAAGCTTTTCCCAAAAAAATGTGTGGTTTGGCCCCTGAAACCAAATGGGCCGAGTTTGGGGTGGTCATTATCAACTTGAGATGGCCCGAGGTATAATAAAACAGGAAGTAATAGCAATAAGCATCCTGAGGGGTGGACCTGGCTCCTGCCTCATCTATGGCTGTTAGTGTCACACACAAACAGGTGAAGATGACGTGTTGTAGCCAAAGAGCTAACTGGTAAATCTAACCAGGTTAGCGAGGTAAATGGAAAATGAAACACCAACTAATTTGATAATCGTTTACGTCACTTTTCAATAAAAAAACAATCTGGTTACAGTTTCACCTTACTAAACCAGCCGGGGCTTTTTTTCTTGGCCAGCGCCAACGTGGAGCCAAATCCTGCAAACATCCCTGCAGACGCCACCGTGGTCAGGAACGCTGCACCTGCACACAGGAAGTCAGGTTTCAGTACTGAAGCCCAAATAAAGGGGAAATACATTTATTGTCTTAAAGAAAGGAGAGAAAACAACATTTTAAGTGTATAAAACCACATGTTCCCCTCCTCTGCTTTCCTCAGAGCCTCCAAACTCCATTCAGATTTATGCAAATTAAAGGTGTTTACGACTTTCAGCATTTACAAAAGTCACCAAACACAAGTAATTAAAAAATATACATGTTTACTTTTTTAGAGCTTGCTTAACACCGACTTGTACAAACAACTTGAATCTAATTTAAATATAAATTAGTAAAGCAGATGAATACAGGGGCTGTTTGTTGGATTATATCCCGCCGAACTGAACACTAGAGCTTCATATTTTACAATAGAAGCAAAGGTTATGGTTTAAGGATTATGATATTTCTGTAGCCACGAGAACATTTAAATCACAAAGATTTTGCATGGAGTCTGGCGAAGGAAGCCCAACATGCCAGAGTCCATTAGAATGTCTGCAAAGACTCCTAACTCACAAAACATGCAGACAATTCACATTTTGTTCTGGTAACCCGGTGCGCTGCTCATCAGTGTATTCCGGCAGAAGACGGTGGTTAGTTTGGTGGACTACATCAGCCGAATTAAACAGAACGACCTAAACTTTCAGGGAAAATATTCAATTAAAATTTGTGATTCA
Source organism: Echiichthys vipera (assembly GCF_963691815.1). Taxonomy (NCBI): domain Eukaryota; kingdom Metazoa; phylum Chordata; class Actinopteri; order Perciformes; family Trachinidae; genus Echiichthys; species Echiichthys vipera. Next base: position 5,269,918 of record NC_139844.1, on the reverse strand, counting down.
TGCGGACTTCTCAAACGACACGGACACCTTAAATGGTAGACGTTTTGAACGGAGTCTGGCAGCCCGCTGTTATTCCACGGCTGGGAAAAAGAATAACTGTGCCGAACACAAGTGCACATTCAACTTTAGTCATATTTCATATTTACAGGTTGTCTATGCTTCTAAATAAGTGAAAAAACATAAAAATGCCGGGTTTTAGGTGGGCTTTGGTGTGAACACGTCGACATTGCTGTGACCTCAGACAGAAAAACACCATTAAATGACAACAAACAGCAGGAAAAGCGTTCATCTGCTCTTGCCTTTTAAAAGGTGCAGCTTGGCTTCTTCTTCGCTTTCTGTTCCTTCATTTATATTTAAATTTAAACTCATGTTTTCATTGCTTTCATCAGCTGCTGCCATGTTGCTTCCGTCCGCCTAACGGAAGTGACCGGGTAGAAACAAGCTCGCTAGGAACTCAAGTGCGTCGTGTTTTTTATTTTAATCAAATATTAATTTATATTTTAGAAGAACATAATTATGTACACAGCTGAGATTGAAGTCTGATTGGTTGTTGTGAGCAGGGAATAATGCACGCGTTTCGTTTGACTGTTTTAAACTGAGTTTCTTCTTTTCGCAGATGGAGGAAAGTCCCAGAGATCCTGAAACAAAGATCGTCTATTAGTGTGGAATTCAATGGAAGACCAATGAAGACGTCTCACTCTGAATCTTAAAAGAATAAAATTAGATAGATATTATAATTATTTATATTATTCATATTATTGCATTTATGAGTGTTTATATATATATGTATGTATATATATATTTATGTACCTTTATATTTCAAAATATATTTGTTAGTTATATATATATATATATATATATTTACATTTCCATATTTCTATAATTTCATCTTTTTGTTTCCATATGTATTTATCTTGTCTATTTTTAGTTCTACTTACACTTTTATCTATTCTTCTAATCTCACTTTATATTTCCACATTTCATCTCTTTATTATTATTATTATATCATTTATTACAGTCTATTTTAAAGTAAGTCTTTATTAATGTTTAATGTCACCATTTTCTCTCTTTTATGTATTTATTCATTTAATTATTTATTTGTTGTATTTCTGTTTGAACCTTTTTCTCTCAGCGTGGATCATCTCGTCAGTAGAAGATCTGTGCAGGTCCGGGTCTCTGCAGGATCGGGACTCTCCGCGTCCTCCAGCTCTTCCTCACCGACTCAGACCCTCTGAACCTCCGGAGGCGCCGCCGCTGCCGCCTCCAGACCCAGACCCGGACCCGGACCCGGGTCCCCTGCAGAACCGGTCCCGTTACCCCGGGATACAACCGCTGCATGATGTGAGGGGCACGCTGCTGCTGCACGCGCACGAGGCGGGGGTGTTGTGGTGGGTTCACGGATTTCGGACCTCGCGCGCGTTCGTTTGTTTATGAAACATTACAAAATAAAAGCTGAAGATTATTTTTTGCGTGAAACGTGCTTTTATTTTGTCTCCGGACAAGCGAGGACCCCTCTGCGCGCGCCCTCAGCTCTGTTGTTATTACTGACCACTGACCGTCCTGACCCACCTGTCCTCACCTGTGAGCACCCATGATGCACCACGCGGCTCTGGACCAGCAGCAGGTGCAGCAGTACACCCAGGTCTGCACCGGGCCAGCGGAGCCGTCCTGCCCCGGCCACAGGAGCCGGACCCCCCGCAGGAAGTGGCAGCTGTTCCCGGGAAGGAACCGGTTCTACTGCGACGGAAGGATCATGATGGCGAGACAGGGCGGGGTGTTCTACCTGACCCTGGTCCTGATCCTGCTCACCTGCGGACTCTTCTTCACCTTCGAGTGAGTTTCACTGGAGTCTACTGTTACTGTACATCCTGAGATTCTGATTATTCATAAAGAATGAGCTGGTATTAGACATGAAACTACTCTCAGAGAGTCAGGAGATTATTTCGGATTATTTTGAGAGAAAAAAATCTTAAAATATTTATAAAAAACAGAAGATTTGTGTCATTCCGCAGGATGACGCTGATACTTTAGTACTTTTACTTGTGATTATTTCTACACTTAGTTGTTTCTTTTACTCGTGTCTCTATTATGTGATTATGATATAGAGCAGCTGCTCATAAATAAATGTACAGAGGTGGAAGAAGTATTTCTATGTTTTTACTTCAGTCTAAGTAGAACAGAACAATGCAATATGGTCTTCTTGCTCTGAAACGAGTCACATTTGAAATCGGCGTATTCTTCAGCTCTGACAGGAATGTGTGTGTGTGTTTGTGTGTGTGTGTGTGTCAGGTAAATGTTCTGCAACTATATTTACCCGTCCAGCGTCACATCACTGAGACGCCTCAGATCATCAGTTTGTTCTCTCTGATGACGAGTTCAAATACCGACGAGTTCACTACCAGACTGAAGTTTCTTAGAAGACATGGACCGATTACTGACCGCCCACATGCAACATGACTAAAATAGATTAAAAACCACCACAATAAGATGCAAAATGAATAAAAGTAGATGCAAAACCACCACATAGAGATGCTAAATGACTAAAAATAGATGCAAAACCAGCACAAAAAGATGCAAAATGAATAAAAGTAGATGCAAAACCACCACATAGAGATGCTAAATGACTAAAAATAGATGCAAAACCAGCACAAAAAGATGCAAAATGACAAAAATAGATGTAAAACCCTCACCACAGGGGAAAGAGACCTTATTGAACATGTTATTGAATACCTCCATTAGGACTATAAATGATGAAAATCAGCCATGGTTCTGAAATAAACAAAATAACAAACTAAAGTCAGAGATCTTCAGAGTTCAACTTTAAAGTCTTGTGTAACAACGATTAACGTGGAGGCCTCCTGTGATTGGCTGAGCTCTCTCCCTTGTCTTCTGATTGGTCCTCAGCTGCCCCTTCCTGGCATCCAACCTGAGCCCGGCCATCCCGGCGGTTGGCGGCGTCCTCTTCGTTTTCGTGATGGGGATGCTGTTCAGGGCGAGCTTCACCGACCCCGGCGTCCTGCCCCGGGCCACGCCGGACGAGGCCGCCGACCTGGAGAGGCAGATCGGTAACCATGGAAACACAAACATAAACCCTGGTTATTGTTGTGACTTTTTAACTTTTTCTTTTCACATTATTAATGTTGTCAATGACAAAGTTGACTCGATGACTTCAATTAAAGTTTAAATTACTTTTATTTGAATCAGACACATTCCAATACTAATTCACAATAATATTCAGGGTGAATGTTTCACAGTGAACGGAGACATTTTTACTTTTCATACTTTACGTGACAAAGTATTTTCCGTCCTAAACATGCTGGCATGGTCCCAGAATGCTTTGCACAGCTGCTTACGTCGACAATAAACAATTCACGCCATTTTATTTTGTTACGGTAACGTGAATATTAAGCGCCGATAAAGTGATTTTTCTGAGGGTTCCTCCTCTGGACCTCGACAAACATCCACATCTTCCTTCTGACCTTTCACAACAAAAGCCCCACACTGCGTAACTTCGATCTCTGAATATTCACTAAAGAGCGTTTCTGGTGTTGTTTATTCGTCACGCTGTGTGGAGGCTTTTATTTTGACGACTCTGATCATCCCTGAACCTGTTGGCGTCACATCTGGACGCATTTCTTCTTCATCTTCAGAAACTGTAACTGTGCAGAATCATCCGCTCTCTGTTGTGTCGTAACAGGAAGCCGCTCGCAGCCCCCTCCAGGCAGACAGCCGTTTCCACAGAAACCGTCAAAGTCTCGCATCTATTTTTGGAAACCCCTTATTGTTGTTTTTATTTATAAATAAATATTCAAGCTGCCATCAGTCCCAGCGGAGCCAAGACTTTAAACCACCAAATATGGAGACAAGAAGAAGCTTGACGACGCTTTGTTTCGTTTAGTCAGGAGTGTATTCCAAGACGCACACTCACTTCCTGTCTTACACAGCCATAGAAAGTTCAACACTAAAAACAGATCAAATGATGAAGAAGAAGAAGAAGAGTTCCTTTTATTTATTCCGCAAGGGAAATTCAATTTTTTCACTCTGTTATTATATTATTCATGTTACACACACAGGCCCGAAATACCCACATGCTCAAACAGGACCTATATACATGCAATAAATGGAGAGATGTCAGAGCGAGGGGGCTGCCAATGGATCAGCGCCCCGAGCAGTTGGGGCTTCGGTGCCTTGCTCAACAGCACATCAACAGTGCCCAGGAGATGAACCGGCAACTCTCAAGCCACCAGTCCACGCTCCATTCATGGTCCACACAGGGACCCGAACCGGCAACCCTCCGGTTCCCAGCCGAGTCACCTATGCCACCCCAAATAATGTCATTTCCTGTCTTGGTTCTCCGTGTTTTTTCCCCCAAAGAAGAAGGTTTTTATTGGAAGAATTAAAAGACTAGAATGCGCAGCAGAACGGGGACATGTGCAAGTAGATCCATTAATGAAAAGAGAAGAAGAGCAGGATTTAGTGTTCACATTTCTGCACGTGAGCCTGGACCTGAAGAAGCTAACGTGAGGGGGACGTCTCCTCGCTCTCCATCGCCTCGTTAAATGCCTGTTATAGGGAAGGTTTTCGTTGCCACTGTACACTACGGGGGAATTGTTGGGTCTATGTAAATCATAAATAAGTCATAGAGTGTGGTCTTTACCTACTCTGTAAAGTGTCCTGAGATAACTTTGTTATGATTTGGCACTGTAAATAAAACTGAATTGAAATGAATGTATTTTTGTAAATGTGGTTCTCGGGAAGACGACAAATGTATTTTTTTTTTGTCCTCGAGCTGAAAGAGTTTGGGATTTACAGTTGGAGATGAAGACCTTCTGAGGGTTCACGTTTCTTATGTTCATACTCTTTGGTGTCGAAAAAAGGTTCCTATTAGATCCTGTTGTTCAATGAAAGTTTTCATACAAAACTCAAGATTGACTTTTGTTAGCTTGATCATTTTTGTCATTTCTGTCAGAAGGTTACAGCTGAGTCTGCTCAGTTTATGATAAACTCAGCGTTTCCTGTGTTATTCACCTCAGTCCCATGAATTCCCATGGAAAGTCTCCACACTGAATTTTCCCTGTGTCTGGAACCATAGCTGAGCTTTTACTTTGATACAAGACTTAAAAAGATGAGCTGACACTGACAGACTGTTTCCCACTGGTGTTTGTTTGTTTGTGTGTGCTCAGACTCCACGGGTTGCTCCAGACCGCCTCCTCGCACCAGAGAGGTTCTGATCAACGGACAGACGGTCAAACTGAAATACTGTTTCACCTGCAAGATGTTCAGGCCGCCCCGAGCGTCGCACTGCAGCCTGTGTGACAACTGTGTCGGTCAGTCGCACAAATGGGCCCCACAACCTCACAGTCCTTCGTCTTTCTTCAGTGACCCGGGAAATCCATCTGCACAAGGCTGAGGTTTTAGACAGGAAGTCACAGTATCTTCAGATTAAAGGTCGTAGTGTTCTCAGATTAAAGGTCGCAGTATCTTCAGATTAAAGGTCGTAGTTTTTTCAGATTAAAGGTCGCAGTATCTTCAGGTTAAAGGCCGTAGTGTTTTCAGATTAAAGGTCGCAGTATCTTCAGTTTAAAGGTCGTAGTGTTTTCAGATTAAAGGTCGCAGTATTTTCAGATTAAAGGCCCTAGTACTTTCAGACTAAAAGTCGCAGTATTTTCAGATTAAAGGCCCTGGTACTTTCAGACTAAAAGTCGCAGTATTTTCAGATTAAAGGCCCTAGTACTTTCAGACTAAAATTCGCAGCATTTTCAGATTAAAGGCCCTAGTACTTTCAGACTAAAAGTCGCAGTATTTTCAGATTAAAGGCCCTGGTACTTTCAGACTAAAAGTCGCAGTATCTTCAGATTAAAGACCCTAGTACTTTCAGACTAAAAGTCGCAGTATTTTCAGATTAAAGGCCCTGGTACTTTCAGACTAAAAGTCGCAGTATTTTCAGATTAAAGGCCCTAGTACTTTCAGACTAAAATTCGCAGCATTTTCAGATTAAAGGCCCTAGTACTTTCAGACTAAAAATCGCAGTATTTTCAGATTAAAGGCCCTGGTACTTTCAGACTAAAAGTCGCAGTATCTTCAGATTAAAGACCCTAGTACTTTCAGACTAAAAGTCGCAGTATTTTCAGATTAAAGGCCCTGGTACTTTCAGACTAAAAGTCGCAGTATCTTCAGATTAAAGGACCTAGTACTTTCAGACTAAAAGTCGCAGTATTTTCAGATTAAAGGCCCTGGTACTTTCAGACTAAAAGTCGCAGTATTTTCAGATTAAAGGCCCTAGTACTTTCAGACTAAAAGTCGCAGTATTTTCAGATTAAAGGCCCTGGTACTTTCAGACTAAAAGTCGCAGTATTTTCAGATTAAAGGCCCTGGTACTTTCAGACTAAAAGTCGCAGTATTTTCAGATTAAAGGCCCTAGTACTTTCGGACGTATAGTCGTAGTATTTTCAGATTAAAGGCCCTGGTACTTTCAGACGTATAGTCGTAGTATTTTCAGATTAAAGGCCCTAGTACTTTCGGACGTATAGTCGTAGTATTTTCAGATTAAAGGCCCTAGTAAGACATAAAGGTTTTTGTTTTTCTAATAAAAAGTTTGAATCTTTGTTTGTCAGAGCGTTTCGACCACCACTGCCCGTGGGTGGGGAACTGCGTCGGGCGGAGGAACTACCGCTTCTTCTACCTCTTCATCCTCTCGCTGTCCTTCCTCACCCTCTTTATCTTCGCCTTCGTCATCACACACGTCATCATCAGTGAGTCCCACAAAAACACGCACAAGCACACGAGCACACACACATACACACACACATACATAAACGCACGCTCACGCACACACAGACTACATGCACACACACGCAGGCACACATGCACACACACACGCTCACACACACGCACACACACATACACGCACACACACATACACGCACACACAAACACACACACATACACACACACACACACACACACACACACACATTTCCAACGGCTTTAGTTTATTTTTACACACAAAACATATGGAAAGTGTTTTATCTGGTATAATTTAGTTATTAATTAGTTTATAGCTGAAACAATCAGTCGATTGACATCAAACTAATTTGATGAATGGTTATTTGTAAAAACATGGTCCCAAAAGTTAAATTGTAATAATGAAATAATTTCCTGAAACCTGTCAAATGTTTTCAGTTCTAACTGCTTTAAACATTTTCTTTATTTGCACATTTAACATTTCTGAGAAAACGAGAAATTTTATTGCACAATCTTAAATTATCTGTCAAGATTATTACAAATTGAAATATAAGATATTATATTATTGGTAAAACTGTTATTCTTTTTTATGACATTGTTGGGTTTTATTACATTCTCCATCAGATTAAATGTTATAAACTATCAGCTAATAAACTGGAAACAAAATTATTTCATTTTTGCTGTAACATTGACTTTTAATAATTATACTTTTTCTTTAATCAGCACTTTTCAAAACAAACAACAGACACCATTTTAAAATAATACGAAGATAAAATGGATTCAAATGCCCCCATTATAATGTAAGATGATTTAAAAATAATAATAACAATGATAATAAAACAGATATGTTGGAAAAATATAACAATGTTCTTACATGAATAAGAACCTTTTTAAAGGGAAGTTTTTAAAAGTGATTTAATTCTGAATTAACCATTAATTAATAAATAAAGTCATCAATGAACATGTGTCTGTCTGTTTGGACACCTGAAGCTCTAATACATAAAGAATAAATCAATACATAAGAAAATAAATAAATATCAAAGTAAATAAATAAATATATAAGTAAATTAATAAATACTTAAGAAAATAAATGAATATATAAGTAAATAAATAAACATATAAGTAAATGAATAAATACCTAAGAAAATAAATAAATATAAAAGTAAATAATTTTATAAGTAAATAAATATAAAAGTAAATGAATAAATATAAAAGTAATTACATAAATATAAACGTAAATGAATAAATATAAAAGTAATTAAATAAATATATAAGTTAATATATGAGTAAATTAATAAATATATAAATAAATACATAAAAAGTAAATAAATATAGAAACGAGTAAATAGATATAAAAGTAAATACATGTAAAAGTAAATAAATAAAAAATAAAAGTAAATAGATAAATATAAAAATTAATTAATATAAAAGTAAATAAATAAATATAAAAGTAAATAAATAAATATAAAAATTAATTAATATGAAAGTAAATAGATAAATATAAAAGTAGCAAATAAATAAATATAAAAGTAAATAAATAAATAAAAAAACTTATTGATATGAAAGTAAATAGATAAATATAAAAGTAAATAAATAAATATAACAATTAATTAATATGAAAGTAAATAGATAAATATAAAAGTAAATAAATAAATATAAAAGTAAATAAATAAATATAAAAATAATTAAATATAAAAATAAATAAATATATATAAAAATAAATGAATAAATAATAAAATAAATACATATAAAAGTAAATAAATAAATATAAAAATTAATTAATATGAAAGTAAATAAATAAATATAAAAGTAAATAGATAAATATAAAAATGAATTAATATGAAAGTAAATAGATAAATATAAAAGTAAATAAATAAATATAAAAATGAATTAATATGAAAGTAAATAGATAAATATAAAAGTAAATAAATAAATATAAAAATGAATTAATATGAAAGTAAATAGATAAATATAAAAGTAAATAAATAAATATAAAAATGAATTAATATGAATAAAAGTAAATAGGTATACATAAAAGTAAGTAAATAAATAAATACATATATAAGTAAATGAATAAATCATAAATCTTCAATAGATAAATGATTTGAGTCTAAACAAACTCTGGTGTGTTTGGACTCTGTTACTGATGATCTATTGATCCTCTTAAGCCCCGCCCACCAGCCTGTGATTGACAGGCTGCAATGTTTCCTGCTTCCTGTTGTTGATCAATTGATGGATTATCGATAATGACCGTTTTCATGCACAGGGAAGATTAAGTCAGTCATCTGAATATTTAAACACTTTAAAAAACTTTATTAAACAGAATAAATCTGTGTCCTGTCTGTGATAAATGTGTCCATAATCTTTAACCATAAAGACACTTACGCACTCGACCAGCTACTATCGTATAGATTTCATTTCATTAGGATTTAAACTTTTGTTTTACAATTCAGTTCGTTGGGATAAAATGAGATTAGATCAAAGATAAAACTTTATTGATCCCAGAGGAGAAATTGAGGACAGAAATAACACAGATCAAAGTAGAAAGTATAAATATGTATGTGTAAATATGAAATACAGGGTTCGCATGAGAAAACAAAGGTGATCTTTAGAATGTAGTAATGTCTCCATGTTCACACGTCTCTACAGCAGTAGTAAGTTATAAAGCTGCTGATGGATTTTGTGTCTGTGGATCTGAAGTGTCCTGGTTTCCCCTGTCGTCGTCAACGTGGACTTTGTCGCGGTCACGCGTTGCATCGCTGTAATTGTGTTGAGCCGTGGAGGCGGCTGATGTTGTTTTGCTCCCTGCAGCTGAAGACGAACAGGAAGCTGCTTCAGACTGTCTGACATCAACTCGTGTCTCCGTCCTCCGAAACACTCAGCTGCTTGTTTTCTCTTTTTAGACCCGCAGCTATAAAAAGATCCAGCTGACGTCCGTCTGTAAATGCAGACATCAGGAGCTCGAAGGAGGGAATGACATTTTGTTGATATCAGTTGATTTTCAGTGTCAGCACAGCCATTTTATTATCTGAACATTGTGTAGATGAAGAAGATTTTGATATAGGTTTTCTAACTCTTTGTTCTTCTTTCTCTCCACCGTGACTCCTTCTTGTTTCACTTGTCCAGCAGCATGCGCGCACAGTTTGACCAAGATGTTAAAGTTTTGGCAACAAACTGTCAAAAAAAAAAAAAAAAAACCAATAGCTGCGACGCTGCAGGCTCCGCCCCCCTCCATGAAAATCACCACGAGGGATGATGCTGTCGTGAAGCAGCACACAGGACCATGGGAGTTTTAGTCTTTATTGCCGATGAAAATCTCGGATATAAATAATGTTTACGGACGAGTTAATGTATTAAAGTTGGATTATATATTATATAAAAGTAGACTCTTTGGGTGTCTTGTTCAACAACGTGATGTAAAATAAGTAAAATGTGATGCAAAATGACTAAAAATAGATGCAAAACCAGCACAATATCATGCAAAATGACTAAAAATAGATGCAAAACCACCACAAAAAGATGCAAAATGACTATAAATAGATGCTAAATGACTAAAAATAGATGCAAAACCAGCACAATATCATGCAAAATGACTAAAATTGGTGCAAAACCACCACAAAAAGATGCAAAATGACTAAAAATAGATGAAAAAACCACCACAAAGGATGCAAAATGACTTAAAATAGATGCAAAACCACCATGAAAAGATAAAAAATGACTATAAAAAAAACAACCTGAATATGAACTGGGACTCAGACAGCTAGTTAAAATCATATTATCAGCACATAGCTAACATAATATACTCATAAGTTCTATTAAACATGAAGGTTGTATTTTGATGTGGTGTTATTGGTCGTGTGTTTTATCCAAACTAATGATTCATGCTGTCGTCTCCTGATGGACTCCAGGCTGAGGACCAGAGAGGTCCTACGCTGCAGGAGGCTGAGCCTGGAGCTCTGCAGCTGGACCCTTTTGCTGGAGTTATGCATTCCTGCTGAGAATCACATCCACAAGGGAAAACTAATGACCATTAAGGCAAAGTTCTGATTAAAACGGATCTGTTCTGAATAATCTGAACACATTCTGTCATCTCTGCAGGATCGAACCAGACGGGTTTCCTGAGCGCGCTCAAAGACAGTCCGGCCAGATATCCTTTCCCTGCTTAAGGCTTCATTCATCAAGTACCTTCATACATGGGTTTAACATGTAGTCTGTGGTTCTGTTTGTTTTTCTTGCATCTTAGACTGCATTCACAACACAGCTCGATGCTCAGTTACTACCCAAAACGACCATGAAGAGACAAAAGTACACGTCAAATGACTAGAAATAGATGCAAAACCACCACAAAAATTTACAAAATGATTAAAAACAGATGCAAAAAATACACAAAAAGATGCAAAACAACTAAAAATAGAGGCAAAAAATACACAAAAAGATGCAAAATGACTTTAAAAAAAAAAAAAAAAACACCAGAAAAAGATGCAAAAGGACTAAAAGTTGACTCCCTGAATCTGGGTGTCTTGTTGCCTCTCCTATGTCCCAGGGCGTTGTCTCCCTCCTATGGGTTTATATCGTGTTTTTCTGATAAATCAATAACTCTGACGCAGTCACAAACCGCAGGTCAATACGTCCCATAATGCATTGCCAAGGTCAAACGCCTGTCACACGCAGTGCTCCACATTTACATCCAGCTCCTTCATGTTTCCGTCCTTCAGTCCGACTGCAGTCGTCTAAAGCAGCTGGAAATGTTCTTATTCTTCTTCTCTCCTTTTCAAATCAGGCGACAAATAAAACAACTAGCAAAGACAAAAACACGACAGTTTTCTGTAGTCTTATCTGTCAGGTGAATGAATCATTTAAGTCAATAATTAGGATTGGTTTGTTTTTAAGGATGTCATTTAAAACTGTCTCAACACAGAAATTTGTCTTTCAACAGTAAAAATAGATAATGGGTAAAGCAGTCACACGAGGCAAGGTGGGTAAAGTGCCTTGCCCAAGGACACAACAACCATAACACAAGCAGAGCAGGGCAGGGATCGAACCGCCGACTCTTGGGCATCGGCCGACTCGCTCTACCAACTGAGTCACAGATGCTCATATAATAGATAACTGTGTGGAGAAAAGCTCGCTCCTTGACTCTGTCCTGCACCGTCCTGGAGGTGGTGGTGTGTTTCTTCTCCGTCTGGTCCATCGTAGGTCTGTCGGGGTTTCACACCTACCTGATCAGCTCCAACCAGACCACCAACGAGGACGTGAGTGGACGCCAACACCACCAGGGTCACTGTGAACATATATATTTACGTCACTGTTGTGATGAACTGAACCAACACTCCTCTTTCTGTCCTGGTCCTGGTCCAGATTAAAGGGTCCTGGTCCACCAAGCGAGGGAAGGATAACTACAACCCCTACAGCTATGGGAACATCCTGACCAACTGCTGCGCTGCTCTGTGTGGACCTCTGCCTCCCAGGTGAGTCCCAAATACTGCAGTCGACCTGTACTTAACTGGACTAACCTGGACTAAATCTGGATTTAACCTGGACTAAATCTGGACTTAACCTGAACTAAACTGGACTAAACCTCACTAAACCTGACTAAACTGGACTAAATCTAGATTTAACCTGGACTAAACCTGACTAACCTGGGCTAAATCAGGATTTAACCTGGACTAAAATCTGGACTAAATCTGGACTAAACCTAGACTAAACCTGGACTAAACCCTGGACTAATGTGCACCAAACCTGGACTTAAACTGGATTAAACTGGACTAAACTCAGGACTTCATGTTCTGGTTTCAGTTCTTCCTGTTTCACCCTGCTGTGTGTGTGTGTGTGTGTGTGTGTGTGTGTGTGTGTGTGTGTGTGTGTGTGTGTGTGTGTGTGTGTGTGTGTGTGTGTGTGTGTGTGTGTGTGTGTGTGTGTGTGTGTGTGTGTGTGTGTGTGTGTGTGTGTGTGTGTGTGTGTGTGTGTGTGTGTGTGTGTGTGTGTGTGTGTGTGTGTGTGTGTGTGTGTGTGTATGTGTGTGTGTGTGTGTGCGCTTGTGTGCTTGTGTGCTTGTGCGTGCGTTGTTTTTGCTATTGTCAGTTACAGTGTAAACAAGATACACTTTGAGTGTGTAGATTCATAACATAATATAATGCACTTTATCAGAACATGTCAATAAAGTTTGAATGTCTGTGTCCCAGTTTGATTGACAGGAGAGGTCTGATCATGTCGGACACACCACAGACCGTCTCCCAGTCAAACGGGACCAGTAGCTACGCCTCCACCCAACTGCACAGCCACATGGTAGGTGGAGGATTCACAGATCCATGCTGACGCTTTATGGATTATAGATATATAATGTCTGACAAAAGTTCTGTCACTGTGTTCTTCTACTTTTACTGAATCAAAAAATCTGAGTAATCCTCCACCGCGGCACCCTTTTCTTTACAATGACCAAGCCCCCATCACAGCCACTTCCCGGTTGATCAAATCAGGAAGTGTCAAAAACTGCAGTTCTCTGAGTGTCCACTAGGGGCAGGTTTAATAACAGAGCAGTTCCTCATTGACCCCCATGTTAAACAGGCCGTTTACAGAGCATCATTAAACCTGTTTTTAATTCCAGTGTAAAATCAGACAATTTTTTTCGTGTACGAACAACTTACAGAGAAATCCGAGACAGTCTCTAACAGTCGCTACCAGCCTGCCGCGGCTAACACAGGTAAGCTCGGGGCGGCAAGTTGAACGCGTTAAAACTTTTTTTTTAACCACTAATACTGCTCAAAATAACAGCAAACCTCTGCAGCAGCATGAGAAGAGTCCCTACACAGAAAACAAAGCACCAACAGTGTAGTTAGTGAACCCGGAGTTTATTAAGAGTGTTTTAAAGACTTACCTACTGGCCCAGGTACCAGCTCCTCTCATAGTAAAGTCCATTCAAGTGGATTACCAAAGTCAATCCAAAAGGAAGGAACCCACTGATGATTTATTCCAGCAAATGCACGTAAACCCTGTGGTTTGTGGCAGTTTGGTGAAATATCTTTACCTCCCTTCTATCCGTAGCCAGTTGCTGCACTCGTGCATTCTTCATCAACATGCGTCTTCCAGAAACACACGCCCCTTGACCCCTGACCCCTGCTCCCTGACCTCTTGCGTAACGTTTCAGTGCTGCAGGGAAAGCTGTGTGGGACTTTTCTAAACCTTTTACCATCTATTATTGACTTATATTTCAACAAACTGCCACAAACCACAAAGTTTACGTGTTTTTCTGGAATAAATAATCAATGGGCTCCTTCCTTTTAGATTGACTTTGGTAATCCACTTGAATGGACTTTACTATGAGAGGAGCTGGTACAGGGGCCAGTAGGTAAGTCTTTAAAACACTTTTAATAAACTCTGGGTTCACTAACTACGCTGTTGGTGCAGACGCTTGGTGTTATTTTGAGCAGTATTAGTGGTTAAAAAATATGTTTTAATGTGTTCAACTTGCTGCCCCGAGCTTATCCGTGTTAGCCGCATTTGGCTGTAGCAACTGTTAGCCTTTGTCCAAGATTTCTCTGTTAGTAGTTCATACAAGAAAAATTGTCTCGAAGGCTTATTTCATGTGACTGTATTTGCCTAAAAAGAGCCTGGGATGATTTTACACTGGAATTAAACTTTAAGGCCTTTAAGGTCACAGGTTCGCATCCCGACCTCGGCCTTTCTGTGCGGAGTTGTGTTCTCCCCGTGTCTGCGTGGATTTTCTCCGGGTTCTCCGGTTTCCTCCCACAGTCCAAAGACATGCACGTGTTAGGTTAATTGATGAGTCTGAAATTGCCCGTAGGTGTGAATGGTTGTCTGTCTCTGTACGTCTCTATGTGCCCTGTGATAGACTGGCGTCCTGGGGTCCAGGGGGGTCCAGCGTCCAGGGTCCAGGGTGTACCCTGCCTCACGCCCGATGTCAGCTGGGATCGGCTCCAGCACCCCCGCGACCCCGACCCCGACCCCGGGATAAGCGGATGAATGAATGAATGAATGAATGTTTAGGTCAAATGATTGGAGGTTAAAGTTTATGAATAATTTGGGGCGTGGCCTCTTGAGTGACAGCTAGCCTCTGGCCCTCACTTCTCCTCGGAGGTAAACGTCAGCCTGACGTATCTCCCTCCCCCCAACGTCACATACATGCCCTTTTTTGGTAAGAGGAAATGAGGCGGAGTCAAAGATCGCGACTCCCGTAGGCGAGGTCGATTGGATTAAGTTGAGAGAACGGACCTCGACAGAGATGCTACGTCCATTTTTCATACAGTCTATGGTCTTTCCCAGGCCGTTCTCATTATCAGGGTGTCCAATACCAACGTTCTGTCACAGCCTTCGTTGTTTGCCAAACGCACCAGGCTTTCAACTGTAAAACTGTCTGCGGTGATGTTAGACCACAGAGCGAGTTCACGTAACCGTAGCTACGTTACAAATGCACTTATTTTAACCACCTAAACTTAACGATGTAGTTTAATGTGCGTTCACAACGTAAACAGTTTGCTCCTGTTGGGTGCCATTTATAAAATGACCGTACCAGTTTGAAACCCAGCGCCCTGAAGGTGATACCTGGTTTGCTACGGCGCTACTTCGACCGACACCATGAAGGTTGCGATCCGTTTAAAGACTGTGACGTGTTGTCTCCTTGACTCTCTCCCCAGTGTGATCAGGATCAATGCATCCAGAGCACCAAGTTCGTGCTCCAGGCCGCCGCCCCTCTTCTCCACAGTGACCCCGTGGTTCTGGCGCCTCTGCCAGGGAAGACCGCCACACTGGGGGGCCCCTGCGCCTACCTGGCCCCTTCCCAGCCGTCCCTGCCGTCCTGCGGAGGAGATGTCCTGACCCTGAGGGACGCCACTGCAGACTCCCACTGCCATATCCACCACCACCACCATCACCACCACCGCCACTTTGTCAGCCCGGAAGAGACGCCGTGCACCACGCCGCAGGGCGCCATACCCTGCCCTGCCCACCTGCACCTGCACCAACCTATCCCCAACCCCGCCGCCCTGTACGACCCCAGCAGTCAGGACACTCTGCATGAGGACTCTGTCAGAGGGCTGGTTAAACTCAGCTCCGTCTGAACGTTCTCCTGTTTCTATGTTTTCAGTTTGGAAGAAACTCCAGAAAGTTCCTGTTGTGTGAAACAGAAACTTTTGTAAGAAAAATCAGCATTGACGTTGGCATTGCAAAATGTTCGCCTGTGAGTATTCATCCTGGTGATGTGTTCGACCCGCCAGATCCTCCCCACAGATCACAGTCAGGGGCTTTTATTGTGACAGGTAAGAAGGAAGGAGTGGATCTGGTCTGTGCTGTCTGTGTCGAGGTGGAATCGGACTATGGATCCTCCGTGTTGTTTTATAAAACAATGAGAAATCTCACAAAAAATTGACCTCATTCTAAAAAACGTGTGTGTGTGGGGGGGGGGGGGTTATATTTTTTTGTTCAAAATCATCTGGAGTTCAGCACGTTTTATATATGAATCCGATTTGTAGCCAACATCAAGTTTTGAGCCGGTACCAGTGCGTTAAAAAACAAAAATTAGGGGCGGCCTGTGGCACAGTGGTTAGAGCAGTTGCCCCATGTAAAGAGGCCGATAGGTCCTTGAGGCAGCGGCCGCGGGTTCGTCTCCGACTTGCGGCCC
Organism: Echiichthys vipera; assembly: GCF_963691815.1. Taxonomy (NCBI): domain Eukaryota; kingdom Metazoa; phylum Chordata; class Actinopteri; order Perciformes; family Trachinidae; genus Echiichthys; species Echiichthys vipera. The sequence goes on along the minus strand of NC_139844.1, from coordinate 5,253,540 downwards.
TTTGCTACATGCCCCCCCCTCACCCCATTTCCTGTCTGTCTGTCTATCTAATAAAGGTGATTGCTTGAATGCTATCACTCTTTACGGCCTGACTCAAACAAGAACATATACAGAGAATAGAAATACTTTATTGATCCCAAGTTCAGAAATTGCAGTGTAACAGCAGCATGACACACAGACACATCAAAACAGTGATATACTGTAAATATAAAGAACCAGTGAAGGCCACAGAACTTTTTTATTATCTAGTTTGAGTTAGTCAGACCTGAAAAATAACCTAAATAAACTGCCTGACAGCAGGACTTTTTCTGCGTTAAACTACGTGGTATCAGACCGGTGCAGTACACGCGTTTTGCCAATACAGATGGCAGCATTTTAGGCCAAATCTGAGGCTTTCTGATAATGATACTGGTATTTCTCATCTAACCTGTTGTTTCACCTTAGATGGACACCAGAGTTGTTCATGTTCTAGTCAGGCCATACAAAATGATGGCAATCAAGCCACGTCCCTAATAACAAAATAAATCATTTTTATTTTTTAACTCACTGGTCCATTAGTGTCAAATGTGGCCGCTCGGAAAGTTTCAGACCATGCCCTCTCAAATGGCCGTTCACTCGCCGTGTTTCCATTACAAAAACAGGCCCCAGAGGGATTTAGGAGACTCTGTATGTGACGTATCACTCTGAATGGGTTTAGATCCCCGGTGATCAGGTGATCAGTGATACAGCTGCGCTCCGCTCTTCCTCAAAGTGAGAAGACAGTACAGAATAGTTTGCTTTAAGGTGGCCCGTATGATTCACAACGTATTATATATATTATATTACAAGTAACATGAAAGAAAACACTCCACCTTGAAATCTGAGCGCTATAAAGAGTTTGTTGACAGACAGACTGTCACCCCGCTGCAGTACTGTGTGTGTGCGTGTGCGTGTGCGTGTGCGTGTGTAAAAATGGGAGAGGGAGGGAGCACGCAGCAAAGGTCAGAAGATCAGAAGCCAACCCGATCATTTTCTGCGCTGCTCCGGTCTGCTCCGGTCTGCTCTCTACTTCGGTGTGTTGTTGTGGCGTCTCTAGTCTCTGCTACCATACGCCACATCCCGCTAAGACCTACATCCAATCAGCAACCGGCTTCTCTCAGGGTTTGAGCGGCTGTTTGTTGGCCCTGCTCGAGCGACTCGAATGCAAATTAGGGGCGTTTCGGTGAGATAGGCCTGCCTCACTCTGGAGATTCAACCCTATTGAAAACGCCCTATTGGCTGACACACAAATATGCAGATCGGAAAAATCGTAATCGAATCATAAATAAAACGCGCTGAATTCCAGATGGTTTTAAATAAAAATATAACAAATGTAGTCCAGAGGATTACCACCGAGTGTAAGGTGTAAAGAGGCTGGATGTCTGTTCTTGTCGCTGTCAGAAGACAACGATGTAGACTTTTAAATGTTAACGATTTCTGTTTGCACCAAAGCCATATTTGTCCTCTGGTTCCAGGATCAACCCTCCTCCCTGTATCATGTCAAATTCTGTTTCCTGTTAATAAAACAAACATTTCACCGAGAATTAGTTTCTCCTGGCGTCCGCCTTCAGTCGGACTGGGACCAAGACTGAAAGACCTTTTCTCTGTGTTTCAGCGATGAAGCAGACGACTTGGTGGTGAAGTTTCTCAGTGTTCTTGTGGAATAAAGAGTCGACTTTAGTTCTCAGAAGACGTTTAAATGACCCAGATGAGAATCTTCAGGTTTTCATTTGATTCTGGGGAGAAAAAACAAAACTGGACTGAGTTTCCCTGCAACACTTCTGCAGATCATCAGTTTGTGTCGAGCAAAGCAACAACACTGCCAGATGTTCAGCTTTAGTCCAACTCTGGAAAAGACCCTGACGTTCAAGGGTGGTCTTAATTAATTTAGTTTAAATTTAACCTGTAAATCTGCAGTTTTGTTGAAGCTCCTCTGTTAGAATATAAAAACTGCTCCAAGTCCTAAAGAAAAGTCTGAGGCCCAATCCACGTGGGTAGTTTTTAAAAAACGCGCTTTCCTTCTGTGTTGTGACCTTTTGTCCACAGGCAAACTAGAGGTGGGTATTGTCAGCTGATTTGTTAACAACTGTGGATTCAATAAAACTGCGTTTATTAGTTTGTAGTTAAATCAGCTTCAATATGGCGGACACGCTTTAAGATCCTTTCATGGTAACAAAGGGTCCCAAAATTTAGAGGAAACGTCTTTAATGATATATTATAATATATTATATATGGTTGAATATAGGATTTTTCTTCTTCCTTTTTTCTATCTTTAAATGGTTTTGTCCTTAATTGCTAAATCTATAAAATAAGAGCCAAATGTTTTTCCTCCACCATGACTCGAGACTACATGATGATGTCTGCACATGTTAGAAGGTGTCCTGAAGTAAAAGAGCGTAAAGAAATCAATGATTAACACTTAGTTGTTGCCTTGATATAGATTTAAAAGCAGTAGTGCAGAGTAACTACGTACATTTAGTAAAGTACAATTTTGAGATATGTGTATTTTACTTTTATACTTCTATTCCACTACATTCCAGAGGGAAATATTTGGATTAATAATGCAAAATCAATAAATACATTTTGATATGTTATTATTCAATTCAATTCGATTCAATTGTATTTATAGTGTCAAATCATAACAGCAGTTATCTCAGGACACTTTACAGAGTGGGTAAAGACCACACTCTATGACTTATTTATGATTATGATGATTATAAATAAAGATAAGACTTTATCGATCCCATTGCAAAATGCACAAGCTCCCGAGCAGTATTTAAAATAATAAAAAAGGATTTTGACTTCCTTAAAATACTACATTTATTTGACAGATTTAGCTGATTTTTCGGATAATTAAAACAATATAATCGGCTAATACATAATGTGTTATTATAGATTAAATATAAAGGTGATGAACACATTAATGCATCAATAATTATAATACAATCATATCATTTATATTATTCTGCAGAATAAGGACTTTTAATTTTGGTACTTTAATGTAACGTTGTCAAATGTATCTTATTTTATTTTCCACAGTTGTATTCAATATTAATATACATAATTTGAGTCTGCCTATAAATTAGAGTACTTCTAATATGATAAAGAAAAATATGCTCGTTCCACCTTTGTTTACATTACGGCCGCGAGGTGGCGTATCTGACTGTGACGTGTGATTACAGGCTCTGTCGGTGGCTTCCTGAGCAGCCAATCAGAGCTCTCGCTCCCGCAGCAACCCGGAAACAGCTGCAGCTTCACCCGCGGGGAGGCAATCATTTATTAATAATAATAATAATAATATTAATAATACGATTTTAGATGAAAATGAAGCTAAACTCTGAGCTGAAACCAGTTTTATTTAGTAGAACTCAAAATACAAATGAAGCCTCTAAATGTTGTCGTTATTATAAAACGTGGTGTGCTCAATGATTATTCTGGCGCTCAATCACACTGATAACACCTTTATTGATTCAATTACATTTAAGTCAATATTGAATAAATGGCTATGAAATAAAAAAAGTTAAGTTAAATTAAGTATAACTATAAATAAATAATGTAGCCCTTTAGAAAAAACATTTTCAAACGGTGAACTAATTTATTTAAGACATTAACTACATTTTATGTTTGAATTGATTTATTTCAGGATTAATTTCGTAATTCATTTTATCTTAGTAATTATTTAAATGACATTCCATATTTATTATGACCAAATGATGACACATTTAAATACTGGAAGAGCTCTAAAGACGTTTATAAAACTGTCGTTCTGAGGAAATATACTTACAGGGACTTTAAAACGGAATTATTAATAACGTATCTCTTTTATCACATTACCGTGTAACTCATTCTTAAATGTAACCAATATGAGCTTTTATCTCAACACGGAAGTCTGTTTTTGTTTTTCTTTGTTTCGACTTCACTTTGACCTTTAAGCCACTGTTTGAAATCGCACTTTAACGGTTTTAATGTCAAACAAAAGTGTGTTTTTGTCCAAATTGTAAAGTTGCGTAAACGCTCATTTTAATAGTTGTGTAACTTCAGTTTCGTAACCCCGCACAAACAAAGACGTTTGAATCTCCCGCAGTTGTACGCGGCACGTGATCTCTTCTCTCCACCTGATTGGCTCCTGTGGCAGCGTCACATTTAAAGTTCTGGCACGAGCTGCGTTTCTATTGGCCGGCTGCGTTCTAGCGCCAAGATTTCAATAAAAAGGGCTCGCGGAGCTCAGATGCCGCTTCAGTCTGTGTTCCTCGTCTGTGTTTCCGCTGCTGTACTTTAGGTTTCTTCTTCTTCTTTACACCAGCTTTTAGCTTTTTAACTTCCTTTTATTCTTTTATCTTTCCGTCGACTGAACCCAAGGACACCAACATGCTTTCTGCTCGCGCTCCTCTGTCCGTGAAGAACGAAAACTCCGTCAGCAGTGAGATGAGCAACATGTCGCTGGACAAAGAGAACACGGTGAGAACAAGAGAACTACAAAAACTACACCGAGGACTACAAAAGCACTCTCTCTGCTTCTTCTTCTCTTGTAAAGCGCCCCTTTGTTCACGGAGCGTTTCTTCTTTTTCTCTTGCAGCCGCCGAGCCTGAACACGACCCGCATCTTGGCGTCTAAAACGGCGCGTAAAATCTTCAGTGACGACGCGGTGAGTTGATCCAAATGTGCTTAAAGCTTCATGTTTAACCTGAAAACAGCTGAACATGATCCGGCTTCATGTTCAAGTCTCTGCTCTTTAGTTCGGTTGTTTCAGGAGCTCATGTGGCGCCTAAAGTGTCGCTGATGGCGCCAACACGGAGGATCAGCTGTTACTGTCAATGTTCATGCATCTTTTTTTATAGCTTTAATATTATACAGGGTCCTTCCAGCTAAAGCACTGACAACACTTTAATGTTTAAGGTTTGAAAGTGGTTCAGACTGCTTTAAATGTAGGTTGATATGGGATGTCAGGCCTCACACTTTAAACATCAAACTTTGTTGTGTTTTCCTTTTAATCAGCCGTTTGTTGAACTCTGTTAGAAGTGTTTTTGTTGCATATCTGAGGTTGACAGTCGTGTTTTGTCTCTCAGCCCAAAGTCGTGAAGAAGAGCAGCAGCGAGGAAGAGGAGGAGCCTTTGCTGAAGGAAAACCCTCGTCGCTTCGTCATCTTCCCCATCCAGTACCACGACATCTGGCAGATGTACAAGAAAGCCGAGGCGTCTTTCTGGACCGCAGAGGAGGTACCAGCCAGTCTGTGGTTCTGTCTGTATGTGGTTCAGGTCGTCTGTCTGTCTGTGGTTCGGGTTGTCAGTCCGTCTGTGGCGTGATGTAATGACTTCCTGTCTGTTCGGTTGTTGATGATGTCACTTCCTGTCTGTTCAGGTGGATCTGTCGAAGGACCTGCAGCACTGGGAGTCTCTGAAGGATGAGGAGAGGTACTTCATCTCTCACGTGTTGGCGTTCTTCGCTGCCAGCGACGGCATTGTCAACGAGAACCTGGTGAGCTCAGCCTACAAGTTAACTGGTTGTGGTTTCCATGGCAACAAGTCGTATGTCAGCTGGCATATATTTAAAAGTGACATCATGTCTTCTGTGACCACCAGGTGGAGCGCTTCACACAGGAAGTGCAGGTGACGGAGGCAAGGTGTTTCTATGGTTTCCAGATCGCCATGGAGAACATCCACTCGGAGATGTACAGCCTCCTCATCAACACCTACATCAAGAAGCCCACAGAGAGGTGAGCTCGTGCTGGTCTGTACTGGACTCTGTTGGTCTGTACTGCGCTCTGCTGGTGTGTAACGGTGTGTTCAATGACCCTCAGAGAATACCTGTTCAACGCCATCGAGACGCTGTCGTGTGTGAAGAAGAAGGCCGACTGGGCCATCAACTGGATCAGCAACAAGAATGCCAACTACGGTAAAGCCGCTCGGCCAGACTCCACGTGGTGTTGATGCTGGTCCTGGTGTTGACCTGGTATCAGGTATTGATCAGAACTCTTGTGGTTCCTGCAGGAGAGCGTGTGGTGGCCTTCGCCGCCGTAGAGGGAATCTTCTTCTCTGGTTCCTTCGCCTCCATCTTCTGGCTGAAGAAGCGAGGCCTGATGCCCGGCCTGACCTTCTCCAACGAGCTCATCAGCAGAGACGAGGTGAGTAATGAGTCTGGATCTGCAGGTACTGGTCTCACTGGTCTGTTGCCGGTCTCACTGGTCCGTTACTGGTTTCAGGGTCTGCACTGTGACTTCGCCTGTCTGATGTTCAAACACCTGGTGAACAAACCGTCAGAAGAAACCGTCACCAACATCATCAAGAACGCTGTGGAGATCGAGCAGGTAGGTGGACTGGGTGTGTTCTGGTTCTGGGCGTTTTCTGGTTCTCTTGAGCTGGTCTCACGGTTCTGTTGTGTTCTCAGGAGTTCCTGACGGAGGCTCTGCCGGTGAAGCTGATCGGGATGAACTGTGAGCTGATGAAGCAGTACATCGAGTTCGTAGCCGACAGACTGATGCTGGAGCTCGGCTTCACCAAGGTAAAAGCACATTAATTAAACCCAGTTTCCGGTAGAGTTCCCAGGTCTGATGTCTGTGGTGATGAGAGGCGCAGGGGTACGGACCTCAGCCGCTGATGGGGGCTGACTGCTGCTGACGGCGTTCTGTCAGATGACAAGTGGTTCTCCGACAGAGCGGCAGCGGCAGGAAACAGACGCTGGTCTGAACAGACGCCACCTGAGATTCTGTCTGAACATAGAACATTAAGACTGTTGTTGTTGGCGGCGTGTTGGTGACCCAGTTGTGTTGTGTTTGCAGATCTACCGGGTGGAGAACCCCTTCGACTTCATGGAGAACATCTCTCTGGAGGGAAAGACCAACTTCTTTGAGAAGCGAGTGGGCGAGTACCAGAGGATGGGCGTGATGTCCGGCGCCACAGACAACACGTTCAGGCTGGACGCCGACTTCTGAGCCGGAGGTGGAGACGCACACTCTCAGAACTGAACACGCGTTTCATGCTGCAGGAGGACCAACACTACCTCTGCCCAGTGCATGCTGGGATTAAACCGACTGCTGCCATCAGGATGATTTAAATTATTTTGTAAAGATCATTATCAGAGTGGTGTTTTAGCAGGCTTTGTTAATATGTACAGTTTTCTTTTTAGTCTTGTTTTTTATAATAAATGTTTTTATAAATGAACACTTGTTTTGCCTTTTTAAAATGTACTGAACTGCAGATACATTAGGAATCAAAGTAATTCCATCTATCTCAAAGGATTTCAAGCACCCAGATGACCCTGCAAATGATTTAAGTCCATGAAATGCTGACTTGAATCTGCATTTTTCATAAATACCTTTTAGAATAGATACTGGTGTAACGGAACATGATTTTAGTTATAAATCTTTTTAATGAGATTTCTAAAAGGAAAAATAAAATCTCTTTCAGCATGTATTGGTAGAAATGTTTATCTACCACAGCTGCTGGAAAACTTTAAGTGTGACTGACTGTTTTTACGTTTCTGTGACTTTTCTCACTTAATCAAACTCTGCCATGACTGCTGTATACACGCTATCCTGTGCCTGGTTTAAGCCTCTTTTGACTCCTATTTTGACTTTTGGGACACACTGACTGTTCCTGACTTTTTTTAACAAGCTATGACATGGATGTTTGGGACAGGCCATTCTATCACTGATTTAAGTGACAATATGCTGTGACTGCTTTAGACAGGTTTCCCTTAGACGCAGACTTCTCTTTATTGATCCTTTGGGATGAAATCCAGCAAGGAAATTGAGTTTCCAGCAGCTTCCAAAAACACAAGGGAGGAATCCAAAAATACAGTATAGAATAACCAATAAACTCTTAGCTAAATAAATACAGAAAGTATAAAAATAAACCAAACTCAATCAAATATGAGGTAGATGAAGGAATACAGGTCAAATAAAACTCACAAAGTTAAATCATAAGTGAAATGTGAAAGATAAAATGTTCAACTGCCTGTCCCTATTGTGGTCAGGGCTGGAGCTGATCCCAGCTGACATCGGGCGTGAGGTGGGGTCCACCCTGGACAGGACGCCAGTCTATCACAGGACACATAGAGACAGAGACAAACAACCTTTCACACTCACATTCACACCTACGGGTGATTTAGAGTCATCAATGAACCGAACACCTGCACGTCTTTGGACTGTGGGAGGAAGCCGGAGAACCCGGAGAAAACCCACGCACACACGGGGAGAACATGCAAACTCCACACAGAAGGACGCCAGCTGGGATTCAAACCAGGAACCCTCTTGCTGTGAGACAGTGCTATCCACCGCCAGCTGAGGAGTCCTCTGTGCAGGCGGACGTGATAGTTGACATTTACGCCGTCTCAGTTTCTGTGGATGAAACCACAGCACTGCGTCGCCCTCAGAAATGAGCAGTAAGATTCAATAATTGCACCGTAGTAGTGAGTCAAGTTATCTCACAAAAAAGAACAGATGTGATTGATTTCAGCATTTTTTGGACACTTACTATGGTTTTTTTAGGGCTTATTTTTTGGACTCACTTTTCTATGACTTCCTGACCTTTTTCAAGAAATCACGCCATGACCATTTCAAACACGCTATCCTATGACTGATTTAAGCATTTTTTGGACATATTATATTTTGACTTTTTCCAACAAACTACGCTGTGCTATGTATCAGAGTCAGCTTTATTGTCAATTCTTCACATAAACAAGACATACAAGAAATCAATGTTGTTTCTCACTATCCCATGCATAGACTAGACAAGACACAATGGTAAGTGACACAACATAAATGATATATGATATAGGTTTGTTTCTTAATGAGCTTGTATCTGCAGAGAAGAACTGCAACTAGTTCACATGGCTCCTTTATTTGATCTGCTCACAAACAGGACATGGTTAATAGTTTTTGTTAAGAAGATTACACTGGTGATCAAAACACTTTTTTAGTCTGCAGTTTGTTCGTTAATGTCTCACGGATTATAAAGGCAGTGTTGTATTACTATTATTATTGTCATATTATTAGAAATATACACATTTAACAACCGGAATAATGTCATGAGTTCACACGATGTTGATGTCCAGCAGCGTGACGTCTCCCAGCACCTCCAGCTGCGTGATGCAGCTCAGGTCCTGGACCCGGTGTTTGTAGTCCAGCTGGTGCAGCCCGTTAACGGCCACTCTGAAGTGCTGCGAGTCACACAAGACGATCATCTGCACGGGAAACACACCGCATCATTAGAATAGTGTTTATTCATAAAGCACTAATGGAAACCAAACTGGAGCCGCAAAGATTCATCCTTTAGTTATCAACTATTAAACGGATCACCAACTAATTTGATGAACAACTATTTGTCACTTTTTAAGACAAAAGGTAAAAATCCTCTGTTTCCAGCTTCTTAAATGTGAATATTTTAGATTTTCCTCCAGCAAATTAAATATCTTAAGTTAATAAATACATTTTTTATTATTTTAAAATGAGGCACAGTGAGTTCTTTTTATCAGACAAAGGTGCCTAACTTGGATGTATATCATCAGCATAGAGGAAGATATGAACACGCGCACGCACACACACACACACACAAGCACACACACACACGCACACGATGAATATTTAAAAAAATGTTGACTCAGAGAAGAGAGTTGTTTTTTTTTGTGTTTCTGTCATTGGTGTAAAATTCTTTATACATTTAAATGTTTAATTTCCCTTTTTCATTCTATTTTATTCACTTTTTGTTATTTATTTATTCTAAATGTATTTATATTTTGAATACAAAAATATATCAATTTGTTTATAATTATTATTTCAATGAAATACATATGCAAGAAATATTTTGTAAGATACTTGTAAAGTAAACATTTTTGGTTGGGTTATGAGGAAAAAAGAGAAACATAACAATAAAAGTAGAACAGAAAGCTGTTAACTAATTCCTTATGGTTAAATAAGTGTATACTTCTTCACACAAGTCTTTGTTATTCATGCATCCCTGTGTAATATTATTATTAATGTTTTCTTTTTACATCTTTGAACACATTTAAATCAATCACATTTGAAACTAAATATCTTCAGATTGTATTTCTATTAGAACAAAATGGTCAGTTTTCTGTCTGTTCATCATCATAAGGAAAACTTGAGTGTTTTAAATAAAGTTCAAAAGCTTCAACAGGTTTCAGGTGTTAACGACGATGGTGTTACCTCAAAGTATTGTCCCACACCGAAGGGGAAGGAGTTGAGCTTCTTCTCCTCGGGGCCCCAGCATTCAGACAGGAAGGAGTTTCTGACAAAGACCTCCTTCTTCAGCCGAGGGTTCAGGTGAAGAGCGATGTCGCCACTGCCGCCGGACACTCTCAGGTTCACAGCGAAACTAAAGGGCAGCACAGGAAACATGCTGAAACTACAACAGAGAAACTTTTATTCTGTTCAAATGTTTTGATTGATCAGTGAGACCAGGAACTAGAAAAACATTAATACTGTATATAATAACTTAATTAACTTAATAATAATTACTATTATTTTTAAAGATAGTGCGACTTGTTGCTGCTCATGGGGGAATTGTTGGGTCTCTGTAAATCATAAATAAGTCACAGAGAGTGGTCTTTACTCACTCTATATGTAAAGTGTCTTGAGATAACTTTTGATGAATTGGCGCTGTCAGTAAAATTGATTGGAAATGATACTGAATGAAAACACAAGTAATGTTTGAGTGGAAACACTTAAGTGTGTTAGCACCAGACAGACAGACAGTTTACCTCTGAGCGTTCTGATTGGTTTCGCCTTTGATAGTGATGCTGCGGCCGACACTCAGCCCTTTAACCAGCTCGCCTCTGAAGGGAATGTTCTGCAGAAAAACAACAGAAGAAGAAGTTCAGAGAAAAAGAGACAAACAATGAAGGAAAACAAATAAAGATAGAATTCTTTCATTTGATCTGAAAACATTGAAACATTGAAAAACACTCAAATTAATTCATGCGGCACTTTCAGTATTTTAAAATTATATTCTTAAATCCATTTCCCAGCTCTTCCTTTAACTTTTACTTCCATTAAAATGTCATTAGCAAGTTAATGTCAGTGTTTCGTGTTTACATTTTTAAGACCAAAAAATGACAAATAAATAAAGATGGAGGTGGATGATGAAAACAGTACAACTCACCAAGCTGCCTGAAGAGGAGATTATCGGCTGTAAAATGAACAACAAAACAACCAAAATAAGAGTTTTTTTTAGCTAAAAACACCAAACCTGTCACCTGTGGAGTTCCACAGGGCTCCACTTTAGGTCCGCTGTCTGTTTACATGTGTTTCCATATGGAATAGATAACATTCCTTTAATATTTAATATAATATAGTCAGGGTTTTTTCTGCATTATAAATTTTGAGGCGGCTGAAATTGTCTGCTGCTGCGCTGGAATCCCTCTTACGGGTTCTAAAAAAATGTATTTAAAATATTTAGTTGGCTTCCGATTTGGCACGGGGTCAAGTCTCAGTCCCGCAATTTTTGATAATTTCACGTTTCAGGACCCCAAAAGTCACTACAATAGTAATATTCGTCTCGTTTGATGGATACACCACCTAAATATGCCGACACATTCGGCCAGGCTGACTGTAAAAGACCAGGGGGCAAGGGCTAGCACCGCAGAGGAGGCAGGTGGCGAGATTAGCATGGCGGCCATTACTGACCTCTTGGAGCATCACCGTGAAGCCCTCTCCGCCGAGAACAAAGCCTCACCTTCGATCTTAAAGCCTCCGTTTCAACGCTCGCAGCAAAGCTGGACCACATCCAGGTCACAGTGTCCGACTACACTCAGAAGATAGGTTCCCTCCAGGTAAATGCAAATTTACAGGACGAGTGTCTGCTAACGCTGGAGGCCTCCTGTGCCGTGCTAACAAAGAGCAACGCTAAGCTGCTGGCTGAAGTCAGCGACCTGGAGTCCCGGAGCAGGCGCAATAACATCAGAGTGATTGGATTACCAGAATCTGTTGAAGGTCCGCGGCCCACAGCCTTTTTCGCAGAGCTGCTCATGAAGGTTTTCGGGGAAGGCTTTCTGGAATCACCGCCGAAGTGTGACAGGGCTCACCACACACTAGCTGAGAAACCACGGACGGGGCAGAGAACCAAGGGGGGTCACCATTAGGCTGCACAGGTACCGGGTGAAGGAGATAATCATATGCGAGGCAAACTACAGTACAGAGGCTCCTCTACAGCCATCTACGAGGACTACGCTCCGGAGGTGGTGGAGCAGCCTCAGAAATACAGAGAGGTTGCAGACCCGGGCTGCAGACCCGCGCTGCTGTTCATCGCCAGACTGGTCGTCACGATGAAGGACGGAGCCAGGAAAAGTAGCGGTCACCGAGGCAAAAGCCTTCATAACATCCTCCCGCGCAGAGTTGCCCTGATGATCGCGGGAGAGCTGTTGAATTCACCGCAGACAAGCCGCTGTCATGTTATGTAGATAATCGAGAGTTTGTGTGTTGCTGACTGTAGCTGTGCTTTAACAGCCCAGGACTGACCGGAGTTTATTTTTAGACCACAGTGTTAGAGGCTGCTGATATTCTGTCCGGTAAAGAGTTTGTACAGAAATCGCTAAATGGACATTTTAACACACTGTGGACATAAGATCCAGCGTTTTCTGATGTTTTTTGAATACCCATTTTTTGTTGCTTCCTCCACTACTACCGATTACTTTAAGGTCATGCAGTGTCATTCTAACTCATTATCATTGTTCCTAAGGCTAATGCTGTAAAGACAGGTACTGGTTTGTGTCTGATCTCCTGGAATACTAAGGGAATGAACAATGCGATCAAAATCGGTAAGGTCCTGACACAGTTACAGCACCTTAAGAGGGATGAGATGTTTCTGCAGGACAGCCGACACCTCACATATTATAGGAAGGCCCTCCGTAATGCCAGAGCAGCATATTACTCATCTTTAATAGAGGAGAATAAGAACAATCCTAGATTTATTTTCAGCACTGTAGCCAGGCTGACAGAGAGCCACAGCTCTATTGAGCCATGTATTCCTATAACCCTCAGTAGTAACGACTTCATGACCTTCTTTAAAGACAAAATTATAACTATTAGAGACAAAATCAACTCGCTTGGCACCAATTTTTTTATCAAACCCAGGAACCTTAGAAACTGTACGACCTGATATATTCTTGGACTGCTTTTCTACAGTCGACCTTAACAAATTAACCTCTACTATTTCAGCATCAAAACCTTCTACTTGTCTCCTAGACTCTATTCCAACTAGGTTACTTAAAGAAGTGTTACCTTTAATTAGCACTCCTGTATTAGATTTGATTAACATGTCTTTATCAGCAGGTTATGTACCACAGTCTTTTAAAGTAGCTGTAATTAAACCTCTTCTTAAAAAGCCCAGTCTTGATCCTGAGGTTCTAGCCAACTATAGACCTATATCTAACCTTCCTTTTCTCTCTAAGCTCCTCGAGAAATTAGTCGCCAATCAGTTGTGTGAGTTTTTACATAATAATGAGATATTTGAGCATTTCCAGTCCGGATTTAGAGCAAATCATAGCACTGAGACAGCACTGGTGAAAATTACTAACGACCTTCTAATAGCTTCAGACAAAGGACTTGTCTCTGTACTTGTTTTACTAGATCTTAGTGCTGCCTTCGACACTATTGACCATCACATCCTGCTGCAGAGACTGGAGCATTTAATTGGCATTAAAGGAACCGCACTGAGCTGGTTTAAGTCATATTTATCAGATAGATCTCAGTTTGTACATGTTAATGACAAATCCTCCATGCACACTAAAGTTAGTCATGGAGTCCCACAGGGTTCTGTCCTTGGACCGATTCTTTTCACCTTATATATGCTTCCCTCCATAAATTTTCATTGTTATGCTGATGATACACAATTATATTTGTCGATCAAACCAGAAGAAACCCATCATGGGAAAAGGATTTGGGGGTAGACATAACTGAGGTCCAGTGGAGGGACATTCTGAAACTGGTCCACTCATCTTAGATTGATGCCAGGCCTGGCCTGTTACAGTGGAGGGTGCTCCATGGTTGCCCATTTCACCAACGCTAAACTGGCTAAGATATACCCTCGTCACAGTGACGCTTGTAACCGCTGTAAGCAGTCCCCAGCCGACCACACACACATGTTCTGGACGTGCCCGAAGCTTGCTGAATTTTGGTCCGATATATTTCAAACCCTCAAACAGGCTCTTAACACAAATTTGGAACCAAATCCCCTGACTGCTCTTTTTGGGCTCCCTCCATCTAAAAATCTGCCCATTACTACACAACGTGTCGTGGCCTTTACCACCCTGCTCACCAGACGTAACATTCTCCTTAAATGGGAACATGTTTCTCCACCGACTCATGATAGTTGGAAACAGGGAATTTTTTTTTTATGGGCTGTGGGTGACAGCGTTGTATGAATGAGAAAGGTCAGGTGGACGTGGTTTTTGGTGCACATTCTTAACAACATTAGTTAAGAATTCAGTGGCTGGGCACTTCATGCATTTGCAGAGTGCTTGTTTTCGGCTCTCCTGCATGTCCCGCAAGTTTCCGCTCCCCTGCCGCCTCGGCCCAAATGTTGGCCAGAAAAAACCCTGATATAATATAGTATTCTATTATTTAATATCATACGTGTTTTCATTTTTATGCTGTATGAACTCATTTCAATAATTCAAAACTTATAAAATGTGAAATATTACAACAACTTCTCATCTGACATCCCGAGAACATGACGTGATTTCTGTTTTAAATGTATTTCTATATTTCTATATGAAATTTAAGTAAACAGATGTTCACATTTACCTACAGTTCTGATGTCATTGATATGACGTTATCGTTAATAAGAAAATAAATAATAACATCAAATAAATCGTTTTAAAAAACAACTTACAGTCTGATGAAGTTCCTGATTCCTCTGTGGTTGTTCCTGTTTGGCCAGACCGGCTGTCGTGGAAACTTCACTCTAAAAACAACAACAACAAGATCTGATTCATCCTCATCACAAGTTTGAATCACATGAGGAAACAACCACAAAGACGCTGTTGTCCGACTCACCGTGCTCTGGAGGATGCCCACAGCTTTAACGTCGACCTTTCCAGATATGAGCAGCGTGTCGACTCGCTCCAGCTCCACTCTGTGTTTAAACTCCAACACGTGACCTCCATTCACCGCCACCTGCAGCACAAACACTCTTTACTGACAGCAGCGACAGTGTAAAAAAGAATATTACAAAGAAAAGTTCTCTCACAGAATCCATTTGATCTTCTAACTGGTTACATCCACAACACTTTAAAGTTAGAATCCGTCAGCTGTTCGTCCAGTTAATTGTCTTTTAACTTTCTATCTATCAAAGAGTGGGATAAAACAATGCTGTTTGATCACACGACTCACTAATGAAAGCACTTGTATTTGCTGTTTGCTGATAAATACGGTCTGAGTGTCTGTGGAGATTCTCCCGCGCTAAAAACAAATGTGCGGCGCATTTAGTGACGCTTTTTATGTCGTTCCCCTTCTCTCTTTAGACCTCCCATCAGTGGGGAGCATGTGAAGGCATCGCTGCAGGTGTGAGCCGCCGATCTGCTGGCGTCACACAGTCGACACTGTTCGGTTTCCAAAGGAACTGTGGAAGATAAAGCCCCAGAGGCTCGCCTGCAGTTACATCTGACCGCCAAAGAGGCCGCTAGAAACAATTTAACTCAACTACTACGGATTAAAATGTTACCTTAAATTCACAAATGAAACGGGCCTCAATAAGAAACACTTGTATAAAATCCATCTCTCACCTTAAACTTGTCGTTGAGGACAAGGACGATGAGCTCGAACTTCTCTCCGACAGTGAACGGCTTCACGTACAGGATCTCCTCACGGCCCCAGCGCTCCTTCTGCAGCGAGTTGCAGACGACGCACGGCGACCTCTTGAACCTCGGGTTGAAGTGAAACGCCACGTCGGCCCTCGGTGCCACGCTGCTGCCACACGTGAAGTCGACCTGGAACCTGCAGCACAGAGAGGTGACGGGTGAGGCTTTGACTGACCAGAGAATAACAACAACACACTCAGTATTCCTCATGTTTTTGATCGTTTTGGACATTTAGCATTTAAAATAAAATGAAAACGTCAGCTTGTGATGATGCTGTAAACTATGCTGTATCAGCAGGTTTTATCCTTCATCACCTGTCAGCGTTTGACGGCACGGAGCCCTGGATCAGAACCATCTCCCCCGGCAGCAGACCGCCCAGGATTGTCCCGGCGAACGGAATCGCCTGGTGGGGAAGAAAGTCAAGATATGAAACTGAAGATCTGGAAACATCTGACTGGAACCAACGAAAGTTTTAAATCTGTGATGGAGATAATAATCTGCAGCTCTATTGATAATAAAAATAATCTTCAGTCGCAGCTCAAATTCAGAGGTAAATGTTTGTTTTTCCCTAAACTATAGTAAAGTATTTAAATCTGCGTTCCAGTTGGTTTGCAGATTGAATTGGTTCTTTAAGATTTGAAAATAAGTCATTAAAATCACAATGATTATTTGCTTTTCAAATACTTTTGATATATTAAGCTAATTCTTGACATGTCATGCTTCTATTTACTTAATAAATTGATGTTTAATGCAACAGAATGTTGATTATATTTTGTTAATCCTCTATTCAGTTATTGTGATGATTTCTACTGTAGTCACACAGAAACTGATTTTTTTAAATATGTGTAACTTTATTGTAGAGTCTGATTTGGTTTATTATTATTTGTTATTGTTCAGGTCTTCACATATCTACAACAGGAGGAAAACTGTCCACGACAGATAACGCCAAACAATTAGAAATTATTTATGTTTTAATATTCCTGCGCGTTTCTTCAAATGATAGCAAAGAAAATGACTTAACTTAAATCGGTACTGAAACGAAAAGGATGCACTTTTTAATTCGCCTTACACATAACTTCCTCAAAATCTGAATTAAATGAGGTTTAATTAAGATTCCACCGAAGCAGTCAGTCTGAAACTAAACTTTCAGCCACACGCTTGTTAAATTGTTAACTTGTTTTAACTTTTTAAATTTGGTTATTTAAAGGAAGGGATAGCCATAGGTGTCAAAGGTTCAAATTTATACTCAAGATATAGATACTAGTGTTTAAAAATACTTCTGTAGAAGTAGAAGTATAGATACTAATGTTTAAAAAGACTTCTGTAGAAGTAGAAATATAGATACTAGGCTTTAAAAAAGACTAATGTAGAAGTAGAAGTATAGATACTAGAGTTTAAAAAGACTAATGTAGAAGTAGAAGTATAGATACTAGTGTTTAAAAAGACTTCTGTAGAAGTAGAAGTATAGATACTAGAGTTTAAAAAGACTAATGTAGAAGTAGAAGTATAGATACTAGTGTTTAAAAAGACTAATGTAGAAGTAGAAGTATAGATACTAGTGTTTAAAAAGACTAATGTAGAAGTAGAAGTACAGATACTAGTGTTTAAAAAGACTAATGTAGAAGTAGAAGTACAGATACTAGTGTTTAAAAAGACTAATGTAGAAGTAGAAGTATAGATACTAGAGTTTAAAAAGACTAATGTAGAAGTAGAAGTATAGATACTAGTGTTTAAAAAGACTAATGTAGAAGTAGAAGTATAGATACTAGTGTTTAAAAAGACTAATGTAGAAGTAAAAGTATAGATACTAGTGTTTAAAAGACTAATGTAGAAGTAGAAGTATAGATACTAGTGTTTAAAAAGACTAATGTAGAAGTAGAAGTACAGATACTAGTGTTTAAAAAGACTAATGTAGAAGTAGAAGTATAGATACTAGTGTTTAAAAAGACTTCTGTAGAAGTAGAAGTATAGATACTAGTGTTTAAAAGACTAATGTAGAAGTAGAAGTATAGATACTAGTGTTTAAAAAGACTAATGTAGAAGTAGAAGTATAGATACTAGTGTTTAAAAAGACTAATGTAGAAGTAGAAGTATAGATACTAGAGTTTAAAAAGACTAATGTAGAAGTAGAAGTATAGATACTAGTGTTTAAAAAGACTAATGTAGAAGTAGAAGTATAGATACTAGTGTTTAAAAAGACTAATGTAGAAGTAGAAGTATAGATACTAGAGTTTAAAAAGACTAATGTAGAAGTAGAAGTATAGATACTAGAGTTTAAAAAGACTAATGTAGAAGTAGAAGTATAGATACTAGTGTTTAAAAAGACTAATGTAGAAGTAGAAGTATAGATACTAGTGTTTAAAAAGACTAATGTAGAAGTAGAAGTACCAACTTGAGCTTTTTACTCAAGTAAAAGTGTAAAATTACTGGTTTCAAAAGTACTTAAAGTATGAAAGGAAAAGTAATGTAAAGGGGGAAAAATGTCATTGAGGACAAATGTTTAGGCCAGTCCACAGGGGCCTATAGTGCACTAGCCCACCTCACTAAAAAGCATTTTTCTAAAGGACATATGTCGTAATGTTAGAATAAAATGTTGAACTTGTTGAGCTTTTAAAGCCATTAGCTCGTGGTACTTGGGTGCACAGAGCTCGTGGCGCATTCAAAAGGAGTTGTTTTTGCGTCCAACCACTTCTTCAAGGCTGCTGTTGGGACATTTCCCTCCAGTTCTCTTGAGTCTCTGCCCAAACATCTTTGCACCAAGCTCCATACTGTACATCTGCTGCTTCCTTGCTGGAGTGTATGTGGTTTGGATCATGTGCAGATGGATGTGGATCGCGTACAGCTAATATGGTGTCAGAGTGGTATATGTGGATGCCAGGATTTATCTGGATAGGTGTGTGTGTGTGTGTGTGTGTGTGTGTGTGTGTGTGTGTGTGTGTGTGTGTGTGTGTGTGTGTGTGTGTGTGTGTGGAACAATGACAAGTCGTGACAAAAACCAGCAGAAATAGGAGTACCTTGCAGGGATGGGTATTGTTAAGATTTTACCGACACTGCTGATCAATCCAGTACTTTAAAAGGTTCCACTTATCGGTTCTCTTTTAGAGATAAAATGAAAAAAAATGATCATATGTATTATTGAATGAGCCACAGGTTTATTTTCTGTTTTCTTCTTGTACCTTATAATGTACTTAAACTGTACAGTTTTGCAGTATGATGTCATAAATCAACAGCAGTGTTTAACAGTCCCCACACACAGAAGCACGGGGCTCCGACACACAGTCAGACTTCAGGAGGTAGTCTGCAGATACTAAGGTATGGGAAAATCTGGACCGGGGGCAAATGTACAACCGGGTTTCGGTACCCATCCCTAGAAAAGGCTATTTTTAAAGTGTACGGAGTAGAAAGTGCAGAAAAGTGCGTGACAATGTAACGAGTAGAGTGTGTGTACTTCGTTACGTGACACCTCTGGAAATATGAGCAGAATTCACCAGGAATATGACCACACCGTGACTTGTTTTATTAGTTGTAATACTTTAACTGACACGTCGAATGTAAATTGAGTGCTGTGCTAAAATGCTAGCTAGCCTGCTCGCCCACAAATACCTGCGATAAAAATGTGAATTCAAAGTCAGAGACGAATCTGAAAATAGAAAAAGTTATAATTCAACAGAGGGGAAACTTACCGGGTTCAAAAACGTTTGCCTCGGGCTTGAAACCGACATTTTTGAGCAAAAAAAGCTGCTGCGTGAAGCCTGTGGATGGTTTTGTTTACTTCCTCGTTCTACGTCATCACGGCCCACGCTCACAAGGATGCGACAAACCGGCGTCAGATAAGGAAATTAATATTAAATACTTTCAATATAATAGCAGTTGAAATGTTGTATTTTAGTCGAAAACGCAGTTTTTCGCTTATTAGAGGAAAATAACGAATTTCTACCTTTTAATGTTTGAATACCACTCGTGTCCCGGTGTGATGACGTCGTTGTCCGCTCCTTCGTGACTGCGGGTTTTTGGGAGGAGGTTGGTTCAAGTCTCATGACTGATAATAATGATTTACCTCCAAACAGGACGCGTCTCGATACACTTACATAAGCTCAGGAATTAAAAACAGGAGAAAAATAAATACAAGAATGCATTAATAAATAAGTAGAGCATTAAATAAATGCATAATGCAGGAAGAATTAAATAGTTGCTGAAATAAATGTATGAATAAAAAAATTCATGGATAAATGGGAACTCCTACATTAACATATGGACCCATAAGTAGATGTAGATGATCAAAACTGTAGAAATTAATGTAAAGCATTTACTTATTTGAACATCTATTCATTCATTTATGCCTTCATTAATAAGACTGAAGTCATGTTTAGTGGGTGGGTGGGGTCTATTGTGTCTCAGAAGTCATTGCAGTAGTTTAAATCATGCTCCACAGATTAGGATTGAAATTGTGCACTTGTGTTGTGTTAGTCCTCAGAAACACCATCACTGTCAGTTAAAAATCAAAAGAAAATGAGATTTGGAACTCAGGCTCCTCTGTCTATGAAATAGATTCTGATCAGGCAGACTGCTGACACTTTAGTGAAACAAATCAAATGGTCCCTGTGCTGACAGGAAACAGTTCACCTGACTACAAAGGGAACAAAAAACAACTCCCAGCTCCATTTAAGCTCTAAAGGAGAAGAGCCAGTGCACCTACATCTTTCTCAAGTCAAGTTCAGTTTCCCACTACTTACATTCATTCATTCATCTTCAACCTCTTGCCTCCTGTGACATCAGCGACTGTCGTTTAGTCTCAATAGAGCACTAACAGAGTCAAAACCAACTTCCCGCCAACGACTGTCACTAACGACAGTCGTTTGTACTTGGAGCACAAAGGGTGTCAGTGACATCGGCCTTGTGAGAGGTTAAATACCTGGGTCTCCACACCAGATAGTTGGACCAGTCCCAGCCTGGTCCTGGTCCAGTCCCAGCCTGGTCAGATGCGTACATGAACTGATGAAGCCTCTTGGATGAGAGGTGAAACATCTTCCTAGACAAAGAACCAAGTCCAGTTGCTTTTGACTGAAATTGCTTTGAGGGTAATGATGACCTGGACGAATGAGAACATTCACAGGCCAATGAAGTACATATTGTTTGCTGACCACATTGATACATGTTATTAAACTGTTTTGTGACTGTTCTACACAAGGGCTGAAGAATGAAAACACGCCATCAGACAAATCGTGTAGACTTGATCCAAAGCAAGTTCAATTTTAAGCACAAAACAAGTACCTGTAACGACCCTGAACAGGATTATTTCTTTAATCTAAATAAAGTAATTTGTTGTTTTTTTAAATGGTGCAATGTTTCACAGCCAGTAACTTTCTAAAGCCCATTCACAATTCAATCATATTAATTCCATCTAATATTGACTGCTCGAGTTGGGTAAATATACCTCACTTTTACTTTAAAGGTGCTTTACATAGTTTTTCTTAAACATGGTAATATTTCGCACAATTGTACCTTTATAACCTGAGCATCAAACATGTCGACTCTAAGAAAAAGCCACATTTTATCAAAGAGAACAAGCAGGAATGAAACTGAACTGAGCCTTTTTTTTTAAGTCATTTGGTTTTATTACACAGGAAAAAGCTAAACTGTACAAATTAGGGTAAATAAAAATCAGTTCCATTTAAAAACATACTAATATAGTATATTTAAAAAAAAGATAAAACCAGAGTTCTGACCCGAGCTCATCCAGATTATCTGCAAACTCCGTTTAAATATTTAACCAGCAGGCAAGCATCCCGTCTGTGCTCTGATTAGCTGAAGAACTAAGTTATTCCAACCGTGTCAGCTGACCGGCTGCCCTCCTGAGATAAAAAGTTCTGTTCGTGGAGGTTCAGTTCTGAGAGTGTGCGTCTCCACCTCTGCGCTCAGAAGTCGGCGTCCAGCCTGAACGTGTTGTCTGTGGCACCGGACATCACGCCCATCCTCTGGTACTCGCCCACTCGCTTCTCAAAGAAGTTGGTCTTTCCCTCCAGAGAGATGTTCTCCATGAAGTCGAAGGGGTTCTCCACCCGGTAGATCTGCAAACACAACACAACTGGGTCACCAACACGCCGCCAACTACAACAGTCTTAATGTTCTATGTTCAGACAGAATCTCAGGTGGCGTCTGTTCAGACCAGCGTCTGTTTCCTGCCGCTGCCGCTCAGCCGGAGAACCACTTGTCCTCTGACAGAACGCCGTCAGCAGCAGTCAGCCCCCATCAGCGGCTGAGGTCCGTACCCCTGCGCCTCTCATCACCACAGACATCAGACCTGGGAACTCTACTGGAAACTGGGTTTAACTGATGTGCTTTTACCTTGGTGAAGCCGAGCTCCAGCATCAGTCTGTCGGCTACGAACTCGATGTACTGCTTCATCAGCTCACAGTTCATCCCGATCAGCTTCACCGGCAGAGCCTCCGTCAGGAACTCCTGAGAACACAACAGAACTGTGAGACCAGCTCAAGAGAACCAGAAAACGCCCAGAACCAGAACACACCCAGTCCACCTACCTGCTCGATCTCCACGGCGTTCTTGATGATGTTGGTGACGGTTTCTTCTGACGGTTTGTTCACCAGGTGTTTGAACATCAGACAGGCGAAGTCACAGTGCAGACCCTGAAACCAGTAACGGACCAGTGAGACCGGTGACAGACCAATGAGACCAGTACCTGCAGATCCAGACTCATTACTCACCTCGTCTCTGCTGATGAGCTCGTTGGAGAAGGTCAGGCCGGGCATCAGGCCTCGCTTCTTCAGCCAGAAGATGGAGGCGAAGGAACCAGAGAAGAAGATTCCCTCCACGGCGGCGAAGGCCACCACACGCTCTCCTGCAGGAACCACAAGAGTTCTGATCAATACCTGATACCAGGTCAACACCAGGACCAGCATCAACACCATGTGGAGTCTGGCCGAGCGGCTTTACCGTAGTTGGCATTCTTGTTGCCGATCCAGTTGATGGCCCAGTCGGCCTTCTTCTTCACACACGGCAGCGTCTCGATGGCGTTGAACAGGTATTCTCTGAGGGTCATTGAACACACCGTTACACACCAGCAGAGCGCAGTACAGACCAACAGAGTCCAGTACAGACCAGCACGAGCTCACCTCTCTGTGGGCTTCTTGATGTAGGTGTTGATGAGGAGGCTGTACATCTCCGAGTGGATGTTCTCCATGGCGATCTGGAAACCATAGAAACACCTTGCCTCCGTCACCTGCACTTCCTGTGTGAAGCGCTCCACCTGGTGGTCACAGAAGACATGATGTCACTTTTAAATATATGCCAGCTGACATACGACTTGTTGCCATGGAAACCACAACCAGTTAACTTGTAGGCGGAGCTCACCAGGTTCTCGTTGACAATGCCGTCGCTGGCAGCGAAGAACGCCAACACGTGAGAGATGAAGTACCTCTCCTCATCCTTCAGAGACTCCCAGTGCTGCAGGTCCTTCGACAGATCCACCTGAACAGACAGGAAGTGACATCATCAACAACCGAACAGACAGGAAGTCATTACATCACGCCACAGACGGACTGACAACCCGAACCACAGACAGACAGACGACCCGAACCACATACAGACAGAACCACAGACGGACTGGTACCTCCTCTGCGGTCCAGAAAGACGCCTCGGCCTTCTTGTACATCTGCCAGATGTCGTGGTACTGGATGGGGAAGATGACGAAGCGACGAGGGTTTTCCTTCAGCAAAGGCTCCTCCTCTTCCTCGCTGCTGCTCTTCTTCACGACTTTGGGCTGAGAGACAAAACACGACTGTCAACCTCAAATATGCAACAAAAACACATAGTTTAATTATTCAACAAACCACTGAAGTTTAAAGAAGTTAACTCTGTCTTTGGGTCCATTTAATAAACTAATGTAAAAATACATACATGAAGAAATTAATCTTAACATGTTCATCTTAACCAAACTTCTCAGTTTGACTTTATAATAATTTTAACAGTCTAAAGTGAGTTTAATGTTAAGAACATTACAGAATTAGATCAATGTTTGAACGATATTAATCTTTCCGAAATAAAGCACTTTCAAAGACCATTTCAGCCCCTCACAGCTGTGGAGCATTAAATATTAATAAACTACAATATTCGGATTATTATTAAAATGTGAGGCCTGACATCTCATATCAACCTACATTTAAAGCAGTGTTAATCCCTTTTAAACCTTAAACATGAAAGTGTTGTCAGTGCTTTAGCTGGAAGGACCCTGTATAATATTAAATCTATTAAAAAAAGATGCATGAACATTGACAGTAACAGCTGATCCTCCGTGTTGGCGCCATCAGCGACACTTTAGGCGCCACATGAGCTCCTGAAACAACCGAACTAAAGAGAAGAGACTTGAACATGAAGCCGGATCATGTTCAGCTGTTTTCTAGTTAAACATGAAGCTTTAAGCACATTTGGATCAACTCACCGCGTCGTCACTGAAGATTTTACGCGCCGTTTTAGACGCCAAGATGCGGGTCGTGTTCAGGCTCGGCGGCTGCAAGAGAAGAAGAAGAAACGCTCCGTGAACAAAAGGGCTTTACAAGAGAAGAAGAAGCAGAGAGAGTGCTTTTGTAGTCCTCGGTGTAGTTTTTGTAGTTCTCTTGTTCTCACCGTGTTCTCTTTGTCCAGCGACATGTTGCTCATCTCACTGCTGACGGAGTTTTCGTTCTTCACGGACAGAGGAGCGCGAGCAGAAAGCATGTTGGTGTCCTTGGGTTCAGTCGACGGAAAGATAAAAGAATAAAAGGAAGTTAAAAAGCTAAAAGCTGGTGTAAAAAAGAAGAAGCCGAAGAAACCTAAAGTACAGCAGCGGAAACACAGACGAAGAGCACAGACTGAAGCGGCTCCAGAGGCCCGCGAGCCCTTTTTATTGAAATCTTGGCGCTAGAACGCAGCCGGCCAATAGAAACGCAGCTCGTGCCGGAACTTTAAATGTGACGCTGCCACAGGAGCCAATCAGGTGGAGAGAAGAGCTCACGTGCCGCGTACAACTGCGGGAGATTCAAACGTCTTTGTTTGTGCAGGGTTACGAAACTGAAGTTACACAACTATTAAAATGAGCGTTTACGCAACTTTACAACTTGGACAAAAACACACTTTTGTTTAACATTAAAACCGTTAAAGTGCGATTTCAAACAGTGGCTTAAAGTTCAAAGTGAAGTCGCAACAAAGAAAAACAAAAACTGACTCATGTTGGTTACATTTAATCAGAAACAGGAATACTTTAATAATCCCAGCGGGATTTATTTTTGTTAAAAAACTCCAGATATACAAACAACAAATAATATACAGACTACATATATTTGAAAAAACTCAAATTTAAATTTAAGGAAATTAATATTTACAGTAGTGGACTATATACAAGATCAAAGATTGTCTTTGGTAGAAGTTCTTTTAACGACTCAACTTACTTAAACTGTCATGTAATACAAACAAACACACACACACATATATATATATACATCACCCTGTTTATGTATTTATCAAACCGATAATTGTATCAACGTCTCTGTACCTCTTTTAGTTTCAGTATTTAAATGTGATACCAATTTGTCGTAATAAATATATACCATTTAAGTCAATTTAAATAAATAAATACATCAATTGTTTACCAAATGAATCCTGAAATGAATGTATGTATATATAAAATGTAGTAAATGTCTAATAAATCAGTTCTTTTTGTTTGAAAGGGTTTTTTAGAAGGATTACTTTATTCATGTATTTAATGAACTATATCGACTGATTTATATATTTATAGACAGTGAATGAGATAAGCTGTCAATTTATATAAGTGGTACATAAATAATCATTTGGTTTTATTTACATACTTCCTGAAACTTCACAGTAAACCGATAATAACTGCAAAGTTCTTAAAGGTCTTATTCAGTGTCTGACATTATGCTTTTACTTTACTTTATGGTGTCAAAATAAATGTGTTTCTGTTTAATTCCCCGTTGCCGCCATTCTTTCGTTGTGTCTGTAAACAATAGGCTTTGTCAATATGTTTGGCAATTTAGCGCCGAAAGGTAATGTTTACACCTCATAACGGCCTCCAGTACGTCACAATACACCCATTAAAAAGATGAATTCTTGTGTTTATGGTTATCTGAACGTTTTGTACCTTCGATTCGATCACGTCTCCGCCTCTGAAGATAATAATCAATAATCACTAACCCCCGAAACAGAAGAAGGGGACTGAGCCGCTGTTTCCGCATTGGAGAGCGGCTCACGCTGATTGGCTGCTTCAGAAGACAACGACACAGCTGTAAATGTAGGTCAACGGGGAGAGTCGCCCTCTCGCGACAAGAATGAGTACTGCAGAGACACGGAAATAACATTAAAACACAAAACAAAACAATACAATACAATGAATAATAATAATAATAATAATAAAGCAACAATGAGTGTACCATTGCAGGCAGACAATAAAAAAATAAAATTAATAATAATAATAATAATAATAATAAAGTGAAAATGAGTGTACCATTACAGGCAATTCAATTCAATTCAATTTTATTTATAGTGCCAAATCATAACAGAAGTTATCTCAGGACACTTTACAGAGTAGGTAAAGACCACACTCCATGACTTATTTATGATTTACATAGACCCAACAATTCCCCCGTAGAGTACGGTGGCAACCAAAACCTTCCCTTTAACAGACAGGAACGTGGAACAGACCCAGCTCTGTGGAGGACGGACATCTGTCTGCACCGGAGAGAGGAAGAAAAGAAGAGAGAAAGAGAGAAAAGACACACAGATGGACGGAGAGAGACAGAGACAGACACAAAGACAGACAGATGGACAGAGAAAGACAAAGACGGACACATAGACAGAGACACTTCCAGTTACTATAATAATATCTATAGTAATGTGAATATGACTTATATGTTATGGCAGTTAATACAGCAGAATAGTAGAAACAAGCACAGCTAAGGTGATAGAATATAATAGTAGCAGGAAGCGTCATGCTGGCACCACCACGCAGACAATAAAAATAAAACAGAAAACAAATACGAAAAAAAAACCAGAAAAACACATACACATATTTCTTCAAAAAGCAGAATTTAATTTTATTTAATTTAATTTAAGCAAAAAAAATAAAATGTATATATATATAATCTATTATATATTAATCACCGCTTACCTTTACTTTATAACAAGATATAAGCACATCTACCCTACATCCTATTCTTTTATCTTATTTCATTATTTTATATTATAATATATCATCCCTTTAATTTGACACTCACAAACTTC
Organism: Echiichthys vipera; assembly: GCF_963691815.1. NCBI lineage: Eukaryota > Metazoa > Chordata > Actinopteri > Perciformes > Trachinidae > Echiichthys > Echiichthys vipera. The sequence continues at coordinate 5,226,420 of NC_139844.1, read as the reverse complement.
AGGTTCTTTGTATAAAACAAAAAATGACTGAGTCATTCCTTTTATTTATTAGGATTTAATTATCTCCATCTTATTTTATTTTTTTAAGATTTTTATAAATATAAATGATGTAAAGTAAAGATACATGGTGATTCATATATGATCAATTATAAATAAATATGCTGAAATTATTTGACATCTTGAAAATATATGTGGTGATTAATATATTATAATTATTATATACGTATACTATAAATAATTAAATAGTACTATTTATACAGAAGGGTGGGATTAAATAAAATATACTTCTCTCCCATTTTCAAATATGTGAATACAATTTTTTTTATTTTTGTTGTGTTTTTCTATTTTTTCTATTATCTTATATATTATATATTTATTGTTGAAATATTGCGTATACTGTGTATCTATGTATATATATATATATATATATATATCTATATCATTTTTTTTATTGTGCTGCAGTAGCACCTGTTTGCTCTTGTTCCTCCTCCTCCTCCACCAGACTTGTGTTTTTTATTAATTTTTTTAGTCATTTTCTTTGGCTTCTGCTGAATGTCGGTCAGTAAGGCAAGTGGGCGGGTACCTTAGCTGTCTCTGTCTCTCTCCCATTGGTCACACCCCCTGAGCGCTGCTCCCTGATTGGACGCTCGCTGTTACCGGGTAGTGTGGGAGAGTTGCGTAACTCAACACGTAACAGAGCCGCTGTCGTCGAGCAGAAACTTCAGATACGGGACAAATGTTTCCGTTTATATAAAGAACTGAATTAACCTCGCGCTCCGTGCTTTCCCGCCCATGTATGGATACGGTAACCCTAGTAACAGCCTACATCCAATGAACGGGCCGTGAGCGAGGAAACTCGTGTTGTTTTTCAAAATGGAACTGACTTTTTTTAGGTCAAAATCTACTTTGTAGCCGTTTATGATTCTGTTGTTTGTGTTCTTATGGGAGTTTATTACTGCCAGACCAGTGCGACGAGTATCTCAAGATAATGAGTGTTACAAAAGGTAATGAGAATAACAAGAGCAGCATCTGTATAATGAGTTCTTATTTGAAAATAACGAGTTCATATCTGAAAATAACCAGTTCTTATCTGAAAATAATGAGTTCTTATCTGAAAATAACGAGTTCATATCTGAAAATAATGAGTTCTTATCTGAAAATAATGAGTTCTTATCTGAAAATAACGAGTTCATATCTGAAAATAACGAGTTCTTATCTGAAAATAATGGGTTCTTATCTGAAAATAATGAGTTCATATCTGAAAATAATGAGTTCTTATTTGAAAATAACGAGTTCATATCTGAAAATAAGGAGTTCATATCTGAAAATAATGAGTTCTTATTTGAAAATAACGAGTTCATATCTGAAAATAATGAGTTCTTATTTGAAAATAACGAGTTCATATCTGAAAATAAGGAGTTCATATCTGAAAATAACGAGTTCATATCTGAAAATAATGAGTTCTTATCTGAAAATAAGGAGTTCATATCTGAAAATAATGAGTTCATATCTGAAAATAATGAGTTCATATCTGAAAATAACGAGTTCATATCTGAAAATAATGAGTTCATATCTGAAAATAACGAGTTCATATCTGAAAATAATGAGTTCATATCTGAAAATAATGAGTTCTTACCTTAAAGTAACGAGTTCATATCTCAAAAATAATGAGTTCATATCTGAAAATAACGAGTTCATATCTGAAAATAATGAGTTAATATCTGAAAATAACAAGTTCATATCTGAAAATAATGAGTTAATATCTGAAAATAACGAGTTCATATCTCAAAAATAATGAGTTCATATCTGAAAATAATGAGTTAATATCTTAAAATAACGAGTTCATATCTCAAAAATAAGGAGTTCATATCTGAAAATAATGAGTTCATATCTGAAAATAATGAGTTCATATCTGAAAATACTTAGTTCTTATCTGAAAATAATGAGTTCATATCTCAAAATAATGAGTTCATATCTGAAAATAACGAGTTCATATCTGAAAATAATGAGTTAATATCTGAAAATAACGAGTTCATATCTCAAAAATAAGGAGTTCATATCTGAAAATAATGAGTTCTTATCTGAAAATAAGGAGTTCATATCTGAAAATAATGAGTTCACATCTGAAAATAATGAGTTCATATCTGAAAATAACGAGTTCATATCTGAAAATAACGAGTTCATATCTGAAAATAACGAGTTCATATCTGAAAATAATGAGTTCATATCTGAAAATAATGAGTTAATATCTGAAAATAACGAGTTCATATCTGAAAATAATGAGTTCATATCTGAAAATAACGAGTTCATATCTCAAAAATAATGAGTTCATATCTGAAAATAGTGAGTTAATATCTTAAAATAACAAGTTCATATCTGAAAATAAGGAGTTCATATCTGAAAATAACGAGTTCATATCTGAAAATAATGAGTTCTTATCTGAAAATAATGAGTTCTTATCTGAAAATAATGAGTTCATATCTGAAAATAATGAGTTCTTACCTTAAAATAACGAGTTCATATCTCAAAAATAATGAGTTCATATCTGAAAATAAACGAGTTCATATCTGAAAATAATGAGTTAATATCTGAAAATAACAAGTTCATATCTGAAAATAATGAGTTAATATCTGAAAATAACGAGTTCATATCTCAAAAATAATGAGTTCATATCTGAAAATAATGAGTTAATATCTTAAAATAACGAGTTCATATCTCAAAAATAAGGAGTTCATATCTGAAAATAATGAGTTAATATCTTAAAATAATGAGAGCTTATCTGAAAATAATGAGTTCATATCTGAAAATAATGAGTTCATATCTGAAAATAAGGAGTTCATATCTGAAAATAAGGAGTTCATATCTGAAAATAATGAGTTCATATCTGAAAATAATGAGTTAATATCTTAAAATAATGAGTTCTTATCTGAAAATAAGGAGTTCATATCTGAAAATAATGAGTTCATATCTGAAAATGATGAGTTCATATCTGAAAATACTTAGTTCTTATCTGAAAATAATGAGTTCATATCTCAAAAATAATGAGTTCATATCTGAAAATAACGAGTTCATATCTGAAAATAATGAGTTAATATCTGAAAATAACGAGTTCATATCTCAAAAATAATGAGTTCATATCTGAAAATAATGAGTTAATATCTTAAAATAACGAGTTCATGTCTCAACAATAAGGAGTTCATATCTGAAAATAATGAGTTAATATCTTAAAATAACGAGATCATATCTGAAAATAATGAGTTCACATCTGAAAATAATGAGTTCACATCTGAAAATAATGAGTTAATATCTGAAAATAATGAGTTCATATCTTAAAATAACGAGTTCATATCTGAAAATAACGACTTCATATCTGAAAATAATGAGTTAATATCTGAAAATAACGAGTTCATATCTGAAAATAATGAGTTCATATCTGAAAATAACGAGTTCATATCTCAAAAATAATGAGTTCATATCTGAAAAATAATGAGTTAATATCTTAAAATAACGAGTTCATATCTCAAAAATAAGGAGTTCATATCTGAAAATAATGAGTTAATATCTGAAAATAATGAGTTCATATCTGAAAATAAGGAGTTCATATCTGAAAATAACGAGTTCATATCTGAAAATAATGACTTCATATCTGAAAATAAGGAGTTCATATCTGAAAATAATGAGTTCATATCTTAAAATAACGAGTTCATATCTGAAAATAACGACTTCATATCTGAAAATAATGAGTTAATATCTGAAAATAACGAGTTCATATCTGAAAATAATGAGTTCATATTTGAAAATAACGAGTTCATATCTGAAAATAACGACTTCATATCTGAAAATAACGACTTCATATCTGAAAATAATGAGTTCATATCTGAAAATAACGAGTTCATATCTGAAAATAACGACTTCATATCTGAAAATAATGAGTTCATATCTGAAAATAATGAGTTCATATCTGAAAATAACGAGTTCATATCTGAAAATAATGAGTTCACATCTGAAAATAATGAGTTCATAGCTGAAAATAATGAGTTCATATCTGAAAATAATGAGTTCATATCTTAAAATAACAAGTTCATATCTGAAAATAACGACTTCATATCTGAAAATAATGAGTTCATATCTGAAAATAATGAGTTCATATCTGAAAAAACGAGTTCATATCTGAAAATAATGAGTTCATATCTTAAAATAACGAGTTCATATCTTAAAATAACGAGTTCACATCTCAAAAATAAGGAGTTCATATCTGAAAATAATGAGTTCATATCTTAAAATAACGAGTTCATATCTTAAAATAACGAGTTCATATCTGAAAATAATGAGTTCATATCTGAAAATAACGAGTTCATATCTGAAAATAACGAGTTCATATCTGAAAATAATGACTTCATATCTGAAAATAATGAGTTCATATCTGAAAAAACGAGTTCATATCTGAAAATAATGAGTTCATATCTTAAAATAACGAGTTCATATCTTAAAATAACGAGTTCACATCTCAAAAATAAGGAGTTCATATCTGAAAATAATGAGTTCATATCTGAAAATAACGAGTTCATATCTGAAAATAACGAGTTAATATCTTAAAATAACGAGTTCATATCTTAAAATAACGAGTTCATATCTGAAAATAACGAGTTCATATCTGAAAATAATGAGTTCATATCTGAAAATAACGAGTTCATATCTTAAAATTGTGCGGGTATCAAAAATAATGAAAAACTATCTGCAGGTAATGACTTAGTATCTCAAAATAATTAGTTAATATTTGAAAATAATGAATGTTTGAAACATAACACAATTCCTCAATGACTTAAAGGTTGAATATGCAGAATTCTCATTAAAAGCTATAACTTATGTTAACTTAGCTGTAACGGCTAATGCTAACGGCTAACGCTAACTGTCAGTCAAACTCTCTCTCTAATCCTTGTTTTTATGTTGTGATGTGCTGGATGGGACGGGTTCGAACAGACTCAAACAGACTCCAGTCTCCTGTAGCTACTGGGCCGGGTCTGACCAACCTGGCAACCTGACCGCTGGAGTTATTTTTTGTTGTTGAGATGACGATCTTGAGACGATGGCGGTGTTCTGCTCATTCCACATATTCAACCTTTAATATCTAAGAAAAATATTGACTTAGTTTCTCAAAATAATACTAAATCAGTATTTGGAACATTTCTGATTATAGTCACTCCCTGATATTTGTTCCATCTCACTGGCAGGAATGGTCCTCCATAACTTGTTAAAGTAGACTGGAACATATGAATATATTCAGTGGTGGAAACAGAAGTGCAATCACACCTTTACACCTGTTTCCAGTCTTTATGCTAGGCTAAGGTAGCCAGACTCCATAACAAAGAATACATCTGTAAAAGAATAATAAATGTGGAAGAGAAATGAATAAACAAATAAATAAGTAAAGAAAAGCAAAAGAGAAAATAAGGAAATATAAAGTGATACAAATGAATAAGTATAATGGGCAATTTAATATAAAATAAATATAAATATATATATAAACTAAATATGCAGAAATATTTCCACATTAGCTCTAACCCATTTGTTAAAGTATTCCTTTTTTTATATGTCCACATTTACGTTACAGATTTATTCTTTTTTTATGGCACTCCTAAGACTCTGTATCATCCTCAAAACACACTGTAAGAATAAAACAAACATGTCACGTGATGAAATGTAGTGCAGTGGGAAAGAAAAACACGCAAACATGTATTTTTGTGGTAAATTGTTATTATAAAAGCCATTTTCCTCACCATTGCTTACAGGCAAATGTTCAGAAATGGGATTATTCCGATATAAGCGGTTATTATTAAGAATAACATTTAATAACGAGGTATTTTCTTACTGGCTACACTATGGGCCAAATCAGGCTATCCAAAAAAAACAGCACTTTTCCCTCAACAAATCTTTATTAAATAATATTAAAATGTGTAAAGCAAAGATAGTAGGTAGTATCACAGTGAGGAATACTGTCCACTGACAATTTAAAAAATATCAATAACTCGTACTGTCAATAAATGCAGATTGGAATACACATAACATTCATATAGATATCAATATATTTACAATATTTACAGTCACAGACGAATAAAACAGAAGTCGGCTAATAATAAAAGCACAGTACAGAGGCTTTGGCAAAAATAAAAAAGAGTGCATACATTTTGCTAAACATGACATTTACGCATGAAGTAAACATGATTATACACGGAGAGAGAGAGAGTACAAAAACAAGCGAGATTTTAAAAAATCCAGTGCAATGTCAGGTTTTTGTTGGTTTCTGTCCGTGGATGAATAGCAGCCTGTCGCCTTTCGTCCTCCTCCTCCTCCTCTTCCTCCGGTGAGTTTGTGGTTGGTGGGAATAAAATGTCCTGAGCAGGGCGGGAACTCCGTCCTCTGCTGGCTGCTCCGGCTCCGTCTACACCGCCATATTTGGATTATACTATTCATACAGATACCTTGATCTTAATCATTTTTGAATTACTGTGGCATGCTGACACTTCTGTAAAAAAAACAGAACTTTTCAGCGCCGTTTCAGGCTCTCCATGTCAAAATTAAGACTTTTTTTTAAAATATCGCTTTGCCAACGTTGTGGAATTTTACCCTGGTTTCCCTAATTCAGTTTCAGTTTGTTCAATAACCTAATGTTGGAAATGATTACCTTCATTCACAATTTCTGTTTATTTGTCCTACTGGAAGTCGTTTTGGATAAAGCGTCAGCTAAATTCAATTCAATTCAATTTTATTTATAGTGCCAAAATCATAACAGAAGTTATGTGTTCACACGATGGTGCTATTACAACAGACTGTTTACGTTGGCGTTAAAGTTTCTTCTTGTCAGACGAGTTAGTCGTATGGTTATTATAATTCTAATTTCTTTAAATCTCAGAAAAATAAAAAAAAAACAGTTTTTCTATCGGCGTGAAATATCGGAACTCTCTGTGAAAGAACTTGGGACGAAAGGTTTGAAAAAATATATTGATATTCAAAATAATCACACGGAAATAAACGCCCAGGATGTGTGAAGGCTATAAACTCTAAAACTAATAAATTACTTTCAAGCTACATACTAACAATAGCATACTTGCTAACAAGCTAAGTGTCACAGCCATGAGCTTGTTAAAATGACAAACATCAGCATGAGGTCATGATTTTATGACATGTAAACATTAGCACGCTAACATGCTAAAGTTAGCGTTCAGCTCAAAGGCCAGCTGAGGCCGCCAGTGTTGTCTGAGATGACCTTAAAAGGCCACCATACAACAACAACACAACAACCATCACTGCAGGACGAACTTTGAGGGAGAAGCTAAGGTTTCAGCCTCACACGGTCGCTAATGTGTCCGACTGTAGTTTCTACATCGCCAGAAAAAAAGTTGATACAGAGGAAACCGTTAACGAGCGGCGTCTTCATGCCACAGTAACCTGTTTAAGAGCGATAAAGGCGGCCATCTTTGTTCTGTCCCTGTGTAAACGCAGCCGGAGCCCAGCGACGCCTCCGCTGTTGTTGGGCAGCAGAGTTTGATTCGTAGAAAAGATCCTCCTGACGTGGAGCTGATTGAAACAACCAGTCACAGTTTGACGTGTCAGCGTCTGGTTGGCGGTCGCCCCCCGCCCCCTGAGTTGGCCCTGTGAGGCGGAGTCTGTTAGTTGGCAGTGGAGACCAGCACACCGACAGGAAGTGCGGGGCCTCTGTTCTGGCCCTTTGGCAGGGCGACTCTGTTGAGGTCTCGGGTCTCGGCGGGCCACGATGACGTCCTCTTGGTGGTCATGTGTCGCCGGGCGTGTTTGGTCAAGTGGTCGCTGCGCATGAACCGCCGGTCGCACACATTGCAGACGAACTTCTTCTCGCCTGTGTGCGTCCGGCGGTGGCGGGAAAGTTCATCGGATCGGGCAAACTTTTTGTCGCAGCCGTCCCAATGACAGCTGAATGGCTTCTCACCTGCAGAGGAAGAAGACGCGAGACTGTTAGCGCAAGAAATGACCACCTGAGGGCACCGCGTAAATGAATAACACGACTCTGTAGAACTCCAGAGTCTCAGGGAGTTTATTTTAAGTCATTTTGTGTCTCCTTGAAGTCACTGTGTACTTTTTTAATCATTGATCGTTCTGTATCTCTGCAGTCACTTTAAACATTACATGTTATGTCACATTATAAACATCAACGCGCTAGGATCACAGACTAATTTAACTTTAAAACCCTTCAGATCACAGAGATTTGCCCCTTAAGAATTGTGACCAAGGAAACTGAACAGGACATTTTATAATCTTCCTAAATTATGAATTTAACCCAGAAAGTAGGAACAACTTCTCAACCCATGAGAACGTTTATCCGTAAAAAAACAAAAAATGTAAATGACATCATTTCCGTGGACAGTGGTGTGGACAGGAAGCGTCTCACCTGTGTGCGTGCGCAGGTGAGCCTTCAGGTGGGAGCTCTTAAAGTACGTCTTCTTGCAGCCGGGGAAGTTACAGACGTAGTTTCGCCTGCGGGAGAAGTCGGCCTGCGACGCACCGCAACTCGCTCCCGTCGGCATGTAAACGGGGGCCGGGGCCAGGGGGAGGAGCTTGGTGTTGCCCAGGGTCATGACAGTCTGCTGGCCCTGAGGCGCCTGGGAGACGGACGCCTGGGGGACCACGAACATCACGGCCCCCTGCGGCACGGCGGAGCCCACCAGCAGAGGCTGGGCGAAGCTGGAAGTCGACTGGGGCAGGATGTGCTTGGGCCCCCCCTGAGTCTGCACCTGAACCGGCGCCTGGACGAAGGCGGAGATCATCCCAGTCCGGCTGCTGACCGGGAAAACCTGGCAGAGGACCGGCGAGGAAGACGATGAGGAAGACAGCGAGTGAAGAGGAGACACTGAGGAGGGGGGAGAGGATGGGCTGTTTCCATCCTTCTCCTCTGGAAGACTCTTCGGAGTCCCCGTCTGAGGCGGCGCGGAGGTTTCTGTCGGCTGGGCGGCAGCAGGCGGAGGAATGCTGAGGCTGTCGGCGGTGTGACGGATGACGCTGGTGACCATCGCTCTGCCGGGCGGAGCCACGCAGGAAGAGTCCGTCTGAGGTGGGAGTGCTGAGGTCTCTGAGGTAACGGAGGAGTGGGGGGGAGGGAGGCAGCTGTAGGAATCGCTGAGGGCGGGGCCGGCGCTGAGGACAGGGCGGGGTAAGAGCAGCCTGGAGGCGGGGCTCAGGGTGGAGGGGGCAGCGGTGGTGGTGGAGGCCTCGGCGAAGCTTGGACTGTGAGGTGGAGTCATACACTGACGGAGGAAAACAGGAGATTAATATTAAATGTTACTAATGTTTAACACACACACACACTTATTCTCAGTTTAAAATGATTCTTTAATCAATAATTTACACATTATCTTTTTTAAATGGCTTAATTCTTATTAAATCCTTATTTTCAATCAATCACAGTAATTTAATTTTAGATGATAGTTTTTTATTTGTTTTATATTTGATGTTTTTAAGTTTATTTTAAATAAGAGATTAAGAGAAAGAAAAGTATTTTAATTTAAATCATTACCTAATGATTACCTTCTTAAACGTCAAATTCAAGGACCCGCCCTCAACATTGACATTTTTTCAATTTCTGTTCATGCACAAAATAAAAACATTAAAGGATATTAATAACAACATTACAGGATATTAATAAAACATTAAAGGATATTAATAAAAATATATCCTTTAACGTTTTTAATAATATCCTGGATGCACATTCAAGGACTTTCTAGGCCCAGTTCATTAAAGAATGAGTAAGGACCCAACGCGGCATAGTTTTTGCAATTTTTTTCGGTTTTCTTTCTAAAATCTATAATTCAGGAACTTTCAATGACCCATGTCTTTTTTCAAGAACTTCCAAGGGAAAATCCACAAACTTTCAAGGATTTCCAGGAGGAGTGGGAGTGTGCCAGTCTTTAAGCGGATTGTAGGTGTAACAGTGTTTCTCACCAGTGAGGACAAAGCGATCAGGTCTTTGGGAGTGTCCCCCCCCTCCGGGTGGAGATGGATGGAGTCACAGGAGTCGGAGGTGGGGGTCAATGGGCGGGGCTTGTGCGACCTTTGACCCCAGAAGCTCATGCTGACGAGCGCCTCGGCGGCCTCCAGGTCGTGGTACTCGATGCACGGCTTCAGCTCCATGGTCGTCACCGTCCGGCTGTCCACGTGGTCAACCTGGGGAAGAGCAGGAGGTCCAAAGATGGTGCCGTTATTTCATTTTACTTTTCTCACTTAAATACGACGATGCATCGCTCAGTGAACAGACATCTGCGTTTCTATATCCAGTAGGGGTGGGCAACAAAACTCAGTTTATGTAAAAATCGCGATTCCTATCTCCTAAGAGAATTAGTTATAAGTCATAGAGTGCGGTGTACACATACGCCATTTGGTAAGTGTCCTGAAATAACTTTTGTTGTGAATTGGCACTGTAAATGAAACTGAATTGTATTAAGATTCATAATCGATTCATAACTTTAAAAAAAAATGGATTTTTAAAAAGTATTTTTCCGCCTCACTGTGCACACTTCGTATGGAAGCAAAATGACCTGTAAAACCACGGCAATGTTGTAAATCCACAGAGCACGATTCACACGTATTTGACCATCCCCACATATGGATTTGTTTATTTGCAAATATTTAAAATGTACTCGTATTCATGCATTTACGGATCCGTTTCTTCATATGAAACCGGGTTTGCATATTTGTGGATCCGGGTCGCCTCCTGTGGGTTTGTGAGCAACGTAACATTTGTGCTTTCTTTTTTGATCTATTTGCATCATTTTGTGTGACTTTTACCACCATGGAGCTGTAGAATAAACCCCACAAATGTGAGGTGCAATCATTTGTATGTGTGTATTTTTGTTTTGTAAAGTTTTATCCACAAAAATAAATAGTGGTTTGCAAATATGTGAAACTCAGGCTGTAAATGTGTCTCAATTGTGTGTATTATGTGTTTAATTTCACATAAAAATAATAGATGTTTTCATATATGTCACAAAAATGTCTGTTCTTTTTTGCACATTTAGGGATCCATTTGTACATGTGAAACTGGGTTTGCATATGGGTGCATGCTCCTTGTGAGTTTGAGAGTCACGTGGAATTGAGACATAATATTCTAATCATCTGTATAAATGAATTCCGTAGTTAGGGTGCAGTTAGAGCTCTCCACCAGCAGGTGGCGACCATGTGGAAAGAAGAGTTCAGCGTTCGTTCAACGCAAGACCAATGGTGTCTTTCAAAATAAAAGTACACCTATGTAACGTTACCTGCAGAGAGGAGATGAAGTATTAACTTTACACGAGAGCACCACGTGAAATCGAGACTTTAAATTGCTTCAAATTATTATTTTTTTGTTATGTCCACGTCCGGTTTTTAGTTTTTTAGAATAAAGTGTCACACAACCAGGCCCAAATACTGAATACATATGGAGATAAGATTAATACTTTTCACTGTGGAATTTCAGGATATAATACACATACTACACTAAAAATATTATATTGTATAAAAAACAACAAACAGACAAAATGCCAGTTTTGCAGTATTACTTTTGTACATTTTTATTTTGAAATTCTGAGAAATAAGGCAGCTACTAGCTTAAGTGTATAATTTTATCACTGTTAATAGCACTTTTATTTTGAAGTCACTGAGATGTGAATTGTGGAAGTTAAGCATGAATAAATTACATTTGGTCATAGATTTACCTTTCTGTGTACATTATAGCAATCAGTTGATACCTTCTTCATAAATAAAGTATAATCTGGTGTTTTCCTGCCATAATGAGGACTGGAGTAGATCCTGAAGCCTGTACTAATTCAAAAATTGATTTTGAGTCGGGAGTCGTTTAAAAATCTGAATGGAATCGTGAGACCCCCAAAGATCCCCACCCCCAATAACCATGCATAAAAACCATTTTAATGTTGGGAAAGTTTAGATAAATAAGTGAACAGACAAACTTTCAGTTGGTCCAAACACTTAAATCTTCCTGTGGGAAACTAAAGAGGGTTTGAACCGCGTTGGCGCCATAATCTCATTTATAAACGCGTCCGGTTTCAGGTTTTATTCGATTAATGGGGCGAGGTCATGAATCTGTTACAGCATGAGGTCACCACTGACTCCACACTCTCACACAGGATTATATGTTGCCCTAAACTGGCCAACAAACTGACCTGAGGGCTTTTATCTCTCTCACCGCAGCTTTAAAACACAAGTTGGGATCCCAAATGGGTCCTATGAATGAGTCCCAATGGCTCCCAGGTAAGGACTGCTCCCTCTCAAAATAAAATGCGTTGATGCACTGCAAACTATTTTTAAAATCAATATGACTTAAACTAAAAATAGCAGTAGGGATGCAAAATGTTGACTAAGTTGTCCTGCTGACATTTACTGTGACAACTTTATCAGCACAGTCAATATGAACAGCCAACAAGATGAAAAGGAGACTTCACGTATAAGTTATACTAACAGCAGTAGGCACGCAAAATGGTGACTGACTCGTTATTACCATAACAACTTCATAACTGCAGCTAGCAAGTTAACATGAGCAGCTAACAACATGAAGTGATGTCTTCTAGTTACAGTGACTGTGCATATAAGCACAGCAGGGATGCATAATTACATGAACTGTGATCCCAAATGTGTTCAGCCGAGACCCGGCAAACTCACAACAGCAGTAGGGATGCAAAATGTTAACTGACTTGTTATTTACTGTAATGACTCAATAACTTTAGCCATCAAGTATGAACAGCTAACAACATAAAAAGGAAACTTCACGTATAAGTTAAACTAACAAACTAACAGCAGTAGGGATGCAAAATGGTGACTGACTCGTTATTTACTGTAACAACTTAATAACTTTAGCCATCAAATATGAAGAGCTAACAATGGCAATGACTGTGAGTAACACAAGCAAAGATCGATAATTACACTTGAGATGGGATTACAAATGAGTCCCCAGGTGATCCTTCGTCCTTCTCTTATGAAAATGTCCCACTTTCTATGTTTTACTTTTGTTCATTTTATGTCCAGAACATCTGTTCCGGGATGCAAAATGTCGACTTCAACCAGAAAACTATTTTTCTTTCTTCTTCTCTTGGGAACAAAAGCACACAAAGCGCCCATCAATGACCAGTGATGTCACTGTTTTCCTACTTCCTCCTGAGGCGTACCGCCACAATAAGACAACACTAAAAAGATTAAATGATCATAAAAATAAAACTTAAGTGTGACGTAAAAAAATAAATAAATAAAATGTAGGTGGGAGGTGATTACGGGGACAAAGGGGCTCCTGCAAAAAAAAGAAAAAAGGTGCCTGGCATCTGGCGACTGCTCAGCTGCACGTACAGGAAGGGTGGAGGGAGGGCGAGCGAGGGGCGAGAGACATAGATATATATATATATAGAGAGAGAGATAGGGGGGGGTTCTGCAGCGTCTCGCTCAGCACCGGACCTGAACGAGCTGCCTGGGAACCTCCCCGAACCTCCCCTGCACCTGCACCCAGAATAGATGACGGGAGGTGGCGTGCCAGATATTACACCCCACCACCCCCACCACGACACAAGCCCCGCACCCCGCCTCCTCCCTCATTACCATGCACTGGCTCACCCCGAAGAGAGAGAGAGAGAGAGAGAGAGAGAGAGAGAGAGAGAGAGAGAGAGAGAGAGAGAGAGAGAGAGAGAGAGAGAGAGAGAGAGAGAGAGAGAGAGAGAGAGAGAGAGAGAGAGAGAGAGAGAGAGAGAGAGAGAGAGAGAGAGGAAGCTCTGAACAGGAAGTGTAGTTGGAGAAAAACAAAGTCAAATCTGTTGCAGAACACAGCATCTTGCTCCGGCACTGTAATTTCCCACGCTTTAAGATCACATAAACGCACCACAGCAGCAACATTAAGCAATTACATCTGTTCACTGTTATCACTTTATAATATTGAAAATGGTCGATCTTTAAAAACGCACACACGTGCATCAACCCAGAGAGGATTGATCGAGCCATCTTCAGTCTTTCTCTGATTTTAGTTTGATTCGTTTGCCTTGGTGTTGTTGTTTCCTTTGTTGTGCTGCTGCTGCTGCTGCTGCCTTCAGGTGCAGCTGTGCAAACGAACCTCAGTTTGATTACTTGATCAGTCGATCAACAGAGCTTTTATCAACTATACCTATTTTCATTTACTTAAATGTGTTAAGTTTATTTACATAAACTTAACACATTCTGACATTTAGTACATCAGAATATCAATGCAGTCCTTTTACAGCTTCACACACATTTCTTTCTGATATACATCTATAGATATATATCATATATATATCTATAGATATAGATATGATATATATCTATAGATGTATCTATAGATATATATATATATCTATATCTATAGATGTATCTATAGATATATATATATATATATATATATATATATATATATATTAGATAATGAACTTTAATCTGTAGTTTAATGTGCTTGACATTTAACACACTTATAATCTATACTTATAACTTACTTTTTCCAGAGTGAGTGAAATCATTAGCTGCAGTTTAATATGACTTGATATATGTCATGTATGATATATATATATCATGGAGCCAAAGGAGTGACATAAAACAAAATATATCTGTCAAAGAATAAGAAAATAAAAGTGGAAAACAATAATGAAAAATAATAAGTAATTAGAAAAGAATAAGAATAAATACATAAATAAATGTGAATATGAATAAAAATGCTTATTATTATTATTATTATAATAAATAATAAATGTAATATCTTTACAATTCTAAATGTATTTCTCTATATAATTATACATTTTTAAAGTTACATATATTTTGCTCTTATTATATATTCCCATATAACAAACTGACAGTTTGGACTTTTTTAATCAAAAAATGACTCAAACTGATTAACAGATGATCAAATAATTGGGGATTAATTGAATAATTGACAACTAATCGATTAATCTTTTGAGCTTTAATATATATATAGAATAAAATCTAAACTCCCTCATCACTCAGCCAATTACAAAGACATCAGTGTGTGAACAACTTTAAACTTTATATGACTACTATTATACTATCAGTATGATATCAAATATAGAAGCTTCTGCCAATAAGAGGAAAAAAGATCCTGTAAGTCCTCATGATGAGAAACTTTCTCAGAAATAATGAGGTATCTAAGAAAGATCTACTTAGTATCTTAAAACAATTACTTCATTTCTCTTTATTATCTTAGAATAATAAGATATCTCACAAGCAATGACTTATTATTTCAAAATAAAGACTTATTGTCTTAAAAATAAAGAGTTATTATCTCATAATCAAGACTTATTGTCTTAAAAATAAAGAGTTATTATCTCATAATCAAGACTTATTCTCTTAAAAATAACTTGATATTATTTAAAAATAAAGACTTATTGTCTTAAAATAACTTGATATTATTTAAAAATAAAGACTTATTGTCTTAAAATAACTTGATATTATTTAAAAATAAAGACTTATTGTCTTAAAATAACTTGATATTATTTAAAAATAAAGACTTATTGTCTTAAAATAACTTGATATTATTTAAAAATAAAGACTTATTGTCTTAAAGTAA
Source organism: Echiichthys vipera (assembly GCF_963691815.1). NCBI lineage: Eukaryota > Metazoa > Chordata > Actinopteri > Perciformes > Trachinidae > Echiichthys > Echiichthys vipera. The sequence goes on along the minus strand of NC_139844.1, from coordinate 5,210,834 downwards.
CTTGATATTATTTCAAAATAAAGACTTATTGCCTTAAAATAACGAGTTATTATCTCAAAAATAAGCGTGACACTGACTCGTTATTCAGACTTACAGGATGTGTTTGTTTTTGCATTTTGTCACAAAAGGGCTTCCGTACCCGGTGTCACTGGGTTCAGTCTGACCTCAGATAAACCAGCAAACTAAATAAACCTGAACACAACGTGCACAGCAAGAGACGCTGCAGAGACAGGAGCATACTGAGACTGTTGTTATGGATCTGCAGCATATTAACAGCTGCACTTTTTATAATAACAATAACAATAATAGAGATAAAGTTTAAGGTGGGACCCGAGGAAGAGGAGGACTCACCTGACAGGAGCGGAGCATGAAGAAGAGGAAGAAGAAGAAGAAGAAGAAGAGGAGGAGTGCACACCAGCAGCAGAGTGAGGACAGAGTGAGAGGGTGAGAGCATCAGTGATCACGTTCAGCTCCTGCAGCTTCAGCTGAGAGCACACTCAGAAAAAAACAGAAAGAAACACAGAAACAAAACTCACAGCGCTCTGGCGGCTGGTAACAACCGGCCAATCGCAGGCAAAGGTGTAGCGGGCCGCGGCCAATCAGAGGCGAGGCGGTGCGTGATCGGGACGTGCTGGCGACGCGATTGGCGCGACGCGGGGTGCGTGGCTGTCGGGGGGCGTGGCCGGGGAGTCAGCGGTGTCAGAGTAAACCCGGTGAACCCGGCAGCGCGCGAGAACTGGGGGAAAGGTTGGGAGGCGCGAGCGAGGGGGGGCACCCGCGGGGACGCGCGCGAGAGGCATGTTAGTGAATGACTGCAGGTACAAGGTTTAGAATGAAATAATTATAAATACAATTTAGACAAAATCATGATATAACTCAATAAATATGAAATCATTTATTTAGTATGTATTAATAAAAATATATATTTTCATGATTAAATGGTTGTAATGACACTATTTGTATATGTACATATTACAAGATATACTATGTTATTAAAACATTAAATGAAATTAATATTAATACAAATTATTTACTGAAAATTATGATAGAACTTAGGAAATATAAAATAAATAAAATATTATATAAATATTAGCACACATGACATGATATTCCTTTAATTAAATTAATATAAATACACATATACATATTACTAACTAAACTGATGATGCAATTATTTGTTTTAAATATATTAACAAACACAATTATCTTCATAATTTTATGGCTTAAATTACACTGCTATATATATATATAGATATATATCATATATCTATATATATACATATATATATGTATATATAGTAAAAGACTTATTTTTAAAGAAAAAATATAAGTAATTAACTCAAAATGATGATAAAACTATGGAAATATAAATATATTTTTGTAAATATATAATAAAAAACACTTATCTTCATAATTTTATGGTTTAAATGACACAATTTATATATATATATATATATATATATATATATATAAATATATTTATATATATATATTAATTAGAGGCCATATCATATTTAAAAATATGGGATGTCGATACATAAATATTTATACACAAAATGTCAGATATGAATCATGCAAAAAATGAGTTGTCAACTTAAAGAGGGAAAAAAGAAGATTAATACAATAATGTGTGTGTGTGTGTGTGTTTGTGTGTGTGTGTGTGTTTATGGCTTCAGAGACAACATGGACATCCACTGCAGGGCACAGGGGCTTTAGATGGGTGTTTACACAGCAGAGGGTGACCATTAAGTTTACGCGACAGGAGGTGACCGTTAAGTTTAGACGACGGAAGGTGACGGTTAAGTTTAGACGATAGACTGTGACGATTAAGTTTAGAGGACTAAAGGCGACGGTTAAGTTTAGACAACAGAAGGTGACCGTTACCTTTAGTCAACAAAAGGTGACGGTTAAGTTAAGATGACAAAAGGTGATGGTTAAGTTAAGACAACTAAAGGTGAACGTTAAGTTAAGACAACTAAAGGTGATGGTTAAGTTAAGGCAACTAAAGGTGACAGTTAAGTTTAGTCAACTAAAGGCGACGGTTAAGTTTAGACAACAGAAGGTGACCGTTACCTTTAGTCAACAAAAGGTGACGGTTAAGTTTAGATGACAAAAGGTGATGGTTAAGTTAAGACAACTAAAGGTGAACGTTAAGTTAAGACAACTAAAGGTGATGGTTAAGTTAAGGCAACTAAAGGTGACAGTTAAGTTTAGTCAACTAAAGGTGACGGTTAAGTTAAGACAACTAAAGGCGACGATTAAGTTTAGACAACTAAAGGTGACGGTTAAGTTTAGATAACTTCAGGTGACGGTTAAGTTTAGTCGACTAAAGGGGATGGTTAAGTTTAGATGACTAAAGGTGATGGTTAAGTTTAGGCAGCTAAATGTGACGGTTAAGTTTCGTAAACTAAAGGTGACGGTTAAGTTCAGAAGACTAAAGGTGACGGTTAAGTTTAGAAGACTAAAGGTGATGGTTAAGTTCAGAAGACTAAAGGTGATGGTTAAGTTTCGTAAACTAAAGGTGACGGTTAAGTTTTGTAAACTAAAGGTGACGGTTAAGTTCAGAAGACTAAACGTGACAGTTTAGTTTAAGAAGACTAAAGGTGACGGTTAAGTTCAGAAGACTAAAGGTGGCGGTTAAGTTCAGAAGACTAAAGGTGACGGTTTAGTTTAAGAAGACTAAAGGTGACGGTTAAGTTCAGAAGACTAAAGGTGATGGTTAAGTTCAGAAGACTAAAGGTGACGGTTAAGTTCAGAAGACTAAAGGTGACGGTTAAGTACAGAAGACTAAAGGTGATGGTTAAGTTCAGAAGACTAAAGGTGACGGTTAAGTACAGAAGACTAAAGGTGATGGTTAAGTTCAGAAGACTAAAGGTGATGGTTAAGTTCAGAAGACTAACGGTGACGGTTAAGTACAGAAGACTAAAGGTGATGGTTAAGTTCAGAAGACTAAAGGTGACGGTTAAGTTCAGAAGACTAACGGTGACGGTTAAGCACAGAAGACTAAAGGTGATGGTTAAGTTCAGAAGACTAAAGGTGACGGTTAAGTACAGAAGACTAAAGATGATGTTTAAGTTCAGAAGACTAAAGGTGACGGTTAAGTTCAGAAGACTAAAGGTGATGGTTAAGTTCAGAAGACTAAAGGTGACGGTTAAGTTCAGAAGACTTAAGGTGACGGTTAAGTTCAGAAGACTAAAGGTGACGGTTAAGTTCAGAAGACTAAAGGTGATGGTTAAGTTCAGAAGACTTAAGGTGACGTTTAAGTGGACAGATTGTGGTTTGTATTAGTTGACATGAACACGGGTCCTTCGGGTGAAAGTCCTGTGTTTTCAGGTTTGTCTTTATTTTACAGGAAAGGAAGAAAAGTGTCCAAACTGATGTAAAGTCCAGGTGAGGTTTGGTTCCCCCCACGATGCAGTGCACCGCCTCCCATCATGTTCCTCTCTGTCTGAGCCGAGCTTCATCTTTCTCCTCCTGCACAAGTCTGGGAGTGTTTTCTGCCTGGAAACTGTTTTTTTATTATTTTTTTTATGGTATGGGCGGCCTGTGTGTGTTTTTCCTTTTTCTTTTTTTTTATTTCCCAACCTCGCTGAACTTGGAAATGAAAATGAACTCACGTCACCCCTGCCTGCTGCCAGACTCCTGCTTTTGTCCCAGTTTTCTCTCTGCACGCTGTTTCACCGGCAGCAGCATGTTGAGCTAATTCAACTCGAGTAATGAAGCTGCTGGTGTTGTTTGTGTGAAGCTGCACGCCGTCGCAACGCGGGGTTTGGAGGCGAGCGGGGGATGATGTGAGGACTTCTCTGCTGTCCGTCAAAACACTGACGGATCGAGAAGCATCATCACAAACAAGAGTCTGGGGGTGAAACAAGCTCTTTGTCTGCAGACGTGGATGACGTATCCCCTCTATCACCTCCACCCCCCACCCCCACCCCCCCACGTTGTCATGATGGCGGTGCAGCTCAAAGGGTTAAGAGGAGCCACAACAAAGAAGCCGGTGCTGGTTCGGCGTGTGCACGAGTGTGTGAGGGAATGGGGGGAGGAAGAGAGGCGGGGGTGGGTGGGGGTGCTCCGGCTGCCTTCTGGCCCCGCCCTGGAATTCTTTATTGGAGAGGCTGTTTACAACCTCGACGCATAGGAGTCCCCGGGTTCATGGGCCCGGCGGGGAGGGGGTGAGGATGGAGCTGGACGTAGACTCAGAGAGCAGAGAGGGAATTGGTCCAGGAAGAAGACAATAACGATGCATGTTGAGGCTCTCCTGTATCTGCCTTTGTCTCTTTATTACTTTAGCCGTGTTTAACATGTCGGAGTCTGAGCAGCATGCGAAGAGAAGAACACGCTCAGCTAACACAAAAGACAACCTTTTTCTTCTTTCTTCAGTTTCTTATAAACAAACCAAAAGTAGGATAATCCAACGTAATTCATGTGTAGTCCACATGTTTATTACTGTAGAGAAGACCGGAGCAAAGAAGGAAATCAGGTGACATGGTATCAGAGCGCCTAACCTCGTCCAAACTTAACCGTCTCCTTTACTCGTCTAAACTTAACAGTCACCTTTAGTCGTCTAAACTTAACCGTCGTCTTTTGTCGTCTAAACTTAACCGTCGCCTTTTGTCATCTAAACTTAACCGTCGCCTTTTGTCGTCTAAACTTAACCGTCGCCTTTTGTCGTCTAAACTTAACCGTCGCCTTTAGTCGTCTAAACCTAACCGTCGCCTTTTGTCGTCTAAACTTAACCGTCGCCTTTTGTCGTCTAAACTTAACCGTCACCTTTTGTCGTCTAAACTTAACCGTTACCTTTTGTCGTCTAAACTTAAACGTCACATTTGTTGTCTAAACTTAACCGTCGCCTTTTGTTGTCTAAACTTAACCGTCACCTTTTGTCGTCTAAACTTAACCGTCACATTTGTTGTCTAAACTTAACCGTCGCCTTTTGTCATCTAAACTTAACCCGTCACCTTTTGTCTTCTAAACTTAACCCGTCACCTTTTGTCTTCCAAACTTAACCGTCGCCTTTTGTCATCTAAACTTAACCCGTCACCTTTTGTCATCTAAACTTAACCCTCACCTTTTGTCATCTAAACTTAACCGCCGCCTTTTGTCGTCTTAACTTAACCGTCACCTTTTGTCGCCTAAACTGAACCGTTACCTTTAGTCGTCTAAACTTAACTGTCACATTTGTTGTCTAAACTTAACCGTCGCCTTTGTTGTCTAAACTTAACCGTCACCTTTTGTTGTCTAAACCTAACCGTCACATTTGTTGTCTAAACTAAATCGCTACCTTTTGTCTTCTAAACTTAACTGTCACCTTTTGTCATCTAAACTTAACCGTCACCTTTTGTCTTCTTAACTTAACTATCACCTTCTCCCGTTCTCATCGGTGGTAAACATCAACGGTGCGGTTCTGGTAAATTTTGTCTTTCTAAATTATTTACATGTATATTAACCAGCATGCAACCATAGCAACAATACACTGCTGCTTCAGGGTGGGTTAGCAGTTGACTAAAGTGTGAAGCTAAACTAACCATGACATTGACTATAAGTTGTTACATTGAAACAGAAAAACAGCAGCATGGTTCTTTAACTAATAATCTCAAAAACATGAAACCGCAGCAGAGTCTGGGTGTGAGCAGAGGGAGCAGTGGGTTGTAATTCCTAGAGGTCTGATTCTTGGAAGTCTTGAAGGAGGAACGACCTTTGACCCCGCAGTAATGTGCAGTCACACAAACAGAAACCAGAGCAGAGGATTTATTTCTGCCTCTCAGGCATGTTTTTTGTGTGGTACTTTGACTGAAACTCTTATTCTGAAAGGTGACCAGCAGAAGCAACACACCTGTTTGGAGTTCTTTACTTCTGAGGACACTCACTGACACAATTAGACACATATTCCTAAATCTAACTTTCACTTCAAACAAACTCCAGCCTTTACCCTTAGACCAAGTTTTACCTGTCAAACAGCACTCTGATGACACGAGAACTGGACCAATTCTCCATTTTATTTTCAAAGCGTGTCTATTTCAAAATAATAACATTCCTTTTCTAATTGAAATAGCCTGTTCCCTGAGTTCCTTTGAGTTCAATTTCCTGAGTTTACTTTCTTGAGTTTAGTTCCCTGAGTATAGTTTTCTGAGTTTAGTTTCTTGAGTTTAGTTCCCTGAGTATAGTTTTCTGAGTTTAGTTTCTTGAGTTAAGTTCCCTGAGTTTAGTTCTGAGTTTAGTTTCTTGAGTTAAGTTCCCTGAGTTTAGTTCTGAGTTAAGTTTCCTGAGTTTAGTTCCCTGAGTATATTTTTCTGAGTTTAGTTTCTTGAGTTAAGTTCCCTGAGTCTAGTTCTGAGTTAAGTTTCCTGAGTTCAGTTCCCTGAGTATGGTTTTCTGAGTTTAGTTTCTTGAGTTAAGTTCCCTGAGTTTAGTTCTGAGTTTAGTTTCTTGAGTTCAGTTCCCTGAGTTAAGTTCCCTGAGTATATTTTCCCCAGTTAAGTTCCCTGAGCTCAGTTCCCTGAGCTTAGTTTCTTGATTTTAGTTCCCTGAGTTTAGTTTCTTGAGTTTAGTTCCCTGAGTATATATTTCTGAGTTTAGTTTCTTGAGTTCAGTTCCCTGAGTATGGTTTTCTGAGTTTAGTTTCTTGAGTTAAGTTCCCTGAGTTTAGTTCTGAGTTTAGTTTCTTGAGTTAAGTTCCCTGAGTTTAGTTCTGAGTTTAGTTTCTTGAGTTACGTTTCCTGAGTTCAGCTCCATGAGTAAAGTTTCTTGAGTTCAGTTCCCTGAGTTTAGTTCCCTGAGTATATTTTCCCCAGTTTGGTTCCCCGAGCTCAGTTCCCTGAGTTTAGTTTCCTAAGTAAAGTTCCCTGAGTTTAGTTTTCTTAGTTGAGCTCCCTGAGTTCAGTTCCCTGAGTTGAGTTTAGTTCCCTGACTAAAGTTTCCTGAGTTCAGTTCCCTCAGTTTAGTTACCTGCGTAATGTTTCCTGAGTTTAGTTTCTTGAGTTTAGTTCCCTGAGTATAGTTTCCTGAGTTTAGTTCCCTGAGTTAGGTTTCCTGGGTAACGTTTCCTGAGTTCAGTTCCCTGAGTTCAGTTTCCTGACTTTAGTTCCCAAAGTATAGTTTCATGAGTTTAGTTTCTTGAGTTTCCTGAATTTAGTTCCAAAATTGTGTCCCCAGGTTTAGCTCCCTGAGTTTAGTTTCCCAAGTTTAGTTCCCTAATTTAAGTTTTCTGAGTTTATTTCCCTTAATTTAGTTCCCTGAGTTGAATTCCTTGAGTTTAGTGTCCTGAGTTTAGGATCTTGAGTTTTGTGTGTTTAGTAGGGGCCCAGTGACCCAGAATCATCGACTATTCGAAGATTCGCTCGGAGTAGCCTGAATCGACTGCCAATCTCACAGTGGAATCGTCGCAACATGTGGTTACGAAACAATGGATTATACCATTCTGGCTCTGGGGGTGCAGAATGTCTGATTTTACATACATATGCTCGGTTTCTCCCAATAAACCATGATAAATAGCCTATTTGGGAGTTTTCTGAGTTTAGTTTCTTGATTTTAGTTCCCTGAGTTTAGTTGCCTGAGTTTAGTTTCCTGAGTTCAGTTCCCTGAGTTTAGTTCCCTGAGTTCAGTTTCCTGAGTTAAATTCCCTGAGTTTAGTTTCTTGACTTTAGTTCCCTGCGTTTAGTTTCCTAAGTTACGTTTCCTAAGTTTAGTTCCCTGAGTTTAGTTTATTGATTTTAGTTCCCTGAGTTCAGTTCCCTGAGTTAAATTCCCTGAGTTTAGTTTCTTTACTTTAGTTCTCTAAGTTTAGTTTCCTGAGTTACATTCCCTGAGTTACGTTTCTTGATTTTAGTTCCCTGAGTTCAGTTTCCTTAGTTACGTTCCCTGAGTTTAGTTTCTTGATTTTAGTTCCCTGAGTTCAGTTTCTTGATTTTAGTTCCCTGAGTTTGGTTTCCTGAGTTTAGTTTCCTGAGTTCAGTTCCCTGAGCTTAGTTTCTTGATCTTAGTTCCCTGAGTTCAGTTTCCTGAGTTAAGTTCCCTGAGTTTAGTTTCTTGACTTTAGTTCCCTGAGTTACGTTCCCTGAGTTTAGTTCCATGAGATTAGTTCCCTGAGTTAAGTTCTGAAGCTGAATTCCTAAATTTAGTTTCTGTTCGGTTGAAAAACTGAGCAGCAGATGTGACTTCCCTCCAAAGCAAATAGCAACGACCTCATCGACCAGAGACACACCCACACTGAATCCGTACTGTACATACGTGTGTGTGTGTGTGTGTGTGTGTGTGTGTGTGTGTGTGTGTGTGTGAAGGGGGGTCTAGGGTGGGTGGGGTCACTGGAATGTAGGTCAGACTTCGCCCGCCATCCAGGACGAGCAGGGTGGTGCAGCGAGCCTTCAGTAAACGTATAAAGCCGGCTCCAGTGTAGAAACTGAAGTCTCCGGTGCTGCAGCTGGAGGGACTGTGTCTGATGTCCTGGAACTCTGTTCACACACTTTCTGTCCCAATGGTACTAATCAAAGCAAACCGATAGAGCGGGTTGTCCTCCATTTGAAAGATTGGTGGTTTGATTCCTGGCTCTGCATGTCAAAGTGTCCTTGGGCAAGACACTGAACCCTGAATAGTAATGTGAATGGTTAGATTAGATAGATATTATTATTAGTTTATTTAAAAGGGGACAGTGCAATTTCATAAAACACATGATTCCACATTGTTAAAAAAGCCAGAATTAACCAGAAGGCTGGTTTTCATCTGCAGTCCCCTGACCATGATGTGAAAAGGCAATAAAACAATTTCAAAAAGAGGAAAGAAAAGAGAAAAAATGTACAATATAATACAAAACACACATGCAAACGCTTACTATACAATTAAGAAAAAATACAACATCACACCATAACATTTATCATAACATCAAAACAACACAACAGGCTTATCTTTCAGTGTTGGCAGCTGTAAGTGCTGATAAGCCACATTTTCATGTGTTTGCCATCAGTGTGAATGTGGTGAATGTGACAGTAGTGTGAGAGCACCTCGAGTAGTCAGGAGGCTAGAAAGCTGCTATATACATACAAGTCCAATTACCAATGATACTTATTATCATAATTATTACATTTGTCTGTCTGGGCCCAAATGCCAGGGTTTATCTTCTGTCCCAGTCCAAACACAATTAGGTCCCCAAAGGTAGTCCCTGAGTTTAACTTGGAAACCATAGCAACAGTACACACTTAACATCAGCAGTCAAACCTCAAACACTTCCTGTCCATCACACACACACACACACACACACACACACACACACACACACACACACACACACACACACACACACACACACACACACACACACACACACACACACACACACACACACACACACACACACACACACACACACACACACACACACACACACACACACACACGTCTCACCTGTCTCTATTTCCACTCACCTGTCTCACTTCACCCGTCTGTCTCACCTGTCTCTCTTCACCCATCTGTATGTCTGCTCACCTGTCTCTCACCTGTCTCTCTTCACTCGTCTGTCTCACCTGTCTCTCTTCACCCGTCTGTCTGTCTGACCTGTCTCTCTTCACTCGTCTGTCTGACCTGTCTCTCTTCACCCGTCTGTCTCACCTGTCTCTCTTCACCCGTCTGCTTCACCTGTCTCTCTTCACTCGTCTGTCTGACCTGTCTCTCTTCACTCGTCTGTCTCACCTGTCTCTCTTCACCCGTCTGTCTGTCTGCTCACCTGTCTCTCTTCACTCGTCTGTGTCTCTCTTTACTTGTCTGTCTCCTCACCTGTCTCTCTTCACTCGTCTGTCTGTCTGCTCACCTGTCAAGAGATCAGCGGTTCGATCCCCCACCTCCCCCCGTCCACATGTCGAAGTGTCCTTGGGCAAGACACTGAACCCAGAATTGCTCCCCGTGCTGTGCATGGGTGTGTAAATGTGTTGTGAATGGTTAGATTAGATGGTATGTAGATGTCCACTGCCATCAGTGTGAATCTCTGTGTGAATGGGTGAATGTGACAAACACTGTAAAAGCGCCTTGAGTAGTCAGAAGACTAGAAAGGCGCTTTATAAGTACAAGTCCATTTACCATCTTCACTCATCTGTCTGTCTCACCTGTCTCTCTTCACCCGTCTGTCTGTCTGACCTGTCTCTCTTCACTCGTCTTCATCCTCACCTGTCTGTCTTCACTCATCTGTCTGTCTCACCTTTCTCTCTTCACTCGTCTGTCTGTCTGTCTCACCTGTCTCTCCTCCCCCGTGTGTTTGAGTGTACAGTGTTTCTGTAATCTAAATCTAAATGTCTCTCTTCACCTGTCTGTCTCTCCTCCCCCGTGTGTTTGAATGCACTGTTTCTGTAATCTAAATCTAAACGTGTCTCTGCTGCAGCGGCCTGGTTTCCCGTCCCGGGTCGTTTCAGGTGAACCGGTTTCATCTCAGCCGAAGAGAAATAAAATAATAATAAAAAATAGAGATTAAAGTCTCTTCACATCAGATGAGGACACGCTGCGGCTGTTGCTAGGTAACCTCAGAGCGTTGGGCATGTTGCCATGGTGATACTACAGCGAGCAGCGTTACCTCCCGTCACCTCATCACTGCTGCGTTCACGGGCGGCTGGTTGATTCCAGCGTCCAGACACTTCTATTTATACCGCGTCCTCAGATGACTCCTGGGAACCTCGTTTACATTTTCACCTGGAGTGACTTTAAAGTTACTAAACATTTCATTGTGAAGATAATTCTCTCAGACATATTCACTCTCAGGTTTCTGAACATTCTATATATTCATGTATGATCCTTAACAGCACTACAGTACTAATACCATAACCATTGAATGCATTTGTAATGATTCTAATGCTAAATATGAACCTGTATGCTCAGATCATTCTGCTCCTGGATGTGTGGGGCTGTTTTAACATGTGGACGATTCATAAATACATTTTTATGCTGAAAAAACAAGCATGCCTAATAATAATGTAAACATCTGATATTCAAAATTCTTCTCAAGTAAAACATCAAAATGACAAACAGTAAATTAAAAATATTACATTATAGTGGAATTATTCAAAAACAGAATATAAATATGTTAAATAACTCAAATTAAAATAAAAAATGAAATGATTCAAAACGAACCTAAAATATAAAGAGGAAAGAATTTAAATGATTGAAAATAAATTGACAATACATGTAAAATACAAAAATGAAATTATTAAAATATACATTCAAAATAATAAAAACAAATAATATATAAAAAATGAAATACAAAAATCAATAAACGAATAAAAATCTTTTAAAATGATCAGAAATACATTTTTAAAAAATCATTAAATGATACAAAATTAAGTGACTAAAAAAACCTATTTTAAAAAGTTGCAAATGATAAATAAAATGATTTATGTTGGTTTGATGTCATGTTTTTAATTTTATGATTTAAGCTTCAGTTCCTTCTGAGGAGTTCTTGTGGATTAAATATTATTATTATTATAACCGTCCGTTCGCAGTAGCTTGAGACAAAGGGACATAAATAAATAAATAAACCCATCACTGCATTTGTAGCTGCTGTCGAGTCTCTGCATATTTCAGGATGAATGTAGCCGTCGCCCCCTGCTGGTTGTTTCTTTGTCTCTGATTCAGACTGAAAAAAAAACCCTCATCTGCATTAAAACAGGTTTCTTTTTTATTTGTCAGCTTCGATATGAAACAGAGAAAAAGAGTAAGAGAATATTTTTTCATTTCAGCTGGAAAAATGATTCAAACGACTAAACAAATAGAAAAAAATTATTACAAATATTTCTGATGAAACTTTTTTGTTAAAAACAAACAAACAGAATCTGTTCTGGATGTTTGCTCAGATCACAGAGGAAACCGCTGGACAATAACCTGATTTTAGCTTCATTAAAGTCCCAGACGGCTACATTTGTGCGATCCTATTCACTGAAGCCGACACTTTTGCCACGTCCACACCGCAGGTCTTGATGAACAATTACGATTTATTGCTCAAATCTGATTTTTTTTGTTTGGCTCTAACAGCTGGACGTGCTAACAGTGAGTAGCTTGGGGCAGCACAGTCAAGGCATCAAAAGGTCTTTTTTAACCACTAATACTGTTCAAAATAACAGCAAACCTCTGCAGGAGCATGAGAAGAGTCCTGACAGAAAACAAAGCACCAACAACGTAGTTAGTGGGCCCAGAGTTTATAGAGAGTTTAATAGAGTTTGTACTATTATCATAGTAAAGTCCATTCAAGTGGATTACCAAAGTCAATCCAAAAGGAAGGAGCCCATTGGTGCTTTGTTTTCTGTGTAGGGACTCACACACTGTCCATCCTCACGGCACGCTTGCCGGGCCACAGACCGTTTGCACATGTACGAGCACGACCACAACGCACAAAAACTCTGAGGTCTATGGAAAGATTTGTAAACAAAGCGACGCATCGCGATGACGTCCTCAATGCGTGTGACGTGTTACGGCGTGATGACGTATAGGCAGCAAGAAGCATTCGCCAAGGCCCAGGTAGTGTGAGGACAAACGGGCCTGGGCCGCGGGGGGACAAGCACCCTAAAGCACGGGGCACGGTACGGATGGACAGTGTGAGTGTGCCCTTAAAACACTCTTTTAATAAACTCTGGGTTCTCTAACTACATTGTTGGTGCTTTGTTTTCTGTGTAGGGACTCTTTTCATGCTGCTGCAGAGGTTTGCTGTTATTTTGAGCAGTGTAATTCTGGCTGTTAACGACTCTTCTGAATTTCTCTGATAATAGTTGTTGCATGAAAAAATGTCTCGATGGCTTATTTGATGTATGTAAGTGTCGAAAGGACCCTGGGATGATTTTATGCCTGAATTACACTTTAAACTATTATTCCTGAACCAACAGCTGAAGTTACTTGAGAGTTTTTCATCTTGTTGTTTCAGTTTCTCGTCCTCTCTGAGCTCTGGTCCTGATCCTGGTCTCAGATTTCTCAGTCCTGGTCTTCCTCCTCCCGTGTGTTTCACCAACGCCAACGACTCGTTTCTCCACCCTCCGCACCTCGTCGTACAGGTACGGCGGCCTCACGTCCAGCAGGAAGCAGAAGAGCTGCAGCAGCCAGACGAACGTGCGCGGCAGCGTCGCCTCCACCTCCGAGTAATGACTCTTGCACTTCCTGTAGAGAAGAAGATTAAACCCGGTTAAACACCTGCAGCGCCTGAAGCACCGGGGTCAAAGGTCAGAAGCGCTTTAACGAGTCATACAAAGGATTGCATGTTCTGAGGGCCGGGTGCCAGTATGTGGAGTTAGAGGGACTCAGGATGTCCTGTGTCAGGGTCAAAACTCCGTCCAGCTTCTTCTGGTGCAGACTGGGACCGTCCGCTCCATCCTCGTCCCCCCAGCAGAACCTGAAGCTGGACGGGTCCACGCGCTCCGCGCCCGCCGGGCGAGAGGACAGCCTCTGGAAACACACCTGCACCTGCTCTGCTATCCCTGCACACGCACGGGGAGACGGACGGACGGACGGACGGACACACACACACACACACACACACACACACACACACACACACACACACACACACACACTTTGATATCACAGAAGAAGAGACGCTCCTTCATGTTTTTTTTTACCTTTCTTCAGTCTAAAACTTATCCACTGAGACTTATCTGTACTTTAAATGGATAAATGTTAACACATACAGGCTAATTGCATCACCTCAATCATTATGGGAACTGCATACATGGAGGTAAGACACAGAAAAATAAAACTAATTTGATTAACATGAACTCCTTTAAGAAAGTCTCTGTAACACTTCATCTGCTCTATTCTTTTAGTAACACAGATTCTTACTAAATCATTCTTACTTTTCCTTTTCGTCACCACACATTTCTTCCTGATGTTCGGGAAAATCGGTTTCTTGGGCATCCACTGTTTCCTGTGGATGAGACGGAGAAAAAAATACTTACTGACACATAAGTGAAGATGATTCGTTTTTTTCAAAGTGATTGAATGTTGAACTCAGACAAACATCTGTTAACATCCCTTTAATACAAACTCCTCAGCTGAAGGTAAATGAGGGCACATTTGAATGAAAGTGACCTGGCGATGTGGCAGTCTCTCCTCTGCTGAGCTACGGTCAGAGCGGCCTGCACCAGTCTGAACCACCTCCTCAGGCTGAACGTGTTTCCTGTCACACAGCAGAAAGTCGACTGCGTCAGAGACCGGGGAAAGCAACTTTACTCATCAACAGTGAATATTCAGATATTCGTTGGTGAGCAGCATGAATCAGCGGGCGCTGCTCCTGTTAACATTAAAACGACAGCAGGCTGCTGCAGCACATAGTGACCACACTGAAGTATAAAACAGGATCTCTCTGATACCACAGCAATTAGGGAACCATGTATTACCTACCTGCACACACAGCTGCTACAGAAAGTCCCTTCTAGATGGCAGAAGGGAACTTTACAAATGCGGTTTAAATGCACCTGAATGCACCATGAACTCCTGTCGCCAGCAATTCAATTTTTTCTTCATGTAAGGGCAACTTTTTTTAAAAGAACAATGCATCGGCCCATTGCAAAGTGCGTTGTCAGTATGTGTCATTACTAAGGATGGGCACGATTACTCGAGTGTCCGAGTACTCGGTGTTCATGTCACTATTGGACTAACGGTTCACTATTCGCGCTGTGTAGGCTATAATAGTGAGGTCCCCATACGTGATACGTGGACAAACTCCGTTCCATTGATTGAATCTGTTTTCTCCACAGAGGTGAGGAGCTGCTGTTGCCTTTTCCCACGTGTTCCAGATCAGCCCTCAGTGTTGCTGCTGTCATGATACGTTTTCTCCACCCTTGTTGTCGTCGTTTGCTTTGATGTTGGCTTGTACTCGGGGCTCGATAAAAGTAATCCGCTGCAGGAGGTTAATCCGTGGCCGTAGAGGCAGACAGCGTCCTCTCTCTCATCTCTGCGCACCGGCGCGCACAGAGACTGTGTGGCTCCTCTCCGCCCACTCCCCAGAGCGCTCTTTAAATCACTTTAAAAGCACAAAACTGAACCGATGCATAACTGGAACACAGAGCCCGTTCAAGTGTTCAGCAGGAAGATGAGAGTAATAATAATCGATCAACAGAGGAGGAGGAGAAGAGAGAGGTGCTTCACATTAACACAAACCTGTCTTAAATGTATATCTGGACGTTAGAGGCACCAAATGACTTTGCTTTAAAGATTTACACTAGTTTGAAATATTAGGAATATAAATATATCATTTTCTGAGTGTGACAGTATCAGGACGCTGCTGTGGCCGTGCCGCTAAAAAAAACAGAGCTGCCGTTTTTTTTTCGTTTTTTTACTAAGAGTACTCGAGTACGCGTTCGTATTTGAATATTGAAATCACTTAAAGCGCCCATCCCTAGTCATTACGCTGGTCAGTGATTGGCTGCATACAAAAACAACGATAGCTCCAGGACAAAAACCAGGAAGAAGGACCAGATGAACAGCCTTCAATTATATTATGACCGTATGTAAAAAAACAAACAAAAGTGTCCCCACTCCCGTTTACATTTTTTTCCCGTTCCCTCCCGATCACGGGATCAATAGTGAAAGTCAAGGGAAAACTGTCAGTCTCTACTCCGGCCCCTCCTCCTTATTGGTTTGATCATTTTGAAATTAATTTGAACTAACTGGTGAAATAAAAGTGTTTCACAAGCTTTGCTCCTGACTTTCTGCCAACTTGTTTTGTAAAAGCATATAGAATCCTGCACCAACTTCTCAAACGTTCATTTTCAGGAAAGATTAATGAGTTAATTAATGAGTAAATATGTAAATAAAGTGTGAAGGTGAAGAACTCACCCGTGTCGTCATTGTCGGCTGCTTCATTGGATAAATCCCTAAAAGACACAAAACAAAGTGACTTTTCTTTTAAATGTAAGTAAAAAACTTTATCCAACTGGTTTAAATTAAACCTTATTTAAGAAAAAGGAAAGGCATCCGAGTCGATCTTGTTCCTGTTTGGCTCTAAAACATCCCTGAAAGCCGTCCAATCAGACGAGTTTACAGACTTTTAACTAGAATGTTTTCACTTGTTTTGATGGAATCTGCTGATTTGAGTCGCTCTGATAAAGGACCTCGTGTACCATTCAGTCAGGTCGTCCAAGCCGAAGAGGACCTTCATGGTGACGATGATGAGGGCGGCTGTCTGGACATCGTACAGCGGCAGGACCGGACGAGAGGAGCGGTCGAACGTGTGGAGTGTTTCATCTGCCATACCGGCGCGCTCCATCAGTCTGCAGACCCATGGGTGGAGCTCATCTGAGGAGTGGAGCAGACAAGTGCTACAATCTTCAATTTGTGATACAAGCATGAACATTGGCCTGAATAGTCTACACGGGTCACTTGACAAGAAAATTGTCCGTGACATTTGAAATTTCAAGATGGCTGCAATTTTTCAAGATGGCCGACCCCTTAGTGGAGCAGTTAAGTGATATAATGGTTTATTTGGTGATACGAGCATGAAAATTACCATGAGCTGTCTCAAAGGGTCACGGTCTCGACAAGGTAACGGTCCCAAGAGAGGTTTTCTTTTTTTTTAACCAACAGTCAAATTTGTCAAATAAATACTAAGGGATGGGGAAACAAACGACAAGATTAATACATTAGCACAGTTGTGGTGCTGAACGAACAGTGCCCCAAAATAATTGAACCATGGCTGATACTGAATGACAATAAGGACAGGTCCAGAGGCAACAGCAGCTCTGGCTGACACAGCCACAGAACCATGACAAACACAAAGTATCTCGGACAATACTAAGGAACTCAACTGAAAATGTGCTTCACTGTTAGATTTAGGCAGTGGAAGCAATGGTACAAAGTAACAAGGGAAAATTTGTGCCGCGACAGCCAATCAGCGTTGAGATTGCGGTAAGAGTCATCGGAGTTCTCCGTGATACATCCAGGGGAGCAGTGCAGTCCTTGGGGGAAACCAGACAGTTCCTGTCGATATAATATAATGGATATAACTATGACCTGTGGATGGCAGCAACGTGCCTTTAGGCATCTAGTCTGCCAGAAATCCAAGAGAAGACAAGAGCCGTCAGTGCAGAGTGAACAACACAACGGCTCTTTTAAGAGCCACACTCTTCATCTGAGAGCTCATTTCTGTTCTTTTAGAAGCATTCAGATCTCTGTAAGCACTAGCATAACTTTCCATTCAGCACAACAGCAGAGTAGGCTGAGCCGGGGGTTAGCTTCAGTTAGCTCGGCTGCTACCTGCGATTAGAGCGATGATCAAAAAACGTGACAAATGTGATCAAGCGGGGCGATACTGGTGTTCCAGGTGATGTATTCGCCTACATCGCTCCTAGTGTAAATGGACGGTTGGCATTAGTACTGCTGTTACCAGGCAGATTAGCGTCCATCAGGTAGCGCAGGCTGAGCAGAGCTGGGTGCAGCAGACTCTGACGGCTGATTGGAGGAAAAGCAGGAAGCTGCAGGAACAGAGCCAGAGTCTGAGCCTCCTTATGCAGTGTCCGGTGGGATGGGATGCTCTGTGATGGAAAACAAGTGCACACAACTTTAACAGATTATTATTGGATGTAGCGCATTTAAAGTGACAGTATTTATTACCAGGAGCTGATTGGTTTCTGACCTTCACTCTGAAGATCAGAGCGTCTTTGCCTTCAAGCTTCATCTCCTCCGGAAGTTCCTCGTAAGCGTTCACGTACGGGACGTGACCTTCATTCACTAACCTGGAAACAGACATTCATTTAAGAACATCCAGGTGTGTGTGTGTGTGTGTGTGTGTGTGTGTGTTTGGTTACCTGAGCAGGTCACTGAGTGTCAGTGGCTCGTGGATCCAGATGAGAGCAAGGTGGATCAGAGCCAAAGTCGTCTTCATGGTCATCAGAGTATGTCGACTCCGTCTCATGCGAGGCGACAGGTAGCTGGCGGCGTCTAACGATCCTGAATACTGCGACCAATCACTGGAGCTCCCTGTGGACGTCAACAAGCGTTTCACCTGGGTTTTTTTAATCGGTCGGTGTTCAGGAGTTGTATGAAAATGAATTCACATTTAAAAACATAACGACTCATTTGCATGTTTAGACTAGAGATGCACCGGTCCGCTGTGATATTGACTAATTGCTGGATCGGATATCGGATGAATGAGGCCGATCCAGCATTCTGATCCAGTCACTTCCTGTTTATTAATACCATACACAGCAATGTAGTTACAGCGATCTAGTCACTTCAATTCTAAACACCAAAGGGTTTTAAATTACATTTTAAAAATATCTGTTTGAACTTTACATGGAAGTGTTATTTATTTATTTTTGCTGCGAATGTACACTTTGTTATTTGTAAATAAATAATATTAAGTACATTTATATCCGTGTTAATTTGTTCCCTTTTTTTAACCAGGCTAAATGTTTATGTGAAGCCTGATGCCTTCACTCACATGGACAGGTGTACGCTTCATTCATTCAACAGCAGGATCAGCTGATACGCTCAGCCCAGGTATCGGTATCTGACTGGATCTGAAAAAACTGGATCGGTGCATCTCTAGTTAAGAAAAAAATTATATTCTTAATGTCAGTAGTCAACTGGGGAAGTTTCATGGTGAAATCTGTTTCACCTGGAGAAATCCATGACAGTTTTTCACATTAGTTACCTGCGTTGGAGACGGACGTGTTCTTGTCTCCGTCCGTCTCGCTGGCAGACATGATGGACAACTCGGCTGCACTGTCCGAGTCCGTGTCCAGACTTCTCTGGGGAGGGGGAAGGTATTTTATTTATTGTTGATAATGCTTTATATGGATGATCTTGTTCTAAGCGTAAGTAAAGACGGCCTTATGAGACGCTTATCGACACTTAGAGTTGGGCTTGAATAATGTTTATTGCAGATTTAAGAGTTAAGTTTCCAGCTTTCGTGTGATGGACACCACTTCTGTTGACCTGCTGTCCCCCACCCTCAACCCTCCTAAAAGAGGCAGAATCGTAAGAGTTTAAAACCAAGATTCTAAAAAGTCTAAATATTAAAAGAAATGAAAATAAGTAAACAACAAAAAATAATAAAGCAATAATTAAGAGAGTGACTGAATGAACTCACCACTGTAAACTTTGCGTTCCTCACTGGGTTGTTGGTGTACGCCTGTCGACTCTTCTGCAGGTAGATTCTCCACAACTGACACAACACGTCATCCTGAAACATTTACACCAGGACAGACAGTCCCCCATTAAAATGAGTCAATCCCCATAGACCTCCATGTTAAAATGAGTCAATCCTTATCAATCCCCATAGACCTCCATGTTAAAATTAGTCAATCCCCATCAATCCCCATAGACCTCCATGTTAAAATGAGTCAAACCCATAGACCTCCATGTTAAAATGAGTCAATCCCCATAGACACATGTTAGAATGAGTCAATCCCCATAGACACATGTTAAAATGAGTCAATCCCCATAGACACATGTTAAAATGAGTCAATCCCCACAGACCTCCATGTTAAAATGAGTCAATGCCCATAGACCTCCATGTTAAAATGAGTCAATCACCATCAATCCGCATAGACCTCCATGTTAAAATGAGTCAATCCCTGTCAATCCCCATTGACCTCCATGTTAAAATGAATAAATCCCTGTCAATCCCCATAGACCCCCATGTTAAAATGAGTCAATCCCCATCAATCCCCATAGACACATGTTAAAATTAGTCAATCCCCATAGACCCCCATGTTAAAATGGGTCAATCCCCATAGACCCCCATGTTAAAATGAGTCAATCTCCATAGACCTCCATGTTAAAATGAATAAATCCCCATAGACCTCCATGTTAAAATGACTCAATCCCCATCAATCCCCATAGACCTCCATGTTAAAATGAGTCAAACCCCATCAATCCTCATAGACTTCAATGTTAAAATGACTCAATCCCCATCAATCCCCATAGACACATGTTAAAATTAGTCAATCCCCATAGACCTCCATGTTAAAATGAATCCATCCCCATAGACCTCCATGCATGTGTTGTATGTATGTATGTATGTATTTCTCCAATGAACTGCAGCGACCAATCCGACGTCTGCGTTCATAGAAATACAGAGCTTCTCCCGTAGAGGTAGACCTTAAAGTGTGGGCTGACTCCCAGTCTGAGCAGAGCATCCGCCTGGTTTCTCAGGATGAACTGGAAACCCTCACAGACGACCCACTGACGCCCGCGCTCTGGAAACAAACAAACCAACAAAACTTTGATTCAGCAGCATTAATCCAACAAATTCACATTCTTTTAATCTCCTCACTTCAATGAATCGTGTTTGTGTTTTTCACACTAATGCTGACTGACGTTATCAGAGCTGCGACTGGTCATTATTTTAATAGAGTATACTGTAAAACGTCAGAAACCCAACGATATTAAACAGCAAAAGGGAGAAAATCTTAGAATGTTTGGAAAAAAAACCCACTTCAAATATTAGTTTCAAAAATCCTCCAGAAAAACAACAAAACAGATGCTTTGATGACAAAATCTGCAGCTTCGGCTTCACTTTTGTTTTAAGGCTGAGAAGTCAATAATTAATTAATTGTTTCAGTGGTTAAAAGCAAAAACTCAGATTTTAGTCTTTTTCATCATGGTACATGATGCTCAGGGTCTCTGCAATCTAATGTTTTATTGTTTTGTCTCCTTAAGCTGCTACGGTGTGTGTGTGTGTGTGTGTGTGTGTGTGTTTGTAAGCTTGTCGTTTTAAATGTGTCTTTTAAAGGTCTAGCCTATTCGCTTTGATGCTTTTAATGTTAAATTATTTCTGCACTTTCAGGGATTGTACAGTAAATTTCGTTGACAATAAAGACAATTCTATTCTATTCCATTTGTCTCAGTTTAAAATCTACTTAAACTGAATTTTGGGGGTTTTGGCTGCTGGCTGAACAAAACAAGACGTTTGAAGACATTGAGCTCTAAACATTTGACAGAATAAATGATTAATGGAAAACAATCTGCAAATGAATCAATAAAGAAAGGAATCATTTGCTGCTCTGCATGTTTAGTTTCATGTTTTCACCATTCGAACCCTGTTTGTTTGATGTTTACAGGCATTCAGGCTGTCGGAGGCACGGAATCACTGACCGAACTTCTTGGTTCTCCTTCCTTTGCCGATGGTGGAGATCCTGGTGGTGCCGAGAGTGAAGCTGGGGTCCACCACCTCTGAGGTTCTCTGAGGACAATAACATGTTCAAACTCACACAGATGGAAACAAACCGTGAAAACTGGTAGAGAAACACATGCTTCAGATCAGCTGCTGGTGTTGTTGTTGTTGTTTACCTCGATGACGTTGTGGCAAGATCTGCAGTAGAAACGACCCTCGTCTGAAACGCCCCAATCCACTGCTGAACACAAAGCACAGGGCTCCCTGTACCCGGCCTGAGAACACCCGAACACACACACGCACTACTATTATAACTATTATCACTGTGTTAACACAAACAAAGTAACCGTATATCTTATATCTTTTGAAAACTAATAACCAATCTCATCCAGACTTCATTCATAAAATGATCGATGTAAATTGTGACTAAGGCACAAACTGTTGGCATTGGGACATTATATCACATTTAAACAGAGTTTTTTATTCACAACAGTAAAGTACAATTCGCAATGGTCTTTTATTCAAATACGTGTTTGCTTGTTGTAACAGCTGCCGATTGTAAATTGTGATAATGTCTAAAATCGTGTTAAAATGTAGCTGTCATTCATCTTAACAGTAACTTCAATAAATCATCATGTAAATCATTGTGATTTTTGAATGCTAATAACACACTTCGCCAGACTTCATTCAGAAAATTAAGATTGAATCAAAGTATCTTAAAAAGCTGTTACCGACTTTAAAGTAAATTCGGCGTTACAACTGTAAACGGTGCAACATTTTACACTATTTAAATAAAGTTCTCTTTACTTAACCAAGTTAGGTTACAATTCACAATGGTCTTTTATCAAAATACGTTTTTACTTGATGTTACAGGCCCCGTTTCATAAACCGTCTCATGTTTATCAGTGAAAATGTCCAGGATTGTGTTAAATGTTTTCCGCTTATGTGCAAAGTCACATAAACCTGACACATTGTTAAATAGTCCGGTGTGAGGCGACTAGCTTACAGCAAGGTCGCTAGCGTTAGCTAAGGTCTTAAATCAAAGTGGGACAAATGGACTCCTTTCATTGAATTACCGTTTGTTCTTCGTCCATTTTCACAAAAACTACAGCTTTAGTTTGTAGTTTAAATCTAAACCTGTAGTCCGTCACAGAGCCACATGGGAAGGTTTGTTTGGGGTTTCACTTCTTCTACAACTTCCGGTCGACTGGACGCTAATGTCACTCTGCTTCCGCTCACAGGCCGGAACACGAACTTCAGCTGACAGTTTTTATTATTATTATTATTATTATTATTATTATTATTATTATTATTATTATTATTATTATTTATTTATTTTTTAAATTATTATTATAATTTGAAAGTAGATTTTTTTAACGGGACCCTCATTATAAAAAAAGTGAAAATAGTGTCCATGCACATAAAAACTGCACTTAGATTCTATAAAATATATGAAATATAATATATAAAGAAAACCATCTTAGAGATTCCGACACTATCTTTATGGAAAAACATTGACTATAAGTTTGGATATTTTTCTCAATATTACCTACTTTAATTTGTAATGTGCACTTGAAGGGCCAGATGATAATATTATACAGAAAATATATATTTCTATTTTATTATCTCACATCACCACTCTTTTTAAATGTATATTAATCATCTAAATGGTGTAAAATATCTTTTTTTTTTTGTTTTGTCAAGGAAGACACACCAAAAGCTACATTTCATGTATAAAATGTGCTCTAAATAAATAAAGTTTATGGTTATCATTATTATTGGGCACATCATTGTCTTTATGCTGAGACTTTGTCTTATTATAGTCGATTATTAATTATTTATGTGTGTGTCATGTCAGTTTAACACAATAAGTAAAACATGGAAATACACCTATTTATTATAACTAAAATATAAAAGTGTTGCTGTTATTATTATACTATTATCATTTTATTGTTATTTAATAACAATGTTATATATAATTAACAATGTTTATATGACTGTGTGTCTGTGTGTGTGTGTATGTGTGTGTGCGTGTGTGTGTTTGTGTTTGTGTGTGTGTGTGCGTGTGTGTGTGTGCGTGTGTGTTGTAGTAAAAGCGGATTGTGATGAGATCAGCTGTTATAAATAGAACAGCCAGATGTCTCATTACATAACCTGAACGTGTTTCACTTTTATCGCGTTTTACTTTGAATCAGTTCATTAAACACACAGAACTGTCAAATACAGATGATAGTTTTCATAGTTCAGTTCAGGGTTTTTCTTTTTTGAGGGATTCCAGCGTGTTTGACTCACCGGGGCGTCAAACTCACCACAATAAGAGCAGAATACAACCACGCATTTTCAAAATAAAGCATTGTCAGCGAAATCTGGAGGAGATAGTCCTCAATACTACTACTGCCTCTGTTTGGAGCCATGAAAAAGAATCTGTAAGATAACAAAATAAATGAATGAATAAAAAAGGAAAAATGTGCAAATACAAATAAACACAAATCATAAGAAGATTTATAAGATTTAAAAAAAAAAAAATTCTGCAATTATTTCTGTATTCATTTTAATTATATATATATATATATTTATGTATTATTTTACACATACGTATATTCTGCATTTTTTTTATTATTCTTTGACAGATTGAGTTTTTATAGCATTCATTTGACTCCATAATACTACAGATAATATTAATAACCACAATGTGGAATATGTATTGTTTCAAATCAGTATTTAAAGATTTTGAAGTGCTTCTGAACTGTGAACTGAATAAACACAATAGGATTTTTTTAAATGGTTGTCTTGAAAGATTTGAATAAAGTATCCTATTTATTTTCATTTCTTGACACCATGCTTTAACATTTCTATTTTATTACATTTAATATTATTTCATTTCTGTTTTTTTTTTCTTTATTTTTTGTGTGCGTGGTGGTTCTGATTAATTGTTCGTTGCTGTCACTTAGTTATTTGTTATTTATGTTTACGAGTTTATGTATTTATTTTACACCTAAAAAAAGTATTTGCCGTTGTTTATTATTTTATTGTGAAGAGTGCAGGGCGCACTTCCGCCGGCGCTAGCTAGCTTCACTCTTGTTTCTCTTCCTGGTTTTTCGGACTAAAGACGATTTTTCTGCGTGTTTTAATCAACAAAGACTTCATCTGGACCGAATTCACTCAACTCTCCCCAGGAATGTGTTTCCATGTCAGCGTTTTCATCTAAACTGTCGTTAAAGTCTTTGCGTCGAGACTTTGCAACTGAAAGAAGAGTATTAAACATCCGTCAATCACGTCAGACATGGGACGAGAAGTCCTGTTTTTAACCGTTTTTACCGTTTTAACGGGACCAGCCGTTTCTCCGTCTGCAGATACGGAAGAGCAACGTTACCGTGAGTGCTTCAAACGTGCTTTATTTACAAAGTGTCAGGTTGTATGTGCCTGACCACACTGCACAGCCAGGCTTAATGAAGACAGTGTGGAAGGTCAAAGCCGCCACAACTATACAGACATTTAAGGAAAAGTTGAACAATTAAATATTAACTCTGTTATTGGTCAGAGAATATGCATCAGATGTTTGGGTTTAACGTCACAATTAGGCTAGGCAGACAATAATTACATTTCCTAACTCATATATATATGAGCTCATTCAAAATTATAAGAATCTTTAAGTCAAACTTATGAGATATTGTGTTAAATATTAGAGTTTTAAAGTCAAACTTATGAGATATTGTGTTAAATATTAGAGTTTTAAAGTCAAACATATGAGATATTGTGTTAAATATTTAAGTTTAAAGGCAAACATATGAGATATTGTGTTAAATATTTGAGTTTTAAAGTCAAACATATGAGATATTGTGTTAAATATTTAAGTTTAAAGGCAAACATATGAGATATTGTGTTAAATATTAGAGTTTTAAAGTCAAACATATGAGATATTGTGTTAAATATTAGAGTTTTAAAGTCAAACATATGAGATATTGTGTTAAATATTTAAGTTTAAAGGCAAACATATGAGATATTGTGTTAAATATTTAAGTTTAAAGTCAAACATATGAGATATTGTGTTAAATATTAGAGTTTTAAAGTCAAACATATGAGATATTGTGTTAAATATTAGAGTTTAAAGTCAAACTTATGAGATATTGTGTTAAATATTAGAGTTTTAAAGTCAAACATATGAGATATTGTGTTAAATATTAGAGTTTTAAAGTCAAACATATGAGATATTGTGTTAAATATTTGAGTTTTAAAGTCAAACATATGAGATATTGTGTTAAATATTTAAGTTTAAAGTCAAACATATGAGATATTGTGTTAAATAGTTGAGTTTTAAAGTCAAACATATGAGATATTGTGTTAAATATTTAAGTTTAAAGGCAAACATATGAGATATTGTGTTAAATATTAGAGTTTAAAGTCAAACATATGAGATATTGTGTTAAATATTTGAGTTTTAAAGTCAAACATATGAGATATTGTGTTAAATATTTAAGTTTAAAGTCAAACATATGAGATATTGTGTTAAATATTAGAGTTTTAAAGTCAAACATATGAGATATTGTGTTAAATATTAGAGTTTTAAAGTCAAACATATGAGATATTGTGTTAAATATTTGAGTTTTAAAGTCAAACATATGAGATATTGTGTTAAATATTTAAGTTTAAAGGCAAACATATGAGATATTGTGTTAAATATTTGAGTTTTAAAGTCAAACATATGAGATATTGTGTTAAATATTAGAGTTTTAAAGTCAAACATATGAGATATTGTGTTAAATATTTGAGATTTAAAGTCAAACATATGAGATATTGTGTTAAATATTTAAGTTTAAAGGCAAACATATGAGATATTGTGTTAAATATTTGAGTTTTAAAGTCAAACATATGAGATATTGTGTTAAATATTTGAGTTTTAAAGTCAAACATATGAGATATTGTGTTAAATATTTGAGTTTTAAAGTCAAACATATGAGATATTGTGTTAAATATTTGAGTTTTAAAGTCAAACATATGAGATATTGTGTTAAATATTTAAGTTTAAAGTCAAACATATGAGATATTGTGGTAAATATTAGAGTTTTAAAGTTAAACTTAGGGCAGAGTCAATATTTAGATTTCCTAACTAAGATAATAAGTACCAATTCTGGTTTAATATCTTAGTTAACTTCCATACTTACATTATAAGCATGTGTAATATTTAAGATTTAAAGTAATACAATAAGCCTGTAAGTCATAATTATGAATTAAACTCCCATTGGCATGATTCCCTAAATCAAAATAATGACATTTTAACCACTAAAGTCCTGAGTTTGTTCCTCCGTGTTCCTTCTGCAGCGTCTCTCCGGGCGATGCTGGATGACTTCGCCGTGCTGCCCTTCTCAAGCCTGCAGACGCACTCGGTCCGCCGCCGCGACGTCCAAACTCAAACGCACGTGGAGAAGCTGCTCAGTTTCGACGCCCTGCAGAGGTCAGAGGTCACAACTCACATGCTTTAATGATTCAGAGACTCCAGAAGACAACAGTGTGTGTGTGTTTGTGTGCGTGTGCGTGCGTGCATGCAGGCGGTTCAGACTCTACCTGAGGACCAACGACCAGCTGTTCACCGACGACTTCAGAGCCGTGGTCGTAGACGAGGACGGACAGGAGCGCAGCGTGTCGGTCAACAGACACAACTACTTCACCGGACATGTCATCGGTAAACCTTTACTGAACGGGGTCTACCTGGCACACTCCCAGGGGCCCCGACTCACAAAATGTTGCTGATGAAAATGAAACGAAGGGGCAAAACGACAAAATAGAAAAATGACCACAAAGAGACACAGAATGATCCAAAAAAGTACAGATAACGACTACTACAAAATGACAATAAAGAGACAGAAAATAGATGCACAAAAACTACAAAATGACCACACACTACTATAAATAGACATAATACGACTACAAAAAGACATCAAAACGACACAAAATGACTGGAAATCGAGACACAATTGTCATAAAGTACATAGAACAAGTACAGATGACCCAAAACAACCACAAAGAGAGGCTGAATAACTAAATATAGACACAAAACGACCACAGGAGTATGTAAAATGTCTGAAAACTAGATGCAAAACAACTGCAAAATGACCACATGGAGGTTCAAAATGACTAAAAACAGACACAATATGACTACAAACAACACAAAATGACTGAAAATAGACACAAAATGATTAAAAAAGTACAGAAAATGACTATAGATGGCCCAAAATGACAATAAAGGAACATAAACTGTCTGAAAATAGAGGCTTAATTACTGCAAAGAGAGCAATAATGTGTGAGAGTGGACGTGTGTGTGTTGTTCCTGTAGAGTCGGGGCCTCTCAGGGGTTCGTCGTCTCCTTTATCTTAAAGTAAAATACTTTATTCTTGTTTGTTTCCTTTTGCAGGGGAGGAAAACTCTCGCGTTCAGGCTCACATCGACGACCACGAGTTCTCCGCTCACATCCTGACTGACGAGGCCGAGTACAACGTCGAGGTGAGACACAAACACTGGCTCCATCACTGAACCAAGTTTTGTTTTTATTAGTTATTAGAAAAAACACAATCTTCATGAAATGAAGAGCTTTAAATGTTTTTTTAAAAAAAGCTTTAAATGCTGTGTTTTGAGCTAAATGCTAATTTTCCAGACAGAAAACCTTTGTTGTTTCTAGCTTCTTAAATGTGAATATTTATTACACATGATAGTAAACAGAAGCTCTTTGAATATTAAAACAAGATGCTTGTCGACGTCACGTTGGAGTCAGTAACGTGACTCACCCGCTGTTCTGCTTCTGTGTCCAGCCTCTGTGGAGGTTCACGTCGGCGCCCCCTGACGGCCGTCTGCTGATCTACCGCTCAGACGACATCAGGAACCTCAGCCGCCTGCAGCAACCATCAGTCTGTGGCTACGTGACCTCTGACCCCGCCCACCTCCTGCCCAACGGCGTTGAAGCGGCCACGATGGACGATAGAGAGGAAGGAGGTCAGTGGGTGTTAACACTTTAGAAAGGGTGGGATGCTAACACCAATCAGAACAGCCTCTCATTCACCTATGGAATGCTTTTAATGTGACAGAGAGCTTTTAATGTGAAAAAGAGATTTTAATGTGGCAAAAGAGATTTTAATGTGGCAAAAGAGATTTTAATGTGGAAGCAAGATTTTACTTTGAAAAAGAGCTTTTAATGTGAAAAAGAGACGTAGAATGTGAATAAATAGCTTTTAATTTGAAAAAGAGATTTTAATGTGAAAGAGAGATTTTAATATGAAAAAGATCTTTTGATGTGAAAGAGAGATTTGAATGTGAAAAAGAGCTTTTAATGTGAAAGAGAGATTTGAATGTGAAAGAAGGTTTTTAATGTGAAAAGAGCTTTTAATGTGAAAGCAAGATTTTACTGTGAAAAAGAGCTCTTAATATGAAAAAGAGACATAGAATGTGAATAAAAAGCTTTTAATTTGAAAAAGAGATTTTAATGTGAAAGAAGGTTTTTAATGTGAAAAGAGCTTTTAATGTGGTAAGGGGACTTAAAATGCGAATAAAAAGCTTTTAATGTGAAAAAGGATCTTAATGTGGCGAAAAGATCTTTTAATGTGGAGAAAGAGCTTTTAATGTGAAAAAGGATCTTTTAATGTGGAGAAAGAGCTTTTAATGTGAAAAAGGATCTTTTAATGTGGAGAAAGAGCTTTTAATGTGAAAAAGGATCTTTCAATGTGGAGAAAGAGCTTTTAATGTGAAAAGGGATCTTTTAATGTGGAGAAAGAGCTTTTAATGTGAAAAGGGATCTTCTAATGTGGAGAAAGAGCTTTTAATGTGAAAAGGGATCTTTTAATGTGGAGAAAGAGCTTTTAATGTGAAAAGGGATCTTCTAATGTGGAGAAAGAGCTTTTAATGTGAAAAAGGATCTTCTAATGTGGAGAAAGAGCTTTTAATGTGAAAAAGGATCTTTTAATGTGGAGAAAGAGCTTTTAATGTGAAAAAGGATCTTTTAATGTGGAGAAAGAGCTTTTAATGTGAAAAAGGATCTTTTAATGCGGAGAAAGAGCTTTTAATGTGAAAAAGGATCTTCTAATGTGGAGAAAGAGCTTTTAATGTGAAAAAGGATCTTTCAATGTGGAGAAAGAGCTTTTAATGTGAAAAGGGATCTTTTAATGTGGAGAAAGAGCTTTTAATGTGAAAAAGGATCGTTTAATGTGGAGAAAGAGCTTTTAATGTGAAAAGGGATCTTCTAATGTGGAGAAAGAGCTTTTAATGTGAAAAAGGATATTTTAATGTGGCGAAAGAGCTTTTAATGTGAAAAAGGATCTTTTAATGTGGAGAAAGAGCTTTTAATGTGAAAAAGGATCTTTTAATGTGGAGAAAGAGCTTTTAATGTGAAAAAGGATCTTCTAATGTGGAGAAAGAGCTTTTAATGTGAAAAAGGATCTTTTAATGCGGAGAAAGAGCTTTTAATGTGAAAAAGGATCTTTTAATGTGGAGAAAGAGCTTTTAATAAGTTCTGTAGTTGCTTCACAACAAAAGCATTTTACTGTTCTCTGCTACAATGAAAGGCTTTTACTGTGAAACCCTGAAGCAGGTGTTGAGTTTATATTGAAGACAAATATGATAATTGATGAATGAAGAACTGTTATTGCAGCGAAGACAAATGTAACGTTGATATTTGATTGAATTTGATTGAACAGAATAAACGTGTTTAATCTCCTGCTCAGAGTCAGTGTCCAGAGGGAAGCGTCAGCTGCACGACCACAGGAGGAACACCTGTCCTCTGCTGCTGGTCGCCGACTATCGCTTCTTCAAACACATGGGTCGCGAGGAGGAGAGCACCACGCTCAACTACCTGGTCAGTAACCGACACACGCACGGGGCTTTGGCTTAACCTCCGTCACCTCTTTAACGACTGTTGCTCTGCTTTCAGATCGAACTGATCGACCGAGTGGACGACATCTACAGAAATACGTCGTGGGACGAGGAGTTTGCGGGCTACGGAGTTCAGATTCAGCAGGTCAGAACTCTGGAACCTCCCTTTTTAAAAACAACAATCAGACGGCGAGTGACACTGAAAACAAGTGCGTTTCCTACAGATCATCATTGAGAAAAGTCCCACTGCTGTGGCGGAGGGGAAGAGTCACTTCAACATGAGAGGAAGTCCGGTGGAGGGAAGAGGCGTCTGGGACGTCAAGAAGCTGCTGGAGGTAAAAGCAACACTGTTCATTTCGTTATGACTAAATAATCAGCAAGCTGAAGAAAGTCCAAAATGAAAAAGACAACCAAAGGGACGTTCTACCAAGAGGGTAAAGAACCAGAACTATGTGTTTCACAAACCGCAGAGTCCAGAAACTGAGACTTTTTGTCTCTTCGTGCTTGTTTTCATTGTCTGTTTTTTAGTCATTTTGGGTCATTTGTAGTTGATATGTTGGTTTAGTTAGATTTTAATGTAAAAAAGAGATTTTAATGTAAAAAAGAGATTTTAATGTAAAAAAAAATAGGAGTTTTAATGTGAAAAAGAGGGGGTTTGATTTGAACAGAGAGCTTTTAATGTGAAAGACAGGTTTTAATGTAAAAAAAAAGATCTTTTAATGTGAAAGAGATTTTAATGGGAAAAAGAGCTTTTAATGTGAAAGAGAGATTTTAATGTGAAAAAAGAGCTTTTAATGTGAAAGAGAGCTTTTAATGTTAAAGAGAGATTTTAATGGGAAAAAAGAGCTTTTAATGTGAAAGAGAGCTTTTAATGTTAAAGAGAGATTTTAATGGGAAAAAAGAGCTTTTAATGTGAAAGAGAGGTTTTAATGTCGGAAAGGGACTTAAATGCGAATAAAAAGCTTTTAATGGTATAAAGAGATTCTAATGTGAAAAAGAGCTTTTAATGTGAAAAAGAGCTTTTAATGTGAAGGAGAGGCGTGCATTTTAATGTGGAGAAAGATCATGTTTATGTGCATGTTTTTCGATGTTTTTGTCCACTTTCAGTCATTTAGTATCTCTTTGTGTTCAGTACTCTGTCCATGCCTTTATGAAGCCAAGAGTGGATACGAATGTTAGCTCAATGCTAATACATAATGGGAACCCCCCACAGTACGCTTTCACAGTAAATAGCATCACAACGGCAAAAAAATAACTCCTGTTGCTAGCATAATCGAAACAACCACGGGCATTAGTGTTTAGTCTGTTAGATGTTCATTTGTATCATTGAAATGTTTACTGATTTACAATTTTAAAAAAGAAATTTAAAAGTCTGTTAGCTCAATGCTAACACATAATGGGAATCACCATTAAGGCGCTAACCAAAATTAGCATCTTGATGCCCAGTGGCGCCTTAGTTATATAGATATTTATGTGATATTTTACCGTTACTAATATATTATATTATAATAATATATATGTTATATAATATTTCTACAGTATACCACTAATGTCATATATTAATAAGTGTGGCCTAAACTGGTCAGTTCTCTTATGGGACCCTTGCCGAGTTAACTTTTAATGGAGCCTGTACATGAAGACACAAGACAAACTCGCCCCAATGTAAATACAAATGTGTCGGGGACTATTTTCAGCGGTGGATGAATCCCCGTTTGGTTTTGTGCCTCTGCAGCAGTTCAGTGTGGACATGGCAGAGAAAGCCTCCAACGTCTGCCTCGCTCACCTCTTCACCTACCAGGACTTTGACGAAGGCACCCTGGGGCTCGCCTACGTCGCTCCGTCCAAACCAGACATACCCGGAGGACTCTGCTCCAAAGGTGAAGCTGCCAGAAACACCAGCAATGAAATACATACAGATAACAATAACAATCATGACGTTAATGATTTCAACTGGTGTTCTTTGTCCTGAAGCCTGTCCTTCATCTACAAACGAGCAGAAAGCGATCTACCTCAACACGGGCCTGACCAGCACCAAGAACTACGGGAAGACCATCCTCACTAAGGTGGGTTGGTTTGTGTTCTCTGAAATCCATCCAGGATGCATCCCGACTGGAACCATGACAATTTCACATTAAAAGCTCGTTCTCCACACAAAAAGATCTTTATTTACCTTAAAATGTATTTTTTGAAATTTCCTTTCACTTTAAGAGCCCTTAATTCCCAATACACTCTTTTCACATTAAAAGCTCTATATTCACATTCAAGCTCTTCTTTCACATTAAAAGCTCCATTTTAACATTAAAAGTGCTTTTTTCACATTAAAAGCTCTTTTTATTCATGTTATAAGCTCTTTTCTCCACATTTAAGAGCTCTTTTTATTCATGTTATAAGGTCTTTTCTCCACATTAAAAGCTCTTTTTATTCACATTAACAGCACTTTTTCACATTAAAAGCTCTTTTTATTCATGTTATAAGCTCTTTTCTCCACATTAAAAGCTTTTTATCCCCACATTAAAAGCTCTTTTTATTCATACTAAAGGCTCTTTCTCCACATTAAAAGCTCCTTTTTCACATTAAAAGTGCTTTATTCGTGTTAATAGCTCTTTTTATTCATGATATAAGCTCTCTTCTCCACATTAAAAGCTTTTTATCCCCACATTAAAAGCTCTTTTTATTCATACTAAAGGCTCTTTCTCCACATTAAAAGCTCCTTTTTCACATTAAAAGTGCTTTATTCGTGTTAATAGCTCTTTTTATTCATGATATAAGCTCTCTTCTCCACATTAAAAGCTCCATTTTAACATTAAAAGTGCTTTACTCATGTTAATAGCTCTTTTTATTCATGATATAGGCTCTCTTCTCCACATTAAAAGCTCCATTTTAACATTAAAAGTGCTTTATTTATTTTAAAATCTATTTTTATTCATGTGTAAGCACTTTTTTTACATTAAAAGCTCTTTTTTTATCTCACACAGCAATTTCCTTTCACATTGAAAGCTCTTTTGCCACATTAAAAGCTCTTTTTATTCACATTAACAGCTCTATTTTGCATTAATAGCATGCTCTTTTTATTCATACTAAAGGCTCTTTCTCCACATTAAAAGCTCCTTTTTCACATTAAAAGTGCTTTATTCGTGTTAATAGCTCTTTTTATTCATGATATAAGCTCTCTTCTCCACATTAAAAGCTCCATTTTAACATTAAAAGTGCTTTACTCATGTTAATAGCTCTTTTTATTCATGATATAGGCTCTCTTCTCCACATTAAAAGCTCCATTTTAACATTAAAAGTGCTTTATTTATTTTAAAATCTATTTTTATTCATGTGTAAGCACTTTTTTTTACATTAAAAGCTCTTTTTTATCTCACACAGCAATTTCCTTTCACATTGAAAGCTCTTTTGCCACATTAAAAGCTCTTTTTATTCACATTAACAGCTCTATTTTGCATTAAAAGCTCTTTTTATTCATGTTATAAGCTCTTTTCTCCACATTAAAAGCTTTTTTCATTCATGATGTAAGCTCTTTTCTCCTTAAAAGCTCTTTTTATCCATGTTCTAAGCTCTTTTCTCCATATTAAAAGCTCCTTTTTCCCATTACAAGCCCTTTTTATTCATGTTATAAGCTCTTTTCTCCACATTAAAAGCTCTTTAGTTACATTCAATTGTATCTTAAGGGTATCAGATCATTCAGATGAAGATCCACTTGAATCAGAAGATGTCTTTTTTAACCCAGTCTCAGATGTTAGCGAGGTTGTTGCTCCGGAAGTTGTCACATGTTGTCGTGTCCGCAGGAAGCCGACCTGGTGACGACTCACGAGCTCGGCCATAACTTCGGAGCGGAACATGACCCCGACAACATCCCGGACTGCGCCCCTCGGGAGGACCAGGGAGGGAAGTACGTCATGTACCCCATCGCCGTGAGCGGAGACCACGTCAACAACAAGGTGGTGGCTCTTCTCTTCTCTCTCGTCCAGGTTTTCCACAGGTCCACGACTGCTTGAAACAAACTCTTTATAAACTTGTGTTTGTGCCAGATGTTCTCCAACTGCAGCAAACGCTCCATAGTGAAGCGTCTGAGGACGAAGGCGCCGTCCTGCTTCAAGCAGAGGAACATTAACGTGTGCGGAAACTCTCGGGTGGAGCAGGGCGAGGAGTGCGACCCGGGACTGCTGCACATCAACTCGGACCGCTGCTGCACCGCCGAGTGCAGGCTGACAGATGGAGCTCAGTGCAGGTCAGAGACACGTCCGATAACAACAACAACAACAACAATAATAATAATATAATAATCAGCCAGAGAGTCCTGGAACTTTCTCGATAAAAGTCAGTCACTGAAGCTTCTGCTGGTTCAGTGTCTCCGTCTTCTCTGTGTGCAGCGACAGGAACAGTGCGTGCTGTAAAAACTGCAGGTTCGAGTCTGAAGGTGAAGTCTGTCAGGAGCCCATCGACGCCACCTGCAAAGGACACTCGTACTGCACAGGTGGGCTCGCAGGTCAGAGGTCACATGAGCAGGCGTTGTAGAGACGCAGCTGTGACGGGAGACTTTGTCAGGTCTCTAAATGCTCGGACTAATAGACTTAAGAACAGTATTTATCCAAAAGCTGTGTGTGTGTGTGTGTGTGTGTGTGTGTGTGTGTGTGTGTGTGTGTGTGTGTGTGTGTGTGTGTGTGTGTGTGTGTGTGTGTGTGTGTGTGTGTGTGTGTGTGTGTGTGTGTGTGTGTGTGTGTGTGTGTGTGTGTGTGTGTGTGTGTGTGTGTGTGTGTGTGTGTGTGTGTGTGTGTGTGTGTGTGTGTGTCATCTTAAATGTGTCTTTTAAAGTTCTAGTCTATTCTTTTTTTATACTTTTAATGTTAAATTATTTCTGCACTTTAAGGGATTGTACTTTAAAGTTCGTTGTACTGGTACAATGACAATAAAGACAATTCAATTCAATTCACTTTGTGTTTACAGGAAACAGCAGCGAGTGTCCTCCTCCAGAGAACGCCGCAGATAAAACCGTGTGTCTGGACAGCGGAGAGTGTCTGAACGGCGAGTGCGTTCCCTTCTGTCAGGCCGTCTTAAAGCTGCAGCCCTGCGCCTGCAACGGTAACGCTCTGCTACTGCTAACGCCACACTGTGACATTCCTCAAGTACAAGCACACATAATACTTTACAATTATTAATAATACATCACAAATATTTAAAAAATAAATAAATACATGAACTGATTTAAAAATCAATACAAAAGAATACATCAAATTCAAAAAAATGTTTTAGTAAGTAAATTCAAAATATTAAAAATAGTAAGTAAAGTCTGTATATAGTGCAGTAAAATGTATGTTTTTCTATTTTATTGGATGTATCTGGAGGATTTTTTAATTATTTCAGTTCCTGAACGCCCCCACTTTTATTCCTTTATGCCCCGAACTCATTGCATTACTCAGTGAATATACATTAACTTGTATTTATTTTATATATAAATATAGCTGACTATTTTGACTTGTTAATTATTCTTAGCTCCACAACTGTTTCCTGTTCCCCGGGTGGATCATGACTTGTAACGTGTTTGTTTCCGTCTCTTCTCTGTAGAAACAAACTCGTCGTGTAAAGTCTGCTGTCGCAGCAGCAGCGGCATCTGCGCTCCCTTCCAGGACATCACAGGCAACTTCCTGTTCCTGCGTAAAGGCAAACCCTGCACAGTGGGCTTCTGTGACGGAGCGGTGAGTCCATCTGCTCCGCTTTAATCAGGCCCAGTTTAATCTGGTCCAGTTGGGATCTTGAAGTATCGTGTGTGTGTGGACGTGTCTCTGCAGGGGAAGTGCATGAAGCAGGTTCAGGACGTGGTGGAGCGTCTGTGGGATTTCATCGATAAGCTGGACATCAACACGTTTGGGAAGTTCTTGGCTGATAACATCGTGGGTTCAGTGGTGGCGTTCTCTCTGCTGTTCTGGGTTCCTTTCAGCATCCTGGTCCACTGTGTGGTGGGTCTGTTTATTACTGTCCCAAAAATAAGGATAATCTTTACCAGAATACTCTTTGAATTATATAACACACAATTTAGAGCCGTGTTCTACTTTGTGTCTTTTTGTTGAAGTGTAAGATTCCTTTCATACTCATTTTAGTTCCTGAACGCCCCAAGCTCATCATAGTTTATAAACACCCCGCTCTAATTTCAGTTCCTGAACGCCCCATGCTCATCATGGTTCCTGAACACCCAACGCTAATTTCAGTTCCCGACGCCCCACGCTCATCATGGTTCCTGAACACACCACGCTAATTTCAGTTCCTGAACGTCTCATGCTCATCATAGTTCCCAAATGCCCCTCACTCATTTAAGTTCCTGAACGCCCCACGTTCATCATAGTTCATAAACGCCCCACTCTCATTTCAGTTCCTGAACGCCCCACGCTCATCATAGTTCCCAAATGCCCCACGCTCATCATAGTTCCTGAACGCCCCACGCTCATCATAGTTCATAAACGCCCCACTCTCATTTCAGTTCCTGAATGCCCCACACTCATTTAAGCTCCTGAACGCCCCACGCTCATCATTGTTTCTGAATGCCCCACGCTCATCATAGTTCCTGAACAACCCACGCTAATTTAAATTCCTGAACGCTCCACGCTCACTTTAGTTCCTGAACGGCCCACGCTCACTTCAGTTCCTGAACGGCCCACGCTCATTTAAGTTCCTGAACGCCCCATGCTCATTTAAGTTCTTGAACACCCCACGCTCATTTTAGTTCCTGAACGCCCCACGCTCATTTAAGTTCTTGAATGGTCCATGCTCATTATAGTTCCTGAACGCCCCACGCTCACTTCAGTCCCTGAACGCCCCACGCTCACTTCAGTTCCTGAATGCCCCACGCTCACTTCAGTTCCTGAATGCCCCACGCTCATTTAAGTTCCTGAACGCCCCACGCCCATCATAGTTCCTAATATGTTTATTTTGTCTTTCAGGACAAGAAGCTGGATAAACAATACGAACAGACGACCAAGTCTATGTTTTTCCCTAGTGTGAGTTTTATTATTAATATAAAAATATAGTAATGTGATAAAAGATTAAATAATATAATAAATATGTTTTACCTTGAAATGTGGAACTTACTGACTGTGGATTTTCCCAGAATGCCGAGCTCCTGAGCAGCCTG
The DNA here is from genome assembly GCF_963691815.1 of Echiichthys vipera. Lineage (NCBI taxonomy): Eukaryota > Metazoa > Chordata > Actinopteri > Perciformes > Trachinidae > Echiichthys > Echiichthys vipera. The sequence continues at coordinate 5,173,782 of NC_139844.1, read as the reverse complement.
GAGTCTGCGTCCGTTCGGATCTTTAAACCGCCGACCTTCCCGACCAGCACCTCCTCCGCTGGGCTGCGATTCCAGCCGTCCAGCCCCCAACAGACCAGCACGCCCCCGGTCCCTAGCTCCGCCCCTTGTCCGGACTCCGCCCCTCTGGACAGCCCCCGCATGGCCACTATACAGGAGGACCCCAGCTTGGACTCGCACCTTGACGAGGAGGCGCTGGAGGAGGCGTTTGGGCGTCCAGCAGGGTCGACTCAGCGTTCCTTCGAGGACCTGACGGAGAAAAATGTGACGAGTCGCAGTGAGAAGGCGTTAATGTTCCGACTGCAGAGACAACATCAGATAGACACCAAGGAGACGCAGTGCTGAGAGGACACACCTGAGGAGAGGACACAGGTCTACCTGTGTAACACTCTGTACCAAATTGGGGATGGGCGTGAGTACACGGTTCCTCAAGGTAAAGAGCTCAAACTCTTTGATGTAAATGTTCTTTTGTAGCCTTTTATATTTTAAATATTATCAAACAAAACTGACAGAGACGTGTGTGTAAAGTGACGGCGTTGAAAATATATTTCCCTCCTAGAGGAATTGAATCACTCGCTCTGGGAAACCGTTTCCCGTCCGGACCAGGAGACGGCTGTAAAAACAAAACTGCAGCGTCACCAGAATATTGAACCTTCAGGTATTTTATTTTATTTAAAAGGCTGAAATTCAACAGCAACTTTTCAAAAAGCCAAAATACTAAAAATGTTACTTCCGCTGCTTTTTTCTAAACTAAAACTTAGATTATGAGACTTTTTGCAGTTTCATATTAAAAGTATAAATAATGAAGGGATTGTTGAAATAATCGCTGCACTGAGAACCAGCGACACATTTTAACTCTAAATATTTCTGAGAGAAAACAACAACAGTGCACCAGTGAAAATCTCAATCTAAAACAGTCAGATGGTTAAATCTGACACTTTAAACCAAACTTCAAAGGTTTTTTCAGCTATTTCACTCAGGCTGTTTATTTTCATAACACCTGTGTATTTATTTTAGTATTTTTATATTGTTAAGCCATACTGTTGTTAAATATTAGTATTTTTTGAATGACAATCATTCAGAACTCTGCGTATGGAGTCACAGCAGTGCCATAGCAGAATAATAAATCTGTAAAATGAATGTGCAGTTTAATACATGAGTTAATATTACTCAAATAAACATTAAGAGCAAAAATAAAATAAACAAATATGGAAATATAAAGACAATGAAATATAAAAGAATAATAAATAAAGGGATCAAAATAAATAAATGGCATTCTATGCAATATAACACAGAAAAAAATAATAATTTAAACTTTTGTTTGTCTTTATATTTCCACATTTATTGTTCTTGTTCTTTTACAGATATATTTTTTTTATGGCGCTCTGATGACTCTTAGGGTATTTGTGCCTTTTCTTCTTCTGTGGTATTAAGATGCACTGCAGTCAGTATTTTTAATATGCAGACGATGTTGTGCTATATTCTGATAATCACTACTTTATTAAGTGTATTATTAATACATTTAAGGTGTTGTTTGTTTTTCATGTCAGTGTTTACATGTGAGAAATAAATATATTGAACAATTCTTACGAACGGCCTATGATATATTTTTTATTTTCAGATTTAATGTTTTTATGATATTATGGTTTGATTTTATTGTGATTTGGTCGAAAAACAAAAAATACTCAATAAATTAATATGTAATTAAATTTATAAAAAACGATATGAAGGCTTACATTGATGTTTTATTTTACTTAATGTCCCTTTGAATTCATTCCTATTTATTTATTTTTTGCCTTCATTTGTATTTTCATTAATTATTTGAAATGTATTTGTATTCATTTTAATGGGTTGCAACCCACCCAATAATCCGAACCAGCCATCACAACCCACCCAATATGATATCAGAATTATTGATGAGGAATGTTGTTGTTATAAACACAATATGGTAAATTTTCTCACTTTAGCAGTACAAACGTTTGTATGTGCCCCCTCCCGCTCTGAGATGTGAGTGTGTGTGTGCGTGCGCAATAAAAATAGCTTCCCAACAGGAGGTACTCTACTGTCAGGGATCCAGTGCCACCACCCACTAGTCAAATAATGACCCAAAGTTAGTACTTCCTGCTGTGCTTTCCCAGTTAGCCAGATTCTCTATTCAGTTGTGTGTGATCACTTTACAGCCAAAGATGGTGTATTTGCATGAAGATGATGGTTCCGTGACCGTGTATGATCACTACTGTCGCTGCTTTCAGCTGTAAATCCTAAATAATTGATAATTGATTGAACAGTCATTTATGCCTTTAACCCAAGCTGAGAGCAGTAAACGTGCCTGGGACGAAGGAGAACCAAACCCGTGTTTAGAGCAGGAAACATGAGAAAAACATGTCTGTAGCTCATAATGTATGGGCTGTGCACTGCCTCTCTGCCTCTCTTATTAATATTTAATCATACCTTAATTTCCGGACTATAAGCCGCTACTTTTTTCCCTCGTTCTGGTCTCTGAGGCTTATACAACGGTGCGGCTTTTCTACGGCTTACGGTAACCAGGGGCGCGCACTACCGAGGATTCGCGAGACCGAGGCAGACATCTGGCGCCAGGTAACGAGAGCAAAACAAAGAGTAGGAGAGCTTCAGCGACAGTTTGTGTTCATGCAAACACCCTCAACATGGAAAACAAACGGAGAAGTGCATATGATGCTGCTTTTAAGTTAAAGGCAATCGATCTGGCTGTCAAAGAAGGAAATAGAGCTGCTGCACGTACCCTTGACGTCAATGAATGGTTGGTTATTTTGATAACGTAAACGGCCGCGGGACTGCACTTTTACTGCCGTGTTACAGGCGAGCACTTTGTATTACTTTGCACCGTTGTATTATTTGTACTCTGCACGAATGCTGTTCGCCATGTCAAAGATGTGAAAGTTTGATTGAATGATTAAAAGATTTATTGTTAATAAATGGGACGCTTTGCGTTCCCAAACAGTCATCTCTGTCCCGACAATCCCCTCCGTGGTAGCAGGAACCCCTATATACTACGGTAATTACACATCAAAACGCCTGCGGTTTATAGTCGGGTGCGGCTAATATATGGAGCAATCTGTATTTTCCCCTAAATTTAGCTGGTGAGGCTTATAGTCAGGTGCGCTTTATAGTCTGGAAATTACGGTAGTTAAAGCCTTGATTATTTCCCCCTGATCCCTTAAAGAACCGCTGTATGGCATTAAGAAAGAAATTCATAATCGTTTTCTGTCTTTTTCCATAAACATATGTGAAAAAATATATAAGTAAATATGTTTTCCTCTCTATATCTGGTCATATGATTCCTGCGACACCACCACAGGATGAATGTTCTGAAAGCACAGGTGGCTCTGATGAAAGCTTAATGTAAGGTTGTAAAATAGCTGAATGTACCTCACAGGGCTCTTACACAAGGATCAGGTGAGCGGGAAATACAAGAATAGGCCATAGTCTATATATACATATATATATATATAAAATATCATTTATTTCCTTCCCAAAACACCCCCCTTGTTATTTCTGATGATAAATAAAATTCAACAAGTTTCTCATGAAGAATTAAAGTAAATTAAACATAAATGACTTAGTAATGTATACCGGTATATAATTATTCCTCAAGTTGGCTCGTCCTGTCCCAGCTTTTTACAGGGTGTCTCAGACATGCTGATCATTTTATTTGTATACATATAAATATATATATTTATTTATATACATATATATATATATACATACATGCAGATAAATATATATATACACACACACCTGCAGAACTGCGGAAACACCCCCCCCCCCCCCAAATGTTCGCTCAAAGTTACGCCCTTGATTTTACCCATTTATTTCTTCAAAGGTATATATGTATTAAAACATTTATATTCAAGCTGAAAAATGGGATCAATTACATAATTGGCGGATAACTGATGATGAAATATTCTGTCCCAGTTGAGGAAAAATAAGAAAACGGAAGTGCTTCTTTAAATCTCAGTGAACAAAAGGATTAAAAAAACGACGACGAGGTCCCTTTTATTTTTATTTTCAGGTTGGTTTTACAGAAAAGTACAAAAACAGCTGAGGGTCGTTGATTCCTTTGGAATCAGGTTTCAAAGAGTTTGTCTTTGTTAAAATATCAAACATCATCACACTCAGAAGGCGGGGCTTAGGGCGTCGTGGAGCCGGTGCACGGCGACCTCAACCATCTCCCTCAGAGTCTCGTCCTCCGCGCACGCCACCGACTGCAGACAGAGGTCAAAGGTCAGCACGGGTAAAAGCATCATCTCAGTTAGTACCTTCAGCTCTATGGAGTCACACGAGTGCCACAAAAAATCAATCAATCAAGAAATATAAGGAAATAAATGTGGAAATATAAAGACAAATGACAAAAAGTAAAAAGAATTTTTCATTTGTTCATTCTCTTATTCTTTCTTTACACGTAAAGCGAATGTATAAATACATAACATAAAAGCACATTTTTTGTCCTTATATTTCCAAACTTTAAAATTACTGTACTTTATTTATTACCCTTTTATATTTACTTATTTTATTCACTTAATTTCCACCCTTCTAATTTAGTTTTTTATGATTTTATTTCCCTTCCCTTTTCTCTTTATTAACTTATTCATTCTTAACAGTTGCACATTTGTTTATTCTTTTTCTCATTATTTTACAGATTTATGAGACTCAGATGACTCCATAAGCTACTAACAACATCCTTTAAACGTCTCGTGTTTCTGTCCCTGAGAGGCCACCGTACTCACTCGGGTTTCTGGGTCGATGGTGGCCGTGACTCCGTCCACCGTCACGCTCAAGTCTTTACCGTCTCGGAAGTTCACGCAGCTGTCCCCAAACATGTCGCTGCGACAGACAAACAGTGCAGGTCTTTATAGTTTATTCTCACTTTTACTGGTTTTCAATATGTGTCATACTCGTTTTTACGGCTTTGGAATCTTAAATTACTTTTTTCCTTTCTTTTTACAGCTTTAAGCATCGCTCTCTTCAAACACACCGGACTTCATCAATGAAAACACTGATTTAACTTCCCAGAACACAAGAAGCTCCTGTAACGTCACCGCTGACCAACGACACATTCAGGGTTCCTGCACCTTTTCAGTCAAACTCAAGCTCTTTTCCAGCACCTTCCAGCTGTGGTAAACTCCATATTTGTATCGAGTATTCAGTAAACTTATTATGTCACTTGTTCATCACATTCAATGGGATGTTATTGTCCTATAAACAACCAAACATGATGTTTGGAGAATGAAAGTGAAAGGAAACCACCTCCACAGAAATATAATCACCAACTGTTCTGATCATCTGTTCATCAGCAAAAGGGATTTTTCATGAAAAAATGTCACAAAATTATATTTTCACTCTCAAATATGCAGATCTGCTTTTCTCTGTTATATCAGATATGACATCACCATATAACAACATTCACAGCACTTTATTCAGAATCAAAGCACTTCTCAAACGTTGGAAACACCACACTAAAATTCAAGTGTTTTCAAGGATTTCCAGCAGCCTTAGGAGCCCTGAATGTTTCTCATCTTTTGTGCAGATGGAGTCGCCCTTTAAAGGGTTAAGAACTAACGAAAGTGAAGAAATGCACACGTCACACGTTACAGCAGCAGCTCCTGTGTTCTGTGGGGTAAAAGCGCTGTTTTTGTGAATGGATTCTGGTGTGTTTGCAGAGAGCCGAGACGACAGAAAGGTTAATCTGTGTTTAGAAATATTCGAATAAAAAAGAGGCAGAGCAAAACAAAGAAAGAAACTTACTGCAGCATGAGCTCCAGTCTCTCCACAAACAGCTCCATGTCGAACTCTTCTTTCTTCCCTTCAGGAACTGAACAAACATCAGAGTTTAGTGTTCAAAAGCCTCGCGTGGTTTGTTCACAGCGTTACTGTGGTATAAGACATATTTGTACACAGCACAGACTCTTATTACTGCACTTCTTAATCACATTTAGTTAGATGTTTCTGCGCTAAAAACAACCAAAATTATGTTTCGTGTCAGCTTTCTACAGAAAAGTGACAAAACACTTTTCAAGCCGCGAAAAGTGTTTTCAGGATTCCCAGCCCCGTCAGAGCCCTGCGTTTACTGACATTTCTGGGCACTCGGGTTGGACTGGACCTCCAGGACCACCGTAGTGACGGCGTCGGCGTACATGTCGTTGAGCGGGTTGGCGACCCACTGAGGACGAAGAATGAAAGATGTTAAAAAACTGTTTTCTGTGTTGACGGCTTGAAAACAAGTTCAGTTCATACTGAAAGCGTCTGCGCGTCTCACCTCCAGCAGCACCATCCCGGCATCGTGAACCAGCGTGATGCTCTTAAAGATCCTGACAGTGATCTTCTCCGCCCCCTCCACCTGCTCCACGTCTCCTGACAACCACACAGAAGAAGACTGTAAACACTGATCAACATTTAATATCCGAGTTAACGCAGTTTCACATTCTGAGCCTTTCTATGCAGACGACACGAAACTAATTTACAAACTTTTTATTCACATAACAATAAACACCAAAGTCCTGCATTCACAAACAATCCCCACAAAATAAAGTATTATCACTAAAATGTCCTTTAGTATGGAATAAAAAATTGCACTTTTAATGGGAAATCATTAGGCAGCTCTCTCTATAATGATGACAATAATAATAATAATAATACTCTAAAAATCCGTAAGAAATTTTAACCTGTTTTTAATTGAAAAAATAAATAAATATATATATATATATGCAAATACATATATGCATGCATATATATGTATATGCACATACATACATATATGTATATATATATATAAATATATGCACATATATATGTATATATATATATATATATGCACATATATATATATATATATATACATATATATATATGTGTATATATATATATATATATATGTGCACATATATACATATATATAATATGTCATAATAATACAAATTTAAATACTAATAAGTAAAAAAAAATCACATTAATAATAATCATATTACTAATATAATACCTATAATATTAATTTTAAAAAATGCATATTCACATTAATAATAACAATAGTAATCATATTAATAAAAGTAATCATATTAATAATAACAACGACAATGACCCACCTGCGAGGCTGCGTAGTTGGCTGACCAGCAGGGAGATGGGGCCGGTGTACGGGATCGCCTGAGTCTGTGTCACTGTGCTCATACACAGATCTGTGTAGTCTGAACAAACACAATAACAAACAAAGTCACCATTTTCAGAACATTTCTACTGTTCAGAAGTGACCACACACACACACACACACACACACACACACACACACACACACACACACACACACACACACACACACACACACACACACACACACACACACACACACACACACACACACACACACACACACACACACACACACACACACACACACACACACACACACACACACACACACACACACACACACACACACACACACACACACACACACACACACACACACACACACACACACACACACACACACACACAGTTACTGACTGGAGAGGTCGGAGGGCGTCATGATGTGATAGTTAAAGTTTCTTTTGACGAGGATCCCGGAGACCCTCTGACCCTGAACACACTTCCTGTCAGTCAGCGAGCCCATCACCTGCAGCAGAGCATGCTGGGAGTTAACGTTAACCTGATGAACTCATCTGACCTGAGAGCTTCAACGACTTCCGGACGAACCTTCGCCAGTTTCTCTCCTCTGAAGTTGAGCGTGACTGCTTCCGTGTTTCTGGGGTTGTGGACTTCGATGTCCACCTCGTCGTTGTCTTCGTACTCGCGGATCAGAGCCGCCTTCAGACGGGCCATCTCGTTCTGCTCACCGTGGACCAGAATCTGGGGACGTGGAGACATTATCTCAGATATGGCAGATCATAAATTGTCTCATTTTATTGAGAACTTGAAGGCAAAAGGAACACGACGTGGATCCGAACGTGGAGCGGCGTCCAGGTGACCTAAATACTGTACCTCAGGTTTTTAGACAGAAAAGAATAACTTTATTTGTATAGCACCTTTAAAAACGGCAGCTTACAAAGTGCTTCCACAGCGCAAATCAAAATATAAACAAAACAAATAACAATAATAATAATAGTGAAATCCAGTGGGGTACAGCATAACCATGTTTACACATCTCTGTATAGAAAGAAGGGGCATCGTTAATGGACAAAGGAAATTGATATTAGCTGAAGGCGCTTTCTAAGAAAGATCCAAAGATTAAACAATAAAAAGACGATAGAAGACGATAAAAAAAGACGCCAAAAAAGAAGACGATAAAAAACAACAAAGAGATGACAAAAAGAAAACAAAACGACAACAAAGACGATAAAAAACAACAAAAAGATGACAAAAAGAAAACAAAAAGACAACAAAGACGATAAAAAACAACAAAAAGATGACAAAAAGACAACAAAAAGACAACAAAGACGATAAAAAACAACAAAAAGATGACAAAAAGACAACAAAAAGACAACAAAGACGATAAAAAACAACAAAAAGATGACAAAAAGACAACAAAAAGACAACAAAGACGATAAAAAACAACAAAAAGATGACAAAAAGACAACAAAAAGACAACAAAGACGATAAAAAACAACAAAAAGATGAGGTTTAAAAGAGGAAACTGATTGGAAAGACGTAATATTGATCGTTTTAACGACAGACTTTATTATCGTAATGAAAGGTGTGTGTTGCCGCGGTTACCACGTGAGGCGGTTTGAGCGCTCTGATAAACTCGCTGGTCTGCTGGTAGTCCGTGTGAGCGGAGAAGGAGATGTAGTCCACGGACATCTTCAGAGGGAGTTTCTGACCCGACATGGTGGCAATCTCATCAGGCTCCGTCATGATGTGCTGAAACAAACGCCTTTATTCATTTAAGAGTCCCATTTACGACACAAGTGCAACCCAAATGATTTTAAACCTGAAATATGAAAAAAATAATACTATATATAAGACTGAGCTGATTTACTGAGTTACTTCAAACCACCAATCATTAACTGCACGTTCTTGATAAAGTTCCTTTAAATGCGTTTTTTTAACTGCGACCAAGGAATGTGCTGAAAGAACATTTAAACAAATTTAAATATTATTTACTTATTATAAACAATCTCTGACAGCTCTCTCTTTGTGTTACTGATCACTCTGGTCCATGAATCAATAAAACACATAATAATAATTATTATGGGCCATTAATTGTACCAGAAATTCTATTTTTAAATGTAGGCATTAATTGATCAAATTTGAAAAAAGGTTTGAATTTGCTTCTGCATTATTATTTGTCATAGTAATGCCTTTTTCATTGAAGAAAATATTCAGCTTTAACTATATTCATTTTTGCATTTCTGTTTATTTCTTTTCCATTATACGTCACTAAATACATCATTGAGTAAATAATATAGCAAAAATAATATAAAAATAAATGTATGCAGAAATTAATTTATAAAATGTGACATACAATGATGTTTTATTTTCCTTATTTTTTTATTACACATTTGTAATGTATTTATTTCTACTTTAAAAGTGCTAACAATAATATGTAGTAATAATGTATAATAAATGTAGCCATTTATATTCTATGGTTTATTAATTCATTTAATTTGTAATATCATTTATTTGACTCATCATTTCTATAACAGATTGATTCATTTAAATGTCTGTATATATATTTCTGTATTATATTCCCCCTGTATCACCCATCTAGATCTCTGCGCTCTGAGAATGCAGGGCTACTCGTCGTTCCTAGAGTCTCCAAAAGTAGAATGGGAGGCAGAGCCTTCAGCTACCAAGCTCCTCTCCTGTGGAACCAACTCCCAAATGTTATTCGGGAGGCAGACACTGTCCCCTTATTTAAGAGTAAACTTAAAACTTTCCTTTTTGATAAAGCTTACAGCTAGGGCTTACGATGAGACTTTATTCTGCTTAATTATGCTGCTATAGGCCTAGTCTGCCGGGGGATAATACTTTTCCTGATACTCTGAGCTTCTCTCCTCTCTGTCTGAATCATTCATGTCCCATCAATGCATGTTACTGATTCAGCTTCTTCCCCGGAGCTGTTTGTGCTTTGTCGTCTCGCAGGTCTCTGCTGATCGTGGTGGTGCTTGCTGCCGTGGTCCTACATGACGCTTCCTGCTGCTATTGTCACTGTTACTCATATATACTATCACTAGTTTAATAAACTATAAAATTTGTAGCTGTATTGTAGCTGCTATTGCCACTACTCATCATTGATCATGTTTGCCACCATAATTATTATCATTTTCATATTCTGTCACCTTAGCTGTGCTTGTTTCTACTATTCTGTTGTATTAACTGCCTTAACATATACGTCATATTCACATTACTATAAATATTATAGTTACTGTTAGGCTTTGCTTGCATCTCTGGAAGTGTGTCTGTCTGTCTCTCCCTGTCCATCTGTGTGTCTTTTCTCTCTTTCTCTCTCCTTTTCTTCCTCCCCAACCGGTGCAGACAGATGTCCGTTCCTCCACAGAGCTGGGTCTGTCTGACGTTCCTGCCTGTTATAGGGAAGGTTTTCGTTGCCACTGTACTCTACAGAGGAATTGTTGGGTCTATGTAAATCATAAATAAGTCATTGAGTGTGGTCTTTACCTACTCTGTAAAGTGTCCTGAGATAACTTTTGTTATGATTTGACACTATAAATAAAATTGAATTGAATTGAATTGAATTGTATCATTTGCTTTTTGCCTAAAAACTTTATTTAATGAACATTAAATTAAACGACAGGATAAAAGTTAACAAATATAAATATCAGATTATTTATTATAAATAATCTTTGTGATACTGATCACTCTGGTCCCTGAATCAATGAAACACAAAATAATAATAAAAAAATTATCAAATGGAGCGTTTGGAGCAGTTTTGCCGGTTTGATAAATCCTCACGTTGTGGGTCGTATCTTCACTAATTCTAAGCGTCAGTTAAATTAATATAATATCGTAAATATTAACACGAGGAACACAAAAACCTGCGCTGGGTTGATTTCAGCCGACGCCTCTACATGGACCCACCTTGGCGAGCGTCCCCTCCACGCAGTACCCAGCGATGATGACGCCGTTCCTCTTGTCCGTGCACCAGCTCTCAAACAGCTCTCTGGACAGGCCGCTCTGCATCATGCCGGGGGACGCCATGACCACACTGGGGCCGATGTCGTCGAAGTGGTCCATGCTCTGGAACAACCAGACAAAGTGCTCGTTATAACCCCGCTCCGGGATCGAACCTGCGACACACCGTGCGAGTCGCCCCCACGCCGACCTTCAGGTTGCTGATGTGCTTGAAGACGAACGGGTTGTTGATGTTGATGGCCTTGCGGATCTTGTCGTTCATGGCGTTGATGTAGGTCTGGTACACGGCCATGCACTTCCTGGCCAGAGAAGAGGCGTAGTAGATGGGGATGTCGTGGAGCTCCGGGTGGTTCTGCCAGTACTCGTCTGTGCACACACACACACACACACGCGCGCACACACACACGCGCATGAAGATAATCTTATGTGAGATTTAAAGTTTATTCTTTTACTTAAAAATAAAACAAGGTCCATTTAGGAGCTTTTCTTCCTGAGAACTTTAATAATATAAATATAGATAAATAAATTAAAAAGCCATTAATTGTACCAGCAATTATATTAATAAATGAAGGCATTCATTGATAAAATGAAATGTTTTAATTTGCTTCTTCATTATTATTTTTAATAATTAATATTGCCTTTCTCCTTTAAGAAACTATTAATCTTTAAAGGTTGAATATGTAGAATCTTCATTAAAAGCTATATTCTTTTTAAAATAACGCGCCCACGGGGGGGGGGGGGGCATAATAAATGATGTAGTATTATTCATTTAGAAATGATGGCGCATTTATTTTTTGTCTTTATTTCTGTATTATTTTGTTTAAAATAAAAAACTGATAAGCCATTAAATGTGCCAACAATAATACTTAGTAATAATTATTAATACATATTATTATTAAAATTACTAATGATAAATGTAGCCATTCATTTTCTTTTATTGATTCATTTAAATGTCTGTATTATACTCACTCTCTATATCATTTTATTTCTGCCTAAAAACTAAGTGTCCGAGGTCTCACCCAGGATGAGCAGCAGCTCCTGGGCTCGCCCCAGAGCGAACACGGGGATCAGGCAGCGGCCCTCCCGGTTCACGATGTCGTGGACCGTGTTACAGAACCGGGCCTCCCGCTCCTCGCGCTTCTCGTGAATGTGAGTCCCGTAGGTGGACTCCTGATGGACAGACACAGAATTTTAATAATAATCATAATAATAATAATAATAATAAAATTGAAATATAGTCTTTAGATAAAGCTGAACTCAAACAAATGTGTGCAGCCTCGCTCACAGTGATCAGGATGTCTGGTTTGACGCTCGGGATCTCTGCTGCCATCAGGTGTCTGTCCTCCTGACGAGAGAAATCTCCTGTGTACAACAGCTGCACACACACACACGCAGGCACACAACGCACGCACGCACACACACGCACACGCACGCACACACACACACACACACACACACACACACACACACACACACACACACACACACACACACACACACACACACACACACACACACACACACACACACACACACACACACACACACACACACACACACACACACACACACACACACACACACACACACACACACACACACACACACACACACACACACACACACACACACACACACACACACACACACACACACACACACACACACACACACACACACACACACACACACACACAGAGATGAGACTATAAACAACAACTATGATCCGGTGAGTGTGTCGGTTCCAACGGACCTTGACTCCGGCGATCTCGATCATGAACATGGCGGCTCCAAGGACGTGGCCGGCGTGGTAACACCAGAACTTGATGCCGGCGACCTCCTTCACCTCATGGAAGTTGATGGTCTCGATCTTCTCCATGCTCTCCTCCAGGTCCGTCTCCGTGTACAGCATGTCGTCTGCTGAGATATTACTGCAACATACACCGCAGGACGCCGTCACCACACTGAAATACTCCTTTACATCCGAGATCCCACAGCAAAAGCCGGGTCTGTACGGCCGAGGAAGACCCGCTCTACCTCTGAGCCCCAGCCGCCCCACGTACTCTCACCCGACTATGACCGAGTCCTAACTGACTTTGACGTAGTGCTACTGGAGGGCCTCATTTCTAAAGGTGGCGTACGCACAGAAGAGGGCGCACTTCTAAGCAAACTTTGGGATTAATAAACAGCCTTGACATGAGTGTGCGTTCCTCCGAGCACCACACTGACCCAGGCGTACGCAAAGACACGGGAGAAACGGCGACACCGATGGCAGAAGGATGAAACACGAGAAACAGTGAAACTGAGACCTTTGTGTAAAACAAATCCAAATATTCCCTCATTAATCATATGAAGAATTCACAAAAGTCGTTCTGAAAATGAAAACACAAACAGCTGTTGGATGGTTTCTCTCTGCAGAGGAAAAAAACAACAATAAGATGAAAACCCTCTTAACTCATGAATATGTTCTGTGATTATTAAACAATACCTGCATGTTATGGAGTTTATTTTCATAAATAATGCGGCGAACAGCACACTGAAGCTGTTATTGATGCCTCTGTCTGCAGTTAGGAGCGCAGTTTACATGCGGTTATATATATCACACCGCTTAATACAGTCTTTATTTGAATTGCTTTAGTTCGTTTTATTTTTGTTTTTTAAAATTAGATTACCTCTCCAGGAACCATCACCTTATTGAGGTGGAGAGGTTTGTGTGTCCCTGTGAACCTGAGGGCTGTGCTGTCTGGAGCCTAGTGCTCCTGGTCTCCCATGGCAGAGTGGTCTCCGGCGAGGGGCCGCACTAAGAATGGTTCACAAAGACTCAATGGACAAACGACGAAGAGGAAGAGAGACCCAGCCCGGGGGCCCCTGTCCTGAGCCAGGCCCAGACGGCGAGTGCCTGGTGGCCGGGTTTGCCACGGAGCCCGGCCGGGCACAGCCCGAAAAAGTGACGTGGCACCTCCCTCCTCTCCATCCTGTGGGCCCACCAGGAACTGCTGGGTTCAGGTGCGCTGCTGCACGGGTGGCAGTGAAGGTGAGGGGCCTCGACGAACCAGACACGGGCAGCAGAGGCTGGCTCTGAGGACGTGGAATGTCACCTCTCTGTCGGGGAAGGAGCCGGAGCTTGTGCAAGGACAGGGGTTGGGCCCTATTCTTCTCTGGAGTTTCCCAGGTTGTGAAGCGCCGCGGTGTTGGAGTTCACCCTGGTGGACGAGAGGGTGGCCTCCTTACGCCTGCGGGTGGTGGTGGGGAACTCTGACTGTTGTTTGTGCAGATGCATCAAACAGCAGTTCGGTATTCGGCCTTCTTGGAGACCCTGAATGGAGTCCTGCATGGGGCTCTCAGCAGGAAACCGGTGGATTGCTTACTCCAGCTAGGGAATGAGTCCTTACCCCAAGTGAAGGAGTTCAAGTACCTCGGGATCATGTTCCCGAGTGAGGGGACGATGGAGCGTGAGTTTGGCCGGAGAATCGGAGCAGCGGGGGCGGTGCTGCAGTCGCTCTACTGCACCGTTGTGACGAAAAGAGAGCTGAGGAAGACAAAGCTCTGGATCTACCGGTCAGTCCTGGTTCCTACCCTCACCTGTGGTCATGAAAGTTGGGTCAGGACCCAAAGAACCAGGTCGCGGGTACAAGTGGCCGAAATGTGTGTTCTCAGGAGGGGGTCTGGAGTCTCCCTTAGAGAAAGGGGGAGAAGTTCAGCATCCGTGAGGAACTCGGAGTAGAGCCGCTGCTCCTTTGCGTTGAAAGGAGCCAGTTGAGGTGGTTCAGGATCATCTAGTAAGGATGCCCCCTGGGCATTTCATTTCCTCCACGGTCCGACCTGCTGACGCTGCATTAACTTTGTCTGCACCATGTCTCCACTTTTCCCCCTCCAAACAACAAGTTTCTCCTTTTTTCCACCTCTCCAACAACTTCACAGTGGTTATGTCTTTTTGTTTTCCTCTCTCTTTGTCATGATGTCGTATGAATGAATATTCATTTGGGGCGTTTCATTGACTATTTATTGGTATCTATGGGCGTGACAAGGAGCTGCAGGAGCTGCTCCACATTTAGAGTTGATTGGGATTCATGAAGGAACAGGGCGTAGGACGTGCGTGCGCTCTTTTATAAAAAACATTTATAAATGTTTTGTCTGTACGCCACCTTTGACATGAATCCTACACACAGTTTCATAAATGAGGCCCCTGAAGTTGACCTACCTGACTTTGACATAGTCGGACAGCAGCCAGCGGTAGATGGCCTTGGTGGCGTGAGTCATGAAGGTGCGTCCTTTGAAACTGGTCTTCTGCAGGAACCATGGAAGAGCTCCACAGTGATCCAGGTGGAAGCTGAGAGGGAGGAGAGGACAACGTGTCCGTTACATTTAGCAGAATTTAGTCTCATCTCCCCTCGCCATATTGCCAGACTTGTTCCCTGGTTGCCGCGTTGATGAATGATTACTGAACTCACTGGCTGATGAGCAGCAGGTCGATCTCAGCCGGGTCGATCAGGTCGATGTAGGGCAGAGCGTCCATTCCCTCCAGACCAGGGTGGATCCCACAGTCCAGCTAAAACACAACACACACGTCTTTACAGCGGGACTCAGACAGATGGTAGAGTTTACAGTGATGTGAGGAAACATACCATAATCTTTCGTCCCTTGAACTCCAGGATGATGCATGATCGCCCCACTTCCTGTCCTGCTCCTCTGGATACGAACACAGAAACCTCATCACTTTCCTGTCTCACTAACGCCCTGGTGTTTTAGATTATCGCCTTACGGTAAAGTAACGTCACATTAAGTGACAGATGTGCTGCCAGGGTGCTTTTCTAACTCCGTTTTAATAACTAACAAGAACATGCAAAATATGAGTTGGATCAATTTACTACCAATTAAATGATCAATTTTGATTTTACAGAATTCACTGAGAAGATTTCAAATAATCATCAAATGAAAATTGAAGGAAGATATAAGCAGTTAATTATATATATAAAAAAAGCCTTAAATAAATGCTGTTTGCTACATTTGGTCTCTGAGGATCAAAAAGAGACTATTTATGAACGGAGTTTGGTCTGAGAGCAGGAGACTACTGAGGATCAAAGAGGACTGAAGTCTCCATAAATATGCTGAAATAAGTCAATAAACGAATGAATAAATCTATAAATAAAAAATCAATCAATCAATGTTTTACATTCATTTCTACATTTATGTTCACCTACATTTATTTATTCATGTACTCCTGTGTGTTAGAGAGATAAGAAGTCCCATTTATTCATGCATTTATTTATTTATTTCAGTATTTATTTATTTAGTCCTGTATTTGTTTCTTTAGTCCTGTATTTGTTTATTTAGTCCTGTATTTGTTTATTTAGTCCTGTATTTGTTTATTTAGTCCTGTATTTGTTTCTTTAGTCCTGTATTTATTTATTTAGTCCTGTATTTGTTTATTTAGTCCTGTATTTGTTTATTTAGTCCTGTATTTGTTTATTTAGTCCTGTATTTATTTATTTAGTCCTGTATTTGTTTATTTAGTCCTGTATTTGTTTATTTAGTCCTGTATTTGTTTATTTAGTCCTGTATTTGTTTATTTAGTCCTGTATTTATTTATTTAGTCCTGTATTTGTTTATTTAGTCCTGTATTTGTTTATTTAGTCCTGTATTTGTTTATTTAGTCCTGTATTTGTTTATTTAGTCCTGTATTTGTTTATTTAGTCCTGTATTTGTTTATTTAGTCCTGTATTTGTTTATTTAGTCCTGTATTTGTTTATTTAGTCCTGTATTTGTTTATTTAGTCCTGTATTTGTTTATTTAATCCTGTATTTGTTTATTTAGTCCTGTATTTGTTTATTTAGTCCTGTATTTGTTTATTTAGTCCTGTATTTGTTTATTTAGTCCTGTATTTGTTTCTTTAGTCCTGTATTTGTTTATTTAGTCCTGTATTTGTTTATTTAGTCCTGTATTTATTTATTTAGTCCTGTATTTGTTTATTTAGTCCTGTATTTATTTATTATACATGTATTTATTTATTCATGTATTCATTTATTTCAGCATTTATTTATTCATTACTGTATTTATTTATACATGAACTCATGTATTTCAGAATGTATTTATTCATCCCTGTATTTATTCATTCCTGTATTTATTTATACAAATAGTTATGTACTTCAGAATGTATTTTTTCATTCCTCTATTTATTTATTCATACATTTATTTATTTACTTCAGAATGTATTTTTTCATTCCTGTATTTATTTATTTATACATTTATTTATGTACTTCAGAATGTATTTATTTATTCCTGTATTTATTCATCCCTGTATTTATTTAGTCCTGTATTTATTTATTTATGCATTTCTTTATGTAGTCTTGTTTATTTATACATACATTCTTTTATTCCTGCATCATGTGTGTATTTATTGAGACTGAAGTCATGTTGAGTCCTCAACAGCACACACAGAGGAAAGCACCTTTTGTCACATTGGATCTGAATAAACAGCTGCCTCCAAGGAGTCTTAAAAAACTTAAAGGTTGAATGTGTAAAATCTTTATTAAAAGCTAAATATTTAAAAAAGACATAATGCACCCACGGGACGTTTTGCGTGCTACAGAATCAAAGTATTGCTTTTCCATAAAGAAATATATTTAGTCTGAATTAATATTTTTAAAATGCAGCAGCCAATAACAGTGATCAGATCAGATATAGTCTGTTTAAACTCACAGTGATCAGATCAGATATAGTCTGTTTAAACTCACAGTGATCAGATCAGATATAGTCGGTTTAAACTCACAGTCGCAGATATAGTCGGTTTAAACTCACAGTGATCAGATCAGATATAGTCTGTTTAAACTCACAGTGATCAGATCAGATATAGTCGGTTTAAACTCACAGTGATCAGATCAGATATAGTCTGTTTAAACTCACAGTGATCAGATCAGATATAGTCGGTTTAAACTCACAGTGGTCGGATCAGATATAGTCAGTTTAAACTCACAGTGATCAGATCAGATATAGTCTGTTTAAACTCACAGTGATCAGATCAGATATAGTCTGTTTAAACTCACAGTGATCAGATCAGATATAGTCTGTTTAAACTCACAGTGATCAGATCAGATATAGTCGGTTTAAACTCACAGTGATCAGATCAGATATAGTCTGTTTAAACTCACAGTGGTCGGATCAGATATAGTCGGTTTAAACTCACAGTCGCAGATATAGTCAGTTTAAACTCACAGTGATCAGATCAGATATAGTCTGTTTAAACTCACAGTGATCAGATCAGATATAGTCGGTTTAAACTCACAGTTGTCAGATCAGATATAGTCTGTTTAAACTCACAGTGATCAGATCAGATATAGTCTGTTTAAACTCACAGTGATCAGATCAGATATAGTCGGTTTAAACTCACAGTGGTCGGATATAGTCGGTTTAAACTCACAGTGGTCGGATATAGTCGGTTTAAACTCACAGTGGTCGGATCAGATATAGTCAGTTTAAACTCACAGTGGTCGGATCAGATATAGTCGGTTTAAACTCACAGTGGTCGGATCAGATATAGTCAGTTTAAACTCACAGTGGTCGGATCAGATATAGTCGGTTTAAACTCACAGTGGTCGGATCAGATATAGTCGGTTTAAACTCACAGTGGTCGGATCAGATATAGTCGGTTTAAACTCACAGTGGTCGGATCAGATATAGTCGGTTTAAACTCACAGTGGTCGGATCAGATATAGTCGGTTTAAACTCACAGTGGTCGGATCAGATATAGTCGGTTTAAACTCACAGTGGTCGGATCAGATATAGTCGGTTTAAACTCACAGTGGTCGGATCAGATATAGTCGGTTTAAACTCACAGTGGTCGGATCAGCAGTTGGTCACTCTCCTCCGCAGGCACGGTCGCGTCTGATTTACGTTTCGCCGCCATGTTTATTTGAATTCAGCAGATTAATCTTCTCAAAATCACATCAATTCATAATAATTCTTCCACTTCTTTCGCAGCTACGCGCGGACACACAAGTCTGCTTACGGCGTCACTTCCGGCCCTTACTGAAAACGTTCCGTGTAGCACAGCCGTCTGTAACTCGGTTCCGCCTTTAGAAGTTTATTTTGTTGTTCCCAAATCTGTGTCCGATGAGACCAGGGACATAATAATACTAATAACTTAAAGCAATATCAATCATTTAAAACATATAAGCATAAACGTGTGTACAGTTTCATTTTCTATTTCATATTTTAAATCACTTCTTACTGAGTGTCTTTTGATAGTATTACATACAGAGTATTTGTGTATTTTTTATAGGTGTATACCTTTTGCCATTTTGCTTGCAATGATTGATTTTGATGCAAGCCTATATTAATAAACAAGTGAAATGCAGAAAAATTAAAAAAAAACAACCTCTTTAGGTGTCCCATTATTAAAGTGTAACAGAAAATCCTTTTGTATTACTTTTGTACTTTTGTCTGATTAATTCTTCTCTTTTAAAGACCTCACCTTGAAAAGAATCCAAAAGAAGGCTGGATGGTTTAAAAAGCAGCAGACAAGAATATGGTGAAAAATGTAAAGAAACGAAAAATAAAAAGGGAAGAAAGAAATGAAAAATGTGTACATCTTTGTCTATAAAATCAGACGGTTCATTAAAAGAGCACATGACACACAGCGTGAGCTAAAGGAGTGATTTCAGATGTTTTAATGACAAATAAACAATAAAACCAAAGTGGACTTTCATATTTAACCCTCATATACAGTTTCCCTTCAGCCAACATGTTAAAATAAGAATCATTTCTACCAGCGACAGACAAACATGAAGTAACAGATCAGAGTAGATTTGGGCTGCAGCGTATGATACCAACAGGAATACCACATACAGTAAATGGCCTAAAGTATACAGACAGCTCCATATGTTGGTGTTGAGGTCAGGACCTACACAAACAAACCTTTTCTTTCTGGAGCCGCTTTTCTCCACAGAGGAACACGGTTGTCTGAAATATATATATATATATATATATATATATATATATATATATATATATATATATATATATATATAAAATATCATTGTCTTTGAAGCATTCCTTTCATTGGATCAAAAGAGGAAAACCCAAACACACCGCAGCCACACAGAGTAGATGATATTATAATGTATAATATAATGATGCATCATGTTGTTACAGACCTGAAGTGCTGGATCATAGTGGAGCAGTTCGGTACAGGGTTGATTTTATTTATTTATTATACAATTAAAAAATAGATTTGAGGACAAAACTTTCACCACTGCAATAAAAAAATGTTTTATTTTCCATAAGATAAATTTGGTATTAAACACGTATTCATTTGGAAGTATTTGATTGCAAATCCAAAGGTTTTGTAAAGAAAGTGAAAAGTTTTGTTTTGTTAAGAAATTTAAAAGTTTTGTTTCCTAATGAGCTGAATCTCGTGGGCGGGAGCTACACTGAAAAATGTAAGGCCCGTCTCTATTGGCCAGTCTTGATCTGAGTGACAGCTTGGCAACACTGCGGCTATCAGTGCCATAGCGGAAATGCAAACGATGCTCACAGCGGAAGAGCGACTTAAAACAAAATCACCCTGACACATTCAGTATCTTTTGTCATCTCCACTAGAATTTAAAATAAAGTTTAGAATAAACTTTGAACAATGAACGGACAAAAGCAGGAGGAGTCTACAAAGTTGGAGTCACAGGTGAGTCCTGCGGGTTTTGAATCTACAACATGTGAATAAAACTGGAACAAAGAAACAGTTGATTTGGTGTTGCAGTCCGGTCCAGCTGCTCCAGAGGACCGGCGATGTCTCTGAGTGTCCGTCTTGAATGTTTCCACTCCAGCTGAGCAGGTGGAAGCCGTGAATTCAGGACGCTGTCACTCTGTGATGAAGTGAACGAAGGTGATGGGAAACACTCCTCGCCTGGTCGGCTCTCCTTCAATGTGACCGAACTGAAACAAATGACTCAAGGGTTAAATTAGAAGTAAAACGACATGTAGTTTAGAGGTGATGATGTATTTCCTGTTTAGGGGCGGTGCAGGTGTAGCTGTCACTCACCCACCACTCGCTGTCCTCCTCCACCTCCACCACAATCACCTCCCCCTCAGTGAACGTCAGCTCGTCTGGATTATCAGCTGAACAGTTGTAGATAGCCTTCACCCTCTGAGGCTTCTGCTTCTACACACACACAAGCACACGAACAGGCACACAGGCACATGCACAGGCACGCACACACGCACGCAAACACACACACACACACACGTTTCATTCATGTCGGTTAGGATGATGTGAAAAGAAAGTTACTAATACTAAAACTATAGTTCTATGACTCCTGAGTGACCGCCACCACTGCGAAAAGCACTGGATATCTCCATCTCGCGCATGAATCCGAGTAGATGTAAGGGTA
Source organism: Echiichthys vipera (assembly GCF_963691815.1). Classification (NCBI taxonomy): domain Eukaryota; kingdom Metazoa; phylum Chordata; class Actinopteri; order Perciformes; family Trachinidae; genus Echiichthys; species Echiichthys vipera. The sequence continues at coordinate 5,152,261 of NC_139844.1, read as the reverse complement.
TGCACTGCCGAGCTGGAGGCGACAGGGATCCGGAGGCCAAATCTGCCCCCCAGCTGCGAAAGGAGATCCTTACTGCAGGAGAGGCGCCATGGAGAGCTGCAGCAGAGCCTGCTCAGCAGTGGAAACCAGAGTCTCCCCAGCCAAAAGGGGGCCACCAAGAGGAGCCTGTGGCCCTGCAAAAGCACCCGCTGGAACGTAGGAAGAATCAGGGGCAGTGGCGGAAGGCATACATAGGTCTTTGCGGTCAATTGTGAGCCAAAGCGTCTTGGCTGAGGGGGCTGGTCACCTCTGTCCAAGACCACCCGCGAAGAGGTCCACTTCCACCCTGCCAAAAAGGCCCCATATCTTCTCCACCACCTCTGGATGAAGCCGCCACTTCCATACAGACAGAGAGAGGAGGCACCGCCGAGACATCCTGACCTTCCGCCGAGGGTGTAGAGACAGCAAGCCTTGGGGTCCAAGTGAAGGCTGTTCAGCCACATCTGCAGGGTTGAGAGACAGCAAGCCTTGGGGTCCAAGTGAAGGCTGTTCAGCCACATCTGCAGAGGGCGTAGAGACAGCAAGCCTTGGGGTCCAAGTGAAGGCTGTTCAGTCACATCTGCAGAGGGCGCAGAGACAGCAAGCCCAAAGGCACCACAGACGAGGAGGCTGTCAGTTTGCCCGAGAGCCAGAGAAACTCAATGAACAGCACCATTCTGCCAACCCTGAAGAGGGGAAGGCAGAGTAGGATATCATCTACCCGCTGAGGTGACAGGCCCTCAAAGCGGCCGAGTCCAGAACCATCCCCAGGTACAAGGCCCGTCAGGATGGGTCCAGGCCACTCTCAGAGCTAAGGCCTTCGCCAGATTGCTGACGACAGTCATTTTGTACCCCCGGGTCAATTCATACCCGTGGGTCAAGGTGGAAACCACCCAAGGGTCTGAAGTACAGGCAACCCAGTAACTGAGCTGCTGATGGGAAAAAAACGGCTGACCCAAGGCTGGACCAAAAAGCTCCCCTGGTTAAACCGGCACAGCACAGAGAACCTTCCTACATGCTTCCGTCAGGGGCAACTGAGCAAGCCAAATCTGGCGGCGAGTCCAGACAAGGGTGGACATCCTGCGTCCTAACTCCCTCGACATGAGAGCGAACGCCTGCAATGAAGCATCACTTAGACTCTGCAGCAGGGAGGTTGAAAGCCTCAGCAGTAGGTGGGAATGGAAGTGGAATTGCACAGGTTCTTCCTAGACATCGCTGTCAAAAGTAATGCTGCATAAAAAGTAAAAGAAGAAAAGATACACTTCTAATGACAGCTCCCATCCAAACGCATACCGGAGGGAGACGCCACCGCAGTAATGACAGATTTGTCTATTGCTACAGTATAGGGTTACTTTAGTTTATTCATTATAAATCCAACAGAATGGGTTTGGCAGCAACACTATGCAAACACTGCAATCAAAAATGTTTTATTGCAAATAAAATACATTTGTGATTAAAATGTATTAATGTGAATCAAAACATTTTGCTTTTGAAGCAGATGTGTTTGTCTAAATAGAAAAAATATATATTTTAAAATCCCAAATTTTTGCTTTTGAAAAAATCTGAATGTTGTGGGCAGGACCTACACTGAAAGACGACAGAGACGTCTCGATTGGCTGGTTTTGAACCATCTGTGAACTATCCCTTTAAATTCACCTGTTGTGTTTGAGGACTTACCGAAAAAGTGCTTCTGGGTTTTGGTGTTGGAGGAGTCGCACTTTGTGGAGATTTGGACTGAGACCCTACAGAGAGAATCAACAACAACAACATATGACAACACGATCTTCAGAAACTCACAAAAACTTTACGGCTCTGCCTCTGCGTTGGAATATTTGTTTTTGTCACTTTTTCTTTGCTGTACAAAAAGAAAGATCATTTTAAATTTTCATCAGTTTTTATTTTGAATCACACAGAGGTCCTCACAGGTACAGAACTCTGTGCGAGTGTGTGAGTACCTTGTTTGCCCACAGACGGGATCCTGAGAGGAGGTCTCTGCGGAGGAAGCTTCACTGATCTGAAATCACACAAATTACACTCAAATGTTAATAAACGTTCAGTAAAACTGATTCTAGGTTAATGCAAATCAGTGACAAGTTTTAACCACAGACTATAAAAAAAACAAACATGTCTTTAATGATGAAATTCTCCCTTTAAGTACCTCTACAGCCGCAGTTTTGCATCTAATTCTAGTCATTTTTCCTCTTTTTGTGGTCGTTGTGTATCTCTTTTAGTCATTTTTCCTCTTTTTGTGGTCGTTGTGTATCTCTTTTAGTCATTTTACATCTGTTTGTGGTCATTTTACATCTATTTTTAGACAATTTGCATCTTTTTGTGGTTGTTTTGCATCTATTTTTAGTCATTTTGCATGTTTATGTGGTGGTTTTCCATCTATTTTTAGTCATTTTGCATCTTTTAGTGGTGGTTTTGCATCTTTTTGTGGTGGTTTTGCATCTATTTTTAGGCATTTTGCATCTTTTTGTGGTCATTTTGCATCCCTATAGTCATTATTTGTCTATTTGTGACCATTTTGTGGCCCCTGACGTTATGGTCTCAGTAGGTCCATTCACACACGTGTAGCTGATATTAACTAGCATCCAAGAAACTTTATAACAACTTTTCACAAACCAGAAAGTGACATCACCATGGTTACTTTCATTAGTTTTTACAGCCTGTGGTTTTAACTGAAGTAAAGTCCAGTACATACCCGGTGGGTGATTTGGGGGATTTGGGTCCTGGTGGCCCTGCTGGTCCCGGTGGTCCTGGTGGTCTACCGGTCTGGTGAAGGGGGACAGGTGGAGGGAGGGGCGGAGCTTTGAAGTGGGGTGGTGGCGGGATGTTGGGAGCCGGAGGGACTGGAGGGAATCCTGCTGCTGGTGGGGGAGGCAGAGGAGGGAGAGGGGTGTTCCTGGCTGACAGGGTCTTGGTCTCCAACATACTGGACCTCTTGTTTACTGGAGGAGGAGCTACCGGGAGCACTGGGTGACAAGAGAGATTCAGATTCATTCAACCAGAAAGAAAAACAAAATTACACAAAATAAACATCACAAGATCAGAATATAAATTAACTCGGTCCAGAAAACATCAGATAACGTTACTGAACTGAGAGTTTATTGGGTGGTGGAGGAAACTGTTCGACCAATCAGGAGCTGAAGTGTGATTCTGCAGCTCCTTTAATACAACTTCTAATTTTAAAGGTTTATATAGATACATTCATGTTCGACACCTGGAAACATCTGTATCACTTTAAATGTACGCTGCATTCATGAGAAATATAACATGTATAACACTTTTCTCAGCACTTACAAATGATGAATGTTTACCAGTTCTCGACACTGGGGACCTGACCGGAGCTTTTATTTTCTTACAAACAAACTGACAGGAAGTGACCAGCACTCACCGTACATGGAGGAGTTCCTCTCGGGGGTTTGAGGGTTCGGGGGGTCGGAGGACGACCGCTGTCTTCCTACCGTTTCCATGCCAGCAGATTTACTGTGTACTGAACCTGCAGGGAGAGGAAATCTTTTTTTATTCCAAGTAAACCAAATAAAGCAGTGAGTATCCAGTTCTTAGAAAACATCCATGAGCTGTAATTAAACACAACAGGAGCAGTGTGTAGGATTTAGCGTCCTCTAGTGGTGAGTTACTGAATACCCCTCCCCTCACCCTTCCATTTCCAAGCACATGGTAAAAGGTACGGTGGCCTTCAAGTACAGTCACTTTGCCTTTTTAATTCTCTTTTTTGGTGACGAGGGTTCCTTCCCCTGTGGCATGGCAGAAGTATGATCTTATAGCACCAACAACAAAAGTGCAGTGCAGGCTTTCAAATTTGCGGGGGCAGTGACAAGTGCGTCTCTCTGAGCTTAAACCTTACCGGAACCACGCAGTGCTTAATGTCCCTCTCGGCCGTTCATAGTTTTTATAGACCGAAGGACGTGGAAGCCCCTACAGAGCTTACCGTCCTCTGTAAATACAGATAAGAAATGATTCACTCAGGAGGATGAGTCAAATTGTTGGCAGAGGTAATTGTACAATTGAGGACGTATTTATGAATGAAGACGTTGATTTGAGGAAATAAATGACTGAAAACGCTGCACAGTGTCCCTTTAACAAGAATAATGTTTACCACGTTCACCAGCTTTGGTCTTTGATCGAATGTGCTTCTTTAAACTTTTTCCCCTGTAATTATTAAAACCTGTAGAGAAAAATGTAAGACCCTATAAGTTCTCATTCGGATAATATTAAATCTGAGGTTTCTAAAGGTTTTATGTAACCATTGTTTTTTTCATTTTTACAATAAAGGCTGATGTAAATATAACTCCGGGATGAGAAAAAATTACTACGACTCTTCCTGTTCTCCAAAAACACATCAATAGAGCATTCATGTTGTCCTATAGGGGTCTGAAGCTCAGACTGGATTTAAACCGTCAGCCTCTGACCTCTGTTGGGTCCTCTGGGTGGGAGCGGGGGCGTTGGACCCTGCGGCGGCAGATTGAGGTCCAGCATGGTGCCGTAAGTCTCGTTGTTGATCATCATGCTGGCGACTTGAGGTCTCTGTTTGTCCCGCACCAGAGTTGCGGCGTCCCGGGCCAATGAAGCAAGGTTGGGCTGCATGAGGCCGCTGCCCGGCACGAAGCAGCTGACTGGACGATCATCACGGCGGTTCGGGATCGGCTGCAGAAAGATGCACAGAAAGCTGTTACACATCATAAACATGTCTATAAGTTGTTAAACATTTGTCACAAGACGTTTTTGTCAGATAAAACCAGCGGACCTTGTCCTCCATCTCGTCCTCGCTTTCATCCATGTCATCATTCTGGAGACGCCACTCGTACTCGACATGAACGTGGACGTTGAACTTTCCCGTCTGGGCCTGCGTCAGCTGGAACAAACAGTAATCACAAGATTAAGGAATGTAATGTGATTTGAAAACGCGTTGCTCGTACTGAAAAAAGAAATGTTGAAAGGGAGAAAAACAAGAATTAAAAAGAGAAAATTGCAATGCTTTAAAAAACAATTGAAAAAATGAGCTTAGCTGAAATGTAATTTTTAAAATTTATTTGAATAATTTAATTTGAAACTTTATAAAACTAAGATCTTATCTCATATAAAACATTATTTAGAGCATTTTACCTGTTCTTCACAGCGAGAGTGTTTGAGACGTTTGGCGAGGCCCAGCGGCGTCTCCCCTGCTTCGTTTGCTGTGGAGACAAATTCATGAGAAAATGAAGCATTTCACTGAAAACTGAGACTTTTAGAAACTCAAATAAAAGTCTGTAGTGATGCAGTAAAACTGTAGCATGGTTACACTGTAACGGTGTGATGCTGTAATGTTGAGACGTTGAAACTTTGTGATGCTGTAACGTTGTGACTGTAACGTTGTGACGCTGTAACACTGACGCTGTAATGTTGAGATGCTGTAACATTGTGATGCTGTAACGTTGTGACTGTAACGTTGTGACACTGTAACACTGACGCTGTAATGTTGAGATGCTGTAACATTGTGATGCTGTAACGTTGTGACTGTAACGTTGTGACACTGTAACACTGACGCTGTAATGTTGAGATGCTGTAACATTGTGATGCTGTAACGTTGTGACTGTAACGTTGTGACACTGTAACACTGACGCTGTAATGTTGAGATGCTGTAACATTGTGATGCTGTAACGTTGTGACTGTAACGTTGTGACTGTAACGTTGTGAAGCTGTAACACTGATGCTGTAATGTTGAGATGCTGTAACATTGTGATGCTGTAACGTTGTGACGCTGTAACACTGACGCTGTAATGTTGAGATGCGGTAACATTGTGATGCTGTAACGTTGTGACGCTGTAACACTGACGCTGTAATGTTGAGATGCTGTAACATTGTGATGCTGTAACGTTGAGATGCTGCAGCATTGTGATGCTGTAACGTTGTGACTGTAACGTTGTGACTGTAACGTTGTGACGCTGTAACACTGACTCTGTAACACTGACGCTGTAATGTTGTGACGGTGTAACATTGAGATGCTGTAACATTGTGACGCTGTCACATTGTGTCCCTGTAACGTTGAGATACTGTAACATTGTGTCGCTGTTACATTGTGTCGCTGTAACATTGTGACGCTGTAACAATGTGACGCTGTAACAATGTGAGGCTGTAACGTTGAGATACTGTAACATTGTGTCGCTGTAACATTGAGATGCTGTAACATTGTGACGCTGTAACATTGTGATGCTGTAGCATTTTGAGGCTGTAACATTGAGACGCTGTTACATTTTGAGAGTAATATTGTGACGCTGTAACATTGTGACGCTGTAACATTGTGATGCTGTAACATTGTGTCGCTGTAACATTGTGATGCTGTAGCATTTTGATGCTGTAACACTGTGACGCTGTAACATTGTGATGCCGTAACATTGTGATGCTGTAACATTGTGACACTGTAACATTGTGATGCCGTAACATTTTGATGCTGTAACATTGTGACGCTGTAACATTGTGATGCTGTAGCATTTTGATGCTGTAACATTGTGACGCTGTAACATTGTGATGCTGTAACATTTTGATGCTGTAACATTGTGACGCTGTAACATTGTGATGCCGTAACATTGTGATGCTGTAACATTGTGATGCTGTAACATTGTCATGCTGTAGCATTTTGATGCTGTAGCCTTTTGTGTCGCTGTAACGTTGAGATGCTCTAACATTGTGACACTGTAACATTGTGACACTGTAACGTTCTGTTGTTGTAACATTGTCATGCTGTAACATTGTCAGCTGTAACATTGAGATGCTGTAACATTGTGACACTGTAACATTGTGTTGCTGTAACATTGTCATGCTGTAACATTGTCATGCTGTAACATTGTGACACTGTAACATTGTGACACTGTAGCCTTGTGTTGCTATAACATTGTGAAGCTGTAACATTGTGACGCTGTAACGTTGTGATGCTGCAACCTTGAGATGCTGTAACGTTGTGACACTGTAACATTGTGACACTGTAACGTTGTGTTGCTGTAACATTGTCATGCTGTAACGTTGTGATGCTGTAACGTTAAGATGCTGTAACATTGTGACACTGTAACGTTGTGTTGCTTTAACATTGTCATGCTGTAACGTTGTGATGCTGTAACGTTAAGATGCTGTAACATTGTGACACTGTAACGTTGTTGTGCTGTTTTGTTCAGAACAACAGCTCAGGCTCTCGGTGTCTTCTGTGAGTGTTTGTGTTCTTACTGATGGACGTGGAAGCTTTTCCTCTCAGCAGCAGTTTGAGACACTCGCTGTTGTCTGTCAGACAGCAGTAATGCAGCGCTGTGCTTCCTCTGGCTGTCTGCGTGTCCAGGTTACCACTGAGACACGCACGCACGCACGCGCACACACACGCACACGCACACAAACACACAAACACACACACCATACCTTATTAGTATAAACTGCTCCACAATAGGGACATGGTTTGAAGAACAACATGTCATCATTAGGCCTATCACAATAACAAATTCTGCTGGGCGATAAATTGTCCCAGAAATGATTGTGAGAAGCGAAAATGTTGCCATTTTAAGACCATTTTCAACTGAAAATGATAATGGCATGATAATGTAAGTACACCGTTTCAAAGATTAATAAATGTTTATTTCTAAAGAACATTTAACACTAGAACTGGAAACCATTTTAAATATCCAAAATAAATAAACAAAACAACCAAGCTGCTTCTGTGACTTTCAGCCTCTTTACATGGGGTGACTGCTCTAACCGCTCAGCCACCGGCCGCCCCAGTTGCTACTGTTTTCAAACAAATGTGTCACAGCGGCTCGCTCAGGTGAAGTAGTTCACTGCGGCCACTCTGTTTGAACCTGAAGGGCTCCCACACGGCAGCTGTGGTGTTCACTCCATCTTTGTTTTAATACCTCCAAATCTCAACTAACTGTCCTCTAACTTGCTCCTCGCAGGGCTCTCCTGCTGCACTCTGGGTAACATGTGCGGCTGACGAGTGACTGACACGACACACGAGGGAGAGAGAGGGTTCAGTGGAGACAGATGCACTGGAGTGAAAACTCTTGTCCTCCAGTCTCTTCGATAGAGGAACACCAGGAAAATGGAAGAATGGAAATATTGCAGCTGGCTAAGTTATGGAGCTCATGAAAAGTTATCATGATCATTGATTTATTGTTTACTGCGACAGTCCTAGTCACCACGGCCTCATTTCTGACATATAATACGCCAAATAATTACGAAACATTCGACAGATGGAGTGATAATGACAATAATAACGATGATGATGATGTTACCTGTTTTGGGCGAGGAAATCTACGATGTCGAGGGAGTTTCTGTCAACCATACGGACCGCCAGGTGGAGCACCGTCTCTCCAGGTTCCTGATAGGAACAAAGTGACGGTAAATCTCTTTATACCTTAACTTCACTGGGTTCTGACACGATTTAAAACTAAAGGTGTGAGAAAACCAAACATATGCAATCATGAATTCTGCATCAGTTGTTGTTGGTGTGTGACAGACAGGGATCAGTGAAGTCGTACGTGTTCGTTGGGCTGTGGGATGACCTCCTGCAGGTTCACCCCTTCAGCGAAGACCTGGATCAGAGACAGGATGTCTTTGTTCCTGACCGCTTCGTACAGAACCTGCAGTCTGGACGCAGCGTCGGCACAAAGCCGCCGGACGAAGCGCTTCTCTGTGTACTTTGCTATGATGTAGTCCTTCCTCATCTGCCTGGAGAACCAACCAGAGACCAGAGACAGTTACTTTGTCACGATTGATTCTGTTTTTACACGTTAGATTTCCTCCTGTTGTTTTCAGAGCACTGCTTCGCGGTCGGCACTCACATGTCACTGGTGGGATCTGGTTTGGTTACGTCCTGCGCCGACAGATCGGCCTCCATGATCTCGTTAAAGCTGGCATTTCCCACGTTCTTCGCCAACTGAAACACATGAAACATGTTGGTTCGTCACTGCTGCTCCGTCCTGAACTAACACAATGACATCTGCACACTTCCTGCCTGTTCCAGATAATCTTCTGAATGTAGACGTGTGCGATTTAAGGCAACCAAACCTGATATTATGATATAACGAGAAAACTCCTTCAAGTCTTTTGGTCTGAGTAGGAGAAAAAAATGTTTGATTGAACATAGACATAATACTTTGATGTAGGAAACATTGCCCTTATACAGCCTGTTGTCATCAAAAGAATGGGGACACAGTTTGTGATGACGTCCCTGGATGCCAGTGTGGTCAGAAATCCCCGATGCCTTATTAGACATGTCTTCTCATAACTCTCCCTGGCCTGTCTGTGCTTTAACTCTCCTTTGCCCAGCTCACCCCACCGCTTCTCCCCTCTCAGGACCTTTTGGCCTTTTAGACGAACCTGGAACTTGAGGAGTGAACAAAATGACGTCAAGGTCATTTAATGAGGAACCATGTAAGACTAATTCATGTTAGACAAACAGACACTGTCAAAAAGTGAAATTTATCTGTTGACTGATGGACACAAGACTTTCTCAAGAGACAAGTTTATTGCACCTTGACCTCCGCATTCTCCTCACAGAAACTTGTGACAGTTTTATGGCTCTGAGTCCAGCTCACAGGATTATCTGAGTGAAGGAGACAGAGAGTCACCCTTTAATATGTTCTTAAAGAGAACTATTATAGGAAGTATAACTGTATCTGTATTTTATTTATCTCTAAAGAAATTTGTGTTGTTTGGAACGACTCTCGTCATTCTATGATCAAGATTGCTAAAGTTACAGAAATGTGGTGGTATTAAACATGATCCTGTAAGTATTGACATTAAGGATCCACCAAGGATTATATGAATAATTATAGTTTAAAGTCTAGTTTGTCCCAATCTGTATGCATGAATCATTCAATCGTCTTTTCCAGGGACTTGACCAGTGTCCTCTCAATGGCAGCAGAGCTAGGCTGCTTATACAGCCTTGGCCCAGCTGGAGCTGCTGCGCCAGGGAAAATGAATGCACCTTATTACCCAGGCCCCACCTTAGAACTGGACTTAAAGATAGTAGACCCAAGCTGTGGACTCACCAGTAGCTCGGAGGTTCCCAGGACATCCAGGTCCAGACTCTGGATCCTGGAGTAGTGGACCCCCATCTCCCTGTGGATCCCCGAGCACTCAATACAGATCAGCACCCCAAGGTTGGTAGACAGCCAGGTGGGACCTGACGGGACCAGATGATTGAGGTTTTACTGACTAACACGTTACGTTCTGTGACTTTTCACAGACAGTGAACCAGTGGGGCTTTTCACTCACTAAACAACAAAAAACAAAAAACTGTTGTAGTGTTACACAGTGGCAAGCTCTTCTCTTAACAAGCTCTTCTCTTAAAGAGCTCTTCTCTTAACAAGCTCTTCTCTTAACAAGCTCTTCTCTTAACGAGATCTTCTCTTAACAAGCTCTTCTCTTAACAAGCTCTTCTCTTAACGAGCTCTTCTCTTAACGAGATCTTCTCTTAAAGAGCTCTTCTCTTAACAAGCTATTCTCTTAACAAGCTCTTCTCTTAACGAGCTCGTATCTTAACAAGCTCTTCTCTTAACAAGCTCTTCTCTTAACAAGCTCTTCTCTTAACAAGCTATTCTCTTAACGAGCTCTTCTCTTAACAAGCTCTTCTCTTAACAAGCTCTTCTCTTAATGAGTTCTTTTAACGAGCTCTTCTCTTAACGAGCTCTTCTCTTAACAAGCTCTTCTCTTAACGAGCTCTTCTCTTAACAAGCTCTTCTCTTAACAAGCTCTTCTTTTAACGAGCTCTTCTCTTAACAAGCTATTCTCTTAACAAGCTCTTATCTAAAATAACTATTCTTTTAAGAAGCTCTTCTCTTAAGAAGATCTTCTCTTAACGAGTTCTTCCTTTAACAAGCTCTTCTTTAACAAGCTTGTGTCTTAACGAGCTCTTCTCTTAAAGAGCGCTTCTCTTAACGAGCTCTTATCTTAAAGAGCTCTTCTCTTAAAGAGCTCTTCTCTTAACGAGCTCTTCTCTTAAAGAGCTCTTCTCTTAAAGAGCTCTTCCTTAAACAAGCTCTTCTTTAAACAAGCTTTTCTTTTAACGAGCTAGTCACTTAACGAGCTATTATCTTGACAAGCTCTTCTCCTAACGAGCTCTTCTTTTAATGAGCTCTTCTCTTAACGAGCTCTTCTCCTAACAAGCTATTCTCTTAACGAGCTCTTATCCTAACAAGCTCTTATCGTAACAAGCTCTTCTCTTAACGGGCTCTTCTTTTAACAAGCTCTTCTCTTAATGAGTTCTTCTCTTAACGAGCTCTTCTCTTAACGAGCTCTTCTCTTAACGAGCTCTTCTCTTAACGAGCTCTTCTCTTAACAAGCTCTTCTCTTAATGAGCTCTTCTCTTAACGAGATCTTCTCTTAACAAGCTCTTCTCTTAACAAGCTATTCTCTTAACAAGCTCTTATCTAAAATAACTATTCTTTTAAGAAGCTCTTCTCTTAACAAGCTCTTCTCTTAACAAGTTCTTCCTTTAACAAGCTCTTCTTTAACAAGCTCGTCTCTTAACGAGCTCTTCTCTTAACGAGCTCTTCCCTTAAAGAGCTCTTCTCTTAACGAGTTCTTCCTTTAACAAGCTTTTCTTTAAACAAGCTTTTCTTTTAACGAGCTAGTCACTTAACGAGCTATTCTCTTGACAAGCTCTTCTCTTAACGAGCTCTTCTCTTAACAAGCTCTCCTTTTAACAAGCTCTTCACTTAACAAGCTCTTCTCTTAACGAGCTCTTCTCTTAACAAGCTCTACTCTTAACAAGCTCTTCTCTTCACAAGCTCTTCTCTTAACGAGATATTCTCTTAACGAGCTCTTCTCTTAACAAGCTCTTCTCTTAACGAGATATTATCTTAACGAGCTCTTCACTTAATAAGCTCTTCTCTTAACGAGATATTATCTTAACAAGCTCTTCACTTAACGAGCTCTACTCTTAACGAGCTCTTCACTTAATAAGCTCTTCTCTTAACGAGCTCTTCTCTTAACGAGCTCTTCACTTAATAAGCTCTTCTCTTAACGAGCTCTTCTCTTAACGAGCTCTTCACTTAATAAGCTCTTCTCTTAACAAGCTCCTCACTTAAACTCTTCTTTTAATAAGCAGCAGCAGCATTAGTAATAGTAGTAATCGTAGTATAAGTATTAGCGGGAGCGTCAGTACTCACTAGCAGCTCCACAGTCGCAGCAGCCGTCGTTGCCTCTCATCCTCTTCACCTCTCCTACGATGGCTCTCGTCAGCTCCTGGACGATGTTGTTCTCTCCTTCGTCCTGGTCGCCTTTAAACGCTTGGTTCAACGCCTCCTCTTTGCTGTTCTGCAGCACCGACACCCAGCTGCACAAACATAAACACATCAGGTCAGACTAAGGACAGAGGTCACACAGAGGTCACACAGAGGTCAAAGGTCAGGAGCTGTTTACTACTTACACCTGACACTCGGCTTCATCCTCAGCTTGGAAGTGATACGTCCTGTCGTCTGAAGGAAACAGAGGAGTCAGACAGGAGGACGTAAACAAAGTGAACATGTGAAAGCAGTCGTCTGTGGCTTACGTGAGATAAGGTCGAAGCTCTTCTTCTCGTCTAGGTTCCTCTTCACCTGACAGGTGAGTAGGTTGAGTTTGGCCGGAGGTCTGTTAGCCTGAGAGTGTGTTCAACCCCGAAGACATGAGAAATAAGACAAAAGAAACAAATATTCACATGCTTTGGGTGGACTGGCTCAAAACTTGGCTCAGGTATCCATAGTGACCAGATGCTGAATGCTACAGACTTTAGTGAACGTTTCCTCTAGCACCGCCATAAGGTCAGTTTTGTAACAACAACTATGGGATGGATTTGACATAATGTGGTTCATCTTTCAGGCTGAACTGAAATAACTTCAGTGACCCTCAGACTTTTCAAGTGCTGCAGGTATGATGGATGTTTGTAGCCGTAGCATCGTTGTAGAACCTCCAAAAAACGGCCAACAGGATTATTCCATTGGATTTTGGATTATTGCAAAAAATAAAAAAGCACTTTTTTGGCGAACAAACATTTACGATTTTTCCACGTTTTGTTGAGCAAGATTAATTAATGCAACAAACTTTCACCAGTGGGGTTTTACTGACATATTTTATGTCGTAGAACAAAACATTTAAATCTCTTTGGCACGAGTTACCCACAGACTTTGTATCTTTGAGGGAACTGGAAGTAATAGGGAAGGTTTTCGTTGCCACCGTACTCTACGGGGGAATTGTTGGGTCTCTGTAAATCATAAATAAGTCATAGAGTGTGGTCTTTACCTACTCTGTAAAGTGTCCTGAGATAACCTTTGTTATGATTTGGCAGAACTCTATTGTTGAGGTGAGCCTCAGCTTTGTGTTTACCGCTAATGAGCTAATGTGAGCATACTAATGCAGAGGTCCTGTCTATATGGTAACCCTATTTTGTTAGCAAAGACAAACAGAGGGGTCCATCCTCTGGAGACCAAGAACGGGATCAGGAAAAGTCTGCCTCTAAGTAGATTGTTTATGTTGGATTATTAATGATCAGAACTTCATGTTTGTGAAGCGCTGAAGCAGAGATGAGACGTTGAGAGAAATAATAATCATCAATCATCAGTAGCCCCCCCCCATCCTCCCTGCTCACACCCTTCTCTCTGCCATCCTTTTCCTTATGCTCTTCCTTCTCCTGCTTCTCTTCCTCCTCTGTCGCTTGCTCTGTCTTGATTGGCCGTTTGACTCTTCATGAAAAAACTTCAAAATAAAAGAAAAGGAACAAAAAAATAATAAGAAGAAGCTAAATAAAAAAAAATAAAATGGATCCCCAATATTGATAAAAAAAATAAGACCCCAGAAGATTGATTTAATTGGCTGATGGACATGCAGGCAGGAGGGTGGAGCTTCTCATGCAGGAGGACCAATAGGAGGGGAGGATGTGGCGTCTTACCGTGCCGTGGCTGATGGTCAAAAAACCGTTCTTCACCGAGCACTTCCTCTTCTGCCACACCTTCCTCAGTCTGAGGACAAACACAGTAGTATTTTTAGACTAAAAGTCTGTTTCATGTCTGTACACATCTGTAACATGTTGGTGCAAAAGCTCTACAGGAGGTTGTTTTCCTGTTGCATTCTGGGACACTGAGTTCACTCACCCCTCACTTCTCTTGTAGAGGACTCCACAGCGCTCTGTGCCGTGAGCCTTGTTGCCCTGCAGCTGATGGAGGCTGTAACCTGAGTTCTGTTTGGCCTGAGCATCCTGCAGACAACCAGGAAACACAACTTTGACCTCCATATTTGTAGTTTAAAGTTCTTCTGATCAAACCGCACCAGCAGAATATAAAGTAGTTCAGAGTGAAACTGGTTTCTCGCCTCTTTGTGCTCAGACTGCAGAGACGCCTTCAGGACGTCTCGGAGCTGAATCAGCTGTTTCCTCTCGCCATCCTGAGTCTGCTTAATCTGAACACCACAGAAGAAGAGACAGATCGTATTTTGAGACAAATTTTAAAGAACGAAAGTCAGTATTTTAAAACAAAAAAGTTGCATTTAGAGAATAAAAGTTGTAGTATTTTCAGATTAAAAGTTCTTTTCAGAGGAAAAGTTGTAGTATTTTCACACTAATAGTCACACTAATACATAAATAATACACACTAATAATCTTTGTGACGATGCAGAATGCCCAACAGGATGTAAAGAGTTAAAATGAGCTCAACCTTAAACACCTACAGCAGGAAGATCCATCCACAAATATAAGAGGAAAGCGGTTTACTGCCCCACACATACTTGAATTCTTGGTTGTGTGTCTGTAGTTTTACTGCAGTAGGATGTTGTGTTGGTACTCACAGCCGTCAGGTCTGTCGCCAGTTTCTCTACGGAGGGTTTCAGACTCTCGACAGCTTTCAGTCCGTCCTGAAAGAAACTGATCAGGCAACAAACTGAGTTTTGCACCTAAACCTCTAATTTACAATTTACAAAAACATATGCACAGAACTACGGAGGATTGAAAGTGCCAAAATCAAAAATAAAGGAATAAATGAATGAATGAATATGCCATTAAACGTACCTTTAAAAAGACCAGCTTTTCTTTATTAACCCTTTTATTAATTTCTTTTTAAATGAATGAATTAATCTTTAATTCATTTCTATTTTATTCTGTTTTTATTTGAATTATGCAAAGGTTCACTGAACAACCAATCATCATGCACCAAACCACCGAGACACTCTCTGACCGTCTTAAACGGATATCTGTTCAACGCTAAACGGCTGTTTCTCCGCGGCGTGACGTACTTGCACTGAGCGTGGAAAAACTTGATGAGGTTCTGCAGGAAGTCGACGCCTTTCTTCACCTTGATCTCGTTCACTTTAAGGAGATACTGCGGAGAGGAGAAGGGCGATCTCTGACTGCTTTTGTTCTGAACTTTCTGAACGTGGAGTTGGAATCGGAGGCCTCACCTCGCACATCTGCAGCTGGAAGAGTCGTCTCTCCTTCTCCATCTCCTCGGCGATCTCTCCCCCGCTGAACTCGGTGCGAATCATCCCGTGCTGCTTGGCGTGCTCCCTCTTCTCCTTCTCGATCTTTGCTCTGGAGAGGTTAAAAGTCGTGTTTAGAGCTCCGCGGAACAACATACCGCAGAACCAGAATCGGATCTGCAACTCTGTTATAATGCCTTCCTCCACTGCTTTGGTTCTCACATTGAAACGATTTCACTACTGAACTCATGGGGGCTGAGACTAAATGCTTGCTGAGTAACATTATATCTAATTATATTATTATATTTGAATCTGTGAAAACTGAAACTCACTTTAATTCAAATGAGGATTGTATTAAATTCAAATGTATAAATGTTTTCTATCACTATTCAGCATGCTGATATGGAGGACATAACAAAGAAATAATTACATAAATTATTAAATAAATAGGTATGCCATTAAATGTACCCAAATGAGGGCGCCACAAATTAATATCGATAAAATGATACAATTACATAAATTGATATTTCTGTTATGATTATCTAGTATCAAGTCCCCTATTTATTTACTTTCCTATTTAATTGGTCCTTATATTTATTTATTTTTATAACATTAAAAATAGATTTGATTAGTTTTTATTTTAAATGTATTTATCATTTACTTAATTTGTTTCTGAATTATTTTCTTCATACATTTCTTTTCATGATTACGGAAATAAAACAGAAATTACTTAAAAATGACTAAATATATTTAAAATAAATGTAAAAATAAACAAATAAAATTAAAAATTAATAAAAATGAATTAATGGGAAAATTAAGAAGGGAAGTAAAATAAAAAATTTAAACGAATAAATACATTTTTAAAAAAGTAAAATAAAAAATACATAAAACTAAATAAAGGGGAATCAATCCAAAGGTAAATAAATAAAGACGCTAATTCAAACAGAAATATCAACTGCCACACTTTAGCGATTTATGCATTTGTTTTGGTCATTTTTGGTCTTCCATACATGGCCAACTGAAGCGTGAGCAAAGGCAGTTTCCTCTGTGACACTTTGACACTAACTTTACTCAGAATGACATGATGGTGTTTTATTGTTCTGTATATTGAAATCAGCAGGGACTTCTACATTCAGCTCCAGGTGTTTTCTTACAGTTTGGTCTCATAATCCTTCCAGGATTTGTCGAATGGCTTCTTCAGATCCTGAAAGAGGAAGTGACGTCACATTATTGGAGCGACCAATCACAACACAGCGTTCACTCACAACAGCAAACAAACAGAGAGAGACTTTGATCCGTGAGTCGCTCGGGAAACATGTCAAGACGATAACGTGTGTGAGGTCTTTTAACGCTTTAACACCAAGTCCTTCTCTTATAATATTTTCATCTTATTATGAAAATCACTAAATCTAAAACTCAACTCATGGAGTTGATGAGAAAAGGGTAAAAATATCGACTTCTGTTCAAGATATTCAGAACTTTGTTTTTTTTAACGTTAAGGCAGGTTAAATGATCAAATATCAAATGAATCTGCAAAGATTTTGATCATCAAATGATCGTCTCAACATTTCTCAGCTGAGATGATTTGCTGCTTTTCTTTGTCTTGTCTGATTTTACTCAAAACAACTTAAAGATGAGCTATTGTGCCACTTTTCAGGGTCATATTTGTATTTGTCAGCTACATTAGGTTTGTTGTGTTTTCTCTTGCACTCTCTCGTGTCTAAACCTGCATTTAGACGTGAGCCCTGTGCACCGTCTGGCTCTGCTGTGCTCAGCTCTGAAAGCTAGGGTGTCGGTCAATATTAGAGATTTCTCAGAATTTCCTGGATTTGTCTCCGTAGAAGAATCCTGACTTCCCTGTTGGTCACGCTGCTACACACAGGCTCAAAGTGTAAGCTGTAAGTTTTACAGATTAGTAAAACGTGGTTGTAACTGAGACTGTGTGGTTGTCACAGTAAGGAAAGTAAACAAACTCAAGTCAAAAGACAGAAAACAACACATCTGGAGTGTTTTAAGTCAGTAGGATGTCAGGCAATCGTCGGTATGAGGACGACCTCCCTCAAAGTTAGCAGTTTGACGTTTGGCAGACGGCGGGTTTTAGTCAACTGAGTGTTGGTTACAATGTCGAAATGGCAAAAATCAACGCCAACTAACCGCAGTCTTTGACATCACAACAATGATGAAGATGAAACTTCTGTCACATTCTGTTTTAGCCACTGAGCAGAACCACTTCCTGATTGTTTGTGTTCATTAGTTCTTTAACATCAGGTTGGGTTGCTAACGTGCTAACTAGCGCCTTGAATCCGTCCCATTGCTCTTCCGGTTTCTCTTTTTAAATGACCGATTGGCCGTCCGCTGGAGTCATTGCGGTGTATTTGACACTTTGCGGCACTGTTTCTGTGGCGTTGGTGAGTCTGGACCTTTAGAGGCTTTCAGAGACAGTCAAACTGTACACAAACCCCTTTGACGCCCTTCAGGTCCCCCTTCAGCAGACTGTCCAGAGGGAAGGTGATGATGTTGTTCATGTTCTGCAACTGCACAAAAGGGAAGTCGCATTAGAGTCACTCTCACGGTCGGACGGGAAAAGCTCAGTGCGGCGTAAACTCACCAGGTTTTTGAAGAGCGCCGTCAGCTCTTTGGTGAAAACGGCAAACTTCAGGAACGCCGAGCCGACTTGGACGTCCTCCCTGCTGACGCAGTTGTCTCCAAACTTCTCCATGGACTGGATGTACTGCTCCTCATTGTCCACATGAGCTGAAACACAGAACAGATCAAACAAAGACAGAACATTAACGACGATCCTTTAATGCTGTCGGGCCTTTATTTTCCTTGAACTGCATTTTGTTTTTGTCCATTTTTTTGTGACCTGGGTTGTTTTTAATTGTGTTTATAAAACATTTTTATTTCTTCTTATTATTATTTTAATATCGACTTAAGATGCTATTGCATTATTATCATAATTATTACGCAGGACTGAAAATGCCAAGATCAAAAATAAATACATAAATAAATAAAAGACTCAAATAATAAATGAAGACATTGAATGGAAAAATAATAGAATTGTATATAAATACTTATTTACCTTTGTATTAATTCAGCTTTATATATACATGTATTCATGTTGATTTTTCAAAATTAATTGATTAGCTTCTACTTAATGAATGTGTTTTGCATGTATATGCACTAGGTATTCATTATGCAAATGAACTGAAGAAGGAATTGGTTAAAATACCCCTCATTTGCATAATTGATAATGCAAAATGAATAAAATAATAATAAAAATAATAATTATGTATACATTTATTTTTTATTTGGCAGTTTCAAACCTCCATACCTTCTTTATGTATTAATATACAGTTAAGCAAACATGAACATGAATGATTTTGGTGATGCTGGGTTAATATTCAGACCTGTTTTTTTGAGGAAATCAAAACATTTTCTCCTTTTTTACAGATCACTGAAACATGAAAGTATTATTTTGAGTCAGTAGACCGTCATGGAGGCGGCCGTTGCTCCCTCGGCATGCTGGGACAGGACGGCGGTATGACGGGAATGTGCGGAGGTCAGACTCCACCCGTCTGAACAGAAAGCACCAGACTCTCACTGAGGAACTGAACGCACCTCCAGCTGAAGCTTTTTAGAATTATTGTGCCTTTTTTCCGTTTTTTATTCTTCTATTGTTATTCTGAGATGAATAATTATAATGTTTATTTTGTGACATAAAATCAATCTGCTGCATAAAGTATCGCTAAATGGCACTTCTTTCCATTTAAAATGTCATTAACCTGGAAGTGTATGGAGGTCTGAACCTGACCAAATAAAAATAATAAACTCAATAAATCAATTAAATGTACAAAAAAATATTTAGAATAAATGTAGACACTAATTAATCGTTCAAATGTGACGTAAACAGAGATCATCTCTATTTATTTAACTTAAAATATTTATTTATCTAATCTAATATTATTTATTATTATTACATATGTGTGTACATTTATTCATTTTGAATTAATTTCTGTATTATTTTCTTTATATCGTTTACAATCAAAAGGTTTTGCTTTTGAATCAAACAGTGTTTATACGGGGCGGCCGGTGGAACAGTGGTTAGAGCAGCCGCCCCATGTAAAGAGGCTGGAGGTCCTCGAGGCAGCGGCCCTTTGCTGCATGTCTCCCCCTCTCTCTCTCACCACATTTCCTGTCTGTCCTTTATAATAAAAAGTCTTGCGCTATATTTGTGCCACATTTCTGAAGGAGCAAAGTGAGATTTCGAGCACAGAAAAATACATTTTGCGAGCGCATATTCTCAGTTGAGTAAGCAAAAAAATATTCTGAGCTCAATAAATGCATTTGCATTTTTGCTCCTATTCATTTTAACGTGCAATAATAAGCCCTCTCACTCAGTTTCACTCTCTCCAAACTCTTGCTCGCTGCACTGCGGACCACTGCACTGCGGACCGCTGCATGCACGCTCTCAATCTCTCCCTTCTGTGCATGCTCAACTTTGTCTTTTGTCATCTCCTTCACTAATGTGGCACAAATATAACACCATAAGAACGCTTCTCATTGAGGTGAAACTGTGTCACTCACCCAGACCAGACGTGTTGATGGCTTTCACCGACTTCTTGATCTTGTACAGAATTGATCTGTCCACGTCCAGTACCTGACGCGAACAAACAGAGTCAGGACCACAGAGACCAGATGCCACAGCTGGACTTTTTTAGCACAAACAACAAAAGAGTTTAGTTTTTAATGCAGTATTATTTAAAAATGCCCATACTCTGCTGAAGCTCTGTGTGTCGTAATGTGCAATAAACTGCATGTTTGCAGGACTTTTGAACTTTACTCAGTAACTATTTTCTTCGTGGTGATGCCTTCAAAGACAATCTAAGGGCCCGTCCAATGCGAATGTGGGTACTTTTGAAAGCGTGTGTTTCTCTGCACGTTTTGGCCTTTCGTCCACTCGTAACTGCAGTTGTTGCTTCTGAAACTGGAGTTTTTTATAACAGGAGTCCAGACTGAACTTTTTTGAAAAAAACGGTCACAGCAGTCATGTGTGGAAAGGAAAACCATTGTTTGACGTCACACTGTGCGACGGTAAACAGTCAGTTGTATCCATGGAGACATGTGGAGCACTCTAGACGTGACCAGTTAATGGATTTTGCGTTTTCATGTGGACGGAGATATTTTTTTTTATCACACCTGTGGTGTGGACGGGATTTTGTTTTTTAACCAGGAGCCATAAAATACCTGTGTATGTGTGGACTAGGCCTGAGAATTTAAACTGAACAGCTGCAGGGATGACCCTAGAGCTGCAGCGCTAAATCAATTAGTTGTCAACTATGAAATTAATCTTAGTCGTCTTTTTCTTTGAGCAAACTGATCCATTAATGGAGAAAATGATGCACAAATTAATCAAAGATGGAAATTATCGAAATAATGGTAAAATGTTTACTGAGGGAATAAATCAAGTGAGAAGTTTAGGCTCATTTTCTCATTGACTTCTATTCACACTTCTTTATGGAGCCAGTGGAGTCTCCCCCTGCTGGACATTAGAGAGGATGCAGCTTTAAGTGGAGTCTCCTCCTGCTGGACATTAGAGAGGATGCAGCTTTAAGTGGACTCTCCCCCTGCTGGACATTAGAGAGGATGCAGCTTTAAGTGGAGTCTCCCCCTGCTTGACATTAGAGAGGATGCAGCTTTAAGTGGAGTCTCCCCCTGCTGGACATTAGAGAGGATGCAGCTTTAAGTGGACTCTCCCCCTGCTGGACATTAGAGAGGATGCAGCTTTAAGTGGAGTCTCCCCCTGCTTGACATTAGAGAGAATGCAGCTTTAAGTGGAGTCTCCCCCTGCTGGACATTAGAGAGAATGCAGCTTTAAGTGGAGTCTCCCCCTGCTGGACATTAGAGAGAACGCAGCTTTAAGTGGAGTCTCCGCCTGCTGGACATTGGAGAGAATGCAGCTTTAAGTGGAGTCTCCCCCTTCTGGACATTTGAAACCACCTTACCACTGAAGATTCGTCCACTATTTTTCTGGTTCTGCAGCCTTTTTTGCTGCAGGAACACCTTCTCTTGCACGCACGCACGCACGCACGCACACACACACGCACACACGCACACACACACGTGTAGAAATCACAGATCTGGACAACACGTTGTGTCTTCCAACTCCTGTTGCATGCTGGGATGTCCCCACCCGGCAGACTCGGGGCGATGAGCCTCATCTCGTCTGATCGAGTCCCAACAAGACCAGTCTCTCCCTCCGAGGCCTGTTGGAGCGTCTCTCATGCTTCCTCTACCTGCTGAATCCCCTCTGCTTCGCTTCCTTCTCTTTTATTTTCTTTCCACTCGTTCTTTCTCTTTGTTTCCTCTGTTCAGCTTCAACGCCCCTCTGTGCTTCGCTCGTGTCCCAGCACGTCTGTCTGAAGTGTGAGATGAGTCGAAGCTGCTCTGAGTTTCTCTTTAATGTCAATAAATCTTCATATTCAGACTTTATAAAAGTGACTGTACACAGGTGTGTCTTGAGATTTTAAACTGAGCTGCACACGATAAAAACATCAGACTCATTGTCTTTGCTGTCTGCCGCAATGAGGAGAACACTGAGCTTCTGGACTTTCTGCATGTTTCACACACTTAGTCACTGAGCGGTGACTCAGCTGCTGCAGACAACACTGATTAAACTGCTGACGACGTGTACAGGAGAGAAGTGAGCAGGGAGACGTTAGCATCATGTGAGTCCAGTGTTCCTGTTTCCCATCCGCAGCTCCAGGTGACAAGAAACTTTTCATGCATTTAGAAAAGGACATGCATCTCTCTCATTTTCCATAAAGAATGTAAATAAATACATTTGTTTCTTCAAGTCGGTTTGTTCGTTTACATTATGGCATGGGAAGAGAATGGAAGACTAATGTCTCATTTCACTAAACATGTCTTTGTGTTTATGACATTTCTCCTCCTGTAAACAAACCAACCGACGTATTTAAAAAATATGGACACAAAAAATGGACACAGAATGGCAAGAAATAGACGCAAAATGACAAAAAAAACATGCAAAATGACAAAAAAATGTATCCAAAATGACAAAAATTAGATGACTAACAGTGTCAGGTCTGAGGTCCTGATCAGTCAAACGTGCTATAGATGCCCTGATGACCTCAGAGCCAGAACTGTTCTGTGTCTTTGTTTCCCTGTTCCCGCGCTCGCTCTAATGTTACTTGCATCTCTGATGTTGTTGTTGTAGTTGTTATACTTCATATTACGTATGACATCAGAGTAGTGTTGACCTTCGACCTTTTACGAGAGCGGAGCGCTTAGTTTTGTGCTCTATTTGAGCATCAAGACGCCGTTTGCTCACGTGAGCTGAGTGTGTAAAAAACAGAAAACTGAAAGCAGGCCCGTCTTCGCTTGTGTGTTGCCTCAACTAAACATCTTCTTAAATACTTAATACTAACTTATGAAGTCGAAGCAGCTTAAAACAACAGCTGAAACCTGCAGCCAGATAACAAGTAACAATACTCCAGAGAGTTATAGTGACTTTAACCAGCGACCTTTGACCTCTCACTAACCGTTCCTCATAACAGCTCGCTCAACAAACGATCAGCGCTGTGTTGCAAAACGTGAAAGCAGCTTGAATATCTTACAACATGTTGAGCAGCAGAGGAAGTGTTTCTCTCTGTTCCTCTTTACACTGAAAAAAACGGACTTTTACTGCCTGGAAATGTGCAGATGGACTAACTTTACCTCCATTCATATGGAGAGATATCAGCCTCTTTACCTTCATTTATACTAAAAGAAAGACTCTTTACCTCTTTTATACTGAAAGACATCAGACTTAACTTTATTTATACTAAAAAAAACCTCTTTACCTTCATTTAGACTAAAGAAAGACTCTTTACCTCTATTCATACTGAATACTGAAAAAACATTTTTTGCCTCCATACTAAAAACACACTTGTCTTCATTTTTGCTACAAAACAATCTTTACTTCCATTCATACTGAAATAAATCAGACTTTACCTTCATTTACACTAAAAAAAATAAGTTTACGTCCATTCATACTAAAAAACCAAACTTTACGTCCATTCATACTAAACAAACAAACTTTACGTCCATTCATACAAAACAAACAAACTTTACGTCCATTCATACTAAACAAACAAACTTTACGTCCATTCATACAAAACAAACAAACTTTACGTCCATTCATACTAAAAAAACAAACTTTACGTCCATTCATACTAAACAAACAAACTTTACGTCCATTCATACTAAAAAAACAAACTTTACGTCCATTCATACTAAACAAACAAACTTTACGTCCATTCATACTAAACAAACAAACTTTACGTCCATTCATACTAAAAAAACAAACTTTACGTCCATTCATACTAAACAAACAAACTTTACGTCCATTCATACTAAAAAAACAAACTTTACGTCCATTCATACTAAACAAACAAACTTTACCTCCATTCATACCCGAAAATATCACACTCCACCTCCATTTAAACTACAAATGTTGCATGAATGTGGTTTGAATGATTAGATAAAATGAAGGGCACGGGGCCTCTAATATCAGTGTGAATGTCAGTTGTATCCTAACCATTAAATTTAGAAAAGTTACTCATTACTTTATAGATAGAGGAACACAATTTAAAACTTCTTTTCGGTCTTCAAAGACCAAATGTGCAGCTTGAAACAAACGTTTTCATACCACACACACACACACACACACACACACACACACACACACACACACACACACACACACACACACACACACACACACACACACACACACACACACACACACACACACACACACACACACACACACACACACACACACACACACACACACACACACACACAATTAAATTACTTAATTGTTTTTGCCAGTCAGAGGAGGAAACCACTCTATTAAACACAACAAACCAGATAAATTAATATTAGTTTATAAATATTTACGTGGTGTGTGTGTGTGTGTGTGTGTGTGTGTGTGTGTGTGTGTGTGTGTGTGTGTGTGTGTGTGTGTGTGTGTGTGTGTGTGTGTTTCACCTCCTCCAGAGCTGCCACAGTGTTCCTGCAGTGGGACATCCGGGTGGTGAAGCTGGAGGTGGTCGGAGCCTTGTAGTCCTCATTGGTCTCTGAGATGAAGCCGGTGACTGTGATCAGCTCCGGCATGTTGAGCTCCAGACGGTCCCGCAGAGCTTCAGGTAGAACAGCAGCCGCACCTGGACCGACCTCAACAGAAACAGCCACCAAAGATCCTCTCCTGGCTCCTCCCCATAGTGTTCAATCAGATTTTTTTAAAGTTTGGAGGTTTTATTCCCATGTTTTGAATCTCAGAAGAAAGAAAGAGAGAAAGGGAGCGAGAGAAAGAGAGAGAGAGAGGCCTGGGGTTTTTCTTCCGTCCTGCTGCCGCTGCAACACCTGAGGAAGCTGCCCCGAGCAGGGCGGAGACACGAAGAGACGTCCCACTCTGCTGCGGTTTCCACAGACGAGAAATCAGAAGAGAAAAGAGCAGGAAGTTCCTCTCTTTCAAAATAAAACACCTTAAAGTGTCAGTAGAAGTACTCAAGTATTCGCAGTTTCATGTAGTTAAAGTATCAGCAAACGTACTCGAGTATTCTCAGCTTCATGTAGTTAAAGTAACAGCAAACGTACTCGAGTATTCTCAGCTTCATGCAGTTAAAGTATCAGCAAAAGTACTCGAGTATTCTCAGCTTCATGCAGTTAAAGTATCAGCAAAAGTACTCGAGTATGCTCAGCTTCATGTAGTTAAAGTATCAGCAAAAGTACTTGAGTATTCTCAGCTTCATGTAGTTAAAGTATCAGCAAAAGTACTCGAGTATTCTCAGCTTCATGCAGTTAAAGTATCAGCAAAAGTACTCGAGTATTCTCAGCTTCATGCAGTTAAAGTATCAGCAAAAGTACTCGAGTATGCTCAGCTTCATGTAGTTAAAGTATCAGCAAAAGTACTTGAGTATTCTCAGCTTCATGTAGTTAAAGTATCAGCAAAAGTACTCGAGTATTCTCAGCTTCATGCAGTTAAAGTATCAGCAAAAGTACTCGAGTATTCTCAGCTTCATGCAGTTAAAGTATCAGCAAAAGTACTCGAGTATTCTCAGCTTCATGTACTTCCTTTATTTATTTGTTTATTTCAGGCATGTCAGTTAGATCAATCATCATCACACAGTATCTTGGTTTAAAGCATACAATTCACATGTCAGAATGGGAAAGGGGGAGAAGCAAAAGCTCGTCTAGTCCCACCCCTGTTACCCACAGAATACATTATCTACATCATGCTATTTTTCCTATGACATTGTTGTTGCACGTTATAAAGAAAAGTAAAAAAGACAAAAAACATCTTGCTAACACACAAGTTGACATTTGCCTCGCACTGTGCCCTTCCACAGAAAAAAAGTATATTGTACAGTGTGTCTGCTTTAAGGTGAAAAAACACAGACTAAAACAGAGAAACCGAATGAATCCCACAATCCCTCCCAACAACCCACGTCAGACACGGTTACAATAACCAACCAAGCAACCAAATAACATGTAACATAAGTAGATAGGTAGTGTAAAAGAAAAACTAAAACTAATAGAAAAAATAAATAACGTAACTCAACAAAGAGAAAAACATCAAAAGTAAATAAATAAATAGAAAAGAAGGGAAGGTGTCTCTCCTTCCAGCACTATGAAGTGTCCTCAGCATCATCAGGAGTAACAGTAAGACTGTTACTAATAAGAGTCAGCAGTGGGTGCCAGGTTTGGTGGAATGCTGTCAGAGACGCCCCTCTGTGAAAACGTAACTTAACTCTAACCTTAGACATTGTAAAATTTCCTGTTTCCAACTGTTATGAGTCAGTGGAGAAACATGTTCCCATTTAAGGACAATGGTACGTCTGGTGAGCAGGGTGGTAAAGGCCACGACACGTTGTGTAGTGATGGGCAGATTTTTAGATGGAAAAAGAGCAGTCAGGGGATTTGGTTCCAAATTTGTGTTAAGAGCCTGTTTGGGGGTTTGAAATATATCGGACCAAAATTCAGCAAGCTTCGGGCGCGTCCAGAACATGTGTGTGTGGTCGGCTGGGGACTGCTTACAGCGGTTACAAGCATCACTGTTACAAGGGTATATCTTAGCCAGTTTAGCGTTGGTGAAATGGGCTGTATGGAGCACCTTCCACTGTAACAGGCCCTGCATTGCACAAATCGAGGATGAGTAGACCAGTGATACAGTGGGGTCTGGGCTCAGAAGAGCAATCTTATTCTAAATGACAGATATCAGTCATTTGTGTTGTACGTTGAGAGACAGGAATTGGTCCATCTCAGCTTCAGGGAGGGGCGGTTTGGAAAATGTGGGAATTGCTTTTGGATAAAATGTGTCATTTGAAGGTACCAAAAAAAGTGTCTATGAGGCAGGCTGTATTTGTCCGACATAGATGCAAAGGACGCAAAAACTTCAGGAAGGGAGAAACTCATGGATAAAACTGGGGCAAGGACCGAAGCCCTTTGCAAGCCAAACTGCTTCCTGAACTAAATCCACCGCAGAACCAATACAGAAGTTTATTAATGGTGCAAGCCCAGAAGTAGTGGCGGAAATTAGGGAGTGCTAGTCCACCTTCCGGTTTAGGGAGTTGAAGAATATGTTTTTTGATACGGGCTGGTTTATTCTGCCAAATAAATGCATTAAGTTGTTGGTCCAGATTAGCAAAAAATGGATTTATTAAAATAAATCGGGAGATGTTGAAAAAGATACAGAAACTTTGGTAAAATGACCATCTTAGTAAGATAACCAATAGCGGCATGACGTTCTTGTGAAAAAGATCCCTGAAGGAACCCTTGACTTTGTGAAAGAAATTCTCTGGAGTCCTCAGTGTTTCTCAAATCATGTCTTTACTAAGCTGTATGCATACAGGAGAGACGCTCCCCAACCGGGTCCGAAATGTTCTCTGCCTCTCTCCAAGTAGCTTCAGCATATATACAGCCACATCACAACACCTTACAAACACAAGGACATCAAAGTAACAAAGCAACAAAACACACTACCCAATGTTTATGACCCCAGTAGATGTTATCAATGTTTTACATCCACCAAATGTCACCATTTGCACCCCCCATGGGACTTCTCTCTGCAATCCCCCAGCACGCATTTACAGCTTGACTGTTGTGTTAATCAACATACAGAAACCAAGGATTCACACCATAGACTAAGATACACTTACAAAGAAAGAAGGAAACCCCTGGTTATTTCCCACAACTTTTGCTGTGCTGTAGTGTTCTTGAGCCATACCTTATTTGCTGAATTCTCCAGCTCGTCCTCACTCCAGATTTGCATTCTTTTAACTTCTTCTGGTAAGGATCCATTTGTTTTGACGTGGATTCTGCAGTTGGCTGTCCAGGTGTGTTGAAGCTTGCTCCCTTTCTTTAGTTGACGAGCTTTTCTGGCGATGTCAGCATTACTTTTGGTGAGATTCTCGTTGATGTAGACGTCCGGGACTTTAAGCTTCCTGCCCCACTTCAACAGTCAGTCTTGTATTTTCTGTTGGTGAATCTCAGCAAGGCAGTTTGTGTTCCAGACTCTTTCCTCAAGGGTAAGAGGTGACTTACATACTTCCACATTGTTGAAATCCACATCGATGTCTTTGTCAGCCAGGAACCCAGACACCTGCTCCTCCACAGATTTGATATCCGATTCATCATGCTCCCTCGACCGGTTGGCCACAGCCACGGCCGCCCTTGCGTAGGTCCGATGCTTAATCTTGAGGCCAGTCACAATCACCTTGTTGAGTCTTCCTTGCTGGTCCAGCTCCTCCACTCTGTTCCCCAGCTCCTTTAGGAACTGGTCTTTTTTTGCATTCTCTTTCTGAAGCTGTTTGATTTCAGCTATCATCTTTTGGAGAGGTTGCATATTCTTCTTTATATCATTCAGCTGGCGTTTCAGCTTGCCTTTCAACACCTCCAGGTTTTCGGTCACGATTTCAGTCATGATTTTGGTCATGCTTTCCTTCAGCTCCTCTCTCATCACCACCAGGCTTTCGTTCATAGCGTCCAACATTGACTGAGCTTCTGCGCTATCCTCTGACCTGGTGGTGGTTTTAGTATTTACCATTTTTTTAAATTCATACCTGAGATGATGGATTGCGTTCAAATAGCAAGGTAAAGTTGTCATGAACTGTTCAGGGATAACACAAAAATGGTGGACCCAATGCAGACACAGACACGAAGTAAAAGTACAAACAAAAACGTTTAATAATACTAACAGACAGACGCAAACACTACAGAGAAAACAGGTAATATAAATAACAAGACGATCACAGGAAAAACAGGAACGAGGAGATGACGGAAGATCAGGGAGACAGACGGGAAACGGGAACACTGGAAACTACGGAGAAAACAGAAAACAAACACGATAAGTAAACTTAGGACGGGGAGCATGACAACCACAACCAGAAAGGGGATGCCAATCCGGGGGGAATAGTTTTACCAGCAAAGGGTCTACAACGGTCCGGCGCTGCATGCCTGTCAGCTCAAGGTATTTGTAGTGGCACAGGTGATCAGCGTAACAGGCTGCAGCTTGGGGGGAACGCCTACCGGACCTAGACAAACATGAACACACATACACAAGCAGGGATAGACGGACAGAGGGAGACAAACTCACACAAAAAGGAAGAGAGGAGGGTACTGACAGAACCAGGTCTTGACAAAAGTATAAGTAAAGAACTTAAGTATTCTCAGCTTCATGTAGTTAAAGTATCAGTATAAGCAATCGAGTATGTTCAGCTTCATGTAGTTAAAGTATTAGTAAAAGTACTCAAGTATTCTCTTCATGTAGTGCATCTGTTTAGCGATGGTTCCTCTGCTTTTGCATAGATGGTTTCTTTTACTCCTCTTTCAAACCATCTGTCCTCTCTGTCCAGGATTTGGACATTGTTGTCATCAAAGGAGTGGGCTTTCTCCTTGAGATGGAAGTGGACAGCAGAGTCCAGGCCTGAGGAGTTAGCTCTCCTGTGTTGGGCCATGCGTTTATGCAGCAACCAGATTGCTTTTGTGGGTGTGTGGTGTTCTGTCCTTGGGATGTACTAGTCTCTGTCTGAGTGTGTTACCGGGTTTGAAATACACAGGGATGCAGTGTTTGTTGAAGATCCTCCTGAGTTTCTCTGATACCCCAGCCACATACGTAATGACTATGTTGTTTCTCTTGTTTTCTTTTTCTCTCTCAACCACTTTTGTTTTCTTTCTGGAGGCAGCTGCCGTTTTAACAAAGGTCCAGCTTGGGTAGCCACAGGTTGTGAGGGCGCCTCACAGGTGCTTGCGTTTTTCCCCTTGGGCCTGTGAGCTGGTGGGTACGTTATCAGCTCTATGCTGCAGTGTTCTGATAACTCCAAGCTTGTGTTCCAAAGGGTGGTGAGAGTCAAACAGTAGATATTGATCTGTGTGAGTGGGTTTTCTGTATACCCCAATGTGGAGGCTCCTGTCATTCTCCATATGGACGTCACAGTCTAAGAAAGGCAAACTATTGTCCCTGACTTCTTCTCTGTCGACTGAGTTTATATGTTCGGTAAAAGTTTTCACCTCTTTGGATTTGATTTGTACCCATGTGTTGTCCACATATCTGAACCAATGGCTCGAGGTTACTCCTTTGAAGGAGTTCAAAGCCTTGTCTTCTACCTCCTCTATGTATAGATTTGCCACAATAGGGGATACTGGTGAACCCATGGCACAGCCGTGTTTCTGTCTGCAATAAAGTGCCATTAAACTGGAAATCTGTTGTGTTCAGGCACAACTCTAGAAGTTGGCAAATGTGGTCTGGTTTGAGATTTGTTCGGTTTTGTAAGGAATTGTCCTGTGTGAGCCGCTCTCTTACCGTGGCCAAGGCCTCCATGGTTGGAATACAGGTGAACAAGGAAGTCATGTCGGAGGACACCATGGTTTCATCTGAATCCATTTTTAAGTCTTGGACTTCACAAAGTCTATGGAGTTTTGGATGTGATGTTGGGTGTTGCCCACCAGTGGTGTCAGGATATTGGCAACATGCTTGGCAATGTTATAAGTGACCGAGTTTATGCTGCTGACAATGGGCCTGAGAGGGGCCCCTTCATTATGGCTTTTTTGGAGTCCATATAAGCAGGGGGTTGAGTCCTGGGGATAGAGCCTGTGATATTGTGATTTGCCAATGACTCCTTTCTTTTTGTAGTTGCTGTCGACACTCTATAACCTTCTTTTTGCAACCACTGGAGGGTCTTGTTTCAAAGTTTCATAAGTGTTAGAGTCACTGAGTAGTGCAGAGATCTTTGCCTGATAATCGGTTGTATTGAGAACAACTGTGCATCTACCCTTGTCTGCTGGAAGCAGTGACGTGCGGTCAGGGGAGGCAGGTGAGGCTGTGCCTCCCCTGTCATCATGAGAGGAAAAAGAAACGAAATAATAAAATAACACAAGTATTAATATTTGTCCTCTGGACTATGATTTTGGTGTGGTTCTTAATGTATTTTGACCGTTTTTATAGTAAAAATGGCAGAAAATTCTGTATTTCCTATTTAAATAAACGGAGTCTCTTCGGAGCCGAGAGGTGAGGCACGGACAGCCGAGCCTCCCTCCAGATTGCGCAATCACTCACAAACTGGACTGAGCGTGTGCCCTCTGCGCGTGCTTGTTCCCATTTCTGTGTATGTTTCCAATATGATGGTTGAGGACACTTTTATGTAATAAAAGTATACGTCTTCTTTTCCATGGTGTTCAGTAATGTATTTTACGTATGTGTGTAATATTTACATCTTATTGATGTGACATAAATCCACAGGGGAAATGCCTGGCTTGAGGCAGGCACTACCTCTGCCTCAAGGCAGGCGGCGATAGTGAGCAGCTTGATAGCCTGCAGCCAGATAACGGTGAACTCTGACCTGTGTGCAAAAAGTAAACACAGAAGTGTGCTGTGCGACGCTGTAGAGCTTAGCGACAAGCTGTCATTTCTCGCCCTGAAAATGGAGGATTTGATTTCTAAACTAAGACATTTTTCAAAGCTGGACTTTCAGTCAGTAAAGGTAAGATATACTGCAATATACAGTCATTTAAAGTAAAGGTAAGATATGCTGCAATATACAGTCATTTACAGTAAAGGTCAGATATACTGCAATATACAGTCATTTACAGTAAAGGTCAGATATACTGCAATATACAGTCATTTACAGTAAAGGTAAGATATGCTGCAATATACAGTCATTTACAGTAAAGGTAAGATATACTGCAATATATAGTCATTTACAGTAAAGGTCAGATATACTGCAATATACAGTCATTTACAGTAAAGGTAAGATATGCTGCAATATACAGTCATTTACAGTAAAGGTAAGATATACTGCAATATACAGTCATTTACAGTAAAGGTAAGATATGCTGCAATATACAGTCATTTACAGTAAAGGTCAGATATACTGCAATATACAGTCATTTACAGTAAAGGTCAGATATACTGCAATATACAGTCATTTACAGTAAAGGTAAGATATGCTGCAATATACAGTCATTTACAGTAAAGGTCAGATATACTGCAATATACAGTCATTTACAGTAAAGGTCAGATATACTGCAATATATAGTCATTTACAGTAAAGGTCAGATATACTGCAATATACAGTTGCACTGGTGTTTTAAAATGGTTTTCAGCATCCTATTCTCTCATCCTATCCTGTTGGCATCCTACTGTATGTTTGTAAATCTGACTTGTGAGTCAGTGCCTCCCCAACCCCAACCCTCACTGCACGTCACTGGCTGGAAGGATAGTGATGCTGTGGTCTTTGTTCAGTGCTGTTGCTGCTTCCTCTCAATGGTGAGGTTGGATGGGGGGGCCTTAGCTTGGGACAACGCTGCTGACACTTTCAACCTTAGCTGTTCAGCCTCAGTTCCAGTAAGGTTGTTTTTCTTTATAGCCGATTCAGTAGCTTATGTATGTATTTATTTATTGTTGTATTAACCCCTTTTTATTAATATATTTTGTATTTATTTTTAAATGTATGTATTTAATCCATATATTTCCTCTTCATTGTGCAAATGAAGGAGCTGGACTGAATAACCAAATGGTGAAAGGATGACCCGATAACACACTTTGAAATGCATAAAGAAATGTATTAAGAAAAGTATACAGATATTAATTTAAAATGTATAAATGAATAAAACAATACAAATAAAAGATAATCATATTTTAAAATTGATTAAAAGTTAATAAGTAAATTAATGAATAAAAGGGGAAATTAAATTGTGGAATTAATACTTAATACTAATACAACAATACTTAATACTTATAATTAAAAGGTAAAAACAAAGAAGCAAATTAAAACAGAAATATCACTGTATGCCAGTTTATTTATCAATTCATTATGCCTACATGTATTTGTAATGATATTTTGGGTACATTCATTGGCATGACCATTATTTATTAAAGTATTTTATTTATTTATGTATGATAAATAAATTGATTTGGGCAGTTTAAGTCATCCATACTGCTTGTGTGCAGATCCAAAACATGTTGTGTTTGTTTTAGATGGTCACTCAAACAAACTTTTCTAGGGGGCTTATCCACATTTGGTGCATTTGTGAGTGTTGCCGGGTGGTGTGTATGATATATATATATATATATATATATATATATATATATATATATTTATATATATATGTGTGTATAATATATATATATATATTATACACATTTGTATATATATTATACACACACACACACATATATATTATACACACACATATATATACATTATACACACATATATATATGTATATGTATTATACACACCACCAATAAAAATTATTAACTACAAAAATATCACAAATACGTTTAATTGTATATTACATTGTATATTTATGTAATATAACATAAATATATATAAAAACTCATTGTGTTGGAACCATTCAGATTTCCTTTCATTGGATCAAAGGGGGTAAACCAAAAGTACACTACAGCCACACAGAGTAGAGGATGTTTATTATGATGATATATATTATAATACATAATGTATTGATGCATCAAGTTGTTGCAGCCCGAAGTCTGCTGAATCATAGTGGAGCGGTTCGGTAAAGGGTTGCTTTTATTTATTTATTAAACAATTCAAAAAAATATTTTCTCACTGGAATAAAAAATATTTTATTGTCAATAAGATACATTTTTGATTAAAAATATGTTCATCCATCAATCCATCTTCAACCTCTTATCCCTGTCGAAGTCGCGGGGGGCTGGAGCCGATCCCAGCTGACATCGGGCGTGAGTACACCATGGCCAGGACCAGTCTATCACAGGGCACATAGAGACAAACAGAGACAGAAAACCATTCACACTCACATTCACACTTAGGAACAATTTAGAGTCATCAATGAACCGAACACCTGCAGGTCTTTGGACTGTGGGAGGAAGCTGGAGAACCCAGAGAGAACCCACGCAGATACAGGGAGAACATGCAAACTCCACAAAGAAGGGCTTCGAACAAGGAATCCTCTTGCTGTGAGGCGACAGCGCTAACCACCTTACCACCGTGCCGCCCCCCAAAATGGGTTAATTTGAAAGTATTTAATTGCAAATCCAAAAAGAAATACAAGTCATTTGGCCAGTCTTGATCTGAGTGACGGCTTGGCAACACTGCGGCTATCGGTGCCATAGTAGAAAGGCAAATGTCCTTCAGCAGCTCGCAGCGAAGAGCGACTTAAAACAAAATCCCCCTGGCACATTCAGTATGTCTTGTCATCTCCACTAGAATTTAAAATAAAGTTTAGAATAAACTTTGAACAATGAACGGACAAAAGCAGGAGGAGTCTACAAAGTTGGAGTCACAGGTGAGTCCTGCGGGTTTTGAATCTACAACATGTGAATAAAACTGGAACAAAGAAACAGTTGATTTGGTGTTGCAGTCCGGTCCAGCTGCTCCAGAGGACCGGCGATGTCTCTGAGTGTCTGTCTTGAATGTTTCCACTCCAGCTGAGCAGGTGGAAGCCGTGAATTCAGGACGCTGTCACTCTGTGATGAAGTGAACGAAGGTGACGGGAAACACTCCTCGCCTGGTCGGCTCTCCTTCAATGTGACCGAACTGAAACAAATGACTCAAGGGTTAAATTAGAAGTAAAACGACATGTAGTTTAGAGGTGATGATGTATTTCCTGTTTAGGGGCGGTGCAGGTGTAGCTGTCACTCACCCACCACTCGCTGTCCTCCTCCCCCTCCACCACAATCACCTCCCCCCCAGTGAAAGTCAGCTCGTCTGGATTATCAGCTGAACAGTTGTAGATAGCCTTCACCCTCTGAGGCTTCTGCTTCTACACACACACACACACACACACACACACACACACACACACACACACACACACACACACACACACACACACAAGGTTTCATTTATGTTGGATAGGATGATGTGAAACGCATTGTTTCGTATCACCCAGACAATTTGGGTGGATGACGACAAAAAGCTGATTTTAAAAGGCAAAGCATCCATTTAAAGGACAATAAATGCAACCAAACTGCATTGACAAAACACAAATCTATCAGTCACATTTTTACGCCTTCTATTGCTACAGTAGGGAGCTGGTTTCTTTATTATAAATCCGGGTCTGAGAGCAACACTATCGACACTGCAATCAAATCTTTTTTTTATTGCAAATAAACTGTCTGCTTATGAATCCAAACGTTTTATTGTAAAATCCCAAATTTTTCGATTCTGGAAGTTTTGTTTTCAAAACGTTCAAAAAGTTTTCTGTTGCGCTGAATGTTGTGGGTGGTCCCTACACTGATAGACACGTCTCAATTGGCTGATTTTGATTTTGAGACACAGCTCGGAAACAACAGTAAAACTGAGAAAACTTTTTCATTTGCAAACTTAAAACGTGTAGTCGGCAACAATTGTTTGATCATATTCACTGAAGCCGACACTATGATCCGATAGAACAACATAACTCATCTGGTTATGGAAAAAAAACAACTCTACGTGCACCAAGAGCTTGTTGTTTGTTTTTCAAAAATCCACAGTGCCCGTATCATCCTGTCCACTCAGTGCAATTCAGTTTGTGCACACTAAGCATCAGTGTTTCCTTTAGATTCACTTGGTCTAGAAAAAGAGAAAACTGAAAGTAAATAACAACAGACTATTTCTCTCTCAGTCAGCGTCTCTCTCTCTGTCTGTGCTCACTCTCCTGCGGTTCGTTACAGATCCATAAATGTAGTAGTTTTGTAGTAGTTTGACAGGTAGCTAGTGTTTTTGCTGAAGTACTTCCCACATGTCGCAGGGATGCCCTGCATCAAAATAATTCTTAATAATAGCAAAAGTATCTTTTAAAATACTCATACGCTTTTCCGGGTTTTTCACCTCTCCTTCTTGTTAAAAGACGGACAGTCCAATCAAGAGGGTTGGAGTTAATTTTGTTGTGTTTTATAATTTTTTGAAGTGTTTTCCTATTTGTTTTCTTATTTTC
Organism: Echiichthys vipera; assembly: GCF_963691815.1. Classification (NCBI taxonomy): domain Eukaryota; kingdom Metazoa; phylum Chordata; class Actinopteri; order Perciformes; family Trachinidae; genus Echiichthys; species Echiichthys vipera. The sequence continues at coordinate 5,116,345 of NC_139844.1, read as the reverse complement.
CATTTTCCGTTGCGTTTTATGATTTGGTGTTGTCTTTTTCTATTTGCTGTTGTGATTTGCACTTCAGGGCCACCGTAGTGGCTGTCTACGTAAGTTGCTGTCTACCTGTCACCATAGAGTCTAGGGCTGCGACAGGTGACTTTGATTGATGGAGACAGTGACCCAATGACTTCACAGTTGCTGGGAAAACGGAAGACAGGACGAATCTAATTTGACATTTCCAACAGATTTCTGATTGGCCCTTTATATTGTATCAGGCTGATGTAAACATTAAAGTCAGCATCTTCATTAAAGCCTCACAGTAAAATAAGTTTTACGATACAACTTTTGGATTTTGAGCCAAGAGAGTATTGTTGATGATGCCAAAGTGCCACAAATGCTGCCACATCCTGCATCATTCTTAACTGTTGATTTATTACAGGGGGTGTCCAATCCTGCTCCTGCATATTTTAGGTTTCCCCCTAATGTAAGAGACCTGAATCTAAACCTCCGCTTGTTATCAAGCTTCAGCTGCTTGATTACGAGCAGAACATTAGACTAGGTAAAATAGGTTAAACTAAAATAGGTTAAAATAGGTTAAAACCTTTAAATGCTCTGCTCCTTATCAAGCAGCTGAAGCTTGAAGCAGAGCATTATACTCAGGTGTGTTGGAGCAGAGAGAAACCTAAAATGTGCAGGACAGTAGCTCTCCAGGAGCAGGATTGGACACCTCTGGTCTACCATGAACTACTACAGCCTTTTTTACTACAACTATTACTACTACTACTAGCCCACTTATGCTTTTACTACTTTTGACCTTAGCATTGGAATGCGCACCATGTATGAGAACGGGTAAAAGGGCTTTTTGAAATCTGTCTCAGAGGCTCAACTGATTTTCAGAATGTAGGCCATTGCTTACATGAATGCATTTTTAATGACACATTAATTTTATTAGAAATAAAACATTTTTAATACAGTGTCGATAGTTTTGCTCTCCTACCCAGAGTGAACCCCACCCGGTGCCCAATGTGTGCTGGGATCCGCTCCAGTCCCCTGAGACCCTGACTGGGACAAGTGGTTGCAGATGATGCATGGATGAATATAAAGTAAAGTAAATGTGCTTCACTGAGCTTCACCGCACTGACTTTCAATAAAAATCAAGAAGGAGCTTTTAGCTGAACTATCCCTTTAAATTCACCTGTTGTGTTTGAGGACTTACCGAAAAAGTGCTTCTGGGTTTGGGTGTTGGAGGAGTCGCACTTTGTGGAGATTTGGACTGAGACCCTACAGAGAGAATCAACAACAACAACAACAACATATGACAACACGATCTTCAGAAACTCACAAAAACTTTACAGCTCTGCCTCTGCGTTGGAATATTTGTTTCTGTCACTTTTTCTTTGCTGTACAAAAAGACAGATCATTTTAAAGCACAGTTTTTATTTTGAATCACACAGAGGTCCTCACAGGTACAGAACTCTGTGCGAGTGTGTGAGTACCTCGTTTGCCCACAGACGGGATCCTGAGAGGAGGTCTCCCTGATCTGAAATCACACAAATTACACTCAAATGTTAATAAATGTTCAGTAAAACTGATTCTAGGTTAATGCAAATCAATGACAAACCAGTAAAGACAAGTTTGATCTAATAATAAACATGTCTTCAATGATGAAATTCTCTCTAATGTCCAGCAGTGGGAGACTCCACTGGCTACTAAATGAAGTCTGATTGTATAGAAGTCAATGAGAAAATGAGCTTACTTCTCACTTCCTATCTGGGCTTCGTAGACAATTGGAAGTCTTTCTGGGGAAAACCTTGTCTAATTAGGAGAGGTGGTATTCATCCGACTTTGGATGGTGACACTCTCATATCTAAGAACCTTGTTAGTGGTTAGCTCTCTTAAACCATGACAACAACCCAGTGTTAGGATTAAGAAGCAGAGTCACAGTCTTACCCACCTCTCTGCGCTCCCTCTGAAGCATTTTCCAACTCCATATTCTATACAAGTGCAGTCTGCCCCACAATCATTTAAATTAATTAAATCAAAAGTTAAAGTTTTGCTCCATAAGATTTGAGATACATTTAGCCTCATTTATCAAAGGAACGTACAGCAGAAAAACGTGCGTACGACCATTTCCTGGCAAACGTCGGCATTTATGAATTTGGACGTGAGCGGGAGGTACGATCAAATCTGACGTCTGGTCTGAGGTCATGTACGCACATTTGAGCCTGTGTATTTGCGGTGCAGCACAGCAAAATCTGGCTGAAACACACACACGATTCTTTTATATTTCAAAACAGCTCGGCTCCAGCCCCCCGCGACCCCGACATTGAATTAATTTGTTTGTTTGTTTGTTTGTTTGTTTGGCGCACGGCTGCAGGAAGGCGCACTGCAAAGCCAAAGTCATCTCCTCGGTTAGTGGCTACCCTCGATAAATTGCATTAAATCAACAAGGTATCAGATGATTAACATCTTGGTATGGTTCTTCTAGGTGACAAAGGTATCCTCTTACAGAATACTTAATAACTCGCCGGTAGCGCCGGCACCCCCTGCCATGAAATGCACCCCCTCACATTATAGGTGATGTTCTGGATCAGAAGGCTGTTGTTTCCACCTATAGGAGTAGTTTATATATATGTATATATATGTCACATTCATGGTCACTGTGCGTTGACTTATTTTTTTCACACACACGTTCCTATTATACTCCTGCTCTTAGAAGTTGGAATTTCCGATTTCTGATAATATGTAAAAGCAGCATGAACGTCACCGTTGGTGACAATCTGGGACGATCGACCAACCGCTGTCAGCAGCGTCACTAGCATGGTGGCGTATTTACATCTAGCCCGCAAATGTTGCCACAGACATGGATATTAGAATACTGGGCAAAAAAGACAGTGGGCCTCATTTATCAAACTTGCGTGAAAACAGGAGCAGATCTCAGCGCAGAATTGGTCGTATGACAGGACACGTGTGATTTATGAAACATTCATTTCGGACCAATCTCAGCGTACGAAAGAGCGGGCCTTGATAAATGCGGCGGCTGAATTCTATCGTCATTAACATGTTACACCCTTGAATATTCCTGGTTCGGAGGCCTCGCCCACTGAGGTCAAACATGGAGAGGAGAAACCCTGGTAAGAAAAGAAACTTTATCGACGTAGAGATCGGCATCCTGACATCCGAGATGGAGCAAAATAAAGATGTGCTTTTTGGCAGTCTTAAGAGTGGAATAAAAGGGGCCCATAAAAACGCTGTATAAGAATAACGGAGGAAGTCAAACCGAGGCAGCGCTCCACTGAGACCCGTGTGCGCCTGTGCGCACTGTTGGACAGGTGTGCCGTATTCAGCAACCCTGCCGTGAAATGCACCCCCTCGCATTATAGCTGATATTCTGGATCAGAAGGCTGTTGTTTCCACCTATAGGAGTAGTTTATTTACTACTCTACCGCACAACACCGGCGCTACCGGCGGGTTATTAGGTATTCCGTAAGAGGATACCTTTGTCACCTAGAAGAACCATACCAAGATGTTAATCATCTGATACCTTGTTTGATTTAATGCAATTTATCGAGGGTAGCCATTTACCGAGGAGATGACTTTGGCTCTGCAGTGTGCCTTCCTGCAGCCGCACGTCAACACATTCATTCAATAATTCAATGTCGGGGTCGCGGGGGGCTGGAGCCGAGCGGTTTTGAAATATAAAAGAATCATGTGTGTGTGTGTGTGTGTCCACCACGTTTAAAAGCGATAGCTTGGCATCACAAATCACCTGTACATTTATCAAGTGGCAGTTTTTGCGATTGATGAATGCGTAATCATTCATGGATGATGTCTTCAGACGCACATGAGTACAATCAATTGCTCCAACCACAATTTTAATTTTTTTTATTCGTTTTAAGAATCCGTTTTGATCTGTTCTTAATATGTGACTGCTTATGCTTAATGACAGCTGAGGTTTGTGGAAATGTGGACTTTTAAACATACAATCTCTCTCATCTAAAGCGGTATTAGTAAATGATAATCATATTGATCTATTCTGTCTGACTGACATGAGGATTATGTTAGCCTAAATTAAAACACTCCTGCCTCGAGCCAGTGGCTGAGGAGGAGGCGTCGCAGCTATGTATGACACATAATAATGGGTTATTTGATGATTTCCAGTCAGGATTTAGAAGGAATCATAGAACTGAAACAGCACTGGTAAAAATTACTAATGACCTTCTTATAGCTTCAGACAAAGGACTTGTCTCTGTACTTGTTTTACTAGATCTTAGCGCTGCCTTCGACCCTATTGACCATAACATCCTGCTACAGAGACTGGAAAATCGAATTGGCATTTAAGGAACCGCATTAAGCTGGTTTAAGTCATATTTATCAGATCATTCTCAGTTTGTACATGTTAACGACAAATCCTCCATGCACACTAAAGTCAGTCACAGAGTCCCACAGGGTTCTGTCCTCGGACCGACTCTATTCTCCTTATATATGCTTCCCTTAGGAAATATCATAAGGAAGCACTCCATTAACTTCCATTGTTATGCCGATAATACCCAAGAAGAAAACGATCACTCAGCTAAACTTCAGATGTGCATAAAGGAAAAAAAACCTGGATGATCTGCAATTTTCTGATGTTAAAACTGAAGTTATTGTACTTGGTCCTGAAGGCCTCCAAAACTCAATATCTAATGATATTGTTATTCTGGATGATGTTGGGCTGTCCTCCGGCACCACAGTAAGGAATCTGGGTGTTATTTTAGACTTGAAACTTTCTTTAATGAAGCTTTTAGTTAGGGCTTACTAGCCCTTAGTTATGCTGCTATTAGCCAAGTCTGTCTGCAGACTTCCTGTGATACTCTGAGCTTCTTTCCTATCTATCTGTATCATTCACGTCCCATTAATACATGTTACTAATTCACTTCTTCCCCAAAGTTGTTGTGCTTTCTCGTACTGCTACTACTATTATTATTCATATACAGTATATTATCATTACTGTTGTTAGTTCTAAATCAGAATTAATTATAAGCCCTTTATCATCAAACTATATCTATGATATTATGGAGCTGTACCTACAGAGATTTGTTGTAGGCTTTGACCACTGGCAGCAGCTTCAGAAGAGCCTCCTCTGAAAGATCCAGATCTGTGGAGTAGAGTTCATCTTTGGAGAGTCCTAAACCGAGGGACTGTAGGAGCTCCTCTTTGAGAGAATGGTCATCCAATTCATTCAGACAGTGTAACAGATTGATGCATTTCTCTGCAGACAGAGTGCCACTGATCTTCTGCTTTATGTACTTCACTGTTTCCTGGTTGGTCTGTGAGCTACTTCCTGCCTGTGTCTGCAGACCCTTTAGAAGACTCTGATTGGTCTCCAGTGAAAGACCCAGGAGAAAGCGAAGGAATAAGTCCAGGTGTCCATTTGGACTCTGTAAGGCCTTGTCCACAGCACTCTGGTACAGATGTTTTGGTTTTTCTCTAAAGACTTTAGACAACCTAGAGGTTAATTTTCCTCCTGACAGCAGATTCACTCCAGAGTTAGTAAAAGTCAGATGGACATGAAGAGCAGCCAGAAACTCCTGAACACTCAGATGGACGAAGCAGAACACCTTGTCCTGGTACAGTCCTCTCTCTTCTCTAAAGAACTCTGTAAACACTCCTGAGTACATTGATGCTTTTTTGATATCGATGCCACACTCTGTCAGGTCTGATTCATAGAAGATCAGGTTTCCTTTCTGCAGCTGCTCAAAAGCCAATTTTCCAAGAGACTCAATCATTTTCCTGCTGTCTGGACTCCAGGTTGGATCCGTCTCAGCTCCACCATGATACTTGATGTTCTCCAGCTTGAACTGAACCACCAGGAAGTGGATGTACGTTTCAGTCAGGGTCTTGGGCAGCTCTCCCCCCTCTCTGACTTTCAACACTTCCTCCAGAGCTGTAGCAGTGATCCAGCAGAAGACTGGGATGTGGCACATGATGTGGAGGCTTCGTGAAGTCTTGATGTGGGAGATGATCCTGCCGGCCTGCTCCTGATCTTTGAATCTCTTCCTGAAGTACTCGTCCTTCTGTGGGTCAGTGAATCCTCTGACATCTGTCACAATGTCAACACACTCCGGAGGGATCTGATTGGCTGCTGCAGGTTGTGTGGTTATCCAGATTCGAGCAGAGGGAAGCAGTTTCCCCCTGATGAGGTTTGTCAGCAGCACATCCACTGAGGTGGACTCTGTAACATTCGTCAGGACCTCAGTGTTGTGGAAATCCAGAGGAAGTCGACACTCATCCAGACCGTCGAAGATGAACACAACCTGGAACTCTTCAAACCTGCAGATTCCTGCTTCTTTGGTTTCAGTAAAGAAGTGATGAACAAGTTCCACCAAGCTGAACTTTTTCTCTTTCAGCACATTCAGCTCTCTGAAAGTGAATCGAAATGTGAAGTGTATATCCTGGTTGGCTTTGTCTTCAGCCCAGTCCAGAGTGAACTTTTGTGTTAACACTGTTTTCCCAATGCCAGCCACTCCCTTAGTCATCACTGTTCTGACGGGTTCATCTCTTCCAGGTGAGGCTTTAAAGATGTCCTCACATCTGATTGTTGTTTCTGGTTGGTCTGGTTTCCAGGATGCTGTTTCAATCTGTCTGACCTCATGTTCAGTGTTGACATCTCCAGTCTCTTCCGTTGTGATGAAGATCTCAGTAAAGATCTCACTTAGAAGTTTTAGATTTTTTGTATTTGTAATATTTTTCCCCTCTGCTGTCCCTCCCTCTGTGAAAAAGATCTCACTTAGAAAATCTTTGTTTGTGATTTTCTTTCGTAAGTTGGACTTGAGTTTTCGCTGGCACTCAGCAAGATTCTCTGAATGAACAAAAGATAAAATCAAAATCAATGAGGAGTTGTTACAGTGAATGTGAATCATAGATGGTTAATGGCTAAGTTAATTATTTTGTGCTTATTTTGTGCTATTGTTGCTGTAATGTTGGAACAGTCTAGTGCAGGAATTTCCTTCTGGATGAATAATGTTCTATCTTAAGCCTGTGAATAATCTCATTTATCCAGGTCATCGTTATCCACAAAGATATTTAAGTCAAAAGCAAGTGGACTTGATTATTTGTCTAGGAAGACATTTCACCTCTCATCCAAGAGGCTTCATCAGTTCATATACGCATCTGACCAGGCTGGGACTCTCAGTGCCATTACTGCTTTTCTCTCCTCGATGGTGAGGATGGTTTAACCTTAGCTTTTCAGCCTGACAGGGTTGTTTAATAGCTAAGTTAAAAGTGTCAGCAGAGTTGTCCCAAGCTAAGGTCCCCCCATCCAACCTAACCATTGAGGAGAGAAAAGCAGTAACAGCACTGAACAAAGACCACAATGTCACAATCCTTCCAGCAGACAAGGGTAGATGCACAGCTTACTACCAGGCAAAGATCTCTGTACTACTCAGTGACTCTAACACTTATGAAACTCTGAAGCAGGGGCGGCAGTAGCTCAGTCCATAGGTGACTTGGCTGGGAACTGGAGGGTTGCTGGTTCAAGTCCCTGTGTGGACCATGAATGGAGTGTGGACTGGTGGCTAGAGAGGTGCCAATTCATCTCCTGGGCACTGCCGAGGTGCTGTTGAGCAAGGCACCGAACCCCCAACTGCTTGGGGTGCCGGTCACTGGCAGCCCCCTCGCTCTGACATCTCTCCATTAGTTGCGTGTTTATAGGTCCTGTCTGTGCATGTGTGTGTATTTCAGGCCTGTGTGTGTAACATGAAAAAATAGAGTGAAAATTGAATTTCCCCATTGCGGGACGAATAAAGGAATTCTTCTTCTTCTTCAAGACCCTACCAGCAGTTATAAAAAGAAGGTTATAGAGTGTCTACAACAACTACAAAAAGAAGGGTTTGTTGACAAATCACAATATCACAGGCTCTATCCCCAGGACTCGACCCCCTGCTTATATGGACTCCCAAAAAATCCATAATGAAGGGGCCCCTCTCGGGCCCATTGTCAGCAGCATAAACTCAGTCACTTACAACATTGCAAAGCATGTTGCCAATATCCTGACACCACTGGTTGGCAACACCCAACATCACATCCAGAACTCCATAGACTTTGTGAACAAAGTCCAAGACTTAAAAACGGATCCAAATGAAACCATGGTGTCCTCCGACATGACTTCCTTGTTTACCTGTTTACCTGCGACAGTCAGAGAGCGGCTCACACAGGACAACTCCTTACACAACCGAAAACATATCTCAAACCAAATACTTGGAAGTGGTGATCGACATCAGACTGGACTGGAAATGTAACACCAAGGCTGTGTACAAGAAGTGTATGAGCAGACTCTACTTCCTGAGGAAGCTGAGATCCTTCAACGTGTGCAGCAAGATGTTGGAGATCCTCTACCAGCCGGTTGTTGCCAGTGCCATTTTATTTGCTGCTGTGTGTTGGGGCAGCAGCATCAGAGCCAGTGACACCAACAGACTTGATAAAATTATCAAGAAGGCTGGCTCTTTGATTGGTCTCAGGCTGGAGCCTTTTGTGTCCGTGGTGGAGAGGAGAACGCTGAACACACTGTTATCCATCATAGACAATGATCAGCACCCTCTCTACCAACAGTGGTTAGACAGCGGAGCACCTTCTCACACAGACTGCTCCAGCTCTGCTGTCAAAGGGACAGGTACAGGAAATCTTTCCTGCCACATGCATCACACTGTACAACAACAGTCCAACTGTTCAGGACAATACAATCGGAAGCATGTTATGTTTTTTTTCATAATCTGTCCACTGCACCTTAGATTACAATATGTTTACATTTGCACTACAATTAGTCCGCTTATTTATACATTTTTATTTTTTAGGTATCTTTTATATTGTATTTTTATATCACTGCTTCGATGTGTCTGTGTGTAATGCTGCTGTTACACTGCGATTTCCCAGCTTGGGATCAATAAAGTATTTCAATTCTTTTCTATTCTATTCTATTCTATCAACGCAAGGAGGAATGCAAAGATCTCTTCATTGGAGAAACAAAACAGCCACTGCATAAACGCATGGCCCAACACAGGAGAGCTAACTCCTCAGGCCTGGACTCTGCTGTCCACTTACACCTCAAGGAGAAAGCCCACTCCTTTGATGACAACAATGTCCACATCCTGGACAGAGAGGACAGATGGTTTGAAAGAGGAGTAAAAGAAGCCATCTATGCAAAAGTAGTGAAACCATCGCTAAACAGAGGAGGATGTCTGAGACACCGCTTATCTCCAATTTACAATGCTGCCCTTTCATCCCTTCCCAGGAGATTCAACAATCTAACCTCAAAGAACAACTGTTCACAAATGTCCTCCTGTGACTCCAGCGACTGTCGTTAAGACTCAATAGAGCACTAACGAAGTCCAAAACTTCTTCCCACCAACGACTGTCACTCCAATGACGGTGATTGGCACTTGATGACTGACATCATCAGCCTTGTGCACCACCTCACTTGAGGTTAAATACCTGGATATTCACACCAGACATTTGGTCCAGTCCCAGCCTGGTCAGATGCGTACATGAACTGATGAATCCTCTTGGATGAGAGGTGAAACCTCTTTCTAGACAAACAACCAAGTCCAGTTGCTTTTGACTTAAATGTATTTGCAGAAGAATATCTTGATTAGGTAAGGCAAGTGTATTTGTATAACACCTTCCTAAAACAAGGTCATTCGAACCCCTTCAATTTTTTTCATTTTAATAAATGAGATTTAGAGTTGTTGGCAGGTGAATTTGGTTGCTTTTTGGACAGAGCCAGGCTAGTTGTTTTCTCAGAGTGGCGTAAAAACAGGAAAGTCAATTCTGTCGATCTAAGAAAGTGAATAAGTGTGTTAAAGAAAAGTCATAAAAAGTGGCCTGGATGGCTGAAATGGCTGGCCATCCTTAACCTTCATAACTATAGACCTATTTACATTATTGATAATATAGTAAAAGTTTAAGTAAAAATGTAGTATATTTATTTTCTCAGTTATGGAAATAAGTCAATAACTTTGAAATCCAGCTGCAACAGCAGTGATGGAGTTGGCTACAGCAGAGCCGATGATGTAAGAACACTAACTGACTGTGATTGGCCAGTGAACCCAGTCCAAGAACTCTACAAACAGACCTGAAGCTCTTTCTTCTTCTTTAATAAGCTGAAAAAGCAAGGACAAAGATAGATAAAGAAAGTTACATTCAATGGTCCAAAGTCTCCAAAGACTCAAGAGTTCATGAAGATATATGTTCCTCACCAGTTTCTCCAGCACTTCGGAGACAGCGTCAGGAACTGCAGGTCTGTGCAGCTCACACAGTGATTCGGCCTCAGTTGTGCACTCTGTTGTACCAACGTAGAGGAAGGGTGTGATGTTAGAGCCAGGCATCACATAGTGTTAGAGTTTCACAGGTAAATGAAGGACATGTCTCACCGAGGGTGCTGGGCCTTTGTTCAGGTTCATTGTCCCAGCATTTCACCATAAGCTCCATCAGTCCTGTCAACCCTTCAACCCTCGCAGCCTGGGCCTCAATGTCCTTCAGCGTTGGACGCTGTCCCTGCGGGATAAGAAGCTCCACTAGGTGGTGAGCTGCATCTACAGTGGAGGACGGATTAAAATGGAGGTCCATCAGTCACATCCCTGTCGTCGTTTTACGTCAATTTGCAGTGAATTTGTGTCTTTGTGGTCGTTTTATGTCGATATCTAGTCCTTTTGTGTAATTGTGCAATCATTTTGTATTTTTTGCCATTGACAGGCTGAAACAAACATGATATCAGAATAATTATATAAGGCGATCTAAATAAAACATTTTGTCCATGTGACTTTAGTTCCTCTACAGCTCAGAGCCAAGAGAGTTTATCAAAGTTGATATTTATTCTCAGGAAACATTCTTGCACCATGTGTCATGATAGAAAAACAAGATAAAGAAAGAAACGTTGACAGTGAGAGACTCTTACTAGGATACGGTTGTTTCCCTGTGACGAGGGACCACAGGAGGATACCATAACTGAAACACACAGAGTTACATATTCATATTGCAACAATCCCTTTATCACAACGCTCCACTTTGGTTTCATCTCTAAACTGACGCTCGTGTGACAATTGGGACATTTAATGACAAGAGGAGGAGATTTGAGTCTGGAGGAGAGGCAGTTTGCTGGATGATCGTTATGTTGTACCTGTAGATATCAAAAGCTCTTCTGGGTTCGTACGATAAGTCAAATGCCTCAGGTGGCATGTAGCTGATCGTCCCCCCTTCTAGTTCACCTCTTTCCTTGGTAATCAGTGAGACGCTGTGGGAAATCCTGGAGAGGCCGAAATCTGTAAGCTGCAGAGAAAATGAGCGACGAGAGGAAAGATGCAGAAGTTATTTTCTTTTCATGCTTCTTTCTGCTGCTCTACATTTATCTGACCGCTTCACTGACTTTCAGCTTGTAAAATAACTCGGTTCTAACAGTTTAAACAGCTGAAACGTAAGATCGAAGAAGTCATCGATTAGTCGACTGACAGAATGATCTCCAAAGGAAATAAAGGAGGAAAAATAACTTCTATTAGACATATTTTCAAATGAGTGATATTCCAGAAAAAGTGAGATCATAACTTTTAATTGGATATTATGTGAAAAATTGTTCCTTTGAGTTGGAAATGAGAGAGAAAATGTCCTTTTTGATATCACTGCTGAGAGAATACACTCAGATGTGATTTAGGGCTTGCTTTCAAATATCTTCTATGATCTGATATGATTCATAAAATCCACAGATCCACAGCTCTTTTAAGGTCGGCCTTCTCTCGTAGCTACCTGAAGCTTTAACCCTGTGGTCTCGCCACGGCACAGACGAGTGAACCTCCGTTGAATCACAAAATGGTGGGAGCCGAAGCCGCTGAGCCTTGAGGCTGACATCTGGCTGCATTTCAGATTTACAAACTGTGAAGACATCTCACCTGCGACTGTACGGATATGAATAGAGATAATACGATAGTTGGCCCTCCGAAGAAATTAAATGACTCCTGGAATCAGAGGCTACACCCAGCCCGAATGTGAATTAAGCAATTTATGAACAAAGATCAGTTGGCCACATGCTTACTGTTACTGTTACTTACAGCGTTAAGGCCTGGAGTTTGGCTCTTGTTAAATAGTAAAAACCCTTTCAATACCTCTTTTTCAAATATCTTTTCTGCTGGTTATCAAGTTACAGCATTTAGGGCAGATCCATGTGTGACTCTTTGACATACCTTTCAGACTCCATTTAGTCTCCAGAAAGCACAAACTCTTCCAACAGTATAAAGAAAGCATTAAGCCTGACCTTCCCTGGAAGCCGGGGACTCACCTTGGCATTAAGACCGTTGTCCAGCAGCACGTTGTCAGGCTTCAGGTCCAGGTGGAGCACGGGACGCTGCAGATTGTGGAGGAAGTTTAGACCCAGAGCCACATGGTGAGCCAGTCTGAAGACCAGCGGCCAGGGTGGAGGCCCACCTAAGGTTTTCTGTAAGATTGCGGCGCAGTGAGCTTTTTTCTTTATGTACACTACCATTCAAACGACTAGAATTAGCTGTTATATTGATGCTCTTCTTCTCTCCTTCAGCGGAAACTATTCTAAACATCAAATGTATCACTGACTTTTAAAAATCCTTTCTGAATGAAATAATCCAAACTTCCATTTGGTTGATTACACAATTTTTCTGATACTTTTTAACTCAGGAGTACAGAGAGGTATTGCTTCTATAAGTTATGTTAAGTTATGAGCGGTTGTTTCAGTGGTGTTTTTCATCAGGACACACAAGATATTTTATACCAAAATCACCAAAGTTACCTGAACGGAGAACAATGATCCTTTGTCCATGAGCTCCATGACCACACCTAGCTGTGTGCTCTGTGAGCCTGAGGAGGGCGGTCGACCCCTGAACAATCCGTGGACATAAACGACATGTGGGCTGTTTCCTTGACGCATCATGTTGATCTCACGCAGTATAAAGTCATTGGTCCTGTGTGAGATTGTTTACATTATGAGTCATTTACAAGTTTAACTGTAAACAGGAAGCTCCTTGGAGCCACTTACCCGCCGTCATAGTGAAGCAGTTTAACGGCCACATTGCAGGCCAACTGACGGTGCCGGGCTTTGTAGATCAATCCGAAACCCCCGGAGCCAATCACATTCCAGCCCTCCAGGCTGGAGTTATCAATGTACTGGGCCATAGTTCAGTGATCGGAAGGTGAACCCCATAGGAACATGGAAAGACTGTAGAGAAGAAATTATGATTTGATTAAAAAATATATCCACATTTGAACATTAAGTTAACCGTAACACCTGACCACTTCATCTTGCCATTATGTAAGAGTGTGCGAAAACTACTTAGCCAGCGATTACAGACAGATAGCATGTAGAAAATTGAATAGACAAATCGTAAGAATAAAAAGCAAGGATTGGATAAACTGTTTAAATGTTTAGCTTAAAGGTTTGGATAAATGTTTAAAAATAGTCAATGTAAAGGGTGGTCAGTGGTACAGTGGTTAGGGCCGTTGCCCCATGTAAAGAGGCTGAAGGTCCTTGGGGCAGCAGCCGCGGGTTTGACTCTGACTTGCATGTCTCCCCTCTCCCTCTGACCCCATTTCCTGTCTGTCCTACTGAATAAATGTTCCCAAAACTTTAATATAAAGAATACCAGATTATAGTTGGAAAGACAGAAAGCTGTGAGGCAATTTGAAGACAGCTACTGAAATGATGATGTACTTAATTCCCAGTCATTTTCTGCCATAGTTTTGGTTTTGTTCCTCCGATGAATTTTGGTGACGGTGATGTTAAGTTCAAGGAGTTAAGTTAAAGGAGACAGTAAAGTTTAGACGGCAAAAGGCGACAGTTAAGTTTAGACGACAAAAGGTGTCGGTTAGAAATGCACAAGCTAATTCTCCATGTGTGATCCAACCTAGCAGTTGGATAAGGCAGTTTGTCAGCAAAGTGATCAGCAGAAGCACAGAACCATGGACAAAGATAACAGTCTCACCAGAACATCAGCAGAAGCAAGAGGTGAAGGGAAGGAGACTCCAACTAAGGTGCTACAGTTGACATTGATATGGACAAATATCACTTGTTTGTCCTACACTCTAAGAAATGAAATAGTGATGTTCTCATATTGTGTAACTTTGTTGTGTTAAAATTACTATGACTATTGAGTTTTTAGAGAAAAATTAACAATGTCTCATTGGAATAACTTAATAGTGGTTTGAAAGAGGAGTAAAAGAAGCCATCTATGTAAAAGTGGAGAAACCATCGCTAAACAGAGGAGGGGGTCTGAGACACCACTTATCTCCAATTTACAATGCCGCCCTTTCATCCCTTCCCAGGAGATTCAACAATCTAACCTCAAAGGACAACTGTTCACACATGGCCCGGGTGACCCCAACGACTGTCGTTCAGACTCAATAGAGCACTAACGAAGTCGAAACCAACTGCCCACCAACGACTGTCACTCTAACGACGGGCGTGGGCACTTGGAGCACAAAGGGTGTCAGTGACATCATCGGCCTTGTGAGAGGTTAAATACCTGGATCTCCACACCAGTTAGTTGGACCAGTCCCAGCCTGGTCAGATGCGTACATGAACTGATGAAGCCCCTTGGATGAGAGGTGAAACGTCTTCCTAGACAAACAACCAGTCCAGTTGTTTTTGACTGAAATTGCTTTGAGGATAACGATGACCTGGACGAATGAGAACATTCACAGGCCAACTTAATAGTAAGAGATTTCAAGGCTACAAAACACAGAAGATTCAAACGAACATAACCAGCTCACTTAAATCAGACACGCACGCAAAAAAACTCTACGACGCATTCTCAGACATGCAAGGTTACCGCGGAGCAAGGTGGTAGCCGCGGAGCAAGGTGGTAACCGCGGAGCAAGGTAACCGCTGAGTAAAGCAACCGACGGCATTCGCATGTGCTCAGTTGGAGGTCGTCTTCTTTGAAAAAATTGGTAAGTACAAACTTTTCCTTGGTAATACAGTGTGAAAATGTACGTTGTGTCAACCGACCTTGAGTGTTTTCAGTTTTTATTGACCCCGGTCATACATTTTGAAAGAGTTTGGAAAACGGTCATTGCTAGCTTAAATCACACACACACTCACACATACACACACCGTGTATTTCCCGAGACGTACCAGACGAGTTTATCGCGCACAGCAACAGTCGTGGGGCAAACGCATATTAGTGGTGTACCTGTTATCAATACTTTGTAATGTTGCAATATTGGGGATATTCGTGCGCAATGTGCCCAGTTGGAGGCCGTCTTCCTCGGTCATACATTTTGAAAGAGTTTGGAAAACGGTCATTGCCAGCCTGAAACACAAACGCATACACACACACACCCGCCGTGTATTTTCCGAGACGTACCAGACGAGTTTATCGCGCTGTGAGAGGTTAGAGGTCTGTACCTGTTATCATTACTTTGTACCCTAAATAATAAACCTCCTAAGGTGCCTCGACCCGCTTCTCTACCAGGGGGTTGCAATATTGGGGATAAAAAATAGTATTCAAGAAATAACATAGCTGTTATTTCGTGAATACTTAAATAGCCAGATTATTTTCTTTTGTGCCAGTTTACACGGAATCCCTAAATATTGAACAGTGCACCTTTTAAAAATTCATATGTGAAATTTCATATCACATTTTAAAATCTTAATAAATAAATAATAATAATCCCGTTTTCGGTGAAATATGTTTTTGTTTGTTGTGGTTTGTGTGTTTCACCTGAGGCTCAAATGTTGCAAAAAAAAAATCATACCAGTAATTTGAATCAGTTAATTGCTTTTGGTAAAAATATAGAAAGGTCCGGTGTAGTTGTCTTAGAGAGGCTCAATATAACAATGTGTAACTGCTATTTACTATGTTCCATATCTGCTTCATAAGAAGTACTAATTATAACAGTGAAGAAATTACTAATCACTGTCTCTCTTATTTGTAGGCTTTGAATGTGGAGGTGCAAACAGTGCTCTGAGACTGTATCTACGAGATACCAGTTACTAAAACACTACAAATTGAAGCATTATCATTACGGTCAGTGACACTCATATCCATGCACATACTATGAATGTCCATCCTCATTCAAAACATGGAATGCTCTTAAAAGTAATTTGAGTCGATGTCATGTTGATGTGTCAGGTACTAGAAGTGCAGAACTAGGAGTTTTTACATGCCTTTTGTGCCCTGGAAGTGAAATACCATCTAGTAGAGAGTATTTTTCTCACATCAACAATCATCTGAAGCGTTATGAAACATTAACTTGTGTGTTTCAGAATTGTACGTTTCAGACTAATATATATGCTACTTACAAGTCACATAAGAATAGGAGGCATCCACACTGCACGGTTAAAGACTTTAAACTTGAAGTAGTGAAAGGTGGTATTGTAAATGGTTCTGACTATGCATTTGAAGACCATTCAGGGGATCTTGGAGAAACTGCTTCAGACTTAGATAGTCATAATTTCATTGAAACTGAACCAACAAATGAGAACTTGCAAGAAACGATCATTCAAAAATTAGCAACTGTTCTTTTGAAATTAGAGGTTTTTTTTCACATGTGCCATGTTCAGCATTTGATGGCTTGCTTGAGGAGTTACATTTCATTTTGACCTCAGCAGGGCTGCCCAAATATCACACAGCACAGCTTTTGACATTTTCAATAAACATAACCTCCAGGTTGACCAGCACATAATTAATGAACTCAGTGTTGCCATTTCTACTAATAATCCTTTGGTAAAAGCTATTGCTAAGGGCGGTCCACTGGCAACTTCCTTCAAACGCAAACAATACTACAAGGAAAAATTTAAGGTTGGGGAACCCGTCGAGTATGTACTGAAGGCAAAGTCCAACAAAACATTTCAGTACGTTCCCTTACTAAAGTCTCTACAGCAGTTACTTGATCGTAAAGATATAGTTGTTAAGCTTGTTGATAATCATACAACTTTAATTTCAAATATAAACCAGTATTTGTCCTTTCAGAATGGCGACAATCATAAAAAAATCCTTTTTTTGGTGAGGGTTTAATGATTTCTCTATGTATTTATATTGACGACTTTGAGGTTTGCAATCCATTGGGAACGTCACGCAAGAAACACAAACTTTGTGCAGTGTACTGGATTTTAGGTGATTTACCTTCTGGTTGCAGTTCAACCCTCTCCTCAATCTCCTTGGCACTGTTATGCAAAAGTGATTATGTTAATACCTTTGGCTATGAAAAGATATTTGAACCTCTGTTGCATGATATAGTGATTCTGGAACAGCAAGGCCTATATATTCCACATCTTGGAGTTTTTATCAAGGGCACAATACAGTGTGTTGTTGCTGATAATCTAGGAGCTCATTGGCTAGCTGGATTTGTAGAGAGTTTTTCAGCAAAATATTTTTGTCGATTTTGTACAGCTCAGCTTTCTGACATCCAGATGCAGGAAGTAAAAACAGGAGTTTTTGAGTGCAGAACCAAGGAAGTTCACCCGCTTCACATCCAAACAGCTCAAGAAAAGGGGATAAGCTGCTTTGGGGTAAGGAAGTCTTGCATTTTAACTTACAGCCTTTCTCACTTCAATGGGACAACAGGTTATCCCCCAGATATTGTCCACGACCTATTTGAGGGCATAGTTCCTGTCGAGTTGGCATGGTGCATTTAGGTGCTTGTATCTAAAAAGCTGATCACTCTTGAACACCTCAATAATCTTATCCATTCTTTTCCTTACAAAGAGGGAGATAAAACTAACCGGCCTCATTTGTTACCAAAAACTTTAAAGAAGAAACACACAGTAGGTAGCAACGCCCCCAAATTGGTGTCTTCTTAGGTTACTCCCTTTAATTGTAGGAGAACTTGTTCCGGATGAGGAACCTGCTTGGCAGGTAATTTTGGAATTAAAGGACATTGCAGAATTGGTCGTTGCACCTGTTCATAGTCTAGAATCAATTGCATACTTGGAGTGCAAAATATCAGATCACCGAAAATGTTATCAGGAACTGTTTCCTGATCAAAGGCTGCTGCCCAAACATCATTTTCTAGAACACAAATCCAGAAATGATAAAATGCTTTGGTCCCCTTGTGTCATTATGGACCATGCGCTTCGAAGCCAAACATAGCTTTTTTTAGGCATATAAATAATTTTAGGAATGTAACTTTGTCATTGGCACAAAACATCAGTTAATGATTGCCCATCATAAGCTTTGTCCTGACAATGAAAACTTCTCCTTGGATGTTGTTCAAATCTCAAAGGTCCCCATTGATGTCCTTAATGATGTTGTGAACACAATAGCCCTGAAATACCCTGAAATCACTACTGTAAACCTTGCTCAAAGTGTCACGGTAAATGGCATAAAGTGCAAAAAAGGTATGATAGTTGTGCATGGATCATGTGGTGGTCTGCCTGAATTTTCAGAAATAATTCAGCTGTGCATTATAAGAAATGATTTGAGTCTCATCATTAAAAAACTGACCTCATGGTACAGAGACCACTATCAAGCTTTTGAGTTGCATCCAACAGCACAGCTTGCAATGGTTCAGCTGAAGGAGCTCTGTGACCAGTATCCTCTGGCTGACCTTACGAATGGTTACTTTAAAAAGATTTGCACATGTTACTGGTAATTCCTTTAAATTAAATATGGTAACATGGTTTGTCAGTTATCTAAACTCAGTTACTCCTAAATAAAGCGTTGCAATGTTGAAATTCATTATGCAAAGGCTGATGATATTTATCTAAGAATAATAAGTATTTTGTTTGATGATGTCGCCCAGGCCCTGATAACAAAGTATCCTTGTTTAAAGGAGCAGGGATCAGTAACTGGCTTCTATGGATGGAAAATAAGCTTAAAGTATAAAATGGCAAACTACCGCACAAGACTGAGGAACATTATCTGCACAGAGTTGAGCATAAATGCCGCCAAAGAAAAGCGTGGTGCAGTGGGTCAAAGTCCAAACCAGGTGAAGAAGCCAAAGAAAGCAGAGGTGAACTTCTGTCCTGATTACCCAGCAGGCGAGACCAAAGAAAGCCTTGAAAAGGAAAGGAAAGCACTTACATTAGAGGTGAAGAAGAAGAACAACCATCAGCTAATCAACAGTAAAATGGAGAAAACCTTTGCCCATAGGAGACGAGAAGTAATTGAAGATATGCTCTTCATAGCGGAGTTTAAAAACAGATGGCCAGCCCTGTTTTCTGAGAATCAGGTAATGTTCAAGTTATTTTAATGGCTTTACTTTTATTAAACAATAAGCTCTTCATTTTGGTAAAAAAAAATGGACTCAAGTATGTCAATGTTACAATGCACAGTATATGAGCATACATGAAAACCATCTCACCACCACCTCAGAAGTTAGAGCCAGTAGCAGACCTATGATTTCATTTCCATAATATGTGACCAGTTGAAAGTGACGGGAGATCATTTTAAGCTTCATCTTAGATTCTGACTCTATCTGTTTCAGGTAAATTCAGAGTTCAGTCGCATTACCCCCATCCCCTTGCTGTCAACCTCTATGGCTCAACTGGATCATTACTCCATCAGCCAACTGATGAAGGTTTTCAAAAAGAAGGGAGGGGCAGCTGGATGCAGAATGAACCTGATCATGGTCGCCATGTACCAGGTGTGTGTTTTTCACTTAAATCCTGACTGAGTTGAACTCTTAACATAAAAAGCTGTTTTGTGTTATTGTTCAACCTCTTTACCTCTTATTAGGTCTTTCACTTTCAATCAAGTTCAGCTATGCTTTAGAGCCATATCATAATCAAGTATAGTATTATAAAAGAATTACCTCATGAGCATCATTAACACAAGTTCTAATTGTATTTCATTATTCAATATCCTCTGTTTATGTCACTTTAATATTAGAAGTTACAAATCTAAAACCATTAGTTATTTTAAATAGGGTTGTTTTAAGTTCTGTTTTTGGTCTCCCACGAGACCTGACAACCTTGTCAAGAAGTACATGGTGAGTTTTGACACTCTTCATAGCTTTGAGGTCTAGGGCTATTTTCTCTTTGGAAAAGACACTGCAGGCTAATAATAAGAATCACTCTTGTAAAAAACAACCATGAAACTCGTATATATTCCTTAATTATTCATTTTTTAAGCTGTTTTTGCAACAGAGCTCTGTGGCCCAAACGAGTACTTCCTAATAGGATATGGTAGATTAATTGTTTAACAAACACAATTACCAGTCGTATTCTTTGAAGAAACAGAAATAAACATTAATAATGCATATGTTTGATCAACATGGTTTGTTTCTGCCATTTTGAGGATGTTGATGTAGGTGCAGAGAGAGAAATGGAGAAAGTGGTTTTGGGCATCTACGCTGTGCAACGAGATGGAGCAGAGGGAACAGATCCACCCGAGGATGTTGGCATCCTTGTTGAAGGATGTACGGTGCTGCAAGACCTGAGAGATGTGGCAAATGGCTGCGCAGCCCTGTTTGGCTTGATCTACTGTTTAAACTTGAGCTATCCCAAGGACCAGCGGTATACTTTTGAGTTTCTTCAGAAAGTGCTGATGGGATTGGATGGGAACAAGCTCTCCACCAAGGTGCAAGTCCTCAAAAACAAACCTCATGAGTAAAATTGCCATCAAGACTGCAGATAAGAACTGGACTTGGATTGGATCTCTGTTGATTCTGACTCAAGAGAAAAAGGAAGCGCTTTGGGACTGTGGACTGATGTTGGACTCATCTGTCAACTTTCAAGATATTGTTTTTTTTAAAATCTGTAATTGTGTTATTTGACATTCTCGCTTTTTGGTACATTTTTACCAAAGTGATTGAGTTCATGAAGGTAAACATGAGATGGGCTGCAGTAAATCTTACACCTGAGATTACAAATAGTCTTTTCCACATGTGCCATGTCCAGGAACTGATGGCTTGCTTGAGGAGTTACATTTAATTTTGACCTCAGCAGAGCTGCCTATATCACACAGCACAGCTTTTGACATTTTCAGTAAACATGATCAGTTTGTAGTTAACCTAATGTTCAAGAAATGTGGACGGGGGTGTGGGGATAAGAGTAAAGATGATTATATAAACTCTTTATTTTCATTACACAATTCTATTTACAGTTTTTGTGAATGTGTATACTGTACCTATACACATAAATGTATAGGTACAGTATACACAAATGTTAGATAGTCCCACTGTACCAAATGTTTGAGCATAATAAAGGCTCAAGTGAAATTAAGCATCTTAAATTGTATTTATTTAGCCAGTACAACTAGGGTGTTGCATTAACGCAGTCCTACCACATTAATAATTTTCATTTGTGTTGAGTTAATTGAACTCAATTATATTAAGTTAATTTAATGTGGTTTCAGTAAATCCAACCTAATATTGTTGTGTTTATGCAATATAAAAATGTCATGTAGCTTTAAAGTAAGAATATTAAGTTATATTTACTTAATATGTGTTGTTCACATTAATGGTGATCTGCTCTTCCTGTTTAAACAACACAGTTTGGTGGGACCGGTTGACATAACTTGGTTAAGTAAAAACAACATTTCATTTCTTGGTGGTTCTGGCAACATATTCTGCCTGAGGCTAACATAATTCCAGTGAACCAGGGCATAAAAAGAAAGCAGAGGATGGTCAGAGCATTTGAGAAGCACAATAGACACAAATTAGAAATGAATGATGATACACAATTTATACTATGAAATAAACTGATACTTAGACTTACTTAGAATGCAAAGATGTTAAAGTTCAACTCATACGCGCACATACACTTTTTTTTAATCTTATTTAAAACTGAAGAAGAAGTACTCGATAAGAACCTAACACATTATTAGGTTGTAGTGAATTTGATTTTAGAGATACAGAAAGTTAAATTCTTGTTATTGCTAAGAGCAAATCTACTTTAAGTTAGAGGGAAAAGTGCTAGCTGTTGAAGACTATACTGTTTTCTCTCTCATAAAACAAAATGTCACTGTGGAATGTCTAAGCAACCCCCGTCTTGCATGCAAGACCCTAAGGCAGTAAAACAAGCTGCTCACCCCCAAACCAAATTCTATCAATTCCAGAATAAGTAAAAGTCACAGGTTGAAGAAAGCTGGTGATTCCTTTAGAAAATGCATTTTTCTTAGCATTTCTTGTCCATCCTGACTCATAATTCTGGGTTGCTTTCATATTCAATGGCATTAGGTATTTTTGATGTAGATGCTACAGGTTTTCTCCTCCACTCACAGTTACTGTCAAAGTGTTACTGTTACTGAAAGTCAAAAAAACAAAAAATAAACAAGATGCAACTTCTTTTTTTTTTTTTTTTTTTAGCAATTGTAGCATTATGTTGGCCATAAAACCACCCCAGAGTGTCATAAAGTGGGTCCTGATTGCATCCAGCAAATTCAAATTTTTTTTAAGAAAAAGGAAAAAAGGGCAGAAAAAAGGTTTTTTTAACAAGCCAATTTTTATAATAAATGTTTTCTACATTAAAAAGTAGTTTGACTTTTCTTAAGAAGAAAGAACACCACAGACTATACTTCAATGACTCACATGGAGAAAGCCACGTCTGTAAATCAGTGGAGACATTTTGAGGGAAATGACTCGTGTTTGTATCAGATTTGAGCCATTTGGTCAGATAACATTTCAAAAATCTAAAAGAGCTTATATCATTCAATCCACATTTAAGTTAGCAAAGCGCTAAACAGGAAGTAGCCGGAAGTCTCCTGTCCTCCTGCTCTATGGGTCACACAGTGAGGAAGTTTTCAGACCAGGAAGTTGAACTTTTTTGTTCAACTCTTGTCTCTTATACTACGTCACGTGCTGTCCTTCTTTGCTCCATATGTAATTCTTACAGTAATCAGTAAGTGGATTAGTGAGGACAGCCTGGTCAGGACCATTGAAATGAAACCTGCATACTTGATTACAATCAAACTAATGTTGATTATTTTTGTGAAACATGAAACAAATCACTGCTCTTTAACTCAGAGACAAATTCAGATCAGACAATATTTCAAATAGACATTTCAGCACCAAGAAACACCTGTAGTGTCCAGTAAAACAGTGAAACAGCACAATGTCATCAAAGTGATCCTGATGATCCAACATTTACAGATTCCTCTGGTCAGATTCTCACCTGCTGAACTCACATCAGGTCCACTTACAGACACTTTCCACGTTCATGTGTCGAGGAAACACTGGGAGAGAAGAAGCTGCTCGTTTCTACATGTCAGTCCTGGTGTACATGTCAGTGCATCTGATCTGTGTTGTTAGCATGCAAAATGTACTTTTTACAATAAAAAAATTGCTCTAGTTCCTCTATTTACTTTCAGAATTCAACCTTTTCGGAGTAACTTCCCTATATTTAGTATCCTAAACTCCCTGAAGTCAGTTATAATTTAAAACATTGAACTCTTGTGTAATCCTGTAGATCAGAATGCATTCACTGTGCTAAAATGTCATCACTGAAACCAGCTCAGTGTTGGAAGATGGTTGTTTTTGATCACTGATCACTTAGATTCAGAGTATTAAAAGTTAAAAAACAGAAGCACCTCAGCCAAGATGACCCAAGCTGACAGACCAGTTCAGACACATTTTTAACTGACATGAACTCAGATTACAATCAAACTGCTTTTGATTCTACTTGGGAATCACAGACAACATCACATGTAAATGTTTAAAGTCACGGTTATTTAACTCCCAGAGAAATTCTCATTAGATTATACTGCAAACATTTTCAGATCACTGTTATTTTGCTCAGAAACATCAAACACATCAGCACCAAGAAACACCTGTAGTGTCCAGTAAAACAGTGAAACAGCACAATGTGATCAAAGTGATCCTGATGATCCAACATTTACAGATTCCTCTGGTCAGATTCTCACCTGCTGAACTCACATCAGGTCCACTTACAGACACTTTCCACGTTCATGTGTCGAGGAAACACTGGGAGAGAAGAAGCTGCTCGTTTCTACATGTCAGTCCTGGTGTCTGTGTGCATCTGATGTGAGGAAGCTGTCACACCAGTTTAAAAAAACCCCATCCATGTCAGAACCAGTCCAACAAGTGGTAGATGTAAGCCAATCAGAAGGGCTTTATTACCTGATTCCTGTCCCTTACCTGCCTGAGGTGATTTACTAAATAATGTTTATGTTACTCACCTGTATTTCACTGTATCTTCAGACAGTGTTACACTTCTTCTCTGTAACACCAAATCATCGACTCCCCAGTCACTGATCAGATGGTGTAGTTCTAAATTCTGTCCACTAGATGATGCTAACTAACCATCTTATGAGCTAAAGCATTGCAGCCAGTTTCACAGAGACCAGGCTGCAGCGTTCACACTCAACACTAGACCAAATTAAACAAAACTGAAACTCCCCTTTAAGTCAGTGGTGTGTCCATGAAGAGTGACCAGGTTGGACCCTAACATAGTCTGATCTACTGGATATACAGAGTCGGTAGAAAGCCTGAGGGCCCCTGCATGCATCTGGGGCTTAATGTCACACAAAATGATTGGTTTAAAGAAACACAAACAGTGTTAACTCACACAGGCAGACCGTACTGCAGCGCTGGGATGTGGTCTGGCAGTGCAACACCAGTTTAAACAGTGGATAACATTATAAATGTTTTGTAATGGACTGCATTCATTTAATATTAATGCAGTCTACCACAACCCTGCATTAATGTTCAAATGAACTAATCACTGCTACATCCAGCTCTACTGTTATGAGATCAGTCTTAAAAGGACACTTGGTCAGCTTACCTGTCTGCATGAAGTCAAAGCCTGACGGTGAAATCAATCAGCAGCTTCAACCAGGAAACCAGTAAGAAAAAGAATGCACATGTAACTCATGATGTCTCCAAAGGTCTGTAGATTCACACAGTGTCAACTGTGTGTTCATCCTCAACGTGAAGACTTCTTTAAGGAAATGTGATCACAGAGCAGCTCTGAACTTTGGAACTGAAGTCAAACATTAATCGCATGAATCCTCAGAGGTTCATAAAGATCTGATGACGCACTTTTGAATTGAGTGCACTTTATTTTATGAACGCATACGGCAAACATCCTTATTAGAGCTTATCATCAGCGGCTGTTGATCATTTCTGACCTACAACAGGACTAGGCAGGTCAAAGTGGATCAGACATTATCTGAGCATAGGTTCTCTGGACTTTTTTTATTTACTCCAGATACAAGTTATTGTTCCTGCAAATTACTATTAAATTATCGGGTGACAAACAATCAAATAACGTATTAAACTGATCTTTAAGGACACGCAATTCATGACTAATCTTTAACCTGGCTATTTTCCATGATCTTCTCTGCTAATTTTGAGTTAATTATTATTGACAGTTCTATAGAATGGTCTGAGTTTGGTCTGAAATTGCTGATTTGTTTGTCTTTTTTTGTCATCTAAACTTAAGCGTCACCTTTTGTTAGCTTTTTTTCTCCACATTTTTTTAATTGAATTTTACAGATATCAGACAAGAAAAAATACAACAATTGTGAAGTGTTTTAAAGCATCTGCCTTAAAGTGACGAAACAGGAACAAAAACAAAAAAAAAACATGAATCCCACCATCCCTATAACCCATGTTGGATGTGGTCACAGAAACCAACTAAATAATTGCATAACATAAAACATAAGTAGATGAATAGGGTACAATGAAACCAATAGAGTAAAAACTATAGCAAAAGCAAAAATAAATAAGGTAATTCAGGTAAAAAAAAAGGAGAAAAGAAAAAAAAATGCTAATTAAAAAAAAAGGGGGGGGGGGGTTCTCCTTCGAAGTACTAAGAAGTGTCCTCAGCATCATCAGGTATACTTGATTAGACTATTAATAATAAGAGTCAGCAGTGAGTCCCAAGTTTTGTGGAATGCTGTCAATGATCTCCTCTGTGAAAAACTTAACTTCTCTAACCTAGACATTGTAAAATTTCACATATTCAACTATTGTGAGTCGGTGGAGAAACATGTTGTCATTTGTCCAGGTCATCGTTATCCCCAAAGCAAGAAACATGTTCCCATTTAAGGACAATGGTACGTCTGGTGAGCAGGGTGGTAAAGGCCACGACACGTTGTGTAGTGATGGGCAGATTTTTAGATGAAGGGAGCCCAAAAAGAGCAGTCAGGGGATTTGCTTCCAAATTTGGGTTAAGAGCCTGTTTGAGGGTTTGAAATATATCGGACCAAAATTCAGCAAGCTTCGGGCACGTCCAGAACAGGTCATTAAGCGTTTTGAAAATAATTATTTAAAACTGGGCAAGGATCGGACGCACTTTGGAAGGTGCACTGCTTCCAGAACTGGATCCAGATTTTAATGGTATTGAGGATAACCAGATTAGGTGAGACCTTATAGGCAGTTATGGGGAGCTGTGAGCAAATCGTAGAATCATCTCAGTATGAGCCCGGGGTGGGCAGAGACGTTTGGCGGAGACTTTATTGGCGGAGCCAATATAAAAGTTTATTAATGTTGCAATCCCAGAAGTAGTGGTGGAAATTAGGGAGTGCTAGTCCCCCTTCAGGTTTAGGGAGTTGAAGTTTTTTGATACGGACTCATTCTGCCAAATCAAAGGATTACGTTTTTTGGTCTAGATTAGTAAAAAATAATTTATTAAGACAAATTGGGAGGTGTTGAAAAAGATACAGAAACTTTGGTAAATCCTCACTCACTCATCGTCAACCGCTTATCCGGGGTCAGGTCGTGGGGGAAGCACCTCTAGCAAGGGACCCCAAACTTCGGTCTTCCCTGAGGCTGACTCCCAGCTGGATGTGCCTGGAACACCTCCCTAGAGAGGCGCCCAGAGACTATCCTTACTAGATGCCCTAATCACCGTAACTGGCTCCTTCAACGCAAAGGCTCTACTCTGAGTTCCTCGCGGATGGCTGAACTTCTCCCCCTATCTCTAAGGGAGACTCAAGCCACCCTCCTGAGAAAACCCATTTCGGCCGCTTTGCCTTCCGGCTCAGCTCTCTTTTCATCACAACAGTGTGGTAGAGCGACTGCAATACCACCCGCAGCTCCGATTCTCTGGCCAATCTCACGCTCCATTTTCCCCTCACTAGCAGACAAGATCCAGAGGTACTTGAACTCATTCACGTGAGGTAAGGACTCATTCCCTACCTGGAGTGGGCAAGCCACCGGTTTCCTTCTGAGAGCCATGGTCTGAGATTTAGAGGTGCTGATCCTCATCCCAGCCGTTTCACACTCGGGTGTGAGCCGATCCAGTGAGTGCTTAAGGTCCCTGACCAAAGATGCCATCCGGACCACGTCATCTGCAAAAAGCGCAGATGAGATCCTCAGCGTACCGGACTGAAACCCCTCCCAACCATGACTACCCCTCGATATCCTGTCCAAAAAATAAACAGGATTTGTGACAAAGCAAAACCCCGGCGGAGGCCAACCCCTACCAGTGTACAGAGATCGAATTGCCCTCAGAAGTGACCCCCCTAACCCAACACTCCTGCAGCACCTCCCAGGGCACCGAGTCATATGCCTTCTACATATCCACATAGCACATGTAGACTGGATGGACATATTCCAAGGCCCCCTCCAGGATCCTTGCGAGAGTGAAGAGCTGGTCCGTTGTTCCACGTCCAGGACGGAACAGGGGAACCCCCCCCCCTTCTGCCACTACCTTGGCACTGTCCCAGACTTTCAAGCAATGTTGAAGAGAAGTGTCAACTAAGACAGCCCCGCCCCTGACTTCCCCAGAGATATTAACGTTGTTCCCCCATCAGCCTCCAGCTCTGCCTCAAAGTGCTCCTTCCACCGCCCGATTACCTCATCAACTGAGGTCACCGGCATCCTGTCCTTACCGTAAACAGCTTGGACGGTTGCCTGTTTCCCCCTCCTGAGATGCCAAATGGTTTTCCAGAAGCGCCTTGATGCCACCCAAAAGTCCTTCTCCTGGACTTCTCTGAAATTCTCCCACACCTGCTGCTTTGCCTCTGACACGGTAGAGGCTGCAGTCCGTCGGGGCTGGTCGGTACCCAGAGTCTTCTGGGATAACATATCCTGGAATGACTCTTTCAGTTGCTCAGCTTCCCTGTTCGATCAACCACTGTGTTTGAGGGTTACCGCCCCTTGAGGCAACAAAGACCTTGAGGCCACAGCTCACTGCCACAGCTTCAGGAACAGAAGCTTTGAACATTGCCCACTCGGGTTCAAAGCTCCCAACCTCCGAAGGGATGCCAGAAAAGCGCCGCCAGAGGTGTGAGTCGAAGGTCTCTAGAACAGAGGCCTCCATCAGATGCTCCCAGTTCACCCACACTACCCGTTTGGGCTTACCTGGTTTAAAATACAGCCAATGTAAAATATTTACAAAAAACATTTACCTACCCAGCAGAAAATAAAGTTACACATTATGCATTACATTAATGCATCAATAATTATAATACAATATCATACTGTATATATTAATTTGCGTACTTTTGACACTTTCAATTTATTTTGATGCTACTTTTACATGATTAAGATTTTGAAATAGAAGTATTTATTCCACCACTGTTAATTACGACAGGATATAAATACAAAGCTGTAAGAGAATTAATGTCTTTTCTTACTGTGGCGAGCGGAGGGAGGACACAAGACACAGTAATACCAAATTGCCTTTGTTCAAAGGGTAGGACTGCGACAACGCCACCATGGGACTTCCACCCAAAGATTTAACTCCGTCAATTGATCTCAGGACACGCAAGTAAGGTCACTCATTAGGCATGAGACGTGGTTCACAATCAAATACAATTTTATTATTACATGTTAAAAACAAGGCAGTGCCTACAAGTAAAAAATTATTCAGCCTGAGGCTCGCTGGTGTGGGGAAACTAGTGAGGGAAGGGGTCCAAACAAAACATAAGTCACCTGGGGAAGTGACAATAACACTCACACACACATTTTGTGAATAACGAAAAAAACCAAGGGAAGCACAGCACACAGGGAAGGAAAGGACATCACCACCCCGGTCACCAGCACCACCACCACCACCACCACCGGCCTCTGCAAAGAAAACAACAAAAGAATAATCACATAGTGGGACAAAACTAGGATAAAAGTGGACACTGGGCAAATTATGATTAAACCAAAACAAAATATCTAATGCCCCGAATAAACCAAGAAAATACAGATAGCACCGATTGGATGCCAACAAAACTAAACACCACCTGCCCCAAACAAAGGGGCCAGAGAATCTTGTTTCTCACAGTCTGGAGTCCTTCATGTGTTTTTATGTATTGTGCACTGAGCAGAGGCTTCCGTCGGGCCACTTATGGCCATGTCATAAAGCCCTGATTGTGGAGGGCTGAAATGATGGTTAACTTTGTAGAACTTTTCTTCCATTCCCACTGCATCTCTGGAGCTCATCCACAGTGATCTTTGGGTTCTTCTTTACCTCTCTCACTAAGTCTCTTCTCCCTGATTGCTCAGTTCAACATCCAACTCTAGGAAGTTCTGGTCGTCCCAAACATCTTCCATTTAGGGACTATGGAGGCAACTGTGCTCTTTGATTAGAATGGGGTGCTGTGGGTACATTAATGATTAAATGATTTCAGCTGCAATAGCTGCAAATTGACGGTTAGAAATTTAAGGGGGTCTGAATACTTTCCGTAACAACTGTACTGTACTGTATTTGATAACTTTGTTTTCTGCATGTGTTATTGAAAACTATATACATCAATCAAATCAAATCGATCTTTATTTATTTGGCACGTTTCATACTTTTTACAGTAGCACAAAGTGCCTTACAGAAAATAAAAGTGAAACAAAAAACAAGACAAAACACAACAAAGAAAGAAACAACAAAACCCAAACCTCCCACCCCCACAAACCACTGTGTAGAGCTCTCAAGCCAGGGCCGTCCAAGGGACAGCATCCCCATCGGTGGACCAGAAATAACTCTTGGTGTGATAGGCCACCAGGACACGTCAAAGAATTTCCAATAATCCAATCCAGTAATCATTTTTATTGCAGGGCAGCACTGTGGTGTGGTGGTTAGGTTCATTGATGACCGTAGGCGTAAGTGTTAATGGTTGTCTGTCTTTGTCTGTCTCTATGTGACCTGTGATAGACCGGCGTCCTGTCCAGAGTGGACAGGGTCCACGCTGGTGTTGCTTCCGTCAACGAAAATGATCACAAAATATTGTCGTCAACGAACCTTTATCACGTGACAAAATGAAAATGCTGATCATGGGGCGATGACTAAGACTATATATAATGCAATTTCGTTGACGAATAAAAACGAGACGAAATGTGGTTTACAAAATAAAAACTGTGTTAACACTAGCTTTAGCATTAGCCACCGGAGCTGAGAACAAGTGTGCGTGTGTGAGTGGCTAGCGTCCGTGTGTGCGCGTGCGTGTGTGTGTGTTTGTTTGTGACAGTGTAAAGTGTGTTTTTAGTTCCTACCTGACTGACTCACTCTATAGTGCACTAAACTTCCACATGTTGGCCAAATACTTTCACTAGTTTTGTTTTTCACACTGAACTGAATTTAGCATCAACATAAATTGGATTACTTATTCTAGACCTGTACATGCTGTAAACTAAAGATATCTGCATGGGTTTGGCTAAAAGAAAATGTTGGTTTCGTCAATACTCTGAGGTACTTTTATTATATTGATTAAATATAATTGCATCACTAAAAAGAGACTAATATACAATTTTCGTCGACTAAAACTAGACTAAAATGCTCAGACTATAGTCGACTAAAACTAGACTAAAATGCTCAGACTATAGTCGACTAAAACTAGACTAAAATGCTCAGACTTTAGTCGACTAAAACTAGACTAAAATGCTCAGACTTTAGTCGACTAAAACTAGACTAAAATGCTCAGACTTTAGTCGACTAAAACTAGACTAAAATGCTCAGACTTTAGTCGACTAAAACTAGACTAAAATGCTCAGACTTTAGTCGACTAAAACTAGACTAAAATGCTCAGACTTTAGTTGACTAAAACTAGACTAAAATGCTCCGACTTTTAGTCGACTAAAACTAGACTAAAATGCTCAGACTTTAGTCGACTAAAACTAGACTAAAATGCTCAGACTTTAGTTGACTAAAACTAGACTAAAATGCTCAGACTTTAGTCGACTAAAACTAGACTAAAATGCTCAGACTTTAGTCGACTAAAACTAGACTAAAATGCTCAGACTTTTAGTCGACTAAAACTAGACTAAAATGCTCAGACTTTAGTTGACTAAAACTAGACTAAAATGCTCAGACTTTAGTCGACTAAAACTAGACTAAAATGCTCAGACTTTTAGTCGACTAAAACCAGACTAAATGCTCAGACTTTAGTTGACTAAAACTAGACTAAAATGCTCAGACTTTAGTCGACTAAAACTAGACTAAAATGCTCAGACTTTAGTCGACTAAAACTAGACTAAAATGCTCAGACTTTTAGTCGAATAAAACTAGACTAAAATGCTCAGACTTTAGTCGACTAAAACTAGACTTAAATGCTCAGACTTTTAGTCGACTAAAACTAGACTAAAATGCTCAGACTTTAGTCGACTAAAACTAGACTAAAATGCTCAGACTTTTAGTCGAATAAAACTAGACTATAATGCTCTGACTTTTAGTTGACTAAAACTAGACTATAATGCTCTGACTTTTAGTCGACTAAAACTAGACTAAAATGCTCAGACTTTAGTTGACTAAAACTAGACTAAAATGCTCAGACTTTTAGTCGACTAAAACTAGACTAAAATGCTCAGACTTTTAGTCGACTAAAACTAGACTTAAATGCTCCGACTTTAGTCGACTAAAACTAGACTAAAATGCTCAGACTTTAGTCGACTAAAACTAGACTAAAATGCTCAGACTTTAGTCGACTAAAACTAGACTAAAATGCTCAGACTTTTAGTCGACTAAAACTAGACTAAAATGCTCAGACTTTAGTCGAATAAAACTAGACTAAAATTCTCAGACTTTAGTTGACTAAAACTAGACTAAAATGCTCAGACTTTTAGTCGACTAAAACTAGACTAGAATGCTCAGACTTTAGTCGAATAAAACTAGACTAAAATGCTCAGACTTTAGTTGACTAAAACTAGACTAAAATGCTCAGACTTTTAGTCGACTAAAACTAGACTAAAATGCTCAGACTTTTAGTCGACTAAAACTAGACTAAAATGCTCAGACTTTAGTCGACTAAAACTAGACTAAAATGCTAAGACTTTAGTCGACTAAAACTAGACTAAAATGCTCAGACTTCAGTCGACTAAAACTAGACTAAAATGCTCAGACTTTAGTCGACTAAAACTAGACTAAAGTGCTCAGACTTTAGTCGACTAAAACTAGACTAAAATGCTCAGACTTTAGTCGTCTAAAACTAGACTTAAAAGAATATGACCGTGACTAACTAATAAAGACTAAAATGACAGCTTGATACAAAGACTAGACTAGAACTAAAAGTAAAACAGGCCAAAAACAACACTACACAGGACTTGAAGCCAGATTACCCATTACTCCCGAAACTTGTTCTCATTCAAAATTCTCGCTTCAAATAATGCCATTTTCCCCTGTGTTTGAAACCAATGCACACGCAGCCTTGTGCAGACTTTTATCTTTAAAACCTGTCTGTGGTGATATTAGACGCTCAGAGCAAAAGTTCTCCAAGATTAACTGTGGACTCAAGTCAATCCTGATTTTTCGCAGGTAAATCACCATCTTTTACAATAATTGTTGTCTACCTTAATCTTGTTACCAACAAAATTATCACATTTTTGCAACATAGATTTAGTTTTTAGTGAACAAAATATCCAAACATCACAATGACAATGTGAAT
This sequence comes from Echiichthys vipera, assembly GCF_963691815.1. Classification (NCBI taxonomy): domain Eukaryota; kingdom Metazoa; phylum Chordata; class Actinopteri; order Perciformes; family Trachinidae; genus Echiichthys; species Echiichthys vipera. The sequence goes on along the minus strand of NC_139844.1, from coordinate 5,083,664 downwards.
TTATATTTTGACTTGAAGTTTCACGTGAAAATGTGTCTGCTGAAACAATTGCAATACCAGATATCTGATTTAGACTTTATCAAAAAAATCTTTTCTGGCACAGCTGCCAAAAAAAAACTGTTCAGAGCTTTAGAAAACTTAAAAAAGTCACCTGTCGTATTTAAGATGGTTTCTAAGATAATAAAATAAAATAAACTGGAGTTACACAGATTACCACATTAATTTACTAAAAAGAAGTCTGTCAGATTTGACAAACTTTCATGTTTGATAGAATCACACAGGCATAAAGGAAAATACAAAAAGGGTTTCTGTAATCAGGTCAGGTTGAGACAAACTTAAAAAAAGAGATTGTTTTGGGACGTGTGGACGAGGCCTAATTCCTATTTCAGCAGCTGTCTGCTCCTCAGCAGTGTGAGTGTTTCATTCCCTGCTACAAAGACACAGAGACACAGAGGAGCCATTCATTCGAAACCCAAACCCAGGATAAAGAGGTTCAGTGAATGTGGTGTTGAAGGTGTGGAGGAGGATCAGTCTGGAGGAGGAGACTCCATAGAAGGACAGAGAGCCAGCAGTATAGTCCACATATACTGCTAATCTGTTGGAGATGGGGCGGAGGAAACGACGGAGGACTGTATTACTTCTTTTGTGACAAACAGAAAAACAATCGTGAGAGCAGAACAGACTCCAGGACTGGTCATTCTGTCCAAACTTGCAGTCATTATTGTTTCCTTTCCTGTTGATTCCTCCGTAAGTTGCTGCAACATAAACCTCACCTCTCCACTCGACTTCCCAGTAACAGCGACCAGTGAGACCAGTTGTACACAGAATGTGACAGGAGTGTTCAAATCTCTCTGGATGATCAGGATATGGATGCTCCTCCTCCACCCGTGTCACCTTTCTGTTGTCGTCAAACAGTTTGAGGTTTCGGTGTGCTGTGTTTATGTCGAGTTTGAGTTTACAGTCGTCTGATGGAGAAAAGAGACACAACACAGCTCATCATTTAACACAACGGAGGAGTTTTTTGGTTTATTTTCTACTTGATGTATTGTCAAGTAAACAAGGGTAAGAACAATGTCTTTTAGAATAAATACAATTTGAATCAATATAATATGCACACAAGTATTATGTAAAATCTTGTAAGGGAGCCTCCCTTACTGAATATGAACTTGGTATTCATGCATAAGATGAACTTTATTTTCAAATGTTGCATATAAATGTTATATGAAACATACAGATTTTTTAATTGTTTCTAGAATGATTTGATTTTTTGCAAATTAATCTTCAATTTGTCGGCCGTCTTTTACAAAGGGTATGGAAAGTTTTCAGACCCCCTAAATTTTTCACTCTTTGTTAATTTGCAGCCATCTGCTAAAATCTTTTAAGTTGTTTGTTTCCTCCCTTATGTACACACATCAACCCATTTTGATGGAAAAAAACAGGGGGGAAAAATGAAATGACATGTCTATAAGCATTCAAGCCCTTTGCTGTGACACTTGTATATTTAGTCAGGTGCTGTCCATTTCTTCTGATCATCCATAGAACATGCAAACTCCACACAGAAGGGCCCCAGCCCGGATTTGAACCAGAAACCCTCGCTGTGAGGCGACAGTGCTAACCACCACACCTATTGTTGTTATATATAAACTAAAAGTGGCACACACCCTCCAAACCATATCAATGGGACAGAGGTGGAGTGTGTTGCTAGCTTCAAGTTCCTTGGTGTCCACATCTCCGAGGACCTCTCTTGGACTTATACCTCAACTCTGATCATGAAGGCTCACCAGCGTCTCTTCTTACCTGAGACTCAAGAAGGTCCATTTGTCTCCTTGGATTCTGGTGAACTTCTACCTCTGCATCATTGAGAGCATCCCCATCACAGTATCACAGTTAGGGATGGCAACTGCTCTGTCTCTGACCACAAAGTGCTACAGAGGTTGAAGTGTCCGACAAATAATCAGTTCCTCACTCCCCTTCATTGAGGTTGTCCAGAGCAAGCAATGTCTATGAAGGTGTACTCAGCATCGTCAAGGTTAGTCCACACCCCAACCACAGACTGTCTACCCTCCTCCCATCTGGGCGACACTACAGGTCTCTCCCTTCCCGGAACACCAGGTTCAGGAACAGGTCATCCCTGCAGCTGTCATCCTAATTAACTCTGCACCTCGGTGATTGGCAAATACCACCCCAACACCATGCTAACCATTCTGCTGCGTCAATATGATTGGCAATGTCCTTTCTATCAAATTTAATTTCTATAATCCACACTTACACTTCCACAGACCACGTATCAACCACTGCTCTCCAACATGGTCCACCCTGGAAGAAGAAACACAGTCAGAGCAGCGTATTCTCTCTGATTGTAATGTTCTTAAGCTTGTCAGAAACATTTTTCATTCAGAGAAATCAGGGATACACGTGACGTAATGGAAGTCAGCAATCTGTAAGCTGTGTTGGAAAATTATTAAAATTAAAAAGTGTGTCCCAGCCATGTCTAGGTGTGTTCAGAGCTTTATCGTGTCCCACAGTATCCTTTGTCACTACGCCTTTCAGTATGTGCATTTCTGTAATTGGGTGTGTACCGTTCTTTGTTCTTCTTTCAATTTATTTATTCCCTCCAGTTCTTATATAACTGATGCTACTTTAGGATATGCTAATCTCTATTTTATGCCGAACAGTAGTTTCTCTGTGACGTCACACACACCGGAACCATGCCGGTAGCTGCCAGTAGCTCTTCACAGGGAGAGGATTGGTCAAACGTATAACTTAAAGCCTGCCAAGATGGATTTTAATGAGATCCTATACAGTGACACTGTGATATCGCCAGAATCGAGCTATGCAAGGTAAGAGTATAAGGTCTGTTCATACCTGAGAGTGTCCAGTCTCCAGTGTGGATCCTTCAGTCCAGCAGACAGAAGCTTCACTCCTGACTCTCCTGGATGATTGTAGCTCAGGTCCAACTCTCTCAGATGGGACGGGCTGTAGCTCAGAACTGAGGCCAAAGATGTACAGCCTTCCTCTGTGACCAGACAACCTGACAGACTGGAAATAGTTGTAAAGATTCAAACAAATATTATGAAATATTAAATGATCTGCTTAGTGTTTTTTGTGGTTAATTTCAGTTCTTCTAAAGAATGGTAGAAGTCCCTCGTATTCAAGGATTCAAAACAAAAAGCTAAATGAATAAAACATTTAACTGACTCATGATGAGTCAATGTGACGTTGGATAGACGTGAAGATCATGTCGATATTGGGTCCGTTGGTCCCTGACCAATTAGGGACATCTATTCAACATCCAAACTAGGTCCATCATTTGGACCCCCAACCATGACCTAACTTGGGGGTCATATTGACGTTCATTATTTGACCTTTGAACTGGGTACATATTTTGGACATCTATGACAGGTGCAGGAAATGTACATGATGTGTTCTTTTGGTTATTTTACAATTTCCTGTTTTTCTTTAACTGATTTATCTTAAATAATCAAGTTATTTATTTATGCATACATGCATTTTTGCATTTATCTGTTTTTTTATTTGAAAATGCTATTTGTGGAAAATAATTTCATGGTAGCCTATCGACCTCATTAAGACAGAACTCTCTGCTGACAGTCAAATACTACCGAGCCAGAAAATGTAGGTCAGGAGCAACAGGCATTAGCGCCTCTACTAACAGCACAAAACCTGTTGCTACAGCTGAAGATGAATGGTCAGACTGTTGGTCAAAGGATCAAATATTGTGAAACCTGCATACTTGATTACAATCAAACTAATGTTGATTATTTTTGTGAAACATGAAACAAATCACTGCTCTTTAACTCAGAGACAAATTCAGATCAGACAATATTTCAAATGGACATTTCAGCACCAAGAAGCACCTGTAGTGTCAAGTAAAACAGTGAAACAGCACAATGTCATCAAAGTGATCCTGATGATCCAACATTTACAGATTCCTCTGGTCAGATTCTCACCTGCTGAACTCACATCAGGTCCACTTACAGACATGTTCCACGTTCATGTGTCTTCATGTCAGTCCTGGTGTCTGAGTGCATCTGATGTGAGGACGCCCTCACACCCACAAAACTAGTAACAAGTCCAAAGTGTAAAACATCACTGACGTCAAAACCAGTCCAACATGTGGCAGATGTCAACCAATCAGAAGTGTTTTTTTCCCCTTATTCCTACACCTTACCTGCCTGAGGTGAGAGGCTAATCAATGTTGTTATTTATCACCTGCTTTGATTGTCAGAGATGTAAAAATGTTTCTTGTGATCTGTTTGGAAGTCAGTTGTTCACTGTGTCTGTCCCCCTCTCATCATTTTCTCTAGTTGTCCTCTACCATCCTCCTGGGTCCTACTTCCAATTCTCAGAGGTTTTCTTTCATTTTTAAAAATCAGATTTGGTTTGGGTTTGTGAAGCCCATTGAGGACTGTGGTGTGATTTTAGGCTAAATAGATAAACTTGACTTTGCTGTCTAACACTTTCATCAAATATATCCGATCAGAAAAATCACACATCAGATGGTGTAGTCCTACTGTCTGTAGCACCATCTATCTATACTTCACATTACTGTATTTAGGACATGTGAGGACAGAAACATTAGGGAGAAAGTGTCACGTTGTAGTTCTACTGTCTGTCCACTGGATAGTGCTAACTGACCATGTAATGAGCTAAAGCATTGAGAGTGACCAGCTTGGACCCTACTGGATATACAGAGTCTGTAGGCCACTTCTGTAATCTGTTTTGCAGGGCCAATGTCCCTGCATGCATCTAGGGCTTAAGGTCGCACAAAGTGATTGTGATTGGTTTAACAAAAACAGCCCAGAGCGTTTTTTTCTCTTCTATACCAGAGTGTTAACTCACACAGGCAGACCCCCAGTCTGAACACACTACCATCTCAATATGAACTCAAAGCCACAGCGCCACCTGTTAGCAACAAGAAGTCAGCCTAATATGACAAACTTAATCTGCTTTACATCAAATTTTCAATGTGTGTTCTTCGTTTGATATACAGCAAGGCAAAGCATCTTCGATAGGTGCTCTCTAGCGCCACACGGTGGATGCAGGAAGTGGGGTAAAAGTTTCCATAGATTGCTTGCGGCGCCACATCCTTTCGTGTACTGTTTGCCAGTTGCTGAGACACATGGCCGCGTTGGCTGGAGTCTGGCCGGTTTCCCCGTGGTGCACCGGTGCGAGGGCCCGTTCATCGCTGCTTGCAGCTTAAATAGTTGGTTACAGTTGTACATAAACATTACATAATATACATAAATGTATATTCGTGCGTCCTACTGGTACAGTACACGTGTGTTGTTGAAATTTGTGTCAGCAGAAACAAGTTGAATAAAACAGTTAACATATAACATACAGGTGTGTTTTTCAGTGTGACTTTGAGTGTATGTGTAGTCCTCATATATGAATATAATGATACTGTTATCAGTGTATTAACAGTAGTCAAGTTAAGTCAAGTTTATTTAAATAACTTTAAATTAATTCACAAACGCCCATTAATGGATCGAAGCAGGCAACCACCATCAAGCCAGAAAAAGTGCTTTAAAAACAATAAAAAGCAGTGTATTGAAGGCATACAAACAAATGAAGACAATTCACAGGCATCAAACCATTTAATAAATAAAGGCAATGCATGATAACAAATAAAAAGTTTGTGTTTTAAGCCTGGATTTAAAAATCTGGACAGAGCTGACCTCCTGAACCACAGCTGGGAGTTTGTTCCATAAAAGTGGAGGCTCTGCTGCCTGCAGACTGCTTATTAACCCAAGGTGTTTTTAGTAGGCCGTTTGGGAACGAAGGGCGCGTGCAGGTAAATAGGGTGTGATGAGGTCAGATAAATATGATGGTGCTTGTCCATGCAATATCTGGATTGTCAGCAATAGTACTTTTAATTCCGATCTAGCCTGTATAGGAAGCCAGTGTAGGGAGGACAGAATGGGGGTAATTTGGACAAATGTTTTGGTCTTGGTGAGGATCCTAGCAGCCGCATTCTGAACAAGTTGGAGACTTCTTACACTAGACTTTTTGAAAGTGTGTGTTTCTCTGCGTGTTTCTCTGCATGGTTTGTCCTGTCATCCACATTCAACCACTGTTGCTCCTGAAACTGGAGTTTTTTATAACCAGAGTCCAGACTAAACTTTTTGGAAAAGTCCTTTTATAAACAGTCATGTGTGGACAGGAAAACCGCATTTTCTTGTCGACATTGTTTGACATCAAACAGTGTGACGGTAAACTGTCAGTTGTATCCATAAAGACTTGTGGAGCACTGTAGATGTGACCAGCTGACGGAAGCGGATTTTGCAGTGTCATGTGAATGGAAATATTTTTTGTTCACACAGGTGGTGTGGGCGGGATTTTTTTTAACCGGTGGCCATAAATGTTCGGCTTCAAAAATATCTATGTTCGTGTGGACTAGGCCTTCGGTCGGCCAGAAAACAATACATTACAATAATCGAGTTGGACAAAGGCGTGAACAACGGTTTTAGCATCAGGCACAGATAGAAAAGAACACATTTTTGAAATGTTGCAAAGATGAAAGAAGGCCGTTGGTCTTTAATATGTAAGTTGAATGATAGGGAGGAATCAAAAGTGACACCAAGGGTTTTGACGGAGGAGTTATTAGAAATGATACAGTTTTCAAGTTTAAGGGATGTGATTAACAACTCGGTTTTATCCGCATTAAGGAGCAGGAGGTTTGATGACATCCAGTCCTTAATAGCGTATAGACATTCTTCCAAATTTTATATTTGAGATTGGACATTGGGCAAACTTGGAATATATAATTGTGTGTCATCCGCATAAGTAGAAAAAGATAGTATGAAGCCAGTGACCCCTCTAAACAAACAAAACCTGCTGTCTGTTACTGAGTAACACGTGAACTTTGTCCTGCAGGACAGGAACAGTGTGACCAGTACTTAAGGCTTCGGGCAGAACGAGCAGCAGCTTTTTGGACATGGCAGAGAGGAGAGCAGCAGTGACGGCAGCCGCTGAGCACCACTTCCTGCAGTATAATGATCTGGCCTGTGAGGCGGTCGGTGGGACGGTGAGTCACTGCAAACAAAATGCAAAGTATTCATGCAGTAAAAGTACATTAAAGGTTGAAATGCAGAATCTTTATTAAAAGCTATATTTAAAAAAATAATAATAATGCACCCACGGGGCATTTCAGGGTTACAGAATGAAAGTATTGCTTTTCCATAAAAAAATATATTTAGTCCAAATTAATATTTTAAAATCTTTTGACGAGTTTGACAATGACTTTCTGTCACTCTGTGTTTTCATGGTAGCAGCCAATAGCGTTGGGCATTGCTGGTTGCCAGGGGTGTCTGTTGTTGGGTGCAGCTACTGTAGGCTGGCACTGGGTGAAATGGAGTTTTCCAATCCTGCAGCTGCTTCGGAGCCTCAGTGAAGGGGGCGTTATTTGTCCCAGCAGCTGAGTTAGCGGAGACGGGCAAAAACCAGAGTCAATATAGGCCGAGCATTCACTCCATGGACTGAGAGAAAGGAGAGAAACACCATTCAAACGCACGCCCACATGGCTACGTTTCTCCTTGATCGCTAACATCACTTTCATCTTTACTTAGCTGGAACGGCTAACGCTAACTGTCAGTCAAACTCCTCTAATCCTTGTTTTTATGGTGTGATTTGCCGTAGGGGATGGGTTCAAACAGATGGTAGTGTTCTGCTATTCTCAGTATTCAACCTTTAAGTGCGGTAAAGTAGTACACTTAGCTATCCGTACAGTCGTAAGAGTGGATATAGATTCCAACTCTTCCTTTGCTGTGACTCCGTATCAGGGCGCTGATGTGTGTTATATTTTCATGTCTGTTTGTTTTTTAATAAAGTGATAAGTGTCCGGTTGTTGCTGTTGCAGGTGATTTTTGCTTCAGACGAGTGGTTCGCTCCTGCTGCCAACCTGCTGAAGGTACAACTGATCCAGTTGCACATTAATAACTGTGACTATATATTACTTTTAAGGAACACTCTGGTCTTATATCTCCTTATCATCATCATCATCATCATCATCAAACCTATGGAGCACTATACTGCCCAAATCAAAAATAATTAATAAATGACTCAATACAATTTTTCTAAATAAATGTAGGCATTGGTTGATAACATGTGACATACATTTCAGAATTTAAATTTTTTAAATTCTGTTTCTATCAGCTTCTGTATGTATCTATATATGAATTAACCCCATTTTATTAATAAAGTTTGTATTTATTTTAAATGCATGCAATTTATACATTTCCTCTTCATTATGCAATTGAGGGGGCTGGATTGAACAACCAACTGGTGAAAGGATGACCCCATGACACACCTTTGAAATATATTAAGAAAATTATACGGAAATATCTTTAAAATGTATAAATAAATAAAGAATTCAAATGAAAAAGAAATCATTTTTAATTTAATTTAATTAAATTTATTTACATTCAATAAAATGTAAATAAATCTTGGGGACTCATCCACATTTGGTGCATTTGCGACTGTTTCCGGCGAATGTGTATATATAACTTTAAGTGTCCCCCAACATGTAATGACTGTTTGTTCGTACAGAGAGAGCCTCCACAGTTCATCTCTTCGGCCTTCACTGAGTTTGGAAAGTGGATGGATGGATGGGAGACGAGGAGAAAGAGAATAACGGGTCAGTATCAGAAACAAACGATTACACAACAAAACAAAAAACATTCAAAAAAACAATGATTATAACAAAAAAATATCCCAAAACAAATTAAATCTTATATTATATTATAGACGTAAGTAATATAACATAAATGTATATTTATTACTACTTATTACATGAATATCTAACACCCTTTACATTTGATTTTTAAGTAACAGAGCCTTAGAGATTCAATACTACTAACTTGTCAGCGCTCTCTGGTGCACAAACGGTTTCTAAATGTCCTCAAACTAATATTTTCTCTGCTGACATGATGTGCATGTAAATATATCAGAAACCTCAGTTATGAGTTCATGAAGAGGCTGACCTGCATTATCTTCATCTTTTATGTATCAACACAACCAAACGTTATTATTCAATTGTTCTGTTTAACTTCTTATGGAGGTCATGACTGGTGCATCGTCCAGCTGGGTGTCCCAGGGCTGATCTACGGCATCGACGTCGACACGTCCTTCTTCACTGGAAACCACTCGCCCCACGTCTCCATCCAGGCCGGCTGTCTGGGTACTAACTCTTCTGCCAACACAAGTCTACACTCTGACTTTACTGTTGGAAGATCTGCTTCTAAAACTCTCTCATAGCCCCTTTCTAACAACATTGATTGGGTTCCGGTTTGTCCATGACATTTTTAACTGCTCAGAGCATTTTGACCAAAAATAAGTTGGTTCAGAACGTGAAAAATTGGTTTCCAGCTGGAACCAAGAACTCACAGATCTTCCCTGGTCTGAAGTTTGAACTGAAGTGGGCGTGTCATATTCTACGAGTGGGAAAAAGAGGATGGAGTCTTGGAAGTATAAGTCAAGGCTCTGGTACTTGAGTCTGGACTCAAGAAAAGTCTTGCACCGACCTACATTTTCTGCATTGATTTGCTTGCTGTATGGTCTTGAACTTGATTTGCTTTCTACCTTGGCTTGACTGGACAGGGTCTTAACTGGACCTGGTCTTGGTTTTGACTACAGCCCTGGTAGTAATCTACTATGTCTTCTAATCATTACTAGTTGGTACATGATTGTTTTCTAGATAAAATTAAATATCTCTAAGAACAGAACAAAGTTTGCAGGTAATCAGTGCCATCTGCGTTCTTGCTACTAACTGTTCACCTCCGTTGATGGACCATCCTTGATTACAATGCTTCCACTCAACACTGGTAAAAAACATGTGCTGGTTCTCCAGATAGCACCAATGTTCCAAGAACTTTAAGAAGAACCAGAGCTAATTGGTGGAAAACGGTCATCAGTAGACTTGACGGGTGAACCTGTAGTTATATTTATTAATAATTAATGTTTACATGTTCTCCACCAGACACACCACCGACCTTCACCCTGGAAGGAGACCGAACCGGAATGGCTGCCTCCGACAGCCAGCTGGCTGCTGTCGCTGAGGTAACAATGGGCTGTTAGCGAGGTGCTAGCCGCTGTAGTTGCCGGGGTCCAGACCTTGGAATTCCTCAACTCCACTGTATTTATTACTGTAGAAACGGCGTCTGCAGCAAAGAAAGAAATTAGATGACATAGTATTAGTGGCCAGCCGAGCTGCATTTAGTCAGTTGCTTGTTGGTGGGTGGCGCTGTGACACAACAACTAGGGTCCTGAAATGGCTGTCTCCAGGACTATAGCTAAACTATACTCTGATGTTGTGCTAAATGGGAAGTTATGCTAGTGCTAACCAGTAAGAAAATATCAAGGCTGATTGCCCTTGGCGACACAGAGCCATGCAAATTCTCGTGTCATTATGGATGCTACGTACACAATATTTTTACAGTTTTTTTCACTCAGAATCTGATCGTTTTGGTCCGATACATTTGAACGGTCAGAAGAACCGAACGATGAAATGATTTTATCCCTATACCTATAAGGGTAGGGTTAAATCGGAAGTTACCATCTTGGACCCAAGGTGTCTCGTAATTGGTTAGGGGTAATCGGTTCGACAGACTGAAGATAGAGAGAGAGTGAAACTAGTAAACACATAGGCCCATACTTATCAATCTTGCGTGAAAAGGGGCGCAGATCTGAGCGCAGAATTGGTCGTATGACAGGACACACATGTGAGGAGATGACTTTGGCTCTGCAGTGCGCCTTGCTGCAGCCGCGCGCCAGCTCATTCATTCACTCATTCATCTTCAACCGCTTGTCCCTGTCGGGGTCGCGGGGGGCTGGAGCCGAGCTCTTTTTAAATATAAAAGAATAGTGTGTGTCCCCCTGGCCACCTGGCCACCACGTTTAAATGCGACAGCTTGGCATCACAAATCACCTGCACATCTATCGAGTGGTAGTTTTGGCGATTGATGAATGCGTAATCATTCATGGATGGTGCCTTCAGATGCACATGAGTACAATCAATTGCTCTAACCACACTTTTTATTTTTTTTATTCGTTTTAAGAATCTGTTTTGATCTGTTCTTAATATGTGACTGCTTATGCTTAATGACAGCTGAGGTTTGTTCATTATTTTCACCCAGATTTTGCTGTGCTGCACCGCAAATACACAGGCTCAAATGTGCGTACACGACCTCAGACCTGACATGAGATTTGATCGTAGCTCACGCTCACGTCCAAATTGATAAAGTTTGCGTGGAAATGGTCGTACGCACGTTTTTCTGCCGTACGTTCGTTTGATAAATGAGGGCCATTGTGATCTTGATATCACTGGCAGCTGACGTGTGGTTTAATTGACAGCTGCTGTGTTTTTGCAGTACTTTTGATTGACAGCTGACATGTGTTGTGATTGACAGCTGGGCTCTGAGGCGTGGCCAGAGTTGGTGTGTGAGTCACCGCTGAAGCCTGGATACTCCGACTGCTGCCACAACTACTTCAAGGTCAACTTCAACCACAGAGTCACACACCTGCGCCTCAACATGCACCCAGGTACACACACACACGCAAACACACACACACACACACACACACACACACACACACACACACACACACACACACACACACACACACACACACACACACATACACACTAATGCCGTGTATGTGTGTCAGATGGAGGGATAGCCAGGCTGCGAGTGTACGGCATCGGGCAGAGAGACTGGTCGTCTGTTTCACCCTACCAGGACCTTGACCTGGTGGCACTGACCAATGGGGGGGTCTGCCTCGGCTACAGCGACGCCCACTTTGGGCATCCACGCAACATGATTGGTTGGCGTCAACACAAATAATTTGTGCATTTACTTTTCATGTTTATTGTTGTTGTCCTTGGAATTTAGGATAAATGTATTATATATGACATTATGTGAAGTCAGCTTTGGTTACTGCGCCTCTTCTGATGCTGGTGACACTGGTGACACTGGTGACACTGTTGATATTGGTGATATTGGTGACCCCGGTGTGTTGTGTTTGCAGGTCTGGGCCGAGCTGTTACCATGGCTGATGGCTGGGAAACGGCTCGCAGACTGGACAGACCCAAACGCCTGCAGGTTTAAACACAGTTAGGAGTTTTGAATACAGTTACGATTAACTTTAAGTGACAAAAGGTGACGGTTAAGTTTAGACGAAAAAAGGTTGTTAAATGTCTCCTTGCTGGCTGTCTTGCAGGTGGACCAGAGAGGGATCCTGCAGGTCCCTGGGTGGGAGTGGGCGGTGTTTCGTCTCGGTCATCCCGGAGTGATCTGCAGCGTTGAAGTCGACACTAACCACTTCAAAGGTCCACACACACTTCACTTGCTTTTTTAAGAAAATGTGTTGAATTTTCCTTTTATGACCAGAGGAAATGACCTGTGTGTTTCCATCCAGGTAACTTCCCAGACTCCTGCAGGATTGAGGTTTGTTCTTTGACCCCGGAGGAGGAAGCTCAGTGCATCAGGAGCAAGTGGAATTCTGGGAAATGGCAGGTCCTTCTTCCCCCGCAGAAGGTATGTCAACTCCAGCTGTGGAATAATTTCTTTTCACTTCCTTTAGTATATTTTTCAAAAGTCCTTACTCAATTACATGACTTCCTGTGCAAACTGGAACTGGGCTTTCACATAAGAAAACGTATTTATACATGATTTGTTCATTTTTATCTTCATCAGAAGATATTTTTACTGATGGTAGAGTGAGTTGGTGAATGTTTGTGTTGAAATGTCTTCCTGTCTGTGCTGCAGCTTCGTCCTCATCACAGACATCTGTACAGCGAGGCGGCGCTCACTTTCAGCTCACCCGTCAGTCACATTCGTCTCATAATCAGCCCCGACGGAGGAGTCAGCCGGCTCCGGCTCTTTGGCCGACCCAGGCCTATCACAGCAGCTCCGGCCAATCAGAAGAGGCCAGCGTCCAAACTCTGAACACTCGACCGCAATCACTGAACTTGATCTGTGTTTAATGTTTCACCAGCATAGAGATGAAACAGAAAGTAAAAGTCTGATGGTCATTCTTACACTGAAACATGAACATCTTGTAATGCTGTGCAGCAGTGACATCATGTGACCTGACAGCATCATTTACACCGTCATTACACCAGTTCATCATTCGGTTTTAAAAATGTCCAGAAATAGTGAACAGTGTCGATGTCAGAGTGACGTCTTCAAATATTAAAATGTGCAATAAAAGCAGGAACAATAAGAATCTGAGTTGAGGACGTCTCTGATTGCATACAGACACAACATCAAACATTTTTACTGAACACATTTAGAGATATTACAAAGATCTGGGCCATTTGAATATATTTAACAATAATGTAACTATAACGTTATTATCTTGTTGGTTATTAAAACTGCAATTGTGACTGTTCTCGACTTCTGTGCTTTGTGTCTTTTACCAAATATTTCTTTGGCACTGGAACTAAGTAAGGTTCAGTAAGAGTGAGGCTTTGTTCCAAATCATTTCATAAGTTCACCTCACAGGTAAAAAGGAAAAACATGCTTTTCATGCTCAAACATACAGACGCAAACAGTCATGTGTCCTCAGAAAACAGTGAAATAAAGCTGAGAAATTAGGCCTGGAAAAACAGACCAATATGCCAAACGCATGTTTCATTTGTTAACATTCAGATCTCTAGTCATCCTGGACCTGGACACTGGAAGACTGCAATGTCCCAGACAAATGGGACAAATACTGGTCAAATATTATATTGAGCATAAAAAACGATTGATAGGCAGCTGGTTTTACATCATATTTCATATTAACACATTAACAACACATTAATGAAAAGGTGAAATATTGGGAAATAGCATTCATATGTTATGTTGTAGATTAAAAAATGACTCGTAGTAAACTTTGAATTTTGACAGAATCCATATCCAACACTTTATATCAACAATATATCTAGATTCAGTTATTGCAGCAGAACAAATATTTAAAGTAAAAATAAATAAATCAATAATAAGTGGTATAAACTAAAATTACACAAAAATACAAAATTTAACTAAACAAAAGCAGTCAGAGACAAAAGTTGTGATATGTAATATTTAAACCTTTAAAATTATTTAAGAACATGTTTGAATCATGTCTGTCCTTTCAGCCTGACCCAACATTTACCCACAGTCCCCTCTGTTTCTTCATCAGTCTCATTCATTAAGATTTCAGTTTGTTGTCTGGATTGACACACACTTGGATCGATCTCCTGCTCATCGCTGCCCCCCCCCCCTTCATGTGTTCAGGTCAACCTGCTGTGTGTGTCTATGTAGACCCAAACTCTACCCCCTCACCCTAACTGTAACCTCTAGACCTCACAAAATGCTCAATTAAATCCGCAAAGGCAGAGGATTATGAGACCGGGGAACATAGGGATGACCCCCTAAAAACAGGCTAATCTAACCACCAACATAGCCTAATTACTTAAAGAAGAGGTTGCTTACTGTCGACTTGTTTCGTCAAGTTTCACGTAACTTAGTGTCGTTAATATGGTAAGTTGCCTGAAGTCGAAAAGTTAGGCATCAGGAATGAGAATGGTTGGATGAGTACCTGGGCAGGAATGAGGACTCAGATGCGGAGGTACGCAGGTCAAGCTGGGGTTTATTCACACAATCCAAAACGTTAAGCACTGAGCTAATAAAACACAAAACAGAAGTCGTTTCGAACAAGAGGAAAAACAATTCTCAAAGTTAGCAAATAAAACACAAAAAACAAAGTCGCTCCGACCAGGAGGAAAAGACAGGGTGAACAAAAAGGCATTCAAAAAACCAAGGTCAATTTTAATAGGAAAACGGGAAACACAAAAACCTGAACAAGGATACTTGGATCTCTGGACATGAACAAGGATCTGGAACGGGCTGGAAACTTTCGGCGTAATGGACAAAATATTCTGGCAACGAAACAGGGGAAGTCACTAACTTTAACCATCTAACCATTAAAGATCAATGTCTAACTTTAACCATCTAACCTTAACCATTCAAGATCAATGTCTAACTTTAACCAACTAACCTTAACCATTCAAGGTCTAACTTTAACCAACTAACCTTAACCATTCAAGATCAATGTCTAACTTTAACCATCTAACCTTCACCATTCAAGATCAATGCCTAACTTTAACCATCTAACCTCAACCATTCAAGATCAATGTCTAACTTTAACCATCTAACCTTCACCATTCAAGATCAATGCCTAACTTTAACCATCTAACCTTAACCATTCAAGATCAATGCCTAACTTTAACCATCTAACCTTAACCATTCAAGATCAATGTCTAACTTTAACCATCTAACCTTAACCATTCAAGATCAATGCCTAACTTTAACCATCTAACCTCAACCATTCAAGATCAATGCCTAACTTTAACCATCTAACCTTAACCATTCAAGATCAATGCCTAACTTTAACCATCTAACCTTAACCATTCAAGATCAAGGTCTAACTTTAACCATCTAACCTTAACCATTCAAGATCAATGCCTAACTTTAACCATCTAACCTTAACCATTCAAGATCAATGTCTAACTTTAACCATCTAACCTTCACCATTCAAGATCAATGTCTAACTTTAACCAACTAACCTTAACCATTCAAGATCAATGCCTAACTTTAACCATCTAACCTTCACCATTCAAGATCAATGTCTAACTTTAACCAACTAACCTTAACCATTCAAGATCAATGTCTAACTTTAACCATCTAACCTTAACCATTCAATGTCTAACTTTAACCATCTAACCTTAACAATTCAATGCCTAACTTTAGCCATCTAACCTTAACCATTCAAGATCAATGTCTAACTTTAACCATCTAACCTTAACCATTCAAGATCAATGCCTAACTTTAACCAACTAACCTTAACCATTCAAGATCAATGCCTAACTTTAACCAACTAACCTTCACCATTCAAGATCAATGTCTAACTTTAACCATCTGACCTTAACCATTCAAGATCAATGCCTAACTTTAACCATCTAACTTTAACCATTCAAGATCAATGTCTAACTTTAACCATCTAACCTTAACCATTCAAGATCAATGCCTAACTTTAACCATCTAACCTTAACCATTCAAGATCAATGTCTAACCTTAACCATTCAAGATCAATGTCTAACTTTAACCATCTAACCTTAACCATTCAAGATCAATGTCTAACTTTAACCATCTAACCTTAACCATTCAAGATCAATGTCTAACTTTAACCATCTAACCTTAACCATTCAAGATCAATGTCTAACTTTAACCATCTAACCTTAACCATTCAAGATCAATGCCTATCTTTAACCATCTAACTTTAACCATTCAAGATCAATGCCCAACTTTAACCATCTAACCTTAACCATTCAAGATCAATGCCTAACTTTAACCATCTAACCTTAACCATTCAAGATCAATGTCTAACTTTAACCATCTAACCTTAACCATTCAAGATCAATGCCTATCTTTAACCATCTAACCTTAACCATTCAAGATCAATGCCTATCTTTAACCATCTAACTTTAACCATTCAAGATCAATGTCTTACTTTAACCATCTAACCTTAACCATTCAAGATCAATGTCTAACTTTAACCATCTAACTTTAACCATTCAAGATCAATGTCTAACTTTAACCATCTAACCTTAACCATTCAAGATCAATGCCTGACTTTAACCATCTAACCTTAACCATTCAAGATCAATGCCTAACTTTAACCATCTAACCTTAACCATTCAAGATCAATGCCTAACTTTAACCATCTAACCTTAACCATTCAAGATCAATGCCTAACTTTAACCATCTAACCTTAACCATTCAAGATCAATGCCTAACTTTAACCATCTAACCTTAACCATTCAAGATCCATGTCTAACTTTAACCATTCAAGATCAATGCCTAACTTTAACCATCTAACCTTAACCATTCAAGGTCAATGCCTAACTTTAACCAACTAACCTTAACCATTCAAGATCAATGCCTAACTTTAACCATCTAACCTTAACCATTCAAGATCAATGTCTAACTTTAACCATCTAACCTTAACCATTCAAGATCAATGTCTAACTTTAACCATCTAACCTTAACCATTCAAGATCAATGTCTAACTTTAACCATCTAACCTTAACCATTCAAGATCAATGTCTAACTTTAACCATCTAACTTTAACCATTCAAGGTCAATGCCTAACTTTAACCAACTAACCTTAATGATTTTGCAAGACTTTGACAAATCCTAAGTTACCACTTGAGGTTGCTGATCTGCTTTTAAGGAAACCCAATAGCAGAAAAAAAGGAAACCCTGTGAAAGTTCTTACACCACCTAATTTAAAAGTATGTTCTCTACAGCTACAAAGAAACCATGTTTCAGTCCCTGTTTGAGACAGAGAAAAGAGGAAATATGATAATTGTTAAATTTAGTGACTGTAGAATAGCCTCTGCTTACACTTAAGCTGAAATCTCAAATGCTTTCACTGATTACACTTTAACTGATTTCTAATGGTTTGAGCCATCAAGTCAAGTGCTTTCATTGTTAACATTTCAATGGACTTCAAACCAGTTCAACTCACAACTTGCTGCTGACCTTCCAATAGGCTGAGCCAGGAGCTTCTTTTTCACGCCCGAGCCCTATGCAGGTGACCATCAGAGTTTGCACTTTGGTGGCAATAAGGTTAATACTTCATGACGGAAGGCGCTTGACCCTCCTAGCTTTTCCAGATGGCTCAGGGAAATGGTCTCAGGGATATAACTTGAGAGATTTCGTAGCAATGCGGGTACTTTTAGACCATCCGTGGAGTCTGACTGTGTCTGGGGCCCCATTGCTGAACATATTAACACTTTGGCATTTTTGTAGATGTATTTGGAGTGTGTTTGTGCTGTTTGTCGTTTTTTTTGTTTTTCTTCCTGTGTTTGTTTGCTTGTTTGTTTTGCTTGATTTTCTCCTGTTTTCATTTTGTTTGTTGTTTTTTTTTTACTATTTGGCCTGTGTACTTGTTTGTTGTGTTGATTTTGGATGGAGTTTTGAATGAAATAAAAATATAATAATTTAAAAAAACACGAGTAAGTGAGCAAAGAAACAATTCTGACAGATATGAGTAAATGTGACGGGTGTCAGAGGGGTGTTTGTGAAACATCTTCCGGCTTCGTTCAGTATTCACCTGTAAACTCTCTTCTACCTCTGCCATAACACACTCAGATGAGTCAAAATATGATTTCACATTGAAGGAATAGGAATACGTCAATACACCTGAGTATTGCAGAAGAAGGTTTTGTGATACTGCAAACATTCTTAAAAAACATTGTACTGATTTTTAACGATCGCTCTTAGACCCACAGGGCCGCCAGCACCTCGGCTAGGGTAAAGTTATTGGTAAAAGACTGAGAGCATCCAACCATGTAAAGCTACTTTGTTGGAGAAGCGCTAAATAACACCCCAGTTAAGCTTCAAGGCTACAGGCTTGGTGAGGAAAAAGCTGGCCTCACCCCTGACCTCTAGATAATAATAGTTTGTATCAATGAAAATGGGTTCTATGGTACCCATGAATCTCCTCTTGACAGACACGCCCACTTTATGATAATCCAGACAGTTTGGGTCAAAAATATTACGTTTTTCTCCTGCAGTATAAATGTGTCGTTTGTCCAATTCTAAAAACGAATAATGTAATATTTCTGCATAGTGGTGTTCATAAACAGTGCTGAATGTCATTAATTGGCTCTGACTGTAAACATGAGACTCTTGTGGTTTCAATGAGCTCAGTTGTCTTCATGTGTGATGATGTCTGTCCCCATAGGAGACATTTCATTGGACTGAGAGTCATTTATTACCTTGCTAACAGTATCCCAATATATTGTAACCCCTGAATTATGGTATACATATGTATGTATATGGTATTGGCAGATTCTGGCCAATAAACAGCCACATATTCCAGGTCTAATGTCACAGGAAAGAAGTGAAAACACCACAGCACGTGCACTGCGCTCTGCAGAAGGTTAAAGGGGACATGAAGCATGCATGCATCGTAGGCAGTCGGGGAAGTCTCTACCAGTGGTTCCACCTGGGGGAGTGAAGCTGTTAGGTGCAGTCAACTTTTAATGTTCCTTCAGCTTCATTTCAGAACACTTATTTCTATCTCTGCTCAGTACACTCCCTCAACAACCCTCCACCCACAACAGAAGGAAGTTCAAAACACTATGTGGTGAAACTTTCTTAAGAATGACGTATTCAAGGACTGTGAATGTGTGTTGGTGGTTAGGTTTGCAGATCACTGAGAGCATTCAAGTTGACTATTGCATCTACAGTCCTATTTTGTCTTACACAGACTTATTTAAAGCTTACTCATTTCCTGTGAGTGAGCCTGGCATGTTTGTATCTGTGGGTTTGAGACCACAGTTATCAGATTACACTCTGATGGATCTTATCATCTCACACCTAAACATTCCTCTAACAATCTGAACTTGTGGCCTGAGACGTTCGTTTTGAGTTTGTAGAACAAGCGGTTGAATATTGCATCACCCCAGCTCTATGAGGTGGATGGAGGGAGACACCAGTGAATTCTCTCAGTGCTGTGGAGACACACTCCACCCAGACATTCTCCATGCCCTCTCTTTATGAATGCAAAAAAAACCCCATCTGTTAGAAACTTAAGTCAAAGGTGAGGTATTCATTATCTACCACCTTTGTTCTAAATCTGACAGTATGGAGGGGAAAGAGGAAGTAAATAACAGAGGAAGGGAAGTCTGTTGTGGAATTTTAATATCGACAGGGGTGGAGGTATGCAGATCATTTACGAAAGTAACAGTGGTGATACTACAGTGCAGAAATACTTACTCATATTGTTTAAGAAAAGGTTACACAAAATTCTCATTTTCATGGTCACTAGAACATGTTTATGTGCTTTCATGTTCAAAAAACACTTTATTTTTCTCCTCCTTTCTGAAAATACCTGTTCACCCTCAGTCTGAGACGCTCCGTATAAGCACCTGTCTCTTTAAGACCTCCTCTTCAAAAAGCAGGTCTTCCAGGTCTTTCACATCTTCACTCATGGCGTCTCTGCCCCGTCATCACATCTGGTAATCATATAATGTATTACTGGGCTACACTGATTAATTAAATTGATGTATGATGACTTCAATGCTGAGGTTGGTAAAGGCAGGCTGGTTTTAATTACTTTATTTACAGCTGGGTAGCTTTATCTATATATCACTTTAGTTGTTGATATTTAGTATTAATAATCCACATCTGCAAAGTAACTTAAGTTATCAGATCTATGTAGTGCAGCAAAAGTACAATAGTTCCCTCTGAACTGTAGTGGTATATGCATATAACATAGCACAACAGAAATACTCCAGTATACTCCAATTAAAGTCGCAGTCAGCAACATTTGTTTGATCCTATTCACTGAAGCCGACACTCGATAGAACAAGCGTGAGAGTTGGAAACATTCCAAATTTGACTGAGTCAACTTGATCTGCCAGACTTGCAGACTGCAGCTTTATGTAAATGTTCTTAGTTACTTTCCAACACTAAAATAAATGATTGATGAAAATCAAAAGACAGTCCCATTTGGGGGATTTTTTAATATACAGTAGATACAAAAAACATTTCTCAAACAGTTTTTGTTCTTCAAGACAATGTGACCTCATCATCCTGAAGCCAGTAGTTCAGATGGCTTGTGAATATTTAGATGTCATAGAATTCATGCTGAGTACAGTTGAGCCCTCTGTGGCTCCACTCTCCTGTCACAGAGAACTCCCTCACCTGTACCTACTCCTCTCTTTGTCACTTGACTTCTTGGAGGAGCTGCTGCGGCCCTGGTCCTTGTGTCTGTGGCCTTTCTCACGGCCCTCTTTCCCATGTTTGAGCTGGGACTTGCTGTGTTTGTGGTCCCTGTCTCTGGAGCGGGAACGTGAGCGGGAATGTGAGCGCTGACGCCCCATCTTTCTGTCTCGCCGGCTATCCTCGCTGTCCTGCAAATGTGAGAGAAGATGAGAGACAGTAAAGACTGCTGAAGGGAAAAACCGGCAAGTGTACTTGATTATCAGTATACTATACACACTACTGCTAAAAAAAGTATGAATCGGCTGTTATATTTCAGCTCTTCTACCCTTTAAAAATAACTATTGTATGTGTCCCTACATTGTCCTGATGTCCCAACAGTGTTGCATGATGGGAGAATACTGCTAGAACTTGGATGATGAATTAGTTTTCCAGTCCAGAGAAGCATCAGTGACCTTCGATCATTACTGAAGTGTGTTTTTCTTCAGGCAGTCGACTCAGTGGTCAGACTGAAGAGGTTTAAACAGTGATTGTCAGTCCAAAGCATGTTCAGCTGATATTCCTGTAGCACTAACCCTGGACTTACCGTCTATTTCTATTGTCACATTTGAGGAATGTTGGTTAAAGCGACACGCTGCCTGCTGGTTCCAGCTCGTTATAAGCTGCATTATATATGGAGAGTATAAATACATTATGTACCAATAAACAGATCATTTATGTGGGCATTCATAGATAAATTGTGTCAGAAACTGTAATTTGTGTTCTAATTTGCTTCTTTAGTTATTTTATTTACAATATAATAATATAATACAATTTATTTATTTGTATTAGTTCCCTATTTATTTACTGTACTATTAGAGTTTCTTACTTTCTTCCCCTTTATCTTCATGAATTTTACATGTTTTTATTCATTTTTAAATGCATTCATGTATGTATCAAATATGTATGTAATTATGGCCAAGTTTATTTTGTGCATCATTTGGCACATTTAATAGAATATTATTGTATTTTATATATATATATATATTATATATATATATTATATATATATAATATATATATATAACATTATTATTATTTTTGTTTGGTCGTTTCCATCCTCCATAATTATTGTGCACAGGAAACAGAAACAGAAACCTGTTGCTATTTAAATCTGCACACATTTTGATGCCAAGTTCCCAGTTTCGTTGACAAATGAATTTTCTTATTCAGCTGTTGTGCAGAGGGATCTTTGTCTCTTTCACTTGTCAGTCTGGTTGAGCCATTGCGCGGTGTTTTGTTCTCCATGCTCAAAACTAAACAGCATATATTTGTGCAGAGGACTTTTTACAACCTAAAGGCATCAAACACCATTCAGACTGACCCTGTAGAGTCCTCTCAGACGTCTGACTGGACCCGTTCAAGCTATGTAGCAGGAGCGCACACACTTTTCAGTGATAGTATATACACATCAGAATTCTGTATTTTGAGTAGAGCGAGTATGTGCACACTATCAATGGCACTCTCTTTGCAGTTGATAAGCTTCTGCTGCCCACATTTACCAGAGCACATGCTTAGAAATTGAAGCACTGAAAGGGCACGACATGGGGACCTGTACGTCCTGCGGAAAACTCTTACTAACTTCAGTGGAAACATCAGTGCACTCAGGGTTCCCAGTCTTTTTAAGAAATTTCTTTCCAGGAGTTTTTCTTGGAAAAGCAGGGCAGCATAACAGTGATGTATGTAAAAAAATATGCTCCTGATCTGAGCGAGAGGCAAAAATAAAATTACATTTACCATCATTATTCCATATTATTTCGAGGATAATTTGGTCATTTGAATCCAGGTTTTGCAGGACCCGTGGGAGCCCTGTGCACTTCTACGTGTCACTAAAGAGTTTGTAAACACCATCAATCATTTTTGAACAATCATATGTTGTGTGTCTATCATCTTACGGACTATATCTTGAAATATTCTTTACTAAAGTTATCTAGAAAAATCCCGTATCAGTTGAGCCCTAAATATTACAGTATTGTTGTGTTGGCTTCACGTTACCCTGTGCTTTTTGGACTTCCTGCTGTCGTCATCATCTGAATGATGATGGTGCCTCTTCTCCTTGTGTTTCTTCTCTGAGTGTCGATGGCTCGTCACCTCTTCTTCCTCCTCAATTAACAGGTCATATTTGGAACTTTTGTAAAAGTTATGGAAATCTCCAGGAAGTTACGAAGGTCAGGCTTTTCTAAGAGTACACAGTTAAATAGGACAGTGTGTAAAAACTGAGAAATTAAATCCCAGCCATTTAACACACAAGGATACTCTTGTTTAGGCTTCACTTGATCCTTGAGAGCCAGTTTGGTTCGGTTCTCCACATCCTTCTCATAGGCTTTGAAGTCATCTTTAGTATACTTCCCACCTAGGGGACAGAACGTCACAATTAACCCGAGCTGAGGAGGACAATCACACTGCAAAGGACAGAGGGTTTGGACTGGGGTAACCTGTTTCATGCAGAGTGCAAAGGCTTCAGTAAAAGTACCTTTTCCTCTCCATTTGATCTTTGACACTGACTGGCTGAAGTCTACGTGAATACGTCGATCATCGATGAGCACGTTGTCCATTTTGAAGTAGGCCTTTTCACAGTCTTCTTGCTGTTGAGACAGAAAGCATAATAAAGTAATATAGGTCAGGTTTTGGTTTTTTATAATAATGCCATTTACATCATTAACACCCAATTTAATTATTAAAGTGATTTAAAATATGATCTTCCAACTAGTAGTTATTTTTATGAGACCGTTTATTCTATAAAATGTCAATCACAATTTCCAGGGTGACATTCATAAGTTTTGTTGAGTCCGATCAGTATCAGTTTGCAGTGATAGAAAATCCTTGCAGTGCACAAGCTGAAACCACAGTACCAGAGACACATTACATAAAATACAGTCACAAAACTGAACAGGTGCGTACTTGAGATCAAAATGCCGGAAGAATTTGAAGATGGGTATGGTCCGAGCAAGGGTGTGGGTAGTACAAAAGAAAAGGCCCCAGAGGGATTTAGGAGAATCTGGAGGTGATGTATCTCTCTGAATGGGTTTAGATGGCCAGTGATCAGCTGATCAGTGATACAGCAGCACGCCATTCCTCAAGACAAATACAGAGTAGGATTTAAGGTGGCCCGTATGATTCACAACGTCAACTTATGTACATGAAAGGAAACACTCCACCTCAAAAATTTGAGGCGCTGTCAAAGTGTTGACAGACAGGCTGTCACCCCGCTGCAGAATGGAATTGTGTGTGTGTGTGTGTGTGTGTATGTGTGTGTGTGTATGTGTATGTGTGTGTGTGTGTGTGTGCGTGTGCGTGTGCGTGTGCGTGTGCGTGTGCGCGTATGTAAATGGGAGCGAGAGAGAGGGAGCAGAGGACCACAAGTCAGAATCCAACCCGACCGCAAGCCCGGGTAAAGATGTGCGTGCACAGATCACTTTCTGCGCTGCGTTCTACTACACCACTGAAGTGTTTACTTCACCCTGATCTCCCACAGGCCCAACAACAATCTTCTTAGACAAAGCAGTTAAAGTTCAACTGTTTAACATATACAGATACTATACAGTAGGTGGTGCATATAAAAGAGGCTAAGGCCAAGGCTGTGAGCCAAACTTCTTCTTGTAAAAGCGCACAACGCTCCTTAACACAACTGAGCTTTTTTTTTTTTAAACAAGCCGACGCTGTACCAGGTTCATGGTAAATAAAGATTTATACAACCTTCACTTCCCTATCATAATGAAGCCAGCCGGCCATGTGATGATCGTGTTGATGATCATCAACATGTCATTACAAGAATAAACAGACAACTAACTTCCATTATTCACTAGATATACTCTATTTACTAAGGCAAAGTCCACATGAAGTGCTGGTTCAAGTCCCTGTACAGGGCAAAGGGGTACCACACCTGGCCACCTGTGACGACAAAACTCAGTAACTGTGCCTGGCTGATACCAAGTTATAGTTCCAGTGCTAAACACATCAAATCCCAAATCGTTTTACATTTTATCTGTATAGACAATTCAAACAAACAAGACACATGTAACCAAGATTTCTTTTCACTTTGGAAAGATCCAGGCTAACCGTTTCTGTTCATAATTCTTATGCTAACTAGGCTAACCAAGTTCTGACTCTGTGTGTGTGTGTGTGTGTGTGTGTGTGTGTGTGTGTGTGTGTGTGTGTGTGTGTGTGTGCGCACTTGTGTATACAGTTCACTTAGATGTTGTACATTACTCATACAAGATGCTCACCTTTTCAAACTCAATAAAAGCATAGCAGAGGGAATCCCCACTTTTCCAGTCTCTGATGATCTCACAGCTGCAGACAAACAGAGTAACATGAGAAACGTTTTATACGTGCATACGATTTTGACACCATTTCCTAGCATTTTGACTATATCAGCATCACCTTTTTATGGTCCCAAAGCGAGAAAAGATGATTTCCAAGTCCTCATCTGTGGTCACTGGGTTCAGTTTGCACACAAACAGCACGTTCTCTGGAGGCTTCATATCTGCATCAGGGAGGTCGCCCACCTGGAGGAATGGATGACAGAAGAGTGTAGAAATGACTCTGCATCTTTAGTGTCTTCGGTTGAAGGCTGAGAGCAGATTTCTTCTCCTCACCATCTCCAGCAGAATAGCCTGAGTCTTGGCTTCCTTCTCCTTCAACCTCTCTTCCAACTCCTCAGCTCCTTTTCCATCCGCATCGTCGATAACTTCATCTGCTCCGATTCGGCCACTCTGCACAGCCGTGGCACAAATAGCTGGAGTTATTAACGTAGTACAAGTTCTTTGAATACATTTTCTCATGTTTATTTGTCTAGATATGGTTTGTTGCTGGGCATAGATCACTTGTTCTGAAAACTTATTTTTGGGTCAGCACAGTTTTGGCTTTTTATTTTTCGTCTGAGGGAAAAATGTTAGAACTCTGAGTTTTTGTTGGTGTCACACTCACATCCAGCTGCTCTTTGGTGGGCTCAGGCGAGCGATCAGGCACTGGCAAATCGGGAGGGTCATCAAAAGGGTCCTCCAGGATTACTGTGTGGTTTATCCTGAAGAAAAATGACTTTCATATTTACTGTAAAACTGGATTTTACATGCATGAGATGAGAAAGTAATTATGCTGGTTTTCATTTTGAGGTTTTTCTCAAAAATAATGTATTTTGGACACATAGGATACTACTACGTACATAGATTAAACTGGCATTTGTTTTGGTTCAGCTTAGGGCTGTAAGGGTTTGTGTATTTGTGTTGAACCGGCATGGTACGGGAGTCACGGTGCAGCACACGCAGAACACGTGGTATGTACAGTATATCAATGTGCGTAATGTGGAACCAAAGTTCAAAAGCACAAGGTCCAACTGGAAGTGGCAGAGCTGGAAGACCCAATTCTGGGTTCCCAGTCAGCTACAACAGCAATGCAGAGAGTGTTGTGCATAAGATGAGGACAGTCTAACATGCTAACACACACTAACTAACATAGCCCAGATGTGCCGATCACCAGGGAAAAACACTAACCCTATTTGTAGCTTTTAGTTTTACAGCATCAGAGATGCATTTCACTAGGGCTGAAACAATTCCTGGAGTAACTCGAGTTACTTGAAGCATACTAAAAATGCTTGAGGCAAAATCTCTGCCTCGATGATTTGTTTAATTCCTATCTCGGGCGTTATGCGGCTGCTCAGCGCAGGGATCATTGTTCCACACGGACCAGTTTTGCAGATGCACACCACAACAGTCCGGAAAAGGAAGAGGATCATTTCACACTTAAACCGGAAGAGAATGTGTAGCTGTCCTCGTGAATGCCTCTATGTTTAGTTTTTCATTACCATGTTAAACAAAACATCACCTTCCTGATCAGAGTTTTGTTGGAGTAAATGTGTCAGTGGAGTTTTGTATGTGGCTTGTTACGGTAAACTGGAAAAGAGCGAGTTGCGCTTCCTGATAATATCTTTCTCTAATTCATTTTCTAAATAAATCTATTTGTCTTTGAAACCTGTTTGAGTGAACACGCATGCCACGTAGAATTTAATGCACCACTTTGAATTGTTTCAAAGCTATTATTCTTAATATTTTTGCAATGTTAGGTTTCCACTTTTCTTGAATCTACCGTATTAAGCACTGTTTTATTATATAATGTATTAAGTCATATATCATAATCCATTTAAATTGAAAAATGCTGCTTCTTTTGTCAAATATTGATATGTGATTAATCGCGATTAATTCATTACAAAGCCTCTAATTAATTTGATTATTTTTTTAACCGTGCCCCACCACTAGCAATAACGCAAAATCATTTTTTTTTTTAACCAATTACTCGATTAATCGATGAAATAATCGGTAGAATACTCAATTACAAAAATATTTGATAGCTGCAGCCCTAAATTTCACTTTTATAGCCCGTTACCTTTTCGGGGAGATTATTTTTACGCTTCACCGAATCATAACTCTTAAACCAGGGTATGAACCGAACCGTGACCTCAGTGTCCTGTAACACCCACAGCTCACCTGATATCCTGAAATGGGACAAAGTCCTTGTCCACAAAGGTCTCATTGATTTGTGCCAAGATGTCCATGCCTTCTGTCACTTCCCCAAACACAGTATGGACTCCGTTTAAGTAGTCCAGGTTCTCACCGGTGGTAATTAGGAACTGAGTGCAAGAATAACAGATTATCCACATCATGTAACATCCTGCAGGGAACATATGATTTATGCTAAACAAAGAGCATAAACTGCCAAATTGTCCACACCATTTATGCTCCAAACCAGACAGGGAGTCCATGGTTCAATATACCATTACAGAAACTCGGTAAATGTAAAACATTACATTCTCTAGTAGACGTGATGATTTCTGCATGGAATTCTGGGGTTTCTTCATAAATCAGCTTATTTATACAAAACATTATGTAAAAGTTAGTTTAATTTGGCTGATGAAGTGAAACATTCAAAGGAATTTTCTTCTTGCAACTTGCATCTCATTCACCTGAGAACCATGCTGATCGTTTCCATTGTTCACCATGGACACCATCCCCTTCTTCTTGTGTTTAATCCGAGGTGCTTTCTCTGCATCAAAAAAGCGGGCCTGGTCCCCATAGAGTTTGCTAATAACACACACGCACATACACAGGAGAGAAAATTTGTCACAGTGGCAGTGTTCAACTTGCGGTGTCAAAAAGTCAACAGCTGTGATGAAGATGACTGACCTGTAGACAGATTCTCCACCACGCCCTGTCCCAGTGGGATCTCCAGTCTGCACAATGAAGTCCCTCTGAAGAGGAGACAAACACAACGTTACAGCATCTGAGGGCGCACTCACACTGTCCATCGGTACCGTGCCCAAACAGGTTCCACGGGTAAAGTCTAGTTCGTTTGACCAGTGTGAGTCTAGGCGTTTCGCGTGGTACGGTTGCTGACCACAGCCCTTTTGGGAGAGGTGGGCTTTTGTAAAGCACGTTTGCACATGTACGAGCACGAGTGTGCGCACATGTACGAGCACGAGCACGAGGCCTACGGCGGTTCTGACGTAATTTTATGTGCGCCTGTTCGGACGGACCATGCACGGACATTTAAAACAATGGCGGCGAAAGCTTCACGTTGGTGTGATGCACAGGTGGAGTGTTTACTGCAGATTTGGTCGGATGAAAATATTCAAAAACAGTCGGACAAGACACACAAAAACTCTGAGGTCTATGGAAAGATTTGTAAACAAAGCGACGCATCGCGATGACGTCCTAAAGCACAGGGAACGGTACGGACGGACAGTGTGAGTCAACCTAAGAGTGCAATCACACTGTCCAGATGATAGGTGTCGTGCTTTAGCGTGGTTGTCCTCCCCTTCTTCCCCCTCCTCCCCTTCTTCTTCCCCTGCGGCCCAGGCCCTCTTGCACTTACATTACTTGAAATGATCCGGGCCTCAGTTTAAATGCTTCTTGCTTATACGGCATCACCCCTTAGAGTTTTTGTGCGTCTTGTCCAACTGCTTTTGAATATTTTCATCTGACCAAATCTGCAGTAAACACTCCACCGCGATCCGTTCGGTGACCTCTTTTTAAATGTCCATTGCAGGGAACAGTCGTATATACACTGGAGATCAAAATTAGAGAACAAAGAATTAATAATTGATTTATGCTGAAATAGTTATTTTTTATTGTTCATAATTTGATAGAATATCTGATGTGGCTATACTACTACTAAAAATAATTATAAAACCTTTATTTTTGTAAAAAAAAAAAAGAGTAAATTAAGAGAACAGTAACCATTGTGTCAGAAGAGAAGATTTCTCTTGTTGTTGTCCTTTCTAACAACAAGGACTGCATATTTTCACCTGCGTAATATTGCAAAAATTAGGAACATTGTGTCTCAGAAAGATGCAGAGAAACTTGTTCATGCATTTGTTACTTCTAGGCTGGACTATTGCAACTCCTTATTATCAGGCTGCTCCAATAAGTCTGTTAAGAGTCTCCAGTTGGTGCAAAATGCTGCAGCTCGTGTACTAACTAAAACAAATAGAAGAGAACATATTTCTCCTGTATTAGCTTCTCTGCACTGGCTACCTGTAAAATCTAGAATAGAATTTAAAATCCTTCTCCTTACGTACAAAGCTCTTATTGGTCAGGCTCCGTCGTATCTTAAAGAGCTCATAGTACCGTATCACCCAACTAGATCTCTGCGCTCTGAGAATGCAGGGCTACTCGTCGTTCCTAGAGTCTCCAAAAGTAGAATGGGAGGCAGAGCCTTCAGCTACCAAGCTCCTCTCCTGTGGAACAAACTCCCAAATGTTATTCGGGAGGCAGACACTGTCCCCTTATTTAAAAGTAAACTTAAAACTTTCCTTTTTGATAAAGCTTACAGCTAGGGCTTACGATGAGACTTTATTCTGCTTAATTATGCTGCTATAGGCCTAGTCTGCCGGGGGATATTACTTTTCCTGATACTCTGAGCTTCTCTCCTCTCTGTCTGTACCATTCATGTCCCATCAATGCATGTTACTGATTCAGCTTCTTCCCCGGAGCTGTTTGTGCTTTGTCGTCTCGCAGGTCTCTGCTGATCGTGGTGGTGCTTGCTGCCGTGGTCCTGCATGACGCTTCCTGCTGCTATTATCACTGTTACTCATATATACTATCACTAGTTTAATAAACTATAAAATTTGTAGCTGTATCGTAGCTGCTATTGCCACTACTCATCATTGATCATGTTTGCCACCATAATTATTATCATTTTCATATTCTGTCACCTTAGCTGTGCTTGTTTCTACTATTCTGTTGAATTAACTGCCTTAACATATACGTTATATTCACATTACTATAAATATTATAGTTACTGTTAGGCTTTGCTTGCATCTCTGGAAGTGTGTCTGTCTGTCTCTCTCTGTCCATCTGTGTGTCTTTTCTCTCTTTCTCTCTCCTTTTCTTCCTCCCGAACCGGTCAAGACAGATGGCCGTCCTCCACAGAGCTGGGTCTGTCTGACGTTCCTGCCTGTTATAGGGAAGGTTTTCGTCTCCACTGTACTCTACAGAGGAATTGTTGGGTCTATGTAAATCATAAATAAGTCATTGAGTGTGGTCTTTACCTACTCTGTAAAGTGTCCTGAGATAACTTTTGTTATGATTCGACACTATAAATAAAATTGAATTGAATTGAATTGAATTTAAACAATGTTTTCTTCTATAGGATTCAAAAATGAACAGGAAGTGTAGAGGCCACAGCTTTGAATGACTTTATAGAGAGTCCCATAGAGAATCTCTGGGAAATCCTTGGTAACAAAGTAAAGTGTAATAAACCCACTCCAGTTAGTGAACTGTGGAAGAGACTGAGTCAGAAAGGACGCAGATCAAACCAGAGCAGTGTGAGAAACTAGTGATGTCCTGTGGGTGCAGATGTGCTGAAGTCATTTAAAGCTATGGCCCTGTTCATTTTTGAATCCTAGAGAAAAAAACAGGGCAGAGCTGTCAACTGATCACCATCTGGTGATGAGTTGGGTCAGAGGATGGGGGAAGATTCTGGACAGACCAGGTAAGCCCAAACGAGTAGTGCGGGTGAACTGGGAATGTCTGGAGGAGGCCCCTGTCCGAGAGATCTTCGACTCACAACTCCGGCGGAGCTTTTCTGGCATCCCTGTGGAGGTTGGGGGCATTGAACCGGAGCGGGCAATGTTCAAAGCTTCCATTGCTGAAGCTGCAGCGGTGAGCTGTGGCCTCAAGGTCTTAGGTGCCTCAAGGGGCGGTAACCCTCGAACACCGTGGTGGACCCCGGTGGTCAGGGAAGCTGTCCGACTGAAGAAGGTGGCCTTCCGGGATATGTTATCCCAGAAGACTCCGGAGGTAGTTGCAAGGTACCGACAGGCCAGAAGGTCTGCAGCCTCTGCTGTGTCAGAGGCAAAGCAGCGGGTGTGGGAGAAGTTCAGAGAAGTCATGGAGAAGGACTTTCAGGCGGCACTAAGGTTGGGGAAACAGGGAACACTCCAAGCTGTTTACAGTAAGGACGAGATGCTGGTGACCTCAGCCAATGAGGTAATCGGGCGGTGGAAGGAACTTTGAGGATCTCCTTAATCCGACTAACACGCCCTCTTTTGCAGAGGCAGAGCTGGAGGATGATGGGGAATCATTGTCAATATCCCTGGCGGAAGTCACTGAGGTAGTCAAACAACTCCACCGTGGCAAAGCCCTAGGGATTGATGAGATTCGTCCAGAAATGCTGAACGCTTTGGGTTTGGAGGGTCTGTCTTGGTTGACACGTCTCTTCAACATTGCGTGGAAGTCTGGGACAGTGCCAAGGGAGTGGCAGACCGGGTGGTGGTTCTCCTGTTCAAAAAGGGGTATGCCAATTACAGGGGGTATCACACTACTCAGCCTCCCTAGTAAAGTCTACTCCAAGGTGCTGGAAAGGAGGGTTCGTCCTATAGTCGAACCTCAGATTGAAGAGGAACAGTGTGGATTCCGTCCTGGATGTGGAACAACGGACCAGCTCTTCACTCTCGCAAGGATCCTGGAGGGGGCCTGGGAGTATGCTCATCCAGTCTACATGTGTTTTGTGGATCTGGAGAAGGCATATAACGGGGTCCCTTGGGAGATACTGTGGGAGGTGCTGCGGGAGTATGGGGTGAGGGGGTCACTTCTGTGGGCCATCCAATCTCTGTACACCCAAAGCAAGAGCTGTGTCCGGATCCTCGGCAGTAAGTCAGATTTGTTCCTGGTTGGGGGTTGGCCTCTGCCAGGGGTGCGCTTTGTCACCAATCCTGTTTGTGTTTTTCATGGACAGGATATCGAGGCGTAGTCGTGGTGGGGAGAGGGTTGAAGTTCGGTGGGCTGAGGATCTCGTCACTGCTTTTTGCAGATGATGTGGTCCTGATGGTATCGTCAGTCAGTGACCTTCAGCACTCACTGGATCGGTTTGCAGCAGAGTGTGAAACAGCTGGGATGAGGATCAGCACCTCTAAATCTGAGGCCATGGCTCTCAGCAGGAAACCGGTGGATTGCTTACTCCAGGTAGGGAATGAGTCCTTACCCCAAGTGAAGGAGTTCAAGTACCTCGGGAACATGTTCACAAGTGAGGGGACGATGGAGCGTGAGTTTGGCCGGAGAATCGGAGCATCGGGGGCGGTGTTGCAGTTGCTCTACCGCAACGTTGTGACAAAAAGAGAGCTGAGCCGGAAGGCAAAGCTCTCGATCTACCGGTCAATCTTCGTTCCTACCCTCACCTATGGTCATGAAAGCTGGGTCATGACCGAAACAACGAGGTCGCGGGTACAAGCGGCCGAAATAGGTTTTCTCAGGAGGGGGGCTGGAGTCACCCTTAGAGATAGGGTGAGAAGTTCAGCCATCCGTGAGGAACTCGGAGTAGAGCCACTGCTCCTTTGCGTTGAAAGGAGCCAGTTTAGGTGGTTCGGGCATCTGGTAAGGATGCCCCCTGGGCGCCTCCCTAGGGAGGTGTTCCAGGCACGTCCAGCTGGGAGGAGGCCTCGGGGAAGACCCAGGACTAGGTGGAGAGATTATATTATTTATTATTTATACCGCCTCGGGATCCCCCAGTTAGAGCTGGTTAATGTGGCCCGGGAAAGGGAAGTTTGGGGTCCCCTGCTAAAGCTGCTGCCCCCGTAACCCGACCCCGGATAAGCAGATGAAGATGAGATGAGAAGAAAACAGTGGTGAAATCTTCTCTTCTGACACAATGATTACTGTAGCGGATATTCTATCAAACTATGAAGAATAAAAAATAAAATTTCAGAATAAATCAAGTATTAATACTTTTCCCTAATTTTGATCTCTAGTGTAAATAGTCTCAGGACCGCAGTCGATGCTTGTGATCGTATACATGCGCGTGCTCATGCTCACACATCCAAATCGTGCTTTACTGAAGCCCACCTCCCTTAACCGGGCCACGGCCTAGACACGACACCCTTTTACTCACACTGGTAAAACAAACCGGACTTCATCCGTGATTGGTGCTAGGGCACAATACAAATGGTAAGCATGTGTAGGTCCTAACAGTGGCCAACTTCAAAGCTAGACAGATACATTTACCATACCTTCACCAGAGCCTGATCATTAACAGAAGACACTAGGGCTATGACCTCATAACAAGTTAAAGGTCATTTCATATCCCGATATAGCAACATTTTTTTGCTTAATATAGGCTATACAGGTGAACTGCAAAATATGTTTTCCCAGTACATTCTTGGACTATTATTTTTAAATGCACTGTGAACGTGTGGAAATAATAAACCTGGTCATTTTGGGCGGTGAGCGCCTGACACAGGACTGCAGCGGGTGCATGCGAGTCCAGTGCTGCCCGCGGTCACGCATCCGGTTACTGAGTGATGTGATTTCTTATACGGGCTTTACACAGATTCTCCAACAGCATCGCAACTAAGGAAGCTGTAACAATGGCTTTTGGTCATTCACACAGTTAATTGCACTGTCGATCAACCCTTTGAACCCGACACAAACTGTCAACTTTATACATTATAGTAGCAGAACTGTCAGAAGAGAGGACAGAGACGGACTGCAGCACCACAGGTATGTGTGAGAGAGGGAGAGAAAAGAGAGGGGAAAAGTCGGTGGCCTATTACACACTGTGTTTCTGTAAGTCATAATAACTTAGGCTCCTCTGAATGCTTCTGTCAATTTTAACACTGTGCACAGCCCTGCCTGGCTGAGCCGGCAGCTCCGTGACTACTCTGCTGCCAGCTCAAAATGTGCAACAGATCTGGCCCCCCATTTAAATAATTTCCCCCCAGGGATTATTAAAGTATTTCTGATTACGTCTCTGTGCCTTTCACACAGACAACAGGGAGTAATAAAGGCACGATAGCCCCGCAACCAACAGGTTGTGTAATATGTGATGAAAAAAGCCATGCAGTAATCCCCCCCCCCCAAATAAAAAAATAAAAAATAAAATAACATGTACATAAAAGACACTTATGCTAAGGCATGTGCAGCATCCACATAGGCCAAGTGTAACAGTCTTGCCTGTCATTACATGTAAAACAGCATGATTGCTGTGGTTAAGCTGTTTTTCATTTATTTATTACGTAACAGCTCCTGAGATTTCAACTGCAATTGTGTTTTTAGATTATATATATATATATATTGATGTATGGGACCTGAGCACTGCAACATTAACTCTCTAGAGCAGGGCTGCCCAACCCTGCTCCTGGAGAGCCACTGTCATGCATGTTTTAGGTTTCTCTCTGCTCTAACACATTTGAGTCCAACGATTTTCAAACCTGGGACACACTTCAGCTGCTGGATAATGAGCACATCATTAGATTCAGGTGTGTTGGAGCAGAGAGAAACCTAAAACATGCAGGACAGCAGCCCTCCAGGAGCAGGGTTGGGCAGCCCTGCTCTAGAGGAACCTAAAGCAAGATTATCTGTCCTCCGTACACTGCACTTTGTCCAGTTGAGAGCCCAACAGCCACAGCCTGCACCCTCACCTGTCATCAATGTTTGGGTAACATGAGCTGCAATGATAAAAGGACAAGTTGTCTTGCAGGTGTCGTTGGTTTTTGCACCTGGGGTCCTCAAGCCTAGTTTATTTTTAACCTTATTTTCCCTGCAGGAGCAGATATTCTGAGTGAAATTAAAGCGTTACAAAAGTGAAGCTGTGGCTTTGATTGCTGGGAGTTGAACACTTCAGATCTGGGCTGGGACTACATCGCCCTCCTGAGGCGGGTTAAGGGGAGTTTGCGCCATGTCTGACTGTATCAGGATTGATTGATAGCTCTGTTACAGAAGTTTGCATTCCGGTTTACCTGAACATTGTGGATGAGGCAGTAGTTGTAGTACTTTATCTTGCATAGTTTCAGAAAGTTTAGGCAAGCTGCAAAAGAAAAGGGCACAGGGGTTAAACCGAGAGTCAAACATTAACATTGTCAAAGCCCTAATAACACTAACAGCATCTTTTTAAACCTAATGAAATTACGGTATACTAAGGCTGTGTATTGGTTTATTCCAGCTGTTCTGTTTTCGCTGGGTCAACTGACCGTTTATGTTAAATAACGTTGATCAGATGAATAGGACGCAAACAAGCTAACCGCCTAAGCTAGCGAGCACGTATTCTGTGCTTCAGCTTGTCAATGGCTCACTCATCTGTCAGCCAGTACCAACCCGAGCTGCCGTTAATGCACAAATGGCATTATGTTCTTACTTTTAGGCCTTTCTTCTGTAAACAAATCAATTACAACATCGCCGAGCGTCGTTTCAAGGAGCACCGCCATGCTGACGTTCCTGATCTCGCGAGAAGTGTGTTTGGAAATTCCGCGCGCCTGCGCATTCGGCCCGTCTTGCTCAATGTTTTTGTTTTAGCTCTCTTCCTGCCGTTGGCAAGAGAAGTGAACACGGAATGAACATGGCAGCTTTAGCAGTTTGTGTTATATATTTTCTTTTTGCCTCGGGAACGTGCGCAGAGTCGTCGCTAAGGCAA
Source organism: Echiichthys vipera (assembly GCF_963691815.1). Classification (NCBI taxonomy): domain Eukaryota; kingdom Metazoa; phylum Chordata; class Actinopteri; order Perciformes; family Trachinidae; genus Echiichthys; species Echiichthys vipera. Next base: position 5,047,947 of record NC_139844.1, on the reverse strand, counting down.
CTGAATACGGTACAATATCAGCAACAGCACATATTGAGCTAACCTGATGATGTTGATGTTAGCATAGCGCTAGCTTAACGTTACTACCTTAATTGGCAGATTGTGTCGTTACCCGCACGTCTATCTGTTTTCTTTCATTTCAATGATTGATCTCCACAGGAGAACATCCTGATCAACGTGACAGCAGGGACATTGGCGGAAACACAGTTGCAGGGTTCCAACAACCTGCAGGTTACAGTAAAGCTTAAACTTACTAAACGAGTGTACAGAGGGGAGTCGACCGGTCAGCCAAGCGTAACGTCGTCATTTGTTCTTTCAGATCAATTTGAACATATCCGTGGGCGAAGAGCAGGTGCTGGTCAATGACATCCCAGTCGAGCTGTCAGGGGTCACCAGGTTCAACTGTCAAGCGCTTCTCTGTGAGTGTCACATCACTGGTTCACTACGATCCATCCAAGTACTAATCCATAATAACACAGAACGTATAGACAGAGTGTGGTCTTTACCTAGTCTGTAAAGTGCCCTGAGATAACTTTTGTTATGATTTGGCACTATAAATAAAATTGAATTGAATAGAACAGAAGAAAGTACTATATAACCCTGAAGAAAACACATGCCTGCTAGAATTTGTTTGTTCTTGTTACTAAATGTGAAAATTCAATGGGGTTGCTTTCATTTCTCCATATCATGCCGTTCTGATCGCCTTAAAATGTGTGTCAAATTACAAAGGCACTCAATACACTATTCAGCAATGGTCCAAGCCCCCGCCCACAGCTTCCTTCCTGGTTGATCCAATCAGGAAGCTCCAAAAACGTCAGTTCTCTCAGTGTCCACTAGGGGCAGGTTTCATAACAGAGCAGTTTCTCATTGACCCCCGTGTTAAACAGGCTGTTTTCACAGCATCATTAAACCTGTTTAAGACCTGGGACAAAAGAACATTCTAGTCTGCATGTTTAGGTCATATCTCCATGACAACACTAAAGGGGGGGGGGGGGGGGGGGGTTTTTTGTACCAGGCTAGTTTTTATTTTATTGGAGGTTAAAGTTTATGAATAATTAGGGGCGTGGTCTCTTGAGTGACAGCTAGCCTCTGGCCCTCACTTCTCCTCGGAGGCTAGTTGTCAGGATTAGCATCATTAGCATGCTAACTCGGTCATCTCCACCTGGACTGTTGTCATTCGTGTGGTGGTGTTTCTATAAGTGAAAAGATGGTTTGGTCTTTGATCGACTCAACCAACAGATGGTTTAGAAACACACCGTGTTAACGTTAGCTCTGTTATGCTAATAAATCGCTGCACTTGCACCATGACTTGCAATTAACGTTGCCTGTCACACCTACACTAGATGTGTTTTACAGTCTATGAGCATGGTACTGTGTTGAATATCAGTTTAAATCAGAGATCATAAATAGTTATGGGTATCACCTGAAAACAATCCATATTGTGCATCCCTAATAAACAACTTTCAAATCCCTAAAATAGGTTTTTTCTGTTAAGCATATTTTGCCAGGGTACTTATATAAGTACTTTTTTCTGTTCTATTTCTCCCTATTTTTTTGGCCCCAAGTATCTTTATCAAACTAGATTCTTCTGTTATATCTGTAGTACTATGACAGCTCTAACTTTCCTTTCGAGGGTGACAGCTAATATCAGAAATGATGGGTCTAAGCAGTCTAAAGGGACTTCAAATTGTTTTAAATTTAAATGTATTCTATTTACAAAGATAAGAAAATGACAGAAACAGTAAAGCTTTACTTGATATCTAGTTCATAATCATGGTTGGTGCTGCTGGGGTTTTCATATCCTAGAAAGTTCAAATGTAACATGTCATGAGTTTATACAATGAATCATATTTTCCCAGTAGACAGCATCAATGGCAGCGGTGAGTTTGAATCTGGGGACTTGGTGTCCACTGTCACCCGGGTGATGGTGAGCCAGAACCGGCTATACAGCGACTCAGAGGAGGTGGTGGCTCTGCAGGTGTTCAGTGAAGTCATAGAGATGGAGGGAAAAGAGGTAAATATGAACTGGAGAGAATATACCCACAGACCTTTTTTTTGTTTGTTCGCCTCACAATCTACAAACTCAAATCTCTTCAGAACGGATCAAGTACCGTCACACCCTCTGAGACGGGATTTTGAATAGTAGTGTTTGGGTTTGTACCGTATAGGTTCAGCAGCCTGACATGTGTGAGGTGAAAATACTGATGAGCCCAGATTTCCAGAAGCTGGCTCAGTTCACCAACATCTACCCCATCGGACACAGTGAGATCTTCAGGGTCCCCAGGGAGAACGATGTGGTTGTCACAGATCCACCAAATCCTAGTAAAGGTATGAAAACAATGGTGCTCTCTCTGATCCTCATTATTATTATTCTAATGCAGCGGTCCAGCATAGTGTTTGTTCCTGACGCCCCTGTATTTTTTAAATCAGACGAAGAACAGCTGTTCTCCCAGACCACCAGCCAGTACCCCCTGAAGCACACAGAGACCACCCAGGAGGAGACTGCAGCCCCGGGAAAGCTCCCAGAGACTCCGCTTCGTATGGACCCCGACCTGCTGTATGATGTCAGATACGATGATGAATTTGATGTTAGAGAGCCGAGCCAGCCGGATCAGATTCAGATGGAAACTCCGCCCAAAGAACTGATATCCTCTTACTCCGTAAGCCAAGTCTAGGCTAGACCTAGTTCATGACATACACTTTGACTAGGGTTTAATTAGGAAATCCCACATCCAACCGTTTCCTGAGAAATATAATAAGGTGAAAACTGGAAAAACTGCTAACATTCTAGGTGGATGCCTCACAATTGTTTTAATACACTGAAAAATGGTCAAATATCACTTCCATTAAGCGGTTCTCAGACAGATCACATTAATGAACTGAAGATTTCATATTCCTTGCAGCTATAGCAAAGTTCAAGCTGCATACAGAATTTTGTTTATTCTAATGTTGATTAACATAAATGGTGTTATTTTGCCCTAATAATTATTATTCCCACCAAATAATACTCTACAGAGTTCAGGTGGGGGCCCCATATGTTTATGTATATACTTCTCCTTGTTGCATTTAATGTTGCTAACATCTATTCATTTTCTCTGTAGCTGAGGGTACATTTGAACAACAAAAGTCCATTTCTCCAGATTCCCAGGATAGTGTGCTTCTGCTCCAGGAACAGAAAATGTCTAGTTTTGTGGGGGAAATATGAATCCCTAGCATTTACTGCCTCAGAGGTGTCCAGTTTGCAGGAGGAAAGCTGTCCGTGATAGGGAACTGTTATGGAGGAAAGAGAGGATGACTGTTTCAGGTGTCCAGAAGTCAGGCTGTTCTCTTAAAACAAACAAGGAAGAGAAAGTCCGTTTATCCGCAGGGATGCACTGATGTGGCTTTCTTGAAACTGTCAGCTTCCGGTATTGATCCTCTAGCGCTGGCTAGTATGGATACTCTTGTGCTTAACTGTAAAACTGCAAATGGGTTTAAATGTTGCACACTGTCTTCAGTTTGTCAGAGCTCACAGTAGTGTTCTCTATGATCTCTGCTGATGTTTTCAAACTGAACTGATTCTTTGTGGAGCTGAATCAAAAGTTCAACAGTTGGCCAGGTATTGATAGACAAATATTATGGCATTGATACAATATTCCTTCTTTAAGTTGGCACTGGTTATACCTGCTAGTGATAGACCGATACATCGGCCGGCCGATATTATTGGCTGATTTTTGCTCGGTACATCGGTGTCGGCCGATGCGGGCTACTGCGTTTGCAGATAGTTTTTTCCCGGCATTATTTACAGACAGGCGTCCACAGGCAGCTCCGTGTTGCTGGAGATTCCCCTTTTAAGTTCAATAAATGTTTTTTTAATAATTGAGACTTGTAACATTTGCTATCACTGTGTAATTTTTAGGATGTAAATTGAGGGAGCAGAAGTAGTATCAGCTCCAAATATCGGCTCAAGAAAATCAGCGGTCCGTATGGGTCATCGGCTAAGGCTGATCGGCCCTAAAAATCCAGAAGCGGTCGATCCCTTGTATGTATAGATGAATTTCCTGTTTACACAATTGAGGATGCAGACGCAGCAGAGTAGAAAACTCAATGTCATGGTGGCTTAGACATGAACATTTTTAACAATACAGCCACTCACTGGAAACCAGTCTCTTTTTTAGTTTAAGAGGTGAATTTGTATGTTTACTCGAAAAGGTTTTTTCCCAGATACCACACAGACGTCTCAAGCTAACATGACTTGAAACTCCAGTGAATGTTTAATGCAGTTCATGACTAGAAGTAAGGCTCAAAGTAGCTCCTATCCTGTGAATGCTCACGTCTCCGTGTCCGTCCTCTCCTCAGGCCATGTGTCAGTGGGTGGAGGAGGTGAGGGAGCGTCTCAGGCGCTTCAGCTCCGAGTCACTGCCTCTTTTCTTCCTGGTTATGTGGGTGGTGGTAATTGGCGTTGTCGGATCAGCGGTCATCGTCAAGATCTTGGACATGTTCTTCCCAACCTGTGAACACAAGTGAGTTTGTTTCATGGGGCTGATGAGTGAGGAGCCAGGGCTGACCTCCCTTACCTGATTATCTTCCAAAAAAAAGCTAAACTCTTTTTCTCTTTTATCACAGGCATATTTTTCACCTAAACCCTGTCACTCTCATGCCGGAGGATGAGAAGCACACTCTGCTGGAGAATATAGACATAGAGGCAGAAGAAGAAGATGAAGAAGAGAAGAAGCCTTGAATGTGAACTGACTTGGCCAGCTCCTTTAGTTTCAGCTTGTTCTTATTTGTTCTTTAACCTCAGTACTGTGTTACGTTCTCAGCACGGCCTGGTTCTGTCGCTAGCTTATCTACAGATATGCCAACTCGGTGGTTTTGTTTCCACGTCATTTCCCCTTTAAGCACAAGAGCCATGGAGCAGGAGGTGGTTTAAAGACATCAGATTGACTGAACGTATTTTTTTGGTTTCACGCCCATCCACCTGAGAGTGAGTGAATCACAGCGCTGACGCTCTACAGAATGGAGTGTGAGCTCTGTGCTCCTGTGATTGGTCGGATAGAGTTTGTGAAAAGCCAATTTTATCAAGTCACAAAAGACTGTTGTCGGTGTTACCTACCTTTTAAAGTAACAAGTTAGTTTTTTGTTTGTTTCTTTTTTACCAGAAATGACCTAATTGAATACTTTTGCTTTACCCATTTCCAAGGGTGCTTAACATGACGTTGCCAAGCAACCAGCAGAGACTCCAGGAAGCCTTTCATCAACTCCAGGCAAGAAAGGAAATCAGTGTTTCCCAAAATGTGGACCTACTCCTTTAAGCATCCTCAAAGCGCTCTGAACAAATGGCAGATGTCAGTACTTTAGGTTAAACTAATGAATATGAACTAACTGAACGTTTCAGGGGCTGCAACCAATGAGTTAAGACTTCCTACATGTAGCACTTCTGTACAGGTAACACTGATTTCTCACACTATGTCTTTTCCTCAAAATTACACCCCACACCAAATGCACTATAATGACTTTATTCAACATATGTATGTTATATGAGGCAGGCAGTTTGTCTCCTGCCTGTCGTCTTTAAAGCTGAAGAGGTCATTACATTTGAATCCGTTACAGGTGGCTCAGATGAAGTGTGGTAATATTTCAAAGGAAAACGATGCAGATCACTGTCTGGAAAATGTTATTACAAATCTTTTGTCTGCACCTTAAGTGAAAACCGTTTTTCTCCCACACCTCATGAATTCTGGAGGTCCCTTTAAGGCCTGCTTTCCACCGTCGAGGCTCACACATTGATTGTCTTTCTTCACAGTGCCTCAGTGACTATTTTGGGACTCTATCAGTAAAGGGGGGGTTATAATAGATTTTCTTTGACTGGTTCATGTGTGGTTTCCTGTTACTAACAATGAAGAATTTACTTGAGGTTGTTCCCATTGTCAACGTACTCTAAATGAATGAGACAAACTACTGCTGGAACTGGACTGATGTCAAATAGAGTGTGCACACAGACATGACCACAAATGACGTGTACATTATTGTTAAGGAGGAACAATCTGCACTTTTTGGAGTGAAATCTCGACTTGACCATGCATGGATGTTGAAGAATGAGAATGGCTCGTAAAATAAACCGCGGGTATCACTCCCAATGTTTCACTAGGCTGTGTGTGAGGGACCTGGTAGGTGGGCACAAAAGTGGATTTAACAACATGGTTTTTGTGTTATTTTAAAATGTACTTTTGCGGGGTTTTTTTTTTTTTTTAAAAACACCCTTAAAACATCAGCTTGTGTACCTGAGCTGAGGTGGTGATTCTGTCTCCCGGGGGTCAGTTAATCTGCAGAATGCATGATGTACTGCACAAAAGGTGCATGTGTAGTCTAGCTAGTGAATGCAGTTTGCTGTTCTATCAGGAAGTCATACATTAAAACTAGGACGCTGCATGATGACTCCAAACAGCGATGCAACACAGTGCTGTAGATGACACTAAATTAGCCTGTAAGGCAGACATGTCAGGCATGAATTCAGATGTGTTGCTGAAGAATAAAATGACAAAATATCTTTTGATTGGCTCTTTGTTTAAATGGTGGTAGACCCATGTGTTAATATTTTGAGTTTGCATTAAGTGTATGAATTACAGCTGGACTGTGGATTTGGGTCTAAAATCCTGCTGATTAAATGCTTTCCATATGACCATCAAGCCTTGTCTCAAGTGATTATTAAAACCAGACCAATTTATTAGTCAGCCAATATTATACTGACCTATCACAGACATATCTGTAGCAAGTCAAGTTTATTTATATAGCACGGTTCAACAACAAGCTAATTCAAAGTGCTTCACTCACAGCATTAAAAGCACTGGAAAGAAACACAAAATCATATTTAAATCACACACAGACATTCAAATTGAATAATTAAAAGTTTGGGACATTTCTGAAAATTAATTTTCAGTTACAGTTACGTCTAAAAGAAGTTACAGCGTAATACAAGCAGTTAATACATTATGTACATATCATAATACAGTGTCTAAGTGAGTGACAGGAGGAGGAGTACAGGGCACTGGTAGACAACTTTGTGAAGTGGACTGGACAGAATCACCTGCGGCTGAACATCAGCAAGACCAGAGAGATGGTGATAGATTTCAGGAAGAAGAGGATGACGGCTTTCCAACCTCTGTGCATTCTGGGAAGAGATGTGGAGGCGGTGGAGGATTACAAGTACCTGGGTGTTACCATCAACCACAGACTGGACTGGAGATCTAACACTGAAGCTGTTTACAAGAAGGGGATGAGCAGACTTTACTTCCTGAGGAAGCTGAGATCCTTCAACGTGTGCAGCAAGATCTGTCAGTCTGTGGTGGCCAGTGTACTTTTCTTTGCTGTGGTTTGTTGGGAAGCAGCAATGGAGCCAGCGACACCAACAGACTCAACAAAGTGATCAGGAAGGCTGGCTCTGTGATTGGCTGCAAACAGGACACTCTGGAGGCTGTGGTGGAGAGGAGGACATCATGGATCATCCTCTCCACCCTCTCCAGCTCACACTGGTCAGACAGCGGAGCACCTTCTCCAATAGGCTATGTCAGCTTCGCTGTCGTGGCAACAGATACAGGAAATCTTTCCATCACTGTATATAATAACTCTCTCACCTCTGCCTGACAGAGAACTCTGCTCTCTCTAATGTTTTTTTTTGTTTTGTATATATTATTATTGTTATAGTATATTTTGCATTTTTTGTTGTATATATTATTATTGTTTATTGTTTATAGCACACTGTGCACTGTATATATACACTTGTATATATTGGATTCTAGTTATGTTATGTACAAAGTTTTTATTTGCTGACCCACTACTACTGCTGTTACAAAATCATTTCCCAGTCTGGGATCATTAAAGTTATTCTATTCTATTCTATTTTGTTTCCTGAAAAGCAGCGGCCAACAGAAACGTCTTCAGTCTTGATTTAAAAGAACTGAGAGTTGCAGCAGACCTGCAGTTATCTGGAAGTTTGTTCCAGATTGGTGGAGCATAAAAACTGAATGCTGCTTCTCCAGGTTTAGTCCTGACTCTGGGGACACAGAGCAGACCAGTCCCATGTTTAGTCCTGACTCTGGGGACACAGAGCAGACCTGTCCCATGTTTAGTCCTGACTCTGGGGACATAGAGCAGACCTGTCCCAGGTTTAGTCCTGACTCTGGGGACACAGAGCAGACCTGTCTCATGTTTAGTCCTGACTCTGGGGACACAGAGCAGACCTGTCCCACGTTTAGTCCTGACTCTGGGGACATAGAGCTGACCTGTCCCAGGTTTAGTCCTGACTCTGGGGACACGGAGCAGACCTGTCCCAGGTTTAGTCCTGACTCTGGGGACATAGAGCTGACCTGTCCCATGTTTAGTCCTGACTCTGGGGACACAGAGCTGACCTGTCCCATGTTTAGTCCTGACTCTGGGGACACAGAGCAGACCTGTCCCAGGTTTAGTCCTGACTCTTGGGACACAGAGCAGACCTGTCCCATGTTTAGTCCTGACTCTGGGGACACAGAGCAGACCTGTCCCACGTTTAGTCCTGACTCTGGGGACATAGAGCTGACCTGTCCCAGGTTTAGTCCTGACTCTGGGGACACGGAGCAGACCTGTCCCAGGTTTAGTCCTGACTCTGGGGACACAGAGCAGACCTGTCTCATGTTTAGTCCTGACTCTGGGGACATAGAGCAGACCTGTCCCAGGTTTAGTCCTGACTCTGGGGACACAGAGCAGACCTGTCCCATGTTTAGTCCTGACTCTGGGGACACAGAGCAGACCTGTCCCATGTTTAGTCCTGACTCTGGGGTCACGGAGCAGACCTGTCCCATGTTTAGTCCTGACTCTGGGGACACAGAGGAGACCTGTCCCATGTTTAGTCCTGACTCTGGGGACACAGAGCAGACCTGTCCCACGTTTAGTCCTGACTCTGGGGACATAGAGCTGACCTGTCCCAGGTTTAGTCCTGACTCTGGGGACACGGAGCAGACCTGTCCCAGGTTTAGTCCTGACTCTGGGGACACAGAGCAGACCTGTCCCATGTTTAGTCCTGACTCTGGGGACACAGGGCAGACCTGTACCATGTTTAGTCCTGACTCTGGGGACATAGAGCAGACCTGTCCCAGGTTTAGTCCTGACTCTGGGGACACAGAGCAGACCTGTCCCATGTATAGTCCTGACTCTGGGGACACAGAGCAGACCTGTCCCATGTTTAGTCCTGACTCTGGGGTCACGGAGCAGACCTGTCCCATGTTTAGTCCTGACTCTGGGGACACAGAGCAGACCTGTCCCAGGTTTAGTCCTGACTCTGGGGACACAGAGCAGACCTGTCCCCAAGGATCTGAGAGGTCTGGATGGTTCGTAGCTGAGCAGAAGATCAGAAATGTATTTTGGTCCTAAACCATTCAGTGCTTTGTCAACCAACAGAAGGATTTTGAAATAAATTCTTTGACAGGAAGCCAGTGTAAAGTTCTGAGGACCGGAGTGATATGATCGACTTTTTTGGTCTCACGAGGACTTGAGCCTAATTAACTGCAGCTGTCTGATCAACTTTTGGTGGTTTTTTTAGCATTAGTGCTTGAAGTTGGTTGCTGACTTTTAAACGTTCTTCCTTGGCTCCAAAAACAATCATCTCAGTTTTTTCTTTGTCTAACTGGAGAAAGTTCTGCTCCATTCAATCGTAGAATTGCTTGATGCATCTGCTCAGTGCTTGTATTGGACTATAGTCGCCTGGTGATATGTGTGTCGTAAATTTGTGGTCTGTAATTGTTCATTAGTGAAGTGTCTAAGTTGTTTTTTTTTAAGAAAGGCTTGATAAGAGCAGTTTTCAGGGCCTGTGGGAAGACACCTGAGAGAAGAGACGTGTTTACAATCTGTAGAAGATCTGAGGCCGTACAGTTTGATACATCTTTGAAAAGGTCTGTTCGGAGAATATCGAGGCAGCAGGAGGAGGATTTCAGAAATATGTCCTCCAAGGTCCTATGGTTAATCACATGAAATTGTAATTAACCATTGGTTTGAAGTGGATACATGGACAAAACATGTCCTGCACCTGATGGATATCAGTTTGGGCGTATATCTTTTTTGATGTGCACCATCATGAAAACCTTTTTAAACAAACATATATATATGCTTAGGGTGATTTATGGTGTCAGATATAGCTATTTTTAAAATTCTTTATTTAGACGTCCATCCATTGACTGATACTGAATATGATTTTTATTGAGTTCCACTGCACCTGACTGACAACACCAATCAGAGCCGAGGACAGTGTCAATAACTGCTCTGAGCTCTGGTCAAACTGTAACTAGACAGTGCTGATCAAAAGACTGTTACTCTAGTGCAGGGCTGCCAACCCTGCTCCTGGAGGGCCACTGTCCTGCATGTTTTAGGTTTGTTTCTGCTCCAACACATCTGAATCTAATGTTGTGCTCGTTATCAAGCAGCTGAAGCTTGTCACAGGTTTGAAAATCTTTAGACTTAGGTGTGTTAGAGCAGAGAGAAACCTAAAACATGCAGGACAGTGGCTCTCCAGGAGGAGGAGGGTTGGACAGCCCTGCTCTAGTGCCTATGTTTTGCATGAAGTGTTTTCAGAAACCGAAGTTTGAACGGTCGGTCAGCTGGTGGGCGGTGCTTGGTTTTGTTTTGTTTGGACTTTGTCACAATTCAATTTAAAGTTAAACGCAAAATACAAAACAATGTTCTAATTCACATAGAAAAGGTCTATTTTCATATAGGAAGGGCCCCTGTGATTATCGTGGTAGTGCAGGCTGAGAGAGCACACTGAACACTTGCTGTATTGTTTTCAGCAGAGAGCCTCAATAAGAAGTCTCTACATAAGTCTACATAATGCTTAGTAAATAAACTTACATGACAATTTGAATATCAATAATCATAAACTTTATTTATAGAAATATCATTAGTGTTAAGTGCATTTTAAAAAAGGAAAAAACAGGAGTAACATTTTGTTGGCATTTAGCTTGGTATCTCACTGTCACTGTGAATGATTCAGAAATACACAGTTAAAACTAAACTCATCATTCACCACAGCCACAACCGTCACCACTCACCTACAACCATAGTTACACATTCAAACAGTGACTCAGAGGCACATGGTTTTCAGCAGGACCCAAACTCTTCGATCCACTTTTCATATTTCTCCAGGTCAGATGCGGACACAGATTTGGACACTTTCTTCAGGGCGGACTCAAAGTCCTCCATGGTGGTGGGCATGTGCATCTCATCCCGGGAAATGTTGCGGATCTCCTCTGGTGTGAGGCCCTCGATCCTTCTCCTCATGGCCATCAGGGAGGCGTCCCTGTGGTATAACAACACTTTCATTTCAACACTTTTTATAAATCACACGCATCACTGATTCCTACAATAATCCCTCCAGCCCTTGCCTTTATTGTGCTCTTCAGCAATCTGCTGGAATAAAAAAAGAAAATGCTAAGAGTTTTTTTCAATACACACATTTATAAGGCATTTTTCAGCAAGTGGCCACATTTAAGATTTGACAAATGAGATTAAGCATAACCATAAAAGCGTGAAAAGTCATCAGAGCGTAAATAAAAGAATTTCAAATGAGGTAAGGAAACTTCAATTAGGACTGTGAACATTACACATTTGAATTGTATTCTCTTGCTGCTGATGACCTTCGGTTTTCCCCAGAAAGCTCCAGTGGTGGTGGACAGCAGGAGGATCAAGATTCAGTACCTGACTGTATTTTAATGATTGATGACATGTTTCCTTTATTTGACAGTGATTAACACACAGAAAGAAAAAGGAGTAAGACCTGCAACATACTGTAAGTCCCTGGTTCGGAACGGAACAAGGAATGTTGTACTTCTATGGTATGGGTCAAGACATCCATGTGTTTATTGAAGCAAAGATCATACTTGGACCATATTTGCTGTTTGATCTCTGTTGGAAATAAAAAGCATTGGTTTGAAGGATGGAAAGCAGCAGAGATGCTGACCTGCACACATTGGTGATGTCGGCTCCTGAGTAACCCTCCAGCTGCTCTGCGATCTTGTCCAAGTCCACATCGCTGGCCAGCTCCAGCTCCTTCAGGTTGATCCGGAGCAGCTCCACCCGCCCTTTGGCTGCAAAATGAAATGCAACAGTAAGTGGAGCAGGCAGGAAGCTCATTATTCTGTCCATGGCCTATCGATACACCATCCAGGGGCACGTTCAATCCAAACTTAAACGTAAACGGTGCAGATCCTTTTGCTACCGTTTGCAGGTTGCCTCGAAACGGTGAGCAACAGGCTTTGAGGTGTGATTTCTCCTGTTTGGTGGGTTTGTCTGAGGTGTGTTCTGAAAAACGTGACACAACACGGTGTAAATAAACATTTTGAGACATTTTGTCAGGGCTGCACACACCCCTGGTAACAAATGTAAAGGGCCAACTACAGGTAGGCACAAACTGGGCAAGACAGACAGCTACTCAAGACAGATGTCCGTCCTCCACAGAGCTGAGAGCACGAGCATGAGTCCAACGTTCCTGCCTGTTATAGGGAAGGTTTTCATTGCCACCGCACTCTACAGGGGAATTGTTGGGTCTATGTAAATCATAAATAAGTCATAGAGTGTGGTCTTTACCTACTCTGTAAAGTGTCCTGAGATAACTTTTGTTATGATTTGGCACTGAAAATAAAATTGAATTTAGTGGCTCAGGGATCCCTGAAAGACCCAGGTTCTCTTCCATTCATTTGGTTTGTGGTAATGGTAAATGGACTTGTACTTCTATGGCACCTTTTTAGTCTTGGGACTACTCAAGGCGCTTTCACACTACTTGTCACATTCACACTAAAGGCAGTGGACATCTACATACCATAATTTAATCTAACCATTCATATCCACAAACTTCGAGGTTCAGTGTCTTGCCGAAGGACACTTGGGCATGCGGAAAGGAGTAGCCGGGGATTGAACCCCGATCTCTTGAATGGACGACCTGCTCTACTGCTAAGCCAGCCATTATAATGCTGTAATATTTGTTTGGGGACAAACACCTCTGAAGCACAAGCTTAACTGAAATGATAAGGGCATATGGACCTGAGGCCCTATGTCAAATCTACTTTTAACACTTATAATTCATGTTGATATTGTGCGCCATGTTGCACTTAATGTTGCTTTCATTCAATCACCAGAAACTGACACAAAAGGTAAGGCAGGCAGCATTCCAGGATAAGATTACTGGTGTTCAAAACAGAATATAATGCAGCTGCATGTGAGTCTGCTGTGTGCACTGTAGTCAAAGGTGACAGGATACAGCAGACGGGGGTCAGTAAGGGCTCTTTTCTGCCCCATGGCCTCTAAAGTGGGTTCATCTGGTATGAGCCCACTTTATGCAGTTAATAAGGCAGTAACTGCTGTAGATATTATGAAGTCTTTCAGTTTTGTAGAACAGTAAACGCTCACAGGTCACATGAGTCTGCAGTAACTTAGGTCACTCAATCACTTTCATTGAATAACACTTGTCATGATTCATGGAGACTGCCGAGCAGCAAAGAAAGGAGTGTACTTGAAGGCAGAGGGATGTAGATCCTCTTCTCCAGCCGTCTTCTCAGGGCCTCATCGATGTCCCATGGGAAGTTGGTGGCAGCCAGCACCATCACCATCTTTGATGGATCATCGTTTTCTGACGCTCCCCCGACACCTACACAAAGGTCAAGACTTCCATCAGGGTTCTTTGCAGTTAAAAGAGTTCACGCACAGTTTATGTCAAATGCTTGGAACTATGGCAGAAAACTAATGTCAAACATTTTGGTAATAAAACATTTTTAAGAGTGAATATAAGATAAATGGTAAATAGAGTTGTGGTTGTGTTACTGTCTATAGGTATTATACCATCCATCTGCACCAGAAGCTCGGCCTTGACTCTCCGGCTGGCCTCATGTTCCTCTGAAGTCCCTCTGCGGCTGCACATGGAGTCAATTTCATCAATGAAGATCGTAGCGGGAGCGTAATGACGTGCCTGACCAAGACCACAATATGTTATTGATATAAAATATTCCATAAGTAGTATGTCTGAATAAAAAAAAAAAAGTTTAACTTGATTTGTGAATAAGATGCCTAATATGAATTAGGCATCTAAAGTTGAAAGGGTGTAGTAAGTGATTTTTTGACCACTAGAGGCCGACAAATTCACAAATGAAGCATATAACTTACTTTAAACATACTGTATATCATATTTACTTTTCCTTTCAACTTCTTTCTCTGGATGCAAACTAGTGCATATTAATCTGTGTGAGCTGGACTTGAAGATCGCTTTTGTTAAAGTGAAATTCCGGCGTAAAAGGTCTTTTTTGGCAAAAACACTCATCAAATAAGCCTCAGAGACTATTTTTTAAAGTAACAACTATAAACGAAGAAATCCGGTAGAGTCACTAACAGCCAAATGCGGCTAACACGGGGCAGCACAGTTAAGGCATTAAAACATCTTTTTTAACAACCAATTCTGTTCAAAATAACACCAAACCTCTGCAGTAGCATGAGAAGAATCCTTACCAGTAGCGACTGCTCTAAGACTGCAAGGGAAGCTCAGCTTCCCCTATAATGTCACCAAAAAAAGTGGTGAAATATGCACTGCTGTGTGTACATTTCATTGACTAAATACGCACTATAAAGCCTTCATCTTTAGTTCAGAATCAGCTTCTTATCACAGGTTACCAGAGCAACTTCCTTCTCATTCATCCTCACAGCTCCACAGCTCTTTACACAGTCGGACGCTCAGCTTCTACTGACTTCAATGGGGAAGCGTGGAGCGAGTTGTTCCACTGCAGCCAAACTAGACGCTCATTGGATAAATGCTGGGCTTTGTCCCGCCCATCGGATGCTCAGCTCAGGGGGTCCATGGGGCAGTGGGCTCGCCCGGACGCTCTGCTTCTGCATGATGATTGGATGAGCTGTCTGAGGCAGAATCCTTTTTTTGATTGACAGCTAAATGAGTGAATCAGCGATCTTGAAGAATAAACATCCAGTGGAGCATTTTCCAAGTTTTTCATTCCGTTGTTCTGAACTGATCCGGAGACTTTACCGATCCCCAGAGACTTTGTCTTTGTTAAAAACGACTAGTGTTGTGTTTGGAGACTCTGTTCTGTCACTCTGCGGTTTCTTTCCCCAAAGAGCAGCGGCAGCTGCGGAGCTTCTCCCCCCGTCACTCACACTCACAGGCGGTCACACTTCTCAGTGGCCTGGTGCAGCAGCTCCAGCTGGGCCAAGGCCGTTTAAGCAGCCTAGCTCTGCTGCCATTGAGAGGACACTGGTCAAGTCCCTGGAAAAGACGCCTAGTTGGTACGACAAGGTCACAGATCATTTTCTTAGAATTTACATAGAAATAAACAAACACATTTATGATGTTGGCCGGAAAAATTAGCTTCCCTTCCGTGAAAGACCAGCAGCCGCCACTGGTCCTTACACATTAACTGAAGCACCAACAATGTAGTTGGTGAACCAGGAGTTTATTAAAAGAGTGTTTTAAAGACTTACCTACTGGCCGCTGTACCAGCTCCTCTCATAAAGTCAATCCCAAAGGAAGGAGCCCATTTGTGCTTTGTTTCCTGTGTAGGGACTCTTCTAATGCTGCTGCAGAGGTTTGCTGTTATTTTGAGCAGTATTATTGGTTAAAAAAGATGTTTGAATGCCTTCACCGTGCTGCCCCGAGCTAATCAGTGTTAGCTGCATTCGACTGTTAGCACCTCTCCAGGATTTCTCCGTCTCGAGGGCTATATGATGAGTGTATTTGCCGAAAAAGACCCTGGCATTATTTTACGCCAGAATTTCACTTTAAGTGTGAACTCTCAAATCAAATCAAATGTTTCCCATTGACAGATTAACTTGGACTTCAAGGCCGCTTATCTCATTGTTATTATATATTTCATTTAAAAAATACTACTTGGTAGACTTGCAGATATGCCCCAAACATTTAAAAATCCTAGAAACCATGACTTGGTTGTCAACGTTAGCAATCACATATGTAAAGTCTCACCATTTCAAAGAGAAGGCGAACTAGCTTCTCAGACTCCCCTCTGTACTTGGAGGTGAGAGTAGATGAGGAGACGTTGAAGAATGTGGTTCTGCACTCAGTAGCAACTGCTTTAGCCAAAAGTGTTTTTCCTGTGCCTGGGGGTCCCACCATAAGTACTCCCTAAATGTAAAAAAAGAGTTTCTGTGCATTGATATTGGTGATATAATTCACAAAAGAAATCAAACTAAATTCTCTTTAAATCTGCACCTTCCATGGTCTTCGTATGCCTTTGAAAAATGCTGGCATCCACATTGGCAACACGACCGCTTCTTTCAGGAGTTTTTTTGCATCTTCCAAGTCTGCAATGTTTCCCCTGAGAAACAGATGAGACAGAGACATTACACCTGCAGGATCTCAGGACGGCTGTGAAAAAAACACCCACCATTCTTGTTAAGAGTCTGCACGGTTTCATTTGTATTCACCTAATGGACCGTTTCACCTGGTGTCAGCAGTTCTTACTAACTGAACGATTTGAAGAACATATCAAACTGTGATCTGTAAGGCAATAATGACAGGCCGCTGGTACTGGCAATGTTTTTAAACAGCTCTAAGCTGCTGGAGTCACTTTAAAATCACCATTACTATGTTTGCTAAATATATCTAATATCTTGTTTGAACCAAGAAAACAACAGCTACTAAGTATTAGTTTCACTTCTTTTACTTTAGATTTCATTAATAACTTGAGTACAGACTTATTTAGGCCTTGTCCACAGGAACATGGTTATTTTTGACACTTTTATGGCCCTGGTTAAAAAAAATTCCCGTCCACACCACCGGTATGATAAAAAATATCTCCGTCACCATGAAACGGCAAAATCCGCTTCCATCAACTGGTCACGTCTAGAGCGCTCCACACGTCTCCATGGATACAGCTGACTGCTTACCGTCACACAGTGTGACGTCAAACAATGTCGACAAGAAATTGAGGTTTTCCTCAGTTTTCCTGTCCACACATGACTGCTGAAACTTGACTTTTCTAAAAAGTTCAGTCTTGACTCCTGTTACAAAAAACTCCAGTTTCAGGAGCAACAACTGTGGTTACGTGTGGATGGACAAACCATGAAACAGAGAAACACACACTTTCAAAAATACCTGCGTCCGTATGGACGGGCCCTAAAATTGCAGCTCTCAGAATTTGAAAGCTGCATTTCAACTTTTCATAACAATTTATCCTTAACGTGCTCTGCTATTGGTTTTGCTAAATTTATTGCAGATGATGCAGGGGTCTTTTAGCTTTAATCACTTCCAGTTGTTGTCTCAGTGTCAGGCTGCTTTGTATTAAGTGGTTATAGAATGACACAGAATTCTTCAAGTTCTATACCAAACTTATTTCTGAAAAAAACATAAAAGAACCACCCTCTTGGAAAATCTCACCCTGAGATAAGGAGAGTGATGAAGAGTCCAGTACAGAGGCTCTTGTGGGACGTGTTTAGCCTAGCTCACTACAAAGACTGGAAGGAAGAGTGAGCTGTTAACGAGTACATTGCCCAAAATGACACACACAATCTGAATGAATGAATGGATGAACATGTACCATTTCACATTTGGATTCTGAGATATAATATCTCTCTCCAGAGCTTCCACAAGGTCTTTATCATATCCTGTCCCGTCAAACTTTTTCACTTCTTTCTCCTGGACGTCTGCTTTGCTCTGGAGGGCGGACAAAGAACACGATTGCTCTTCTTTACTCACTGGGTCTGGTTTCTTTCACACAAAAAACTGGAATTACAGGCTAGGTATAGCTGTAGGTAAACAAGTAGCATGTGGATACTGTTTAATCAACAATGCAAATAGCTGTCTCTGTATATATGTTCTGCATTAAGAAGGAGAAGGTGGTGTGTTGATACCACAAACATGCTCACCTTATCATCCTTTGCTTTGGCAGCAGCCTCTTTTGACTCCTTCTTTTCTTTGCCCTTAGGTGGTTTGCTTCTGTCCCCGTTGGCTCCGCGGGGTGAGTGCCTCTGCTGGGCCCTCACAGCCACACTCAGCCTGTTGTTCGGAGGTTTACTGTCTTTATTGGGGTTAGCTGGCCGCCTGACAGGAGAAGGAGAATATCTGTGAAAGGAGAAGAGGGAGTTATTAACAACAACAACAACAACCATCAGCCTTTAAGCCACAACTCATGCATTTTGATTTATCCAAACAATTTTATGACTTGTGATATATTTTTTTGTGATGGTTTTATTCTAGCATTGGGAGCCCGTCCTGACCTCTGAGCTCCATTGTATTTTACTCTCAGATCAGTCTGGTAATGTGCGGAGGAGAAGATTTGGAGAAATTTGCCAAGTGAACGACCGATCAGCGTTGGTTTTGAGGTGGATTTAAGTGACGAAACGAGTAGAGACTGTTGAGTGTAAACAACAACATGGATACTTCCACAGATAAGATGAGCAGCTATGGATCAAGCCGCTCACTAACTCTTTTTTCTCTGGATCCTTCTGTTGAATATGGACCGGGCTCCTGAAATTGGGCCTTTGATCCGTAAATTCACGTCACACAAAGGGAAAATATCCTTTTCCCACATGTTGTTTCCTTTCTGAGCTTTGCCTCCACGCTGTTAGTACGTCACATGCTTCAGTGATCTGATTGGTTGATTTGGCCCGTATGTTGGTGATAGACAGATGGTTTGTCCAATCAGCAACCAGTATTTTCACCCCTTCCCAAAGGTTCTCCAAACCAGTGTTCACATGGATATGCTGAGACAAGGAGAATCAATCCATCTGGAGGAGTCAGGTTGTTTTTTTCATGCCACAGCAATAATAAGTGCTGGAATTACATTGGGACTGGATTAAAACAAAAGAACACTAGGAAGACAAGCTGCCTGTAGCATATGTATTACAGCATTGTCAGTTTAAAATACAAAAAAAAAAACACGATAAGTAACAGAATAAATAATGTTTGTGTGTATACATATCTCCTGTCCATCAAATAAATGACAGTAGGGATGCACCGATCCAATACTGATATCAGGTATCGGGCTGATACTGACTTAAACAGATTGCTGGGTCAGGTACTGGGCACGATGGAGCTGATCACTTCAATACATGTTTATAGACATCATATACTGGAATATTTATTCCTGTTTAAGTTTTGCCAATTTGTTGCTGCATTTAAAAAGGTTCACACTTGAACTGGAAATGCTGTTAATGTCGTTTTTTATTGTTCATAATTTGATAGAATGTGGTTATACCACTGCTGTACTAGCATGTTTTTTTTTTTAAATAACCAAGGAACTTCAACAAAAACCTTTATTTTGTGATCAAAATTAGAGAACCCTTTCAGATCCCTCCCAGTTATTGGTGTTAATCTGGAACCTGGTGACAGTTGACTTCATTGTTGGACACACCCTATTTATCGGCAGCTCTCCTGGTTACTTTGAAAGATGGCAGCTGCTCTAAGGAGACTGAAACCCTGAGACAGCAGGTTGTCCAGATGAAGGCCAGAGGGACGACCCTCTCAGCCATCAGAGAGAGGTTGGGCGTTCACAGTCTTTGATTTCAAGAATATTTAAACTTTACAAGGACACAGATTAATTTAAGTCCCTCAAAAAGGCTGGTCGTCCACATAAAACAAGTGCACAAGAGGACAGGATTAAGAGAAGACTCTCAATGGGGAATCGGTTCAACACTGCAGCTGGAGTTGGTCTCCAGTTCAGTGCTGAACAGGACAAGGATCTGTCTCTGCACACAATGGCCCTCATTTATCAAACAAATGTACGGCAGAAAAACGTGCGTACGACCATTTCCAAGCAAACTTCAGCATTTATCCATTTGGACGTGAGCGGGAGCTACGATCAAATCTCACGTCAGGTCTGAGATGTGGCTGAAAATAATGAACAAACCTCAGCTGTCATTAAGCATAAGCAGTCACATATTAAGAACAGATCAAAGCGGATTCTTAAAACGAATAAAAAATAAAAATTGTGGTTGGAGCAATTGATTGTACTCATGTGCGTCTGAAGGCACCATCCATGAATGATTACGCATTCGTCAATCGCAAAAACTACGACTTGATAGATGTACAGGTGATTTGTGATGCCAAGCTATCGCTTTTAAACGTGGTGGACACACACACACAGAGACAGAGAGACAGAGAGAGAGAGAGAGAGAGAGAGAGAGAGAGAGAGAGAGAGAGAGAGAGAGAGAGAGAGAGAGAGAGAGAGAGAGAGAGAGAGAGAGAGAGAGAGAGAGAGAGAGAGAGAGAGAGAGAGAGAGAGAGAGAGAGAGAGAGAGAGAGAGAGAGAGAGAGAGAGAGAGAGAGAGAGAGAGCTCTAGCCCCCCGCGACCCCGACAAGCGGTTGAAGATGAATGAATGAAATGACTGCCTCCGTTATTCTTTTCAATACAGCGTTTTTACGGGCCCCTTTTATTCCACTCTTAAAACTCCCAAAAAGCACATCTTTATTTTGCTCCATCTCGGATGTCAGGATGCCGATCTCTGTTTCGGAAAAGTTTCTTTTCCTACCAGTGTTTCTTCTCTCCATGTTTGACCTCAGTTGGCGAGGCCTCCGAACCAGGAATATTTAAGGGCGTAACATGTTATTGACGATCAAATTCAGCCGCTCATTCGTACGCCAGGATTAGTCAGATACGAATGTTTCATAAATCACACGTGGGTCCTGTCATACGACCAATTCTGCGCTCTGATCTGCGCCTGTTTTTATGCAAGATTGATAAATGAGGGCCACTGTCTTATTGTTTAAGACTTTTTGGAGTGAAAGCCCACTCTGCAGTGACCAAACCTCTCATCAGCAGAAAGAATAAAAAGGCTAGACTTGACTTTGCTGAGGAGCATGTTGTGTGGACAGAGGAGAACTGGTCCAGAGTGACTTCAGTGATGAGAGGACGTTCAGGTTATTTGGGTCTGATGGAAACATTATGTTGGGCGTAGGACTGGGGAAAGACTGAACCCAGAGTGTGTAAAGAAGTCAGTTCCATTTGGAGGAGGAAGTGTCATGGTTTGGTTTCTGCAGCAGGAGTTGGGCCTCTTGTACAGCTACATGCCAGCATGAATGCAAATGTTTGTGAACCTCCTTCAGCAACATGCAACACCTTCACTGCAACTGTCTCCCAATCAGCTGCAATTTTAATACAAGACAATGTCCCCTGTCACACTGTAAAACAGGTGAAGCAGTTCCTTAAAGCTAAGAATATAGAAACAATGAAATGTCCAGCCCAGAGTCCAAAATACAAAGTACAGTACAAAATAATCGTTTTGTTGAGGTGCCTTGGTTATTTAAAAAAAAAAAACGTGCTAATACAACAGTGGTATAGCCACAGCCTGGCTTAAAAATAGAAGAATCCTCCTATAAAAAGGTACTTTAATTTTATCCAATGGAACGGTGATGATGTGTTTGAATTCTAAATTGATATGAACTAATGAATAGTCAGACATCTCGCTCCCCGTGCGGCCTTACTGCACATCTGTACGGGCCTCTCAGTGTCTCCTGTCTGCTGAGCTGCTTCACAGAGTGCTGAGCACAGCTTATAATTCATCATGCTGGACTCGGTGGTCGGTGAATCGCCCGACCCTAACAAATTGTTATAAACTGGAGACAATGCATGCATTATATGGGAACATTTAGAAAATGATTTCATCAAGTGTTCAAGCACCCAGACTGAAAAGAAAAAAAGAAAAACAGAGGCAGTCTGAGGCTGCCAGGCCACCTTTCTAAAGGGCAGAAACAAAACAGGCTCACATCAGGGACTCACATGGACTAATCTCAATCATATGACTACATGAGGGCTATTGTTCACACACAAATAGTTTAAACAACCACCATCCCAAATATGGGCACTGCAATGGTGAACGGTGAACTAGAACGGCAAACTAGAGTACAATAGGGCTGCAAGACTGACATTGCAATTTTTTTGCTGCGATATATTATATATTAACATAAAAAAATAGCCTAAAGGAATTCTTCTCCCTCTTGGGGGGACCAGGAGCATGCTCTCCCAGGAGAAAAGTCCGCATGTTAAATGAATCAATCAGGTGTTCTTTGAGAGCAAAATCGAGAGGCTAGATCTATGAACAACGTTGTGCTCCAGTTCACCATTTAATCAGTGTGTTATGAGTGTTTATAGCTATTTTATTTGTGTTTTTGTCTTGTTCTTAACCTGCACTCAGTTTCTTTTTTCTTTTGCCCTTTTGACTCAAACTGCCATCACAAGTGCATTTCTCTGGCGTTGGCTCAATAGAGGGGGTCAAACAACCAGGTGCCACCCCAGTCAGAGAGCTGTGGGGTCATCCTAAAGAGGCTGGGTGTGGCTCCAAGTTAGAGTGCATACAGTATCATAAGAAACTAAATGATCTAAGGAATCCATCAGTACCAAGCACCTCATGCTAACTTGTAAGGGGGCTTAATAACGCTCCAAAGTTAGGCTGAATGTTGTTGAGGGAAAAAATGACACGGCCATTTTCAAAAGGGTCCCTTGACCTCTGGTCTCTTGGTATCTGAATGAAAACAGGTTCCATGGGTACCCACGAATCTCCTCTTTACAGACACATCAAATCTGGGATTTCAGACAGTTTGGGTCAAAAACAGTTTGCAGTTTTTCTCCTGCAGTATAAATGTGGTGTTTGTCCTATTCTATAACGGAGTATTGTAATATATCTGCATAGTGGGGTTCATAACAGTGTTGAAGGCCATAAATTGGCTCTGACTGTTGGATTCAATGAGCTCAGTTGTCGTCATGTGTGATGATGTTAGTCCCAACAGGAGACATTTCATTAACGTGAGAACATATAAAATAATCTGTTGTGACCTCTAAGATAACCACAGCCTCATGAAACTGTACAACCACAAACTAGAGACCTGGAGCATTCAACAAACATCTTTACTCCAGATTTATTATTTCAGAAATAGTCAGTGGGCCTGTCAGCAACCAGATGGAACATTAAGAGTTTAATGTTATTCCAACACACACTACATGCCACCCCTGCACAAGTCACTGCCCAACTTGGGCCACCCCAGTCAAAAAAGTCTGGACACACCCCTGCCCCCAACACAGAGCCATTGTGAGCTGAGTTGAATCCCCTGGGCAGACTGTGAGGACCCCACCCGTTGAGAAGTGTAAATATATTTTTGGTTTATGAAACTGTGGTGAGCCTACCTAGGCTGTAATGGAAAATACTGGATTAGTTATGGAAAATAAGAGCTGTGTGTTATTTTGTCTCAGGCAGCAAAATATGTTGTTAAAACTGATTGAGTTAATTTGACATTGCACATCCTACAGTGACATTATTGCATGCGCAAATCCCAATGTAAATAAAGAACCGATATACACTCAGCGGCCACTTTATCAGGCACACCTGGTGCTTAATAAAGAGTCAGTGTGGTCTTCTGCTGCTGTTCCCTCTCTGCTAGAAAGTAGGTGGTGTGTTGTGTGTTCACAGATGTTGGAACCAGGGGATATTTGAGTTACTGTTGCCTTTCTATCAGCTCCAACCAGTCTGGCCATTCTCCTCTGACCTCTGGCTAAAACAAGGCATTTGTGCCAACAGAACTGCCGCTCACTGGATCTTTTCTCTTTTTGGGACCATTCTCTGTAAACCCTAGAGATGGTTGTGTGTGAAAATCCCAGTAGATTAACAGTTTGTGAAACACTCAGAGTGGCCCGTCTGGCACCAACAGCCACGCCACGTTCAAAGTCACTTAAATATCCTTTCTTACCCGTTCTGATGCTGCTTTGAACTGCAGCACACCCTCCTCCCCCACGTCTACATGCCTGAATGCATGTGGTTGCTGCCATGTGATTGGCTGATTAGAAATTTGCGTTAACGAGTTGGACAGGAGCACCTAATAAAGTGGACGGTGAGGGTATATTGTGCAGTCCTAGTCTGCAGGGACCAGATTGGCAGTGATAAAAAAAAAAAAAAAACCTCAAGCAATGAGTAAGGAAGTTGAAGGTTGTATGTTGTCACCCTCTTCAAAAAATGGTTTATCCTATCAGATTTTCAAATGTTTAAAAAAACTGAACCTGGGCGGCTGGTGGAACAGTGGTTAGAGCAGTCGCCTGCAAGCAGCGGACGGCGGTTCGTGTCTGACCTGCGGAACTTTGCTCCATGCCCCCCCTCACCCCATTTTCTGTCTGTTCTATATAACAAATGCTTGGAAAACTGTCAAAATAAATAAACTTAAAAAAGTAAATAAATAAATAACTGAATCAAATATAGGGTTCATGATACTTATTAATGCTTTCACACAAAAGGTTTTGACAATAGACGACTATTGACATACAAATCGTGCTGTCAGTCAATTATGTAGCATAAGAGGATTACATGACATAGGCCAAAATACGAACACGCCTTTGTGACTCTGGCAGTTTTGACTTGGGCCAAATGACTTCTGGAATAAGTGACTCTGGCAAAACAGTGCCCTTCTGTCCCCACTACTATGACAGACCGTGGGGAATCACTAACCAATAGGGAACTAGACCAGCATCATCGCAGTAACTTCACTATCTGGGTAGAATTTTGTTCTTTCTGAAGTGGACACCGTCTTAAAAAGCTTATAAAATTCCCTCTGTCTTGTTACTTGGACAAAGAAACGGCTTAATTCACACTCTTGACACAGGCCATTATACTACAGGGTAGGCTCACATGAGCCGTTCACCTGAGGATGGAGGTGATTTTACCAGAGGAGGCCAGCATCCTAAAGAACTCACTCAGGCAAACAAAATCATTTAGTCAAAAAAAATTATTTTAAGAAGGTGAATAAATATGTGCAATACCTCTGTTCCACGTGCACAGGCCTTATTTCACAATCATCGTGGTTACTGGTTTTAGCAGCCGTTGCATCCAGCTGAAAGTTCTCCAGAGTCGACATTATGTCCTGGACTTGGCGATTCTCTTCACTGATTTCTTGCCACACCTGAGAAACAAACACAGAAACGTTCGAAAAGGCAGGACTCTACGATGCGATCCGTTCCGTTTTGTCTGATACGTTTTCGACTACCTCCTGCCATCTCTGCTGTAAACTGCTGTCTCGCAAGGTGTACACATGCTTCTTGATTTGTTCCAGTGATCCGTGATAGAGAACGCTGGCCGAGCTGTAGTTTCCCAGCAAGGCGTATTCGCGGGCCAGCTTTACGTTCTCAGTGATCTCTCGCAGACTCATGGTGCTGGGGGAATACAGAGCATACATGCACAAAGGTTACTGTTTTTAAGAGATTTAAGGGCTGTATTGCTGTTTGCACAGGTACAGGGCAGTAAAGGTACATAGGGATTATTGTACATATTGCTCAAAGTTAACTTTATTTTTTTTTAAAAGGCAAAGAAAGGCAATAAATGGAGCAGCATAAAAAATAACCTAAAAAAATGACATACTCAATTATTGCACATAAGGTATATGGTCAGGAAGCAGATGGTGTTTTATGGAGATGGCTGAGAAAAGCACTTAAATGATCTTTGAGGAGGAGGAGGGTATGGACAGGACGGATGATAACAGTGAGCAATAACATGTTACACTTCAGTTCAGTACTGACACATGAGAAACCCCCCCCCTAGAAAAGATCTGGTTTTAAGGTGGTTGAATCAGTTAATCGTTAATGGGGTGGAAAATAGCTTGTCCGTTTCTGGTCATAGTTTAAATGTTCTGACAGGCCTGAAATAGAGGCCTGTGGCTTCACTGGCTGCCAGCTGTGAAGAATAAAATGTTAGAAAGGCCACAATGGAATTCTGTCGTTCACCAACAAACAGATGCTCATCTGCTTTCAAGTGTCCCTGTCTTCACCAGAGCCAAACTAAACTGGATATTATATATATATATATATATATATATATATATATATATATATATATATATATATATTTATTTATATAATATTAATTATATGGAGCCGACCCATTTTGAAAGGAAGACTTTTTAAACTTTTGGTGCATCCTGCTGCTGTTGGAACATTATTCTACAGATTGTTTAGCTTTAAGCATTTGAACCATGCTAACGCGAATGGAGGAAGACGTCTTGTCAGAGCGTATAGTTCTTTTTTCAATGGAATTCCATTGCCAGGCAACAGCCTTGGTCCTTGTTAACTTCCTGTCAGCTGATGTCGTTCACATTCACTACAACAGGAAATAAACTAGGACAGATTTAGAATGCTTATGTTTACCACTTTGAAAAGGTCCGTACATCTCAGCTCAAGAATAAAGACAGTGAAGAGGAGGGTCTGTCACCACGGTAACACACGGTGACTTAGATCAGTAACTTTAATCTGACACTGATGTGGAAATATTAACGTGTTAGACTGGCCTCTGGTGACTGAAAAAAGGAGTCAGATTAGAGCAGTGTTACTAAGTACACGTTAGTGGCATCACTGGTCATCACTGACACAAGTTCCTGATGAATAGTTTATAATAAAGTTTTATTTAATAACAAGTTAGAAACTCCCTCTAAGGAGCTCGAGTGACACTGAAATGTCATAATAATAAAACTGTGTCCTGTAGAGTAGAACTAAACAGTTGTTAGCTGCATCGCTGCTAATAATGTTAGCAATAATAACAAACAGATCTGTTTATCACACGCATTATAGATAATACATACACATATAAATCAAAGGTTAAATAACATTTAACACTTACAGGAACACATTTGGTTCACCTATCCAAGCAGTAGTATTTCTGCTGTGTGTACTATAGCTGGCTGAATGGATGCATGAATTCATGAAAGGATCTCGTACCTGTAGCTGCCTCTGGGGAAGGGAAAATAATATTCTATCGCGCAGCTATTCCACCAATCAAACTACCAGGAATATGGGCATTCTGCCCTGAGCTCTGGGCTGGAGGCGCTTGTTCTGGCTTTAGCCTGTGCGAGTCTTGGTGTGCACAACTATACGTGTTGTTTGGTCAATACTGACGTTTTTTCTTTTCTTTTTTTTTTAGATTCCATTTTCGGATCTTTCAGTCACAGTGAAAACCGGGAACATATTTCCGGGGACAGCAGTAGCCGGGGACGTGTCACTGAAAAAGGGGATGTCTGGTCACCCTAAGTGCCCTCTAGGAGCCCTCTTCAGTGGCGAGGACGAGCTATATGTGCCCTTTTTGTTCCTTTCCTCCCCTGCCCCTCAAAGTCTGTGCACGCCACTGCCTTGATGCATAATATTGCCTTGTTTCATCACTTTACACCCGGGTTATGTAGGCTATTGTATCAGGATAAAAGGAGGTGCATCCCAGATCTTCCCGTTTCTTCAAATTCCACTTTTGATCTGGTCATGAATGAAAATCCAAACAGCAGAATGATCCAGTCTGATCGAAAAGAGCAGAAATGGGTCCTCATGGGGGTAACGACCAAGTTGAAAACTTTTTTCTGTAGAAATGCAAGGATGTATTGTTTCAAACTTAACAATAACAACGTTTTTCTAAAAAAAATCTGATTACGAACATTTTGTCTGTCGTGTTTTTGTGTACTTGGGGTGTCGGATCACCCGGGCAGAGAGAGATACACCCAGACTTTGCCGTTTGGACTTTCGCCTGTCACCTTGGCACCAAACCATACAGTGGATTAATGTCAATTTACTAGTTCTTCAAGGGAATCATCATATCCATAAAGCGAAATTCTCCAAATCTCCACCAAACTTTAATCCCTTCAGATTTGAAGTTTGTAACTATTTTGAGTCTGTCCACATCTATTTTGACTTTATTTATTGTCTTCTTTTTTCTCTATGCCTTTGTATCTTATTAAGTACTCTTATGTAATGTCATTATAAAGTAATGTGTATTGTTTTCTGAAAGGAGAACTGACACACATATCTATCTTTGTCATGTCTGATGCCACACTGTTCTGGTTGTACTAGATTTGTTCAAATTGCAAATAAAGAAAAAACAAACAAAGAAAAAAACCCATGACGCCAAACGTTGATAATAACAAGCTGTATGAAGTTGGCAGACATGTCCCCACAGTGAGTGAACTCTAGACGGACTTGTTCCGTAGATTAGCCGGAGCCTCGCCCGTCGAACTCAACAGTTTGTGGCGAAACGACTGAAGTCTAAAAAAAACGCGATGTTAGCGTTTCAGATGTGTGCCGAATACGCGACGTATCGGTCATCCCTTGCACTGTTGACTCTATGACACACGGTAAACGTCGGCTCACTCCCAACATCCTCCACCGCGAACGCCGAGTCGGGCGGTTGCTTTCCCCCACACACACGCCGCCCGGTCAACAAGTGTGAAAAACTCTACCAACCTTTCAAAACCCCGTAACGCTCCACTTTTCAGGCGGAGGGGACGACACGCAGAGTGCCCGCGGGTCAAAGAGTGGCTTCTGCAGGCGACAACCAGCCGAAACAACGCCGCACCACCGCTGGACTTTTGAAGCTCAGTGTACTAAACGGAAGTCAGCGGCAGCGCACGCTCCGCCGTTTGTCTGGTCTTCCGTTCATGAACTTCAAAATAAAACCGAGTCACTTTCAAATGTTAGACAAGTATGGAAAGTCAACGTACAGAAGTTGTCACCAGAGGCGGATTAATGCACAGGCTGGCCTAGGCTGCAGCCCCAGGTGTCCAGGGCCCCCGGATTGGACAGACTTTTTAAATCATTATTTACTAGGGGGGGGGGGGGGGGGGCAAGTCCATAAGGTCATTTTTGTTGTCAAATGATACATCACTCGCTGTTACTATGGTTACTAGAAAATACAGCAGCAAAATGTCAGAAAGGAAATGTGATAACAGAGCACAAAAGCGCAAGACCAAGATCTACTATAGAAAAATCAAGAGTGCAGACTCCTCTTCTGTTCTTTTTTCTGATAAAGCATGATTAATAATGTTGGGGGCCCAAACAAACAGTAGCCTAGGGGCCCCTGACCACCTTAATCCGCCACTGGTTGTCTCCACACGCACTCGCTATAGCAGGTGTCTCAAACTGATCCAGGAAAGGTGGCAGGGTGGCTGCAGGTTTTCATTTCAACCGAGCAACAACACATCTGGTCCAATAAATCAGTGACACCTGCTCTAGACCAGAGGTGTCCAACCCTGCTCCTAGAGGGCCACTGCCCTGCATGTTTTAACTGCTCTACCTGAGTCCGATGCTCTTGTTACAGGTTTGCCCTCATCGTTAGACTCAGGTGTGTTAGAGCAGGGAGAAGCCTAAAATATGCAGGAGCAGGATTGGACACCTCTAGTCCAGGGGTCCATCATCTGCAGCCGTCATTGTGTGTCCTTGGACAGGGCGCCAGGACGGCAGTCGACCGCAGGACACATAGAGACAGACATCCATTCACACTCACACCTACGGGCAATGCTGATCCTGCTCCTTTGCGTTGAAAGGAGCCAGATGAGGTGGTTCAGGATCATCCCTAGGGCGCCTCCCTAGGGAGGTGTTCCAGGAACGTCCAGCTGGGAAGAGGCCTCGGGGAAGACCCAGGACCAGGTGGAGAGATTAGATCTCCACACTGGCCTGGGAACGCCTCGGGATCCCCCAGTTAGAGCTGGTTAATGTGGCCCGGGAAAGGGAAGTTTGGGGTCCCCTGCTAGAGCTGCTGCCCCTACGACCTGACCCCAGATAAGAGGGTGAAGATGAGAGATGAGTGACCTACGGGCAATTTAAAGTTATCAAGTAACCCACCAAGTAACACCTTTGGTCTGTTGGAGGAAGCTGGAGAGAACCCATGCAGACATGGACTCGAACCAGACCACATGGAGAAAAAGTGTGGTATTTATTGCACACTCCATGCGTCATATAATAATACAAATATTAATAAATCTGTAATTAGAAACCATATAATATCGTATTAGACACAATATATGGGCTACATTATTATACCCAATAATACTCTAAATAGAAACCAAATAGAGGATCCTATTGCTTAATTAGAAACCATTTTACAAGATCATAGTCTAATCAGAAATCAAATATACTATACCCGATCTAAATATGTCACTATTCTATCATTATGTTGATATTAGACATCACATGTAATAGAAAATGGGTCTAAATAGACGTCACAGCTGTTATTATACTGATTAAAGGTCACATAGGGCATGAGGAGTGGGAATCTCTCAGCACCTCAGATTCCATTACCATTCAGAGGGCTGTGATGCGATTATAAAACAATTATCGATGTATCTTTTTGCATCATTTTTCCTATACAGAACTTCTTTTTTCAACCTGGGGAAACTACTAAAATGTGCATTTTAACTTACATACTGGGATTTTGGATGAGAAAAATCTAAAAGTTCAGTAAAATGATGATCTACTTATATAACATTTCAGTAAAATGATGATTTACTAATATAACAGTTCAGTAAAATGATGATTTACTAATATAACAGTTAAAATGATGATTTACTAATATAACAGTTAAAATGATGATTTACTAATATAACAGTTAAAATTACGATTTACTAATATAACAGTTAAAATGATGATTTACTAATATAACAGTTAAAATGATGATTTACTAATATAACAGTTAAAATGATGATTTATTAATATAAAAGTTGAGTAAAATGATGATTTACTAATATAACAGTTAAAATGATGATTTACTAATATAACAGTTCAGTAAAATGATGATTTACTAATATAACAGTTAAAATGATGATTTACTAATATAACAGTTAAAATGATGATTTACTAATATAACAGTTCAGTAAATGATGATTTACTAATATAACAGTTAAAATGATGATTTACTAATATAACAGTTAAAATGATGATTTACTAATATAACAGTTCAGTAAATGATGATTTACTAATATAACAGTTAAAATAACGATTTACTAATATAACAGTT
This sequence comes from Echiichthys vipera, assembly GCF_963691815.1. NCBI lineage: Eukaryota > Metazoa > Chordata > Actinopteri > Perciformes > Trachinidae > Echiichthys > Echiichthys vipera. Next base: position 5,017,202 of record NC_139844.1, on the reverse strand, counting down.
AAAATGATGATTTACTAATATAACAGTTAAAATTACGATTTACTAATATAACAGTTAAAATGATGATTTACTGATATAACAGTTCAGTAAAATGATGATTTACTAATATAACAGTTAAAATGATGATTTACTAATATAACAGTTCAGTAAAATGATGATTTACTAATATAACAGTTAAAATAACGATTTACTAATATAACAGTTAAAATTATGATTTACTAATATAACATTTCAGTAAAATGATGATTTACTAATATAACAGTTAAAATGATGATCTACTAATATAACAGTTCAGTAAATGATGATTTACTAATATAACAGTTCAGTAAATGATGATTTACTAATATAACAGTTAAAATGATGATTTACTAATATAACAGTTCAGTAAATGATGATTTACTAATATAACAGTTCAGTAAAATGATGATTTACTAATATAACAGTTAAGAAAATGATGATTTACTAATATAACAGTTCAGTAAATGATGATTTACTAATATAACAGTTCAGTAAATGATGATTTACTAATATAACAGTTAAAATGATGATTTACTAATATAACAGTTAAAATGATGATTTACTAATATAACAGTTCAGTAAATGATGATTTACTAATATAACAGTTAAAATAACGATTTACTAATATAACAGTTAAAATGATGATTTACTAATATAACAGTTAAAATTACGATTTACTAATATAACAGTTAAAATGATGATTTACTAATATAACAGTTCAGTAAAATGATGATTTACTAATATAACAGTTAAAATAACGATTTACTAATATAACAGTTAAAATGATGATTTACTAATATAACATTTCAGTAAAATGATGATTTACTAATATAACAGTTAAAATGATGATCTACTAATATAACAGTTCAGTAAATGATGATTTACTAATATAACAGTTCAGTAAATGATGATTTACTAATATAACAGTTAAAATGATGATTTACTAATATAACAGTTAAAATGATGATTTACTAATATAACAGTTCAGTAAATGATGATTTACTAATATAACAGTTAAAATGATGATTTACTAATATAACAGTTCAGTAAAATGATGATTTACTAATATAACAGTTAAAATGATGATTTACTAATATAACAGTTCAGTAAAATGATGATTTACTAATATAACAGTTAAAATAACGATTTACTAATATAACAGTTAAAATGATGATTTACTAATATAACATTTCAGTAAAATGATGATTTACTAATATAACAGTTAAAATGATGATCTACTAATATAACAGTTCAGTAAATGATGATTTACTAATATAACAGTTCAGTAAATGATGATTTACTAATATAACAGTTAAAATGATGATTTACTAATATAACAGTTAAAATGATGATTTACTAATATAACAGTTCAGTAAATGATGATTTACTAATATAACAGTTAAAATGATAATTAACTAATATAACAGTTCAGTAAAGTGATGATTTATTAATACAACAGTTAAAATGATGATTTATTAATATAACAGTTGAAATGACGATTTACTAATATAACAGTTCAGTAAAATGATGATTTATTAATATAACAGTTAAAATGATTATTTAATAATATAACAGTTCAGTAAAATGATGATTTATTAATATAACAGTTAAAATGATGATTTACTAATATAACAGTTAAAATGACGATTTACTAATATAACAGTTAAAATGATGATTTACTAATATAACAGTTCAGTAAAATGTTGATTTACTAATATAACAGTTAAGAAAATGATGATTTACTAATATAACAGTTAAAATGATGATTCACTAATATAACAGTTCAGTAAATGATGATTTACTAATATAACAGTTAAAATGATGATTTACTAATATAACAGTTCAGTAAAATGATGATTTACTAATATAACAGTTCAGTAAAATGATGATTTACTAATATAACAGTTCAGTAAAATGATGATTTACTAATATAACAGTTCAGTAAAATGATGATTTACTAATATAACAGTTCAGTAAAATGATGATTTACTAATATAACAGTTCAGTAAAATGATGATTTACTAATATAACAGTTCAGTAAAATGATGATTTAATAATATAACAGTTCAGTAAATAATGATTTACTAATATAACAGTTAAAATGATGATTTACTAATATAACAGTTCAGTAAAATGATGATTTACTAATATAACAGTTAAAATGATGATTTACTAATATAACAGTTCAATAAAATGATGATTTACTAATATAACAGTTAAAATGATGATTTACTAATATAACAGTTAAAATGATGATTTACTAATATAACAGTTCAGTAAATGATGATTTACTAATATAACAGTTAAAATGATGATTTACTAATATAACAGTTCAGTAAAATGATGATTTACTAATATAACAGTTAAAATGACGATTTACTAATATAACAGTTCAGTAAATGATGATTTACTAATATAACAGTTAAAATGACGATTTACTAATATAACAGTTCATTAAAATGATGATTTATTAATATAACAGTTAAAATGATGATTTACTAATATAACAGTTAAAATGATGATTTACTAATATAACAGTTCAGTAAATGATGATTTACTAATATAACAGTTAAAATGATGATTTACTAATATAACAGTTCAGTAAAATGATGATTTATTAATATAACAGTTAAAATGATGATTCACTAATATAACAGTTAAAATGATGATTTACTAATACAACAGTTAAAATGATGATTTACTAATATAACAGTTAAAATGATGATTTACTAATATAACAGTTCAGTAAAATGATGATTTATTAATATAACAGTTAAAATGATGATTTACTAATATAACAGTTCAGTAAAATGATGATTTACTAATATAACAGTTAAAATGATGATTTACTAATATAACAGTTAAAATGATGATTTACTAATATAACAGTTCAGTAAAATGTTGATTTACTAATATAACAGTTAAGAAAATGATGATTTACTAATATAACAGTTAAAATGATGATTCACTAATATAACAGTTCAGTAAATGATGATTTACTAATATAACAGTTAAAATGATGATTTACTAATATAACAGTTCAGTAAAATGATGATTTACTAATATAACAGTTCAGTAAAATGATGATTTACTAATATAACAGTTCAGTAAAATGATGATTTACTAATATAACAGTTCAGTAAAATGATGATTTACTAATATAACAGTTCAGTAAAATGATGATTTACTAATATAACAGTTAAAATGATGATTTACTAATATAACAGTTCAGTAAAATGATGATTTACTAATATAACAGTTAAAATGATGATTTACTAATATAACAGTTCATTAAAATGATGATTTATTAATATAACAGTTAAAATGATGATTTACTAATATAACAGTTAAAATGATGATTTACTAATATAACAGTTCAGTAAATGATGATTTACTAATATAACAGTTAAAATGATGATTTACTAATATAACAGTTCAGTAAAATGATGATTTATTAATATAACAGTTAAAATGATGATTTATTAATATAACAGTTAAAATGATGATTCACTAATATAACAGTTAAAATGATGATTTACTAATACAACAGTTAAAATGATGATTTACTAATATAACAGTTAAAATGATGATTTACTAATATAACATTTAAGAAAATGATGATTTACTAATATAACAGTTAAAATGATGATTCACTAATATAACAGTTCAGTAAATGATGATTTACTAATATAACAGTTAAAATGATGATTTACTAATATAACAGTTCAGTAAAATGATGATTTACTAATATAACAGTTCAGTAAAATGATGATTTACTAATATAACAGTTCAGTAAAATGATGATTTACTAATATAACAGTTAAAATGATGATTTACTAATATAACAGTTCAATAAAATGATGTTTTACTAATATAACAGTTAAAATGATGATTTACTAATATAACAGTTCATTAAAATGATGATTTATTAATATAACAGTTAAAATGATGATTTACTAATATAACAGTTCAGTAAATGATGATTTACTAATATAACAGTTAAAATGTTGATTTACTAATATAACAGTTCAGTAAAATGATGATTTACTAATATAACAGTTAAGAAAATGATGATTTACTAATATAACAGTTAAAATGATGATTTACTAATATAACAGTTCAGTAAATGATGATTTATTAATATAAAAGTTGAGTAAAATGATGATTTACTAATATAACAGTTAAAATGATGATTTACTAATATAACAGTTCAGTAAAATGATGATTTACTAATATAACAGTTAAAATGATGATTTACTAATATAACAGTTCAGTAAAATGATGATTTACTAATATAACAGTTAAAATGATGATTTACTAATATAACAGTTCAGTAAATGATGATTTACTAATATAACAGTTAAAATGATGATTTACTAATATAACAGTTAAAATGATGATTTACTAATATAACAGTTCAGTAAATGATGATTTACTAATATAACAGTTAAAATGATGATTTACTAATATAACAGTTCAGTAAAATGATGATTTACTAATATAACAGTTAAAATGATGATTTACTAATATAACATTTCAGTAAATGATGATTTACTAATATAACAGTTCAGTAAAATGATGATTTACTAATATAACGGTTAAAATGATGATTTACTAATATAACTGTTAAAATGACGATTTACTAATATAACAGTTCAGTAAAATGATGATTTATTAATATAACAGTTAAAATGATGATTTACTAATATAACAGTTAAAATGATGATTTACTAATATAACAGTTCAGTAAATAATGATTTACTAATATAACAGTTCAGTAAAATGATGATTTACTAATATAACAGTTAAAATGATGATTTACTAATATAACAGTTCAGTAAAATGATGATTTACTAATATAACAGTTAAAATGATGATTTACAAATATAACAGTTCAGTAAAATGATGATTTACTAATATAACAGTTAAAATGATGATTTACTAATATAACAGTTCAGTAAAATGATGATTTACTAATATAACAGTTCAGTAAAATGATGATTTACTAATATAACAGTTAAAATGATGATTTACTAATATAACAGTTAAAATGATGATTTACTAATATAACAGTTCAGTAAATGATGATTTACTAATATAACAGTTCAGTAAAATGATGATTTACTAATATAACAGTTCAGTAAATGATGATTTACTAATATAACAGTTCAGTAAAATGATGATTTATTAATATAACAGTTAAAATGATGATTTACTAATATAACAGTTCAGTAAAATGATGATTTACTAATATAACAGTTAAAATGATGATTTACTAATATAACAGTTAAAATGATGATTTACTAATATAACAGTTCAGTAAAATGATGATTTACTAATATAACAGTTCAGTAAATGATGATTTACTAATATAACAGTTAAAATGATGATTTACTAATATAACAGTTCAGTAAAATGATGATTTATTAATATAACAGTTAAAATGATGATTTACTAATATAACAGTTCAGTAAAATGATGATTTACTAATATAACAGTTAAAATGATGATTTACTAATATAACAGTTAAAATGATTATTTACTAATATAACAGTTAAAATGATGATTTACTAATATAACAGTTGAGAAAATGTTGATTTACTAATATAACAGTTCAGTAAAATGATGATTTACTAATATAACGGTTAAAATGATGATTTACTAATATAACAGTTAAAATGACGATTTACTAATATAACAGTTCAGTAAAATGATGATTTACTAATATAACAGTTAAGAAAATGATGATTTACTAATATAACAGTTAAAATGATGATTTACTAATATAACAGTTCAGTAAATGATGATTTATTAATATAAAAGTTGAGTAAAATGATGATTTACTAATATAACAGTTAAAATGATGATTTACTAATATAACAGTTCAGTAAAATGATGATTTACTAATATAACAGTTAAAATGATGATTTACTAATATAACAGTTCAGTAAAATGATGATTTACTAATATAACAGTTCAGTAAAATGATGATTTACTAATATAACAGTTCAGTAAATGATGATTTACTAATATAACAGTTCAGTAAAATGATGATTTACTAATATAACAGTTAAGAAAATGATGATTTACTAATATAACAGTTCAGTAAAATGATGATTTACTAATATAACAGTTAAGAAAATGATGATTTACTAATATAACAGTTCAGTAAATGATGATTTACTAATATAACAGTTCAGTAAATGATGATTTACTAATATAACAGTTAAAATGATGATTTACTAATATAACAGTTAAAATGATGATTTACTAATATAACAGTTCAGTAAATGATGATTTACTAATATAACAGTTAAAATAACGATTTACTAATATAACAGTTAAAATGATGATTTACTAATATAACAGTTAAAATTACGATTTACTAATATAACAGTTAAAATGATGATTTACTAATATAACAGTTCAGTAAAATGATGATTTACTAATATAACAGTTAAAATAACGATTTACTAATATAACAGTTAAAATGATGATTTACTAATATAACATTTCAGTAAAATGATGATTTACTAATATAACAGTTAAAATGATGATCTACTAATATAACAGTTCAGTAAATGATGATTTACTAATATAACAGTTCAGTAAATGATGATTTACTAATATAACAGTTAAAATGATGATTTACTAATATAACAGTTAAAATGATGATTTACTAATATAACAGTTCAGTAAATGATGATTTACTAATATAACAGTTAAAATGATGATTTACTAATATAACAGTTCAGTAAAATGATGATTTACTAATATAACAGTTAAAATGATAATTAACTAATATAACAGTTCAGTAAAGTGATGATTTATTAATACAACAGTTAAAATGATGATTTATTAATATAACAGTTGAAATGACGATTTACTAATATAACAGTTCAGTAAAATGATGATTTATTAATATAACAGTTAAAATGATTATTTAATAATATAACAGTTCAGTAAAATGATGATTTATTAATATAACAGTTAAAATGATGATTTACTAATATAACAGTTAAAATGACGATTTACTAATATAACAGTTAAAATGATGATTTACTAATATAACAGTTCAGTAAAATGTTGATTTACTAATATAACAGTTAAGAAAATGATGATTTACTAATATAACAGTTAAAATGATGATTCACTAATATAACAGTTCAGTAAATGATGATTTACTAATATAACAGTTAAAATGATGATTTACTAATATAACAGTTCAGTAAAATGATGATTTACTAATATAACAGTTCAGTAAAATGATGATTTACTAATATAACAGTTCAGTAAAATGATGATTTACTAATATAACAGTTCAGTAAAATGATGATTTACTAATATAACAGTTAAAATGATGATTTACTAATATAACAGTTCAATAAAATGATGATTTACTAATATAACAGTTAAAATGATGATTTACTAATATAACAGTTCATTAAAATGATGATTTATTAATATAACAGTTAAAATGATGATTTACTAATATAACAGTTAAAATGATGATTTACTAATATAACAGTTCAGTAAATGATGATTTACTAATATAACAGTTAAAATGATGATTTACTAATATAACAGTTCAGTAAAATGATGATTTATTAATATAACAGTTAAAATGATGATTCACTAATATAACAGTTAAAATGATGATTTACTAATACAACAGTTAAAATGATGATTTACTAATATAACAGTTAAAATGATGATTTACTAATATAACAGTTCAGTAAAATGATGATTTATTAATATAACAGTTAAAATGATGATTTACTAATATAACAGTTCAGTAAAATGATGATTTACTAATATAACAGTTAAAATGATGATTTACTAATATAACAGTTAAAATGATGATTTACTAATATAACAGTTCAGTAAAATGATGATTTACTAATATAACAGTTCAGTAAAATGTTGATTTACTAATATAACAGTTAAGAAAATGATGATTTACTAATATAACAGTTAAAATGATGATTCACTAATATAACAGTTCAGTAAATGATGATTTACTAATATAACAGTTAAAATGATGATTTACTAATATAACAGTTCAGTAAAATGATGATTTACTAATATAACAGTTCAGTAAAATGATGATTTACTAATATAACAGTTAAAATGATGATCTACTAATATAACAGTTCAGTAAATGATGATTTACTAATATAACAGTTCAGTAAATGATGATTTACTAATATAACAGTTAAAATGATGATTTACTAATATAACAGTTAAAATGATGATTTACTAATATAACAGTTCAGTAAATGATGATTTACTAATATAACAGTTAAAATGATGATTTACTAATATAACAGTTCAGTAAAATGATGATTTACTAATATAACAGTTAAAATGATAATTAACTAATATAACAGTTCAGTAAAGTGATGATTTATTAATACAACAGTTAAAATGATGATTTATTAATATAACAGTTGAAATGACGATTTACTAATATAACAGTTCAGTAAAATGATGATTTATTAATATAACAGTTAAAATGATTATTTAATAATATAACAGTTCAGTAAAATGATGATTTATTAATATAACAGTTAAAATGATGATTTACTAATATAACAGTTAAAATGACGATTTACTAATATAACAGTTAAAATGATGATTTACTAATATAACAGTTCAGTAAAATGTTGATTTACTAATATAACAGTTAAGAAAATGATGATTTACTAATATAACAGTTAAAATGATGATTCACTAATATAACAGTTCAGTAAATGATGATTTACTAATATAACAGTTAAAATGATGATTTACTAATATAACAGTTCAGTAAAATGATGATTTACTAATATAACAGTTCAGTAAAATGATGATTTACTAATATAACAGTTCAGTAAAATGATGATTTACTAATATAACAGTTCAGTAAAATGATGATTTACTAATATAACAGTTAAAATGATGATTTACTAATATAACAGTTCAATAAAATGATGATTTACTAATATAACAGTTAAAATGATGATTTACTAATATAACAGTTCATTAAAATGATGATTTATTAATATAACAGTTAAAATGATGATTTACTAATATAACAGTTAAAATGATGATTTACTAATATAACAGTTCAGTAAATGATGATTTACTAATATAACAGTTAAAATGATGATTTACTAATATAACAGTTCAGTAAAATGATGATTTATTAATATAACAGTTAAAATGATGATTCACTAATATAACAGTTAAAATGATGATTTACTAATACAACAGTTAAAATGATGATTTACTAATATAACAGTTAAAATGATGATTTACTAATATAACAGTTCAGTAAAATGATGATTTATTAATATAACAGTTAAAATGATGATTTACTAATATAACAGTTCAGTAAAATGATGATTTACTAATATAACAGTTAAAATGATGATTTACTAATATAACAGTTAAAATGATGATTTACTAATATAACAGTTCAGTAAAATGTTGATTTACTAATATAACAGTTAAGAAAATGATGATTTACTAATATAACAGTTAAAATGATGATTCACTAATATAACAGTTCAGTAAATGATGATTTACTAATATAACAGTTAAAATGATGATTTACTAATATAACAGTTCAGTAAAATGATGATTTACTAATATAACAGTTCAGTAAAATGATGATTTACTAATATAACAGTTCAGTAAAATGATGATTTACTAATATAACAGTTAAAATGATGATTTACTAATATAACAGTTCAGTAAAATGATGATTTACTAATATAACAGTTAAAATGATGATTTACTAATATAACAGTTCATTAAAATGATGATTTATTAATATAACAGTTAAAATGATGATTTACTAATATAACAGTTAAAATGATGATTTACTAATATAACAGTTCAGTAAATGATGATTTACTAATATAACAGTTAAAATGATGATTTACTAATATAACAGTTCAGTAAAATGATGATTTATTAATATAACAGTTAAAATGATGATTTATTAATATAACAGTTAAAATGATGATTCACTAATATAACAGTTAAAATGATGATTTACTAATACAACAGTTAAAATGATGATTTACTAATATAACAGTTAAAATGATGATTTACTAATATAACAGTTAAGAAAATGATGATTTACTAATATAACAGTTAAAATGATGATTCACTAATATAACAGTTCAGTAAATGATGATTTACTAATATAACAGTTAAAATGATGATTTACTAATATAACAGTTCAGTAAAATGATGATTTACTAATATAACAGTTCAGTAAAATGATGATTTACTAATATAACAGTTAAAATGATGATTTACTAATATAACAGTTCAATAAAATGATGTTTTACTAATATAACAGTTAAAATGATGATTTACTAATATAACAGTTCATTAAAAGGATGATTTATTAATATAACAGTTAAAATGATGATTTACTAATATAACAGTTCAGTAAATGATGATTTACTAATATAACAGTTAAAATGATGATTTACTAATATAACAGTTCAGTAAAATGATGATTTATTAATATAACAGTTAAAATGATGATTTATTAATATAACAGTTAAAATGATGATTTACTAATATAACAGTTGAAATGATGATTTACTAATATAACAGTTCAGTAAAATGATGATTTACTAATATAACAGTTAAAATGATGATTTACTAATATAACAGTTAAAATGATGATTTACTAATATAACAGTTCAGTAAAATGATGATTTACTAATATAACAGTTCAGTAAATGATGATTTACTAATATAACAGTTAAAATGATGATTTACTAATATAACAGTTCAGTAAAATGATGATTTATTAATATAACAGTTAAAATGATGATTTACTAATATAACAGTTCAGTAAAATGATGATTTACTAATATAACAGTTAAAATGATGATTTACTAATATAACAGTTAAAATGATTATTTACTAATATAACAGTTAAAATGATGATTTACTAATATAACAGTTGAGAAAATGTTGATTTACTAATATAACAGTTCAGTAAATGATGATTTACTAATATAACAGTTAAGAAAATGATGATTTACTAATATAACAGTTAAAATGATGATTTACTAATATAACAGTTCAGTAAATGATGATTTATTAATATAAAAGTTGAGTAAAATGATGATTTACTAATATAACAGTTAAAATGATGATTTACTAATATAACAGTTCAGTAAAATGATGATTTACTAATATAACAGTTAAAATGATGATTTACTAATATAACAGTTCAGTAAAATGATGATTTACTAATATAACAGTTCAGTAAAATGATGATTTACTAATATAACAGTTAAAATGATGATTTACTAATATAACAGTTCAGTAAATGATGATTTACTAATATAACAGTTAAAATGATGATTTACTAATATAACAGTTAAAATGATGATTTACTAATATAACAGTTCAGTAAATGATGATTTACTAATATAACAGTTAAAATGATGATTTACTAATATAACAGTTCAGTAAAATGATGATTTACTAATATAACAGTTAAAATGATGATTTACTAATATAACATTTCAGTAAAATGATGATTTACTAATATAACAGTTCAGTAAAATGATGATTTACTAATATAACGGTTAAAATGATGATTTACTAATATAACTGTTAAAATGACGATTTACTAATATAACAGTTCAGTAAAATGATGATTTATTAATATAACAGTTAAAATGATGATTTACTAATATAACAGTTAAAATGATGATTTACTAATATAACAGTTCAGTAAATAATGATTTACTAATATAACAGTTCAGTAAAATGATGATTTACTAATATAACAGTTCAGTTAAAATGATGATTTACAAATATAACAGTTCAGTAAAATGATGATTTACTAATATAACAGTTAAAATGATGATTTACTAATATAACAGTTAAAATGATGATTTACTAATATAACAGTTCAGTAAAATGATGATTTACTAATATAACAGTTCAGTAAAATGATGATTTACTAATATAACAGTTAAAATGATGATTTACTAATATAACAGTTAAAATGATGATTTACTAATATAACAGTTCAGTAAATGATGATTTACTAATATAACAGTTCAGTAAAATGATGATTTACTAATATAACAGTTCAGTAAATGATGATTTACTAATATAACAGTTCAGTAAAATGATGATTTATTAATATAACAGTTAAAATGATGATTTACTAATATAACAGTTCAGTAAAATGATGATTTACTAATATAACAGTTAAAATGATGATTTACTAATATAACAGTTAAAATGATGATTTACTAATATAACAGTTCAGTAAAATGATGATTTACTAATATAACAGTTCAGTAAATGATGATTTACTAATATAACAGTTAAAATGATGATTTACTAATATAACAGTTCAGTAAAATGATGATTTATTAATATAACAGTTAAAATGATGATTTACTAATATAACAGTTCAGTAAAATGATGATTTACTAATATAACAGTTAAAATGATGATTTACTAATATAACAGTTAAAATGATTATTTACTAATATAACAGTTAAAATGATGATTTACTAATATAACAGTTGAGAAAATGTTGATTTACTAATATAACAGTTCAGTAAAATGATGATTTACTAATATAACGGTTAAAATGATGATTTACTAATATAACAGTTAAAATGACGATTTACTAATATAACAGTTCAGTAAAATGATGATTTACTAATATAACAGTTAAGAAAATGATGATTTACTAATATAACAGTTAAAATGATGATTTACTAATATAACAGTTCAGTAAATGATGATTTATTAATATAAAAGTTGAGTAAAATGATGATTTACTAATATAACAGTTAAAATGATGATTTACTAATATAACAGTTCAGTAAAATGATGATTTACTAATATAACAGTTAAAATGATGATTTACTAATATAACAGTTCAGTAAAATGATGATTTACTAATATAACAGTTCAGTAAAATGATGATTTACTAATATAACAGTTCAGTAAAATGATGATTTACTAATATAACAGTTAAAATGATGATTTACTAATATAACAGTTCAATAAAATGATGATTTACTAATATAACAGTTAAAATGATGATTTACCAATATAACAGTTCATTAAAATGATGATTTATTAATATAACAGTTAAAATGATGATTTACTAATATAACAGTTAAAATGATGATTTACTAATATAACAGTTAAAATGATGATTTACTAATATAACAGTTCAGTAAATGATGATTTACTAATATAACAGTTAAAATGATGATTTACTAATATAACAGTTCAGTAAAATGATGATTTATTAATACAACAGTTAAAATGATGATTTATTAATATAACAGTTAAAATGATGATTTACTAATATAACAGTTGAGAAAATGTTGATTTACTAATATAACAGTTCAGTAAAATGATGATTTACTAATATAACGGTTAAAATGATGATTTACTAATATAACAGTTAAAATGACGATTTACTAATATAACAGTTCAGTAAAATGATGATTTAATAATATAGCAGTTCAGTAAAATGATGATTTACTAATATAACAGTTCAGTAAATGATGATTTATTAATATAAAAGTTGAGTAAAATGATGATTTACTAATATAACAGTTAAAATGATGATTTACTAATATAACAGTTCAGTAAAATGATGATTTACTAATATAACAGTTAAAATGATGATTTACTAATATAACAGTTCAGTAAAATGATGATTTACTAATATAACAGTTCAGTAAAATGATGATTTACTAATATAACAGTTAAAATGATGATTTACTAATATAACAGTTCAGTAAATGATGATTTACTAATATAACAGTTAAAATGATGATTTACTAATATAACAGTTCAGTAAAATGATGATTTACTAATATAACAGTTAAAATGATGATTTACTAATATAACATTTCAGTAAAATGATGATTTACTAATATAACAGTTCAGTAAAATGATGATTTACTAATATAACGGTTAAAATGATGATTTACTAATATAACTGTTAAAATGACGATTTACTAATATAACAGTTCAGTAAAATGATGATTTATTAATATAACAGTTAAAATGATGATTTACTAATATAACAGTTAAAATGATGATTTACTAATATAACAGTTCAGTAAATAATGATTTACTAATATAACAGTTAAAATGATGATTTACTAATATAACAGTTCAGTAAAATGATGATTTACTAATATAACAGTTCAGTTAAAATGATGATTTACAAATATAACAGTTCAGTAAAATGATGATTTACTAATATAACAGTTAAAATGATGATTTACTAATATAACAGTTAAAATGATGATTTACTAATATAACAGTTCAGTAAAATGATGATTTACTAATATAACAGTTCAGTAAAATGATGATTTACTAATATAACAGTTAAAATGATGATTTACTAATATAACAGTTCAGTAAATGATGATTTACTAATATAACAGTTCAGTAAAATGATGATTTACTAATATAACAGTTCAGTAAAATGATGATTTACTAATATAACAGTTCAGTAAATGATGATTTACTAATATAACAGTTCAGTAAAATGATGATTTACTAATATAACAGTTCAGTAAAATGATGATTTACTAATATAACGGTTAAAATGATGATTTACTAATATAACAGTTCAGTAAATAAGGATTTACTAATATAACAGTTAAAATGACGATTTACTAATATAACAGTTCAGTAAATGATGATTTACTAATATAACAGTTAAAATGATGATTTACTAATATAACAGTTCAGTAAAATGATGATTTATTAATATAACAGTTAAAATGATGATTTACTAATATAACAGTTCAGTAAAATGATGATTTACTAATATAACAGTTAAAATGATTATTTACTAATATAACAGTTCAGTAAAATGATGATTTATTAATATAACAGTTAAAATGATGATTTACTAATATAACAGTTCAGTAAAATGATGATTTACTAATATAACAGTTAAAATGACGATTTACTAATATAACAGTTCAGTAAATGATGATTTACTAATATAACAGTTAAAATGATGATTTACTAATATAACAGTTCAGTAAAATGATGATTTATTAATATAACAGTTAAAATGATGATTTACTAATATAACAGTTCAGTAAAATGACGATTTACTAATATAACAGTTAAAATGATGATTTACTAATATAACAGTTAAAATGATGATTTACTAATATAACAGTTAAAATGACGATTTACTAATATAACAGTTCAGTAAAATGATGATTTACTAATATAACAGTTAAGAAAATGATGATTTACTAATATAACAGTTAAAATGATGATTTACTAATATAACAGTTCAGTAAATGATGATTTATTAATATAAAAGTTGAGTAAAATGATGATTTACTAATATAACAGTTAAAATGATGATTCACTAATATAACAGTTCAGTAAAATGATGATTTACTAATATAAGAGTTAAAATGATGATTTACTAATATAACAGTTCAGTAAAATGATGATTTACTAATATAACAGTTAAAATGATGATTTACTAATATAACAGTTCAGTAAATGATGATTTACTAATATAACAGTTAAAATGATGATTTACTAATATAACAGTTAAAATGATGATTTACTAATATAACAGTTCAGTAAATGATGATTTACTAATATAACAGTTAAAATGATGATTTACTGATATAACAGTTAAAATGATGATTTACTAATATAACAGTTCAGTAAATGATGATTTACTAATATAACGGTTAAAATGATGATTTACTAATATAACAGTTCAGTAAAATGATGATTTGCTAATATAACAGTTCAGTAAATGATGATTTACTAATATAACAGTTAAAATGATGATTTACTAATATAACAGTTGAAATGATGATTTACTAATATAACAGTTCAGTAAAATGATGATTTACTAATATAACAGTTAAAATGATGATTTACTAATATAACATTTCAGTAAAATGATGATTTACTAATATAACAGTTCAGTAAAATGATGATTTACTAATATAACAGTTAAAATGATGATTTACTAATATAACAGTTCAGTAAAATGATGATTTACTAATATAACAGTTCAGCAAAATGATGATTTATTAATATAACAGTTCAGTAAAATGATGATTTACTAATACAACAGTTAAAATGATGATTTATTAATATAACAGTTAAAATGATGATTTACTAATATAACGGTTCAGTAAAATGATGATTTATTAATATAACAGTTAAAATGATGATTTACTAATATAACAGTTAAAATGATGATTTACTAATATAACAGTTCAGTAAATAATGATTTACTAATATAACAGTTCAGTAAAATGATGATTTACTAATATAACAGTTCAGTTAAAATGATGATTTACAAATATAACAATTCAGTAAAATGATGATTTACTAATATAACAGTTAAAATGATGATTTACTAATATAACAGTTCAGTAAAATGATGATTTATTAATATAACAGTTAAAATGATGATTTACTAATATAACAGTTAAAATGATGATTTACTAATATAACAGTTCAGTAAATAATGATTTACTAATATAACAGTTCAGTAAAATGATGATTTACTAATATAACAGTTCAGTTAAAATGATGATTTACAAATATAACAATTCAGTAAAATGATGATTTACTAATATAACAGTTAAAATGATGATTTACTAATATAACAGTTAAAATGATGATTTACTAATATAACAGTTCAGTAAAATGATGATTTACTAATATAACAGTTAAAATGATGATTTACTAATATAACAGTTCAGTAAATGATGATTTACTAATATAACTGTTCAGTAAAATGATGATTTACTAATATAACAGTTCAGTAAAATGATGATTTAATAATATAACAGTTCAGTAAAATGATGATTTACTAATATAACAGTTCAGTAAAATGATGATTTACTAATATAACAGTTAAAATGATGATTTACTAATATAACAGTTAAAATGATGATTTACTAATATAACAGTTCAGTAAAATGATGATTTATTAATATAACAGTTAAAATGATGATTTACTAATATAACAGTTCAGTAAAATGATGATTTACTAATATAACGGTTAAAATGATGATTTACTAATATAACAGTTCAGTAAATAAGGATTTACTAATATAACAGTTCAGTAAAATGATGATTTACTAATATAACAGTTAAAATGACGATTTACTAATATAACAGTTCAGTAAATGATGATTTACTAATATAACAGTTAAAATGATGATTTACTAATATAACAGTTCAGTAAATGATGATTTACTAATATAACAGTTCAGTAAAATGATGATTTACTAATATAACAGTTCAGTAAAATGATGATTTAATAATATAACAGTTCAGTAAAATGATGATTTACTAATATAACAGTTCAGTAAAATGATGATTTACTAATATAACAGTTCAGTAAATAATGATTTACTAATATAACAGTTAAAATGATGATTTACTAATATAACAGTTAAAATGATGATTTACTAATATAACAGTTAAAATGATGATTTACTAATATAACAGTTCAGTAAATGATGATTTACTAATATAACAGTTCAGTAAAATGATGATTTACTAATATAACAGTTAAAATGATGATTTACTAATATAACAGTTAAAATGATGATTTACTAATATAACAGTTCAGTAAAATGATGATTTATTAATATAACAGTTAAAATGATGATTTACTAATATAACAGTTCAGTAAAATGATGATTTACTGATATAACGGTTAAAATGATGATTTACTAATATAACAGTTCAGTAAATAAGGATTTACTAATATAACAGTTCAGTAAAATGATGATTTACTAATATAACAGTTAAAATGACGATTTACTAATATAACAGTTCAGTAAATGATGATTTACTAATATAACAGTTAAAATGATGATTTACTAATATAACAGTTCAGTAAAATGATGATTTATTAATATAACAGTTAAAATGATGATTTACTAATATAACAGTTAAAATGATGATTTACTAATATAACAGTTCAGTAAAATGATGATTTAATAATATAACAGTTCAGTAAAATGATGATTTACTAATATAACAGTTCAGTAAAATGATGATTTACTAATATAACTGTTAAAATGATGATTTACTAATATAACAGTTCAGTAAAATGATGATTTATTAATATAACAGTTAAAATGATGATTTACTAATATAACAGTTCAGTAAATGATGATTTACTAATATAACAGTTAAAATGATGATTTACTAATATAACAGTTAAAATGATGATTTACTAATATAACAGTTCAGTAAATGATGATTTACTAATACAACATTTAAAATGATGATTTACTAATATAACAGTTCAGTAAAATGATGATTTACTAATATAACAGTTGAGTAAAATGATGATTTACTAATATAACAGTTAAAATGATGATTTATTAATATAACAGTTAAAATGATGATTTACTAATATAACAGTTAAAATGATGATTTACTAATATAACAGTTAAAATGACGATTTACTAATATAACAGTTAAAATGATGATTTATTAATATAACAGTTAAAATGATGATTTATTAATATAACAGTTAAAATGATGATTTACTAATATAACAGTTCAGTAAAATGATGATTTATTAATATAACAGTTCAGTAAAATGATGATTTACTAATATAACAGTTCAGTAAAATGATGATTTACTAATATAACAGTTAAAATGATGATTTACTAATATAACAGTTAAAATGATGATTTACTAATATAACAGTTAAAATGACGATTTACTAATATAACAGTTCAGTAAAATGATGATTTACTAATATAACAGTTAAAATGATGATTTACTAATATAACAGTTCAGTAAATAATGATTTACTAATATAACAGTTCAGTAAATGATGATTTACTAATATAACAGTTCAATAAAATGATGATTTACTAATATAACGGTTAAAATGATGATTTACTAATATAACTGTTAAAATGATGATTTACTAATATAACAGTTCAGTAAATAAGGATTTACTAATATAACAGTTCAGTAAAATGATGATTTACTAATATAACAGTTCAGTAAATGATGATTTACTAATATAACAGTTCAATAAAATGATGATTTACTAATATAACGGTTAAAATGATGATTTACTAATATAACTGTTAAAATGATGATTTACTAATATAACAGTTCAGTAAATGATGATTTACTAATATAACAGTTCAATAAAATGATGATTTACTAATATAACGGTTAAAATGATGATTTACTAATATAACTGTTAAAATGATGATTTACTAATATAACAGTTCAGTAAATAAGGATTTACTAATATAACAGTTCAGTAAAATGATGATTTACTAATATAACAGTTCAGTAAATGATGATTTACTAATATAACAGTTAAAATGATGATTTACTAATATAACAGTTCAGTAAAATGATGATTGACTAATATAACAGTTCAGTAAATGATGATTTACTAATATAACAGTTAAAATGATGATTTACTAATATAACAGTTAAAATGATGATTTACTAATATAACAGTTAAAATGATGATTTACTAATATAACAGTTCAGTAAATGATGATTTACTAATATAACAGTTCAGTAAATGATGATTTACTAATATAACAGTTAAAATGATGATTTACTAATATAACAGTTAAAATGATGATTTACTAATATAACAGTTCAGTAAATGATGATTTACTAATACAACATTTAAAATGATGATTTACTAATATAACAGTTCAGTAAAATGATGATTTACTAATATAACAGTTGAGTAAAATGATGATTTACTAATATAACAGTTAAAATGATGATTTATTAATATAACAGTTAAAATGATGATTTACTAATATAACAGTTAAAATGATGATTTACTAATATAACAGTTAAAATGACGATTTACTAATATAACAGTTAAAATGATGATTTATTAATATAACAGTTAAAATGATGATTTATTAATATAACAGTTAAAATGATAATTAACGAATATAGCAGTTCAGTAAAATGATGATTTATTAATATAACAGTTAAAATGATGATTTATTTATATAACAGTTAAAATGATGATTTACTAATATAACAGTTAAAATGATGATTTACTAATATAAAGTTCAGTAAAATGATGATTTACTAATATAACAGTTAAAATGATGATTTACTAATATAACAGTTCAGTAAAATGATGATTTATTAATATAACAGTTCAGTAAAATGATGATTTACTAATATAACAGTTCAGTAAAATGATGATTTACTAATATAACAGTTAAAATGATGATTTACTAATATAACAGTTAAAATGATGATTTACTAATATAACAGTTAAAATGACGATTTACTAATATAACAGTTCAGTAAAATGATGATTTACTAATATAACAGTTAAAATGATGATTTACTAATATAACAGTTCAGTAAATAATGATTTACTAATATAACAGTTCAGTAAATGATGATTTACTAATATAACAGTTCAATAAAATGATGATTTACTAATATAACGGTTAAAATGATGATTTACTAATAT
Source organism: Echiichthys vipera (assembly GCF_963691815.1). Classification (NCBI taxonomy): domain Eukaryota; kingdom Metazoa; phylum Chordata; class Actinopteri; order Perciformes; family Trachinidae; genus Echiichthys; species Echiichthys vipera. The sequence goes on along the minus strand of NC_139844.1, from coordinate 4,996,656 downwards.
AACTGTTAAAATGATGATTTACTAATATAACAGTTCAGTAAATAAGGATTTACTAATATAACAGTTCAGTAAAATGATGATTTACTAATATAACAGTTCAGTAAATGATGATTTACTAATATAACAGTTAAAATGATGATTTACTAATATAACAGTTCAGTAAAATGATGATTGACTAATATAACAGTTCAGTAAATGATGATTTACTAATATAACAGTTCAGTAAATGATGATTTACTAATATAACAGTTCAGTAAATGATGATTTACTAATATAACAGTTCAGTAAATGATGATTTACTAATATAACAGTTCAGTAAATGATGATTTACTAATATAACATTTAAAATGATGATTTACTAATATAACAGTTCAGTAAATGATGATTTACTAATATAACAGTTCAGTAAAATGATGATTTAATAATATAACAGTTCAGTAAAATGATGATTTACTAATATAACAGTTCAGTAAATAATGATTTACTAATATAACAGTTCAGTAAATGATGATTTACTAATATAACAGTTAAAATGATGATTTACTAATATAACAGTTCAGTAAAATGATGATTTACTAATATAACAGTTCAGTAAATGATGATTTACTAATATAACAGTTAAAATGATGATTTACTAATATAACAGTTAAAATGATGATTTACTAATATAACAGTTCAGTAAATAATGATTTACTAATATAACAGTTCAGTAAATGATGATTTACTAATATAACAGTTAAAATGATGATTTACTAATATAACAGTTCAGTAAAATGATGATTTACTAATATAACAGTTAAAATGATGATTTATTAATATAACAGTTAAAATGATGATTTACTGATATAACAGTTAAAATGATGATTTACTAATATAACAGTTCAGTAAAATGATGATTCACTAATATAACAGTTAAAATGATGATTTACTAATATAACAGTTAAAATGACGATTTACTAATATAACAGTTAAAATGATGATTTACTAATATAACAGTTCAGTAAATGATGATTTACTAATATAACAGTTAAAATGATGATTTACTAATATAACAGTTAAAATGATGATTTACTAATATAACAGTTAAAATGATGATTTACTAATATAACAGTTCAGTAAAATGATGATTTACTAATATAACAGTTAAATTGATGATTTACTAATATAACAGTTAAAATGATGATTTACTAATATAACAGTTAAATTGATGATTTACTAATATAACAGTTAAAATGATGATTTACTAATATAACAGTTCAGTAAAATGATGATTTACTAATATAACAGTTCAGTAAAATGATGATTTACTAATATAACAGTTAAAATGATGAATTACTAATATAACAGTTAAAATGATGATTTACTAATATAACAGTTAAAATTATGATTTACTAATATAACAGTTAAAATAATGATTTACTAATATAACAGTTAAAATGATGATTTACTAATATAACAGTTAAAATGATGATTTACTAATATAACAGTTCAGTAAATGATGATTTACTAATATAACAGTTCAGTAAAATGATGATTTACTAATATAACAGTTAAAATGATGATTTACTAATATAACAGTTCAGTAAATGATGATTTACTAATATCGCAGTTCAGTAAATGATGATTTACTAATATAACAGTTAAAATGATGATTTACTAATATAACAGTTCAGTAAAATGATGATTTACTAATATAACAGTTAAAATGATGATTTACTAATATAACAATTAAAATGATGATTTACTAATATAACAGTTCAGTAAATGATGATTTATTAATATAACAGTTGAGTAAAATGATGATTTACTAATATAACAGTTAAAATGATGATTTACTAATATAACAGTTCAGTAAAATGATGATTTACTAATATAACAGTTCAGTAAAATGATGATTTACTAATATAGCAGTTCAGTAAATGATGATTTACTAATATAACAGTTCAGTAAATGATGATTTACTAATATAACAGTTCAGTAAAATGATGATTTACTAATATAACAGTTGAGTAAAATGATGATTTACTAATATAACAGTTCAGTAAAATGATGATTTACTAATATAACAGTTAAAATGATGATTTACTAATATAACAGTTAAAATGATGATTTACTAATATAACAGTTAAAATGATGATTTACTAATATAACAGTTCAGTAAATGATGATTTACTAATATCGCAGTTCAGTAAATGATGATTTACTAATATAACAGTTAAAATGATGATTTACTAATATAACAGTTCAGTAAAATGATGATTTACTAATATAACATTTAAAATGATGATTTATTAATATAACAGTTGAGTAAAATGATGATTTACTAATATAACAGTTAAAATGATGATTTATTAATATAACAGTTCAGTAAATTGATGATTTACTAATATAACAGTTCAGTAAATGATGATTTATTAATATAACAGTTGAGTAAAATGATGATTTACTAATATAACAGTTGAGTAAAATGATGATTTACTAATATAACAGTTAAAATGATGATTTACTAATATAACAGTTAAAATGATGATTTACTAATATAACAGTTAAAATGATGATTTACTAATATAACAGTTAAAATGATGATTTACTAATATAACAGTTAAAATGATGATTTACTAATATAACAGTTGAGTAAAATGATGATTTACTAATATAACAGTTAAAATGATGATTTACTAATATAACAGTTAAAATGGTGATTTACTAATATAACAGTTCAGTAAAATGATGATTTACTAATATAACAGTTCAGTAAAATGATGATTTACTAATATAACAGTTCAGTAAATGATGATTTACTAATATAACAGTTAAAATGATGATTTACTAATATAACAGTTAAAATGGTGATTTACTAATATAACAGTTCAGTAAAATGATGATTTACTAATATAACAGTTCAGTAAAATGATGATTTACTAATATAACAGTTCAGTAAAATGATGATTTACTAATATAACAGTTCAGTAAATGATGATTTACTAATATAACAGTTAAAATGATGATTTACTAATATAACAGAAGAAAGGTAAGAACAGTCAATAACTCCATGTGCAGTACTTTTGAAATTAAATGATGAGCCTCTACACAGTTGTGATTTATGGTGACATGGTATGAGTTACATACAGGCCCGCAATCCTGACCTCGGATCTGCACCCAGGGGCTAAAACGGTGGACAGACGGATTTAATACTGTGGACAGGCGCGCGTCTCTGGACTGTGCAGCGCACCGACCGGTGTGCGTGTGACGCAGAGGAAGTCAATCGAGTAAAGCTGGATTAGCGTTGAGCGGCACACTGTGCTCCACACAACCTTCAGCACACAGCCGCTCAGGACGGCTCTCTCTCTCATCAGCGCCTGGAGAACGGACAGGACAGGCGCTCGGGTTTCTGCACGGCGGCACACACACACATACACGCACCCATGCCCTCGCTGGATACCGTCGGAGTTCTCGTACACATGGAAGAGGAATAATAAGATCCCCCGGGTTTTTTTCCTGCACGATTTGCATCTGAGGGCTATCTTCTCCGAATGAGCGACCATGGCGGAGTGGACCATACTGGAGCGTCTCTTGGAGGCGGCTGTCCAGCAGCACTCTACTATGATCGGACGGTAAGAGAGGGGTGGAAAGAGAGACAAAGAAAGAAATGTGCCGTCCTCTTGTCTTGAGAAGAGTTTTAGAGTCGAGGTCAAAATTCAGCACGGTGTCAATCGGGAAGATGACGCATTTACAGTGTCAAATCATAACAAAAGTGATCTCAGGACACTTTACAGACTAGGTAAAGACCACACTCTATGACTTATTTATGATTTACATAGACCCAACAATTCCCCCGTAGAGTACGGTGGCAACAAAAACCTTCCCTATAACAGGCAGGAACGTGAGCCAGACCCAGCTCTGTGGAGGAACGGACATCTTTCTGCACCGGTGTGGAGGAAGAAAAAGTGGGAATTGTTGGGTCTATGTAAACTTTTCTTATGATTTGGCACTGTAAATAAAATTGAATTGAATTGAATTGAAAAGGAGAGAGAAAGAGAGAAAAGACGGATAGATGGACAGAGAAAGACAAAGACAGACACAAAGACAGAGACAGACACACTTACAGTAACTATAATAATATCCATAGTAATGTGAATATGAATTATATGTTATGGCGGTTAATACAGCAGAATAGTAGAAACAAGTATAGCTAAGGTGATAGAATATGAAAATGATAATAATTATGGAGGCAAACATGATCAATGATGAGTAGCGGCAATAGCAGCTGAGGTACAGCGAGGTACCAACATACCAGTGATGGTGTTTTTATGGCTACAAATTGTATATTTCATAAGACTAGTGATAGTATATATGAGTAACAGTGATAATAGCAGCAGGAAGCGTCATGCAGGACCAGGGCAGCAGGCACCACCACCATCAGCAGAGACCTGCGAGACGACAAAGCACAAACAACTCCGGGGCTTTGTTTGGTTATTTCACTAAAGATTTAAAACATTTCAAACTCAGCAGCTGATTTCTTGTTTGAGGGAAATGTTGAGTGCTGACAGAGATTTGCGTTTACATTCTGATGACTTAGAGCGCCACAGGAGAACTGTGGGGTTGGCCAGGCTGGCAGGGCTTACTTCAGCACTGGGTACTGGACAGCTCCACACAGCAGGACACCTGCAGGGATAACACCCTCCTACCACCTGATGGGCCTGGGCCTGTGGAAACACTGTTCTAACAAGGCACCCTATGAAGGGTTTGTAAGGAGTGACTTTATGAATGAATGAGCAATGCTTCAAAGATGCATTATCATTATAATAATAATAATAATAATAATAAGAGATGGGAAAACTGGATTTGGCTAAAATGTGTCCCCGATGAACTAAAAAGCAAAGGGATTCTTCAAAAACCTTTAATCCCAAAACATTTCTTATTAGTGGTGTAACACTGATAAAGCATTAGTGAATGACTTATTAAACATTACTAAAGATGGAAGCTTTATTTTCTCATGGGCAGAAATGGGTGATGAAAAACATAAAAATATGCAATACATTCAATGTGCACATGTAACTTCACACGACATTTACTCACACATACAGTACACACCTTTATGTTCAGTGGAGGTCTTTATTTAAGCTGCGTAAACACAATTAGGCTAAAATAACACATTTATACTGCAGGAGAAAAACTGCATGTTTTGACCCAAACTATCTGGATGATCATAAAGTGGGCGTGTCTGTAAAGAGGAGACTCCTGGGTTCACATAGAACCAATGAACTAAAGAGGGACTGACACCTGCAGGAAAGAAGGAACAGAGAAGTTAAACCGGTGTAATGCAGAAACTATAAGGGCACAGGAAAGACTAAGGATGCAGAGACAGTAAGTCAATCAAATATTTTTTATTGCAATGATACTAAACCAAGAGAAACCCTGGAGCTGTTAAAGAAGAAAGGGAGAAGCACAAAATGACTATGAAAAGGTCAGTGATGACACCCAGGCCACACTGAAACTCAAGAACAAACAAAGATGAACTCCCTAAAAGCAGAAGAAAGTCGACAAAACCTCCAACTCTAACCTCTAACTCGTGGATTCAACAGCAAAGGACCATGAAAACAAATCAAAACTACAAGAAATCAAAAATGGCCAAATAAACCAAAGAGCTAAAGGCTAAAAGAAAGCATGGGTCCAAAAGAAAAGAGGCAAATAAACCAAAACAAGACCGAACGGAGCAGCTGCAGGGAATCCTCTAAAACAAAAGACACAAAGTAGTAAAGAGAGAAACAACTTCGACTCAAATGTAGGGGGGAGAGGTTGGGAGCTAAGGGGCATTCACACTTCCTACTGGTTCACTACAATCTAGTTACATATGATACCAACATCTTCACGTTGGCTTTAAAACAGAGCCCTCTGCTGTTGGCATGTTGGGGATGTCGGCCAAGGTTGCACACACTCCTGCAGGTCTCTTACCTGGGTAACACCTGGGGGGGCAGTCAGATACCCCTGGACACAGGGCTGCATGAGTACAACATAATGTTCTGAGTTCATTCAATATCAGGTCAGTGTTCATAGATTTAAGTTCACATTGTTTCGAACTCTTATCCCAGAGCTCAACATCAGCGCATCATTTTTGAACACCTACATTCTTTCAGGCATTGGTTTCTGTTTCTATCTGTATAAAATGATTGTGATAGAAAAACACTGTACTGATGCTTTATGTCAGTTTAACGTACGTAAGGGAGCATAACGCAACGTAAACATGTCTATGCTATACATGAATGTATTATCAGTAAGATAATGGGATGTAAAACAAAAAGCATTCTGCCATCCAGGTTCAGTTATGACGCTTTTTCCTGCTGGAGTTTAGTGTCAGATTGCTAGAAAGGAAAGAAAAATCCCATTTTACAGGCACTTTACTGGATATTCAGAGCCTTGATATAGCAGCCATTTACATAAATACATAATACAGCTTTAGCCTGCACGCAATAACAATAACATTGCTACACTTTGATGGATAACTAAAGGAGATTTCAGGTCTCTGCAAGTGCATTTTCTTATTGAAAATGTATTGGAAGAATAAAGCTAAAGTGCCCTCTTCAGTGGCAAAGATGCGCTACATGTGCCCTTTTCTTTCCTTTTTGCCCCTGTCTTTCAAAAAGTCTGTACACGCTGCTGCTTTGTATAGAAGTCAGCAGAAAGGAAAATGTAAAATGTAACCTGTAGTGAATGAGCTAAAACATGCAAACGCTGGTGGTTTCCTCCACCTTTTTCTCTTTCATCCCTGATTAAACCAGTGAACCAGGTCAACAGGGGATCACACACACACACACACACACACACACACACGCTGCCACACCTCCTTGCACGAGACAACCCAGGATGATGAAGTGTACACCTTGTTCACATCCAAGTATCCCAATGGAATTGTTTGTGAGAGCAGATACATGTCGAATCACTGTAAACTCCACATTCATCACAGAGTTCAACAAACAAAGCTATCTCTACTTGTGACCCTTTATCATCAGTGCCATAAGTCTGCTGATTTTGGGATTAAATCCAGAGAGTTACCTCTCAGAAGAGACTTAGACTGTGTGTGTATTTGAATGGGGTCAAGAGCCGTAACCATTTTATTTCTGAATATAAGGTTTATAAAATATATAATATATAACCTTATATAAGGTGCACAAAAAGGCTGTTGACAACACAACTACTCTAAATGTGTATCTGTCCCTGATCTTTCCTCAGGATCCTACTGACCGTGGTTGTGATCTTCCGGATCTTGGTCGTGGCCATAGTTGGAGAGACCGTGTACGACGACGAGCAGTCCATGTTCGTGTGTAACACCTTACAGCCGGGCTGCAACCAGGCCTGCTACGACAAGGCTTTCCCAATCTCCCATATCAGGTACTGGGTGTTCCAGATCATCATGGTGTGCTGCCCCAGCTTATGCTTCATCACCTACTCTGTGCACCAGTCTTCCAAGCAGAAGGAGGTGCGCTACTCCACAGTGTACCTCTCCCTGGACAGAGACATGGACTTTCTGAAAAGAGACGACAGCAAGAAGATGAAGACCGCCATCGTGAACGGGCTGCTGCAGAACACGGAAAACTCCAGCAAGGAGGTGGAGCCCGACTGCCTTGAGGTCAAGGACATCCCCAATTCAGCCCTGCGAACTACAAAGTCCAAAATGAGAAGGCAGGAGGGCATCTCCAGGTTCTACATCATCCAGGTCGTGTTCAGAAACGCACTGGAGATAGGATTTCTGGTGGGTCAATACTTCCTGTATGGATTTACCGTCTCTGCGGTGTACGAGTGCGATCGATACCCTTGCATAAAAGATGTAGAATGCTACGTTTCCAGGCCGACAGAGAAGACGGTGTTTCTGGTCTTCATGTTTGCAGTCAGTGGCATTTGCGTGGTGCTGAACTTGGCAGAGCTCAACCACCTAGGCTGGAGGAAGATCAAGGCGGCCGTGAGAGGAGTGCAGGCCAGGAGGAAGTCCATTTATGAGATCCGGAACAAAGACTTGCCCAGGATGAGCATGCCCAATTTCGGACGCACTCAGTCCAGTGACTCTGCATACGTGTAACTGCATGTTACACGTATGCAGAGGAGCCTGCGGGACAGCTGTGATGAAAATATAGAACAACAAAAACAACATTCAACATTGATTTATTAGTATTTAGTCTTGAAATGAAACAAGTAAAACATTTTTTCAGTGAAAGTCAAAACATTATTATCGAAAGATCGGTGGTTCGATCCCCAGTTCCCCCGGTCCGCATGTCGAAGTGTCCTTGGGCAAGACACTGAACCCTGAATGTGTCCCCGGGCTGCGCATTGGTGTGTAAATGTGGCGTGAATGGTTAGATTAGATGGTATGTCTGTGTGAATGTCTGTGTGAATGGGTGAATGTGACAAGTAGTGTGAAAGAACACTATTTACTATTCATCCTTTTTTCCAAGAAATCAGAATAAGTAATGATGGCTTTTTGGCTTTTTGGATTTCATCTGCCTTTCATGGAGAGGTTCAGATGGACCACACATTTGTTTGTTTGTTCTAATTAAGGTAGTGATGAAAAATGTGTTTGGATTTGATGCATAGGGTTTTTTAAAAGCATACACTGATACATTACACGGTCAAATGTATGTGGACACCAGAGGTTGCCTTAACAGAATATTTCCACTATTGACAGGATTTTCTTAACAATGACGGAAAACTCTGAAGGCCACCTGTCATTTTGACGGATTAGAACAGTGAGGGTGATCTACCGTAACTTTAATTCAATCCCCGTCCAGTCACATGTACGTGCGTACTCAGTACAGCAGCGGTAGAGTTTACTGACAAGGTGACGTAGAGGATTTGGTATCAAAGCTAAAGCATTTCTGATTGAAACCCAATTCTAATAGAGATCCTTATCCGGCTGTTAACACGTGACATAACGCCAGCAATCAAATCTTTTTGTAATCAAGTATTCTACCGGATAAAAAAATATATATTTTTGCGTAAAAATATATTATAATTTGTGGTATTTTGCCAAACAATATATTGTGTCTGGGGTAGTGTGTGTGAGGGGGGGGGGGAGATGAGATATGTGTGTGTTGAAGGCAATACACTCACAATTTAACATTCATTCATTCATTCATCTTCAACCGCTTGTCCCTGTCGGGGTCGCGGGGGGGCTGGAGCCGATCCCAGCTGACATCGGGCGTGAGGCGGGGTACAACATGAGTAAGTGTATTATTAGAGATATTAGAGATATTATCAGGAAGAGTGAGTCGTTCTCTTCCTGTTTACTGTAAGAACAAGCAATGAACAAAACTCCACTGACACATTTACGCAAACCAAACTATAAAGAGTGATCAGGGAGGTGACGTTATGTTTAAGATTCATGAAAAACTAAACATAGAGGCATTCACAAAGACAGCTAACGTTACGCATTCTATTGCTGTTTCTCCGTAACTACGGCAACCGCCCTCCTTAAAGCGGAACAGCGGCGCTCGGTGAAGTGGTGTTAATAACGGGCTGCTTTGGTCCAGACGCTGAATCATCGATGTATTGTTTTTTGTTTGTTTTAATTTTCCAACAATAAGAAAGTCTAATGCAACCTCTGGTGGACACCTCAACATTCTGGTCATATGTCATGACAGTTGAACATGTGAATGCCACACAATGGGCATTAGTGTGCTGCTATTACGGCCTTGTGGTTTGGAACGGGATTACATTCAACCACCAGAGCATTAGTTAGGTCCGGCACAGTGTTGATTGATATGGCCTGGCTTACAGTCGGCATCCCAGTTCATCCCCAAGGTGTTGGATGGAGTTGGGTTCAGGCCTCTGTGCAGGCCAGTCAAGTTCTTCACAGCAGACTGAGAGAACATTTCTTAATGGAGCTGGCTTTGTGTATTGGGATCATAGACTGTATAAAAAATGTCGAGGTCCGTTCTCTCAACTTGATCCAATCGTCCTCGCCTACGGAAGGCATCTAGTCGGACTTTGACTCTGCCTCATTTCCTCTTACCAAAAAAGGGCATGTAAGTGACGTTGAGGGGAGGGAGATACGTCCATCTGGCTGACGTTTACCTCCGAGGAGAAGTGAGGGCCAGAGGCTAGCTGTCACTCAAGAGGCCACGCCCCTAATTATTCATCAACTTTAACCTCCAATAAAATAAAAACTAGGCTGGTCCAAAAGAATTCAGCCCCCTCAGTGTTGTCATAGAGATATGACCTAAACATACAGACAAGAATGTTTTTTTTGTCCCAGGTCTTAAACAGGTTTAATGATGCTGTGAAAACAGCCTGTTTAACATGGGGGTCAATGAGAAACTGCTCTGTTATGAAACCTGCCCCTAGTGGACACTGAGAGAACTGCAGTTTTTGGCAGTTTTGATTGGGTCAACCAGGAAGTGGCTGTGGAGGGTGCTTGATTGGGATATTGTTATTTTTAAGCAGGAAGAGGAAAACAAACAAGGCAACACTCTGTAGGTGCTTTATAAACAATGTGATCATTTCTCTTAAAACTGATTTAGTATGCACTTTTATAAAGTTGGGGCTCTCGTCATAGATGGATTCAACCAAGAAGGATGGAATCTGTGCAGAAAAGGCAGAGGTATCTAAACTTTTAGTCCTCAATTTGAGTCAAGCTCGAAAACCGCAGGATCCTCCTTTTCCCATAATGCAACTAATGTCTTCACTTGTGCATATTAACATCATATGGGATGGATGGTATCAATGAAAAATATTTCCATGTGTATGACTTGCGACTGCTTGAGTCAACAGACAAATCAGGATGGTTGTATGACCGCAAAGTTGGTTATTCTGTTGGTTATTGGTTGTGTTTAACTCTCCCTGCCTGGACAATGCCTCCAAGTCTCCAGGCTCAATCCCAGAGACTGAGAAAAGAAAGTCTCACAAAGCTCCCCCAGGGGAGACCTCAGGGGAGACCTCTCACTATTTTCAGCGGTTGCATAGAATTCCCTGTGACGGGTAAACTAGTGCTCATGTGTAAAATTGGTAGGGCGCTCTTTGAATTGGAATTTAGGGACCTGGCCCAAACCATGAAAACAATACCGGACCAAAAGTACACTCAAGTATACATACCTCTGAGTTCTTGAACTGTTCTTACACATAGATCGATTGTATTCCTAATGTCTTCTTTATCCATTTTGAAAGTTAAAGTTTGTTCTAGTCAGAAAAATGTGTTATATGGTAAGGATGTCCTCTTACCTTTTCTTAGCTCACAGTTTTGGCTGTCCTCCAGCCTTCCTCAGAGCTGCTGTTCTCTTCCAGGTATGAGGTGTTTTATGAAAACAGCTGACCGGGCCGGGAAACTTCAAAATAAAGTTCCCCGACCCGGTTGCGTCCGTTCCTTGCTCTGGTGCCGCTGGCAGAGTCCAGGTGTGTCCCAGGTGTGTGGGAGCAAGTATGCCCTGTTCATGGTGTTGCCCTCACACCATTCTCTGCCAGCGGCACCAGGGCAAGGAACGGACACAACAGGGTCGGGGAACTTTCCCGGCCGTGCTCGCACCACTAACCTTAATCTAACTGATCATTCCTTTGCTTCAGCTGGGGGAAGGTGGCACCTGGAACCAATGTTTTTCTCTTCCAGCTATTACTTTCATTTGTGATGTTTCTTGTTTTCATGTGCCATACATATACTTTATGATGTTAAGCATTCATACATGCTAATTTTCGTTTCTTTGGAGGGATATCCTGTACTAATCATGGCATTACTACCCCCCTAATATTGTACGTCATGAGTGGGTCTAAACACAAAAGACTTTTCTCAAATTCTCTTTATTATGCACTTTGTAATAAAAAATATTCTTCACTCTAAATTGTCTCTCCTGATTGAAGTGAAGCTTAACGAAAGTTCAATCAGAAAGATTCTATACACTCTCGTTCATTCACAAATCTCTCTGCCTCTCTCTCTATCTGAATATGGGCGCTGACTCTAAGTAGTCCAACCAGATTTTTAATAGAATAGTTTGGTGAGTAATAGAGAGACAAGTTAAGTCCCAGTTGGCAACATCTGTTTGATCATGTTCACTGAAGCCATCACTATGATCTGATAGAACAACAGAATTCATCTGGTTTTAGAAAAAAAAGCGCCTCTACGTGCACGTAGAGCCAGTTGTTTGTTTTGCCAAATTCCACAGCGCCCGTATCCTCCTGTCCACTCAGAGCAGAGCTGACTTTCAGGCACAGTTTGTGCACACACCACAGATCCCCCCCTCCACGCTCGCGCATATTGCAATATCACAGGCACACGCCTCAAGCTAGACATACGCTAAATGATGTTAGCAGTTGCTATCTATGGGTAAGATAGCCAGCCTACCTCCATGTAGCATGTACTCCATGCTGTTTGTTTATTTATGAGAGAAGACATGGGCGCGTCCACAGGAATCTGGTGCACACGCACTGACGAGCACTCGACTGGAGAGAGCAGAGGAGCTCGATGGTAGAGGGGGAGGGGCGAGGCTCCGTCTGCCAGACTTGCTGATTGCAGCTTTAACTTAACAGAAAGACAACAGTAAGCTATGGAAAGGCATTATGAAACACACCCAGGAGATCCAGAGAGATGGTTGGGGGGATGGTGGAATCTCCAACAGGAAGGACAAAAGGTTATTGGCCCTCAGTTTAACAAAGACATGACCAACATCTGAGATGTAGATAGGTAACAAAGAGAGAAAGGTAACACCAAGCTCACCACCTACACCATAAACTGCAGGACCAGAAAAATACATCAACTGTGGCAAGAGCTTCAAACCCTCAAAAACTAATACAAGACATCCACTAAAGCGAAGAAGCAAGCCTTAGCCAACCTACGAAACATTCTAAGGAAACAGCTCATGGCACTTGGTAATCATGCCCTGAGTCCTGTGGCCTCTGCGGGTTCATGCTTTTTCACTGACCACAGTTGAGTCCCTCAACAGTGCAGCATTGTAGAGGAACAGCTGTCATCGACTGGCATCGAGGTGAGAACAAGAAGGAAATAAACAAGTCACGACTATGGCAAAAGGCATTGATGGGAGTCATGGTAATTGGCAGAGTAACACACAAGACAAAACAATGCACACCAGCACACAAGGCTGACATCTGCGACTAACCTGACTCCTCCAGATGGATTGATCCTCATTTTCTCAGCATATCCATTTGGGAACTCTCGGTTGGAGATCTTTTGGGAGGGGGTGAAAATACTGGTTGCTGATTGGATAAACCATCTGTCTATCACCAACATACGGGCCAAATCAACCAATCAGATCACTGAAGCATGTGATGTACTAACAGCGTGGAGGCAAAGCTCAGACAGGAAACATCATGTGGGTAAAGGAGATTTTCTCTTTGTGTTTAACGTGAATTTACGGATCAAAGGCCCAATTTCAGGAGCCCGGTCCATATTCAACAGAAGGATCCAGAGAAAGTTAGTGAGCAGCTTGATCCATAGCTGCTCATCTCATCTGTGGAAGTATCCAGTTGTTTACACTGAACAGTCGCTTCTCGTTGCGTCACTGTTCAACTCACCTCTAAACCAACACAGATTGGTTTGGTCGCTTGGCAAACTTCTCCAAATTTTCTCCTCTGTACGTCACCAGACTGATCTCAGAGTAAAAGACAATGGAGCTCAAACATCAGGACGGTCTATGCGACGCCAGGTTCCTGAAATTCACAAATATCAAGGACGTTAAACAGTGGTGGAAGGTTACAAAGTACATTCGCTGTATAAAGTGTTTGACTTAAGTACAGTGTTGAGGTACTTGTACTTCAGTTGAGTATTTCTACTTATGGCCCTTCACTGTTCAACAGTGAGAAGCTGCTTCAGTGGAAACAAGGAGGAAGTACCAGGCCAGATTATTCAGGGAACTTAATCCTTATTGGTCTATACAGTCTAAGTGGATTAGTAAACACTGCATCACCATCACTACATATAGTAGCCAGCCATGCACTCTACTACTAAGCTTGGTTATGTCACCCACACACTCCCAATCTTAGCCACACACAGGGCATATCAGTACAGTGTTTTCTTGATTGCTAAGACATACTTAATGAAACTGGGATCCCCTTGATCTTCATCACTTGCTTAGCACAGCCGTAGTAGTGTTTTGCTAATATGTTCACGCTTAATCCCTTGGTTTAACATTTTCCACACCTTTTTTTTCAAAGCAGTTAACACAGATCTCACAGACATTCACAGAACTGCATAAACACATTTCATTCATCATTCATCTTCACCCGCTTGTCCCTGTCGGGGTCGCGGAGCGGAGCCGATAGACACGCTGATATAAATTACTGCACAACCAGTCAGCAACTCAATCAGCGATCAAACACTAGCTCAAAACCTGGTGCACGGCTGTTGTGTTGTAGCCAAAAAGAATGAGGTGGAAAAATATGCTGCAGTACAATTAAAATGGACGTATTTAATATTTCTCAGTTTGGTTTGTTGGTTCTTTGGTGATGATGAATGTGTGAATTTATTTAGTGTAGGTCTTGTCAAAGACAGTTCATGGGCACAGAAAGACCTGCACACAAGAATAAAATGAATGAAAACAGGTTTCTTAAAAGGTTATAGTTATAGTATAATATATAATATCAGTGTATATATATATACCATTTTTTTAAATAAAAGATCCAAAAATAGATAATAAAATAAATAAAAAATAAAAAATAAAATAATCCCCAAAATATTACTAAAGTATCAGAAGAAAAATCTGAATAATATCTGGAAGTTATCAATAAAATATCCTTTAAATATTTGTAGAAACTTCAAGAAATATCATTAAAATATCAGAAGAATATTACTTCAATATCGATTTATTTGAGATAGAACACATTTCATTTAAACCGTCTCGTCAGGATTCATATTTCTGTCCTTGAATTAACTTTCCTTCTTGTCTTTTGATCTTCGTGTTTAATCTGTAAATAATCTGGGTTATAACATTAATATATACAGTAGAGCCTATAGAAAGTCAGGATTCCCTTTTGAAATAGTCACTTTTTTTGTTTTACAGCCAGAAATGATAACACATAAGCACATTTGCCTTACAACATTACAGTGAAACTTTATTTTTCAAAATTTCTGAAAAGGAATAAAAACTGAAAAACTAGAATGGTAGTGTTGTAAAAGTGAAGTGTCCCCAGATTTAATCCTTTGTGGAGGCTCCTTTTTCTTTAATTACAGCATCAGTCTGTCTGGATCCGTCTCTACCAGCTTTGTGCACCTAGGGAAATATTTCCCCATTCTTCCTGCAGAACTGTTGGAGTTCAGTCAGATTCTGTGGTGAGAGTTGATGGACTGCACTCTTCAAGTCCATCCACAGATGTTCTGTAGGATTCAGGTCCGGGCTCTGACTGGGCCACTCTAGGACATTCACCTTCCCATCCTTTAGACACTGTGTTGTTTTTATGGAGGTGTGTTTTGGGTCGTTGTCATGCTGAAGGTCAACCACCTACCTTTCAAGTGTCTAACTGAGGGGCAAGGGTTTTCCTCAAGAATTTGGGTGGACTTGGCAGCATCCACTTTCCCTTTAGTCCTGACCAACTGCCCAGCAGTCCCTGCTGAAGAGAAAAATTAACTTAAATGTTGTAAGGCAAAATGTGTAAATCAAACTGGAGAAATATTATTTTTTATTTATCATCATCAAAAGCAAAAGGGTATCATAACTTCTATAGGCACTGTTTATATATATGTATATATATATATATATATATATATATATATTGTGTTGTTGTGGTTGGTTTTCAGTCTAAACTTGAGTTTAGGGTAAAACAACTAAATAAATATATATGAAATATTAAATATGAGTAATTTCTCTGCAGAATCACAGAACAATCAAAGATATTAAAAACATATTTCCAACAAACACAGATGTGATTCAGACGTTTGGACACCAGAGGGAGACATTTACTAAATCATTTATTTATTTCTCTTTTTTCAGAGATATCCCTGATTTATTATTTAATTTATAAGTTTATTTTCTTATTTTTCATGTTGTGGTTTTAAATAACTATTACTGATCCAGCTCATGAAGTTTGATTTTTACTTTTTTGTTTCTCTTTGAAAGATTTCATCACATTCTTTAATGTTTTATTTCTATTTTCTGTTTATTTCACTTTTTTACAACTGGCAGGAAATATGAAATAGGAACACTTTTAATGTTTAAGACTAAAGAGAGGGAATAATGATGAAGGCAAAGATCTTTCTGAATTTAATATCCAAAAAATATCAATAAAATATAAGACAATATGAACACAATATCAAAACATAATAAAATATCCAAACATTATTACTAAGGTATCATAGCAATATCAGTAAAACATCAGAATATTACTGATAAAATATCCTCAAAACATTGGTAGAAATCTTGTGAATATTATAAACATGAAGTAATGAAGTATCCATTTATTCTCTCACCAACTTTATTCTAATAAATGACGACAAGTAATAAATGATTGAGTGATTCAAATGAGCCCTCACATTAAAGTGAAGAACACCGGAATGCATCCATAATGAAAATGAATAATGATAAATAATAATAGACTCATGTTCTCCTGTTGCTGCAGAAACTCGTGGTTCCGAGGGGACGGCGGTGTGTGGACGGGGGGGGGGGGGGGTCCTCTTTGTGACCGAAGCTCCGCCACAGGACAAACTCGGCTTCAGCAGCCGCCGCACCCCGCTGGAGCTGCGGAGGATTTTCACCGAGTCACGGATCTGGTTCTGGGAAGGAGAGAGAGAGAGAGAGAGAGAGAGAGAGAGAGAGAGAGAGAGAGAGAGAGAGAGAGAGAGAGAGAGAGAGAGAGAGAGAGAGACAAAGAGTGAGTGAGAGAGAGGGAGAGAGCGAGAGAGAGACAGAGAGAGAGAGGGGCGTTCACGACCGGCAGAAGCCCCCATTGTCTCCGATGACCGGAATCTGATTCGCAGCGAAGCCGGGACACATGGACAGCAGTGCGGGGGGTCAGCAGGGCTACTCCGGGTCCTCCTCCGGGGACCTGACAGCCCAGAACTGTTATGAGCTGCTGAGCAGAGCCAAGAGGGGGGGCGAGCAGGGCGAGCTGCAGCGGGTCTACCGCTTCATGAGCGACCACTACCTGCAGGTGCTGCGGACCCCCGCGGTGTTCGGCCGGCTCTCTGCGGCGGAGAGGGAGCTCATCCTGGCCCGGCGGCTGGAGGGAAGGCAGGTGCTGACGGTGGCCGAGAGCAGCGAGGTGTGTGACCGTGGCGGCGCCGGGGGGAGCCGGGAGAAGAGCCCGCTGCCGCCGGGCCCGGGGGACTCCAGTCTCCGCAGGGTGCTGTGCCTGCATCCGGAGCGGCAGCGGTGGGAGGAGCTGACCCGGCTGCCGGAGGATGTCCCAGCTCAGGGCTCCGGGATGTGCACCATGTACAACTACCTGTTCGTGGCGGGGGGCATGAGCGCGCACGCGGACGGCCGCTCCAAAGCGTCAGACCGGGTGTTCTGCTTCAACCCGCGCACCGGCGTGTGGAGCCCGGTCCGGCCGCTGCTGCAGCCCCGCTGCCAGCTCAGACTGGTGTCCATGGACGGACAGCTGTACGCCATCGGGGGGGAGTGTCTGTTCACGGTGGAGCGCTACGACCCGCGGGAGGACCGCTGGGCTCCGGTGGCTCCGCTGCCCAAAGGGTCCTTCGCGGTGGCGCACGAGGCGACGTCCTGCGGAGGACAGCTGTTCGTGTCCGGGGGCTCGCTCTTCTACCGGCTGCTGCGGTACGACTCCCGCCGGGACGAGTGGGAGGAGAGCCCGTTCAACGAGAGCCGCCACAGGTCCGCGGATATGGTGGCGCACCGCAGCCTCGTGTACCGCTTCGACTTGGACCGGGAGCGCGCGACGGTGAGCGTGCACAAGTACAACACGGTGGTGAAGGTGTGGCACGGCGGCGCGTCCTTCCCGCTGCACAACCCGCTGCCGTTCCGGTGCGCGGTGCTCGGGGACCGGATCTACTGCGTCAACCGGAGCCACACGCTGCAGTTCGAGGTGCGGGAGGACCGGGAGGGCTTCCTGCCGGAGGAGCTGCCGGCCCCGCCGCACACCAGAGGAGCCCTGGTGCCCTTTGTCCTCTCTCTGACCCGGGACACCTGACCCAGCCCGGGACAAAGCCTCCTCCTCAGCCCTGATCCAGGAGCTGCTCGGTGCCTTTTTGTCTTTCAGAACTTCCACTGGATGAAAACTCAGTTTCACTTGTTGATGAAAGTTTGAAAAGTGAATCATTTCATATTTGATGCAGTTTGGATTCAGAAGCAGCTGACGTCACCGAGGCATGTGGATGAAGATGTGGAAATCTAAAGACACTTTACACAGTTCTATAGAAACCATGTGCATAAATAGACTCATTTATAAATATACCTATAGAAGCTTCATAAAGAAGTGAAATAAAGTCCTTAGAGTGCTTCATTTTCTAAGTTCTTCTTCTTTTTTCACACATTTCTTCTGTTTCATCCCGTGACTCCAGACAAAAGAAGTATAGATCATTTTTCAGGCCTGATATAAAACTTTATTAGAAAAGACAATGACTCATGACTCCATGTTTATAATCTGGACGGTAAAGTGTCAAAAGATGAAAACTATTGAACAAAACCTTTGATAAAAGATCTTATCTGCAGCTTTATCTCCTTTTTTCTGCCTTCTCTGCTGTTTGTCTCTAAACTGTGAAAGTGTCCTGCAGGTGTGACGTCAGCGTTGACCTCCGCAGGTAGTTTTGGGAACATTTGGTGATGCGTTCAGGAACCAAAGTTAAAACCCTTCACAGCTTTGATGTTTTAATGATTGCGTTGATGTGAACTACACTTAAATTCCCATCATCATCACTGAAGATCCTTCAAAATAAAACGAAAGTGACCCTCAGAGAGCTCTTCATTCAGCAGAATTACAGCGTTGATAGTAACAATAATAATAAAACTGCTTCCATTAAAACAAACATTTATTCAGTCTCCATATATTTACTGTATTTTTACATCCATCGATGTTTCAATGTTCTAAAAATGAAAGTTGAAATGAATAAAGTTGCATTAAAATTAAGTTGAAACAGAGAAATAAAACAGCTTCATGTTCACGCCGAAGAACCCAGAAATAAAGTCTCCAGATTATCAAAATCATTTGAATTCTGATGTTTTTGTTTGAATACATTTCCTGTATTATATTTTGAAGGCTCCTCTGTTCATTGCCGACACTGAAAGAAATCTGCATCCTGTTAATGTTTCCAGAAAACTCTTCATATCTCTAAATATACACAAACACACGCACACGCACACACACACACACACACACACAAACACACACACACACACACACACAAAGGCCACGGATGATCACTGAAGGGGTTTCAATGGTGCAGGAGGACACACGACTGACCACAAAGAGACACAAAACAACCACAAATAGACACAAAACAGCCACAAAGAGACACAAACAACCACAAAGAGACACAAACAACCACAAAGAGACACACAATGACCACAAAGAGACAAAAACAACCGAAGAGACAAAAACAACCAGAGACACAAAACGACCACAAAGAGTCAAAAACAACCAGAGACACAAAACGACCACAAAGAGACAAAAACAACCAAAGAGACACAAAACGACCATAAAAAACACATAACGGCCACAAAAAGACACAGAAGAGAGAAAAAAATCCAAAGAGACAAAAACAACCAAAGAGACAAAAAATAGCAAATGGACACAAAACAAGCACAAAAAAGCTACAGTGGTCAGTTTGTGTCTCTCAGCTGTGAGCAGTTCAGGGACATGTCTTCTCATGTTGTTACAGTTTTTAAGTCCTGAGGACGTCAAACTCAGGACATCACATTAAAAAAAGAAAGAAAACCAAGATTTTGATCCTTAAAAGATTCTCAGACTGGAGACAGTTCGGACTTTGGGTTCAAGGTTCTGGTCCTCACATGGTGAAAGAGGAGCCGTTTTCGCTAGATCCATCCACCGAGCGGCGGGTGGACACATAGATCTCAGAGGTGACCCTAGAGAAGCGGCGTGGAGCGATGTACCTCTTCCCCAGACACCACAAGTCCTGGACGATCCTCCTGAAGTGGTTCCTGAACTTGACCCCGACGAAGGCGTACAGCACCGGGTTCAGGCAGCAGTGCAGGTAGGCGATGGTCTGCGTCACAGTCTTCGCCGCCAGCAGGACGTCCGACTCTTCGCACGACTGCAGCTCGAACATGTTGGCGGTGTCGTAGAGCAGCGTGATGTTGTAGGGCAGGTGGCAGACGATGAACACAGCCACCAAGGCCAGCACCACCCGCACCGCCTTGTGCCGCTGGAAGTTTTTGGCTTTCAGCAGCGTGGCGATGACGGCGGCGTAGCAGAAGACCATGACGAGCAGCGGCAGGAAGAAACCAACAGCCAGCTGGGTGCTGGGGACCGCCACCTTGGTCTTCCAGGCCGTGGAGTTGTCCGCGAACCTGAACTCGCAGACATACTGTGGACTGGAAGTGCGGTTTGTCTTGTCTTCCTCATCCATGAAGGCGTCCACACTGTGGGACGGCTGGTACCAGCTGTAGAAGTAGAAGGTGGGGACGGATAGCAGTAAGGCGGACGCCCAGACGATGGCGCAGATGAGGCGGCTGTACGGCAGCGAGCGCAGTCTGAAGCTGCGGCGGGCCTGGACGATGGCGATGTAGCGGTCGGTGCTGATGCAGGCGAGCAGCAGCATGCCGCTGTACAGGTTCACGCTGTAGGAGCCGCGCAGCAGCTTGCAGGCCACCGGCCCCATCGACCAAGCCGTCAACTCGTTGTAGACGATGAGCGGCAGCGACCCCACGAACAGCAGGTCGGCGATGGCCACGTTCAGCAGGTAGACGTCCGTCATGGACTTGGTCCTCTTGTAGAATGCGTAGGTGACGATCACCAGGCTGTTCCCCACGAAGCCCAGGATGCAGATGATGGAGTGGACGTACGGGCCAACCACCATCTCAACACTGTGGTTGTTCTGGTGAGAACACGGTCCAATCAGGTCGTAGTCAAAGTCCGTCTCGTTGTAGTCGTAATCTGTTTGGTTAAAGGTTTTCTCCTCTGAGTTGTCCATCTTCTTCTACTGTAAAAAAAAAAAAAAAACAGCACTGAGGACAGTTTGATAACAACGATGTTACGAGACATGAAGACAATGGACACAAGACAAACACAAAGACACAAATCAACCACAAACACACAAGACAGCCACAAAGAGACACAAGACAACCACAAAGAGACACATGACAACCACAAAGAGACACAAAACAACCACAAACACACAAGACAGCCACAAAGAGACACAAGACAACCACAAAGAGACACAAGACAACCACAAAGACACAAATCAACCACAAACACACAAGACAGCCAAAAAGAGACACAAATCAACCACAAAGAGACACAAATCAACCAAAAGGGACATAAATCAACCTCAAAGAGACACAAAACAACCACAAAGAGACACAAAACAACCACAAAGAGACACAAATCAACCAAAAGGGACATAAATCAACCTCAAAGAGACACAAAACAACCACAAAGAGACACAAAACAACCACAAAGAGACACAAAACAACCACAAAGAGACTCAAATCAACCAAAAGGGACATAAATCAACCACAAAGACCCAAGACAACCACAAAGACCCAAGACAACCACAAAGACCCAAGACAACCACAAAGACCCAAGACAACCACAAAGACCCAAGACAACCACAAAGACCCAAGACAACCACAAAGACCCAAGACAACCACAAAGACCCAAGACAACCACAAAGACCCAAGACAACCACAAAGACCCAAGACAACTACGAAGAGACACAAAACAACCACAAAGACACATAAAACAACTACAAAAAGACACAAAACAACTACAAAAAGACACAAAACAACTACAAAGAGACACAACACAACCACAACATTAAAGAGAAGCACACTGAAGATGTGCAGCAGTCAAATGTTTGTTCTGTGCAGGTGAAATGGAAGAACAGCTCGTCTGGTCTCAAGGGGGAGGTAGAGCTCTATCGTTTTCATTACCTCATGTGAAACGAACAAGATATAACTTGTTATCAGTAATCTTTCAGCAGGTGTTTTGTTACCTTTGGACAGGCTAGCTGTTTCCCTGTTTAAAGGGTTTATGCTAAGCTAGGCTAAGCAGCTCTTCTTTGTACAGACCTGAGATGGTTTCAGTCTGAACATGTATCTCATCCGAAACAGCTGTTTCAGATGGACCACACACCTGAGAGGACAGTTTACAGCCTCTTTAAAGACACAGTGGACACGTCTTTGTCTTTGTCTAATGTTCAGTTTCTTTGAGGAAAACTTTATTCACACTAAAGAATAAATAAGGAAATAAACATTTAAGAAATAAATCAAGAAAACTAATAATGTATTACACAGCACTTTAATACGACTGTATTCCCATACGTGCAGTAGATTACCACTGTCAGTATTTTACTGTAGTATACAGTGTTTCCCCTACCATTATATTGAGGGGGCGCTACACCCCCCCCCCCCAACGGCACCCCCGCCCCCCTTAAATGTCAGGTTAATCTTATTTAATTGTATTTTCTGAATAGACTCAGATCCCAACAGAAGTCATTTAAGGATCCTTTCGTATAGAACAGCTCTATACCTTGTACTTTAAGTAAACAAACTAAACAGCTTTATGTTATTTGTCTTATTTACACGACAGCATGTAAAATATGTCTCTACATGGCTGTGTGTTTACAATTCTCAGAAAACTCCGACAGCATTGGAGATTCACTTGTTCAAAAATCGTTTGTTGAATTGTTTAGGAGGAGGCTCCACTCCTACAGGGGGGCAAAGAAACTGAAACTTATCAGAGATCCTTTATTGTGTTTGAGAAGAGGGTTCACTCCTACAAAAAAACAACAAAAACAGAATTAAACAAACTGAAATTCTTTCTTTAGTTAGTTGATTTTTGATTTAACTTTGGACTGTTTCTGTTGGGGAACATTATTTGAATCTTTTGGACATTAATTATTTCAAATACATTTTCTGATGCTGAGTGTAGCTCATTGTGTGATACACTGATTTAAACTGAGTTTGCATTGTGGCTAATTATTGCTGTATTACTGTGATCCTTCTGTCTGGTGTAACGCCTTTTAACACTGATTCATTTCCCCATGTGGGGGTTGACCTTTAATACGAACCCAACCTTTAAAGTGTCTGATTAAACACCGACTGACACGCTAACAAAAGAACATTCAGACAATCTGCGACAGTGGAAACACTTGAAAACCTTGAGTTTGTATACACTGGTATACTTATTAAGAGTACACTTATAAGCAATTTACAACACACTTACAATAAGTACATACTTAAATACACTTCTAATGAAATGTAAGTAGATTTAATAAAGAATACTAACAGTGTAATACAAAAGACTTGAATACAACTATACTAAATCACCACTACCTATACTGTATCTGTAATTGAGTATATGTATAAAAAGTGAACTGAAATAAATGACATTAAATGCACCTTTTGCAGCTTTGTTTAAATACACTTCTAATGAAGTGAAATGATGAATAAAAACATAACAAGACTAAATCACTATTAGAGGGATTTCACTATAAGTATACGTATCAAAAGTGCACTTATGAGCAACTTACAATACATTTACAATAAAGTACACAAATAAATACACTTCTACTGAAATGAAATGATAAAGAAAACTATTAAAAGGGGGTCCATAAGTCCATAATCACTAAAAGCAAACTTATTAAAAGTGAACTTATGAGCAACCTACAACACACTTACAATACACTAATGCACCACTGTAAGTTTATATTTATTATTTTATTAAGTACATTTTTAAAAGTATGTGTTAAAAATACTCAATGATGTCGTAATAAAGAATACTAAAAGTTTATCACAACTATACTTTTCATAAGTTCACTAAAATACCCCCGTAATGTCAGAATTTGTGTATTTAGTTTAAACGCAACGTGATGTTTCTAATACAGTTTGTGTGAATTAAAAGAGTCTCTGTAATTCTGAAGTCCTGACACAAACGAGTGCTTTTCACTATGACTTTGATTCCCTTTGATGGGCAAAAGATTATTATTGAAATGATGTGAAAGTGGCACAGACGTCCCAGTGTGAGATAATCTGGTGTAAGTGGAGCTTTACAGACTCAACGTGTTCCAGTTGTGGTGCAGAGAGGAGGAGGAAGTCTGCAGAAAAACGGGTCAGCGGCGTCGCAAACACCCGGATGACCCACTTCAGATGGAACCTGTGGTTTCTGCCTCGCACCTCAACATTCTACATTTATACTTTTATTCTTATTGTTCTCTGAGAGTTACTTCAGAACAGAGGAGCAGCAACAGATCAACAAGAAAGGTCAACTTTAGTGAATCTGAAATATCATTTACACACAAAAAAGTTATTACAGAGATTCTTTTACTTTGACTGCTTTAAGTGTATCTATGATAAATCAAGTCATTGTGTGATCCCTTGTGTGAGCTCTTTTTAGACTGTAAAGCTCCAGATCATCGCTTTCAAATCATTTGCATACGTAATCCTTTGTTCTTACATTAAAGTCAAAAACACTCACTTGTTTCCACTGTACACTACGGGGGAATTGTTGGGTCTCTGTAAATCATAAATAAGTCATTGAGTGTGGTCTTTACCTACTCTGTAAAGTGTCCTGAGATAACTTTTCTTATGATTTGGCACTATAAATAAAACTGAATTGAATTGAATTGAATATTCTCTGGTAAACACAGCATGACTTCAGACCCAAAGCCACAGCCACGCACACAAACTTTATTAGAAATGTGACGCACAAATACAAAAGTTTACTTTTTGTATTTAGCTTAAAGTATATTTAATATGTACTTTAAAATAAATACACGCATTTTGACTTTAAATTGGTGTTTCAGTGAACTTTATTGTGTTCTATCTGTGCACTTTTAATAAGTGGAGTTAATCGCAAATACTTGCAGTGGTAATTTAGGGTACGTCCGCACAATCGAAAAACAACCTTTTTTTCTCCTGTCATTCTTTAAAAGGTTTTTTTCCACACCGCCTCGACTCTGCGTCCACGAGAAACCAGTGAAGCCGACTAAAAACGCTGTAGTACACATGTCAGGCCTGGATGTGGCGCTGTAACTGCCACAGAAATACACCAACAACAGAGAAGAAGAGACGGGGAGACGCTGTGGAGAATCCAAACACCGGAGAGTTTCTCTCCAAATCTGGAGACTTCCCAAATCCTCCTCCATCCTAGAGAGAAATGTGTCACTGTTTCTGGTGTTAGTGGAGACTTTGGTGCTGTTTGGACTCTGATGCACCAATCACTCTGCAGTTCGTGTCCTCACTGAGCAGAGGGTGCTGCTGGGAGCCCCTTCCCCGTCCCAAAGCACTCACAGGCGCCACTTTCTCACTACATTTAGAGACTTTTCACACCTTCTTAGAACTGGATTTAGAAAAAGAGACAAGAGAGCAGTTTAGCTCCTTATTCAGAGCATCAGGGAAAAGGGAGAAATCTGTGGTCGGCCTAATTCATTCCCATGCATGTGGCTCAGAGTCCAGTTCAGTAAACAGTCTCTGGGTCCGTCTCTCTCCTCTCACACAGCAGCACTGTTGTTGTTATGTGACTCTGCGGGGTTAGAGGCCGGAGGTGGGGCCGTGACGCCATCCTTTAACAAAGTCTGAGCTTTCACCGTCCAGACCACAACGCCATGGAGGGCCTTTTACAATCTTCCCACTCTGGGACCCGGTTTCTAAAGATCCTGTTTTCAGGCTCCGATAACACCGACTGAGTGCGGATAGAAGACTGAACCAGATTGAAGTTGTGCGTTACAAGAAAAACGTGTCTCCGTGTGGACGGGCCCTTAGTGTACTTATGGAAATTAAATTGTATTCAAGTGCTTTGTATTTTTTATTAAAGTACAAAAAGTTCAATTAAAGACAAATTTCTGTGGACATTTAAAAGATTATACTAATTTATTTATTCTTTATTTACATTCTTGTTAACTAAGTGATACTGAACATGAAGTTTATTATTGTGTATTTTTTCTTTATTTAACTGACTAACACTGAACATGAAGTTTATTATTGTGTATTTATTCTTTATTTAACTGACTGATACCGAAAGTGTGGGAGCAGCCGAGGTTTTATCTAAAGAAACATTAACACAGTAAATAAAGAATAACCAGATGGATATAAACTTCTTTTTACGAGAGTTCCTCAAAGGCCTCGCTGTTCCTGTTTGTCCTCTCAGACTTCCTGTATTTCAAATGTCAGCTGGAGACAAACAAACATCTTCAGCTCTGTCTTTCTAGTGAAAGGGTTGGACAGCTGCACACTCACCTGTTCAGGTGCAAATGTTTGTGTTTAAGCACTTCCTTTAAATCACTTCCTCTCTCTCACACACACACACACACGCACGCACACACACACACACACACACACACACACAAACACACACACACACACACACACACACACACACACACAAACACACACACACACACACACACACACACACACACACACACACACACACACACACACACACACACACACACACACACACACACACACACACACACACACACACACACACACACACACACACAGACCTGAGCTAGTATGAGGCAACACAGAGACGAGACAAACACGAGACAGAAAAGAGACAAACACGTTTATTGATGTTCTTTTTCTGTTTTGTTGAAGTCCGATGAAGAATGTCTCCAGTCATGAAAACTATAAAAAGAATGGAAGTTAAAGGACATGATAGGATATTTCTCACGCTAGCGTTTGTAGCTTTTTAGGTCCTTGTTGTTTCAAAATAAAGTTGTTATTTTGTTAATTTCCTGGCCTCTTTCTAAAGAACGACTAAACAAGGTTATAGGGTTAACGAGGTTGTGGAGTTAACATGGTTGTTGAGTTAACAAGGTTGTTGAGTTAATGAGGTTGTTGAGTTAACGAGGTTAAAGAGTTAACAAGGTTGTTGAGTTAACAAGGTTGTAGAGTTAACGAGGTTGTGGAGTTAACGAGGTTGTAGAGTTAACAAGGTTGTTGAGTAAATGAGGTTGTTGAGTTAACAAGGTTGTAGAGTTAATGAGGTTGTTGAGTTAACAAGGTTGTATAGTTAACGAGGTTGTGGAGTTAACGAGGTTGTTGAGTTAACGAGGTTGTAAAGTTAACAAGGTTGTTGAGTTAACAAGGTTGTTGAGTTAATGAGGTTGTTGAGTTAACGAGGTTAAAGAGTTAACAAGGTTGTTGAGTTAACAAGGTTGTAGAGTTAACGAGGTTGTGGAGTTAATGAGGTTGTAGAGTTAACAAGGTTGTTGAGTAAATGAGGTTGTTGAGTTAACAAGGTTGTAGAGTTAATGAGGTTGTTGAGTTAACAAGGTTGTATAGTTAACGAGGTTGTGGAGTTAACGAGGTTGTTGAGTTAACGAGGTTGTAAAGTTAACAAGGTTGTTGAGTTAACAAGGTTGTATAGTTAACAAGGTTGTAGAGTTAACAAGGTTGTAGAGTTAATGAGGTTGTAGAGTAAATGAGGTTGTGGAGTTAACGAGGTTGTAGAGTTAACGAAGTTGTAGAGTTAACAAGGTTGTATAGTTAACAAGGTTGTAGAGTTAACAAGGTTGTTGAAAAATGAGGTTGTAGAGTAAATGAGGTTGTGGAGTTAACGAGGTGTTAGAGTTAACGAAGTTGTAGAGTTAACAAGGTTGTATAGTTAACAAGGTTGTAGAGTTAACAAGGTTGTTGAGTTAATGAGGTTGTTGAGTTAACAAGGTTAAAGAGTTAACAAGGTTGTTGAGTTAACAAGGTTGTAGAGTTAACGAGGTTGTGGAGTTAACAAGGTTGTAGAGTAAATGAGGTTGTTGAGTTAACAAGGTTGTAGAGTTAATGAGGTTGTTGAGTTAACAAGGTTGTATAGTTAACGAGGTTGTGGAGTTAACGAGGTTGTTGAGTTAACAAGGTTGTAAAGTTAACAAGGTTGTTGAGTTAACGAGGTTGTAAAGTTAACAAGCTTGTTGAGTTAACAAGGTTGTATAGTTAACAAGGTTGTAGAGTTAACAAGGTTGTTGAGTTAATGAGGTTGTAGAGTAAATGAGGTTGTGGAGTTAACAAGGTTGTAGAGTTAACGAAGTTGTAGAGTTAACAAGGTTGTATAGTTAACGAGGTTAAAGAGTTAACAAGGTTGTTGAGTTAACAAGGTTGTAGAGTTAATGAGGTTGTGGAGTTAACGAGGTTGTTGAGTCAATGAGGTTGTAGAGTTAATTAGGTTGTTGAGTTAACGAGGTTGTAGAGTTAATGAGGTTGTGGAGTTAACAATGTTGTATAGTTAACGAGGTTGTGGAGTTAACAAAGTTGTTGAGTTAACAAAGTCATTGAGTTAATGAGGTTTTAGAGTTAATGAGGTTGTGGAGTTAACAAAGTTGTAGAGTTAGCAAGGTTGTAGAGTTAATGAGGTTGTTGAGTTAACGAGGTTGTAGAGTTAATGAGGTTGTGGAGTTAATAAGGTTGTATAGTTAACGAGGTTGTGGAGTTAACGAGGTTGTAAAGTTAACAAGGTTGTGGAGTTAACAAGGTTGTAGAGTTAACAAGGTTGTTGAGTTAACAAGGTTGTATAGTTAACGAGGTTGTTGAGTTAACCAGGTTGTATAGTTAACGAGGTTGTAGAGTTAACGAAGTTGTAGAGTTAACAAGGTTGTAGAGTTAACAAGGTTGTTGAGTTAACAAGGTTGTATAGTTAACGAGGTTGTAGAGTTAACAAGGTTGTAGAGTTGACAAGGTTGTGGAGTTAACAAGGTTGTTGAGTTAATGAGGTTGTAGAGTTAACGAAGTTGTAGAGTAAATTAGGTTGTGGAGTTAACAAGGTTGTAGAGTTAATGAGGTTGTTGAGTTAACGAGGTTGTAGAGTTAATGAGGTTGTGGAGTTAACAAGGTTGTAGAGTTAATCAGGTTGTTGAGGTAACGAGGTTGTAGAGTTAATGAGTTTGTGGAGTTAACAAAGTTGTAGAGTTAATGAGGTTGTTGAGTTAACAAAGTCATTGGGTTAATGAGGTTTTAGAGTTAATGAGGTTGTGGAGTTAACATGGTTGTAGAGTTAACAAGGTTGTGGAGTTAACAAGGTTGTGGAGTTAACAAGGTTGTAGAGTTGATGATGGAGTGGAGTTAACATGGTTGTTAACATGATCTCAGCTGAAATCGGGCGTGAGGTGGGGTCCACCCTGGACAGGACGCCAGTCTATCACAGGACACATAGAGACAGAGACAAAAAACCTTTCACACTCACATTCACACCTACGGGTGATTTAGAGTCATCAATGAACCGAACACCTGCACGTCTTTGGACTGTGGGAGGAAACCGGAGAACCCGGAGAAAACCCACGCAGACACGGGGAGAACTCCACACAGAAGGGCCCTCTTGCTGTGGAGGGACAGTGCTAACCACCACCTCACTGTGCCGTCCCGCTTTATATATTTATATATATTTTTTTTGTATTTTCTAAATTTTGTTTCAACTCCAGGTCTTTTCAGGGATCACAGGTCGTGTTTTTAAAAAGTATAATTATCTGCCCTTTGGAGGGCATGTGTGCAGAGTTGATCAGGGGCTCTTGATTAAAGTGTTTCAGATCAACTTTTTGTTCTAGAACATCTCCATCAAACACTTCAACATACAAGTGAGAGATTTTCTAATGCAGTCTGGTGCTGTTCGAAGGCACGGGCTCCACAGCATAGACCTGTTTGTACGGGTTCATGTAGACGGTGTGGTGTGCACGACGTCCTTATTGGAAATATACTGTAATTCAGGGCTGAAGGGGTGAACGTCAGTGGAAAAATATTCTGTTTGTTATCGTAGGAAAAGGCTGTGAATAACATGGGCAGTATTTATACTGACTTTTCTGTCAAAAACAGCGTCATTTTCATCAGTGCTCATTATGTGGTTCTTTCTTTTTTGAATCAGCAGAAAAAACGCTTTATCCTGACATATGAAGTTAAATGATGTCGCTGTTAAAACTGCATGAGTTTGTTCAAGTTTCTGAATCTTTCATTTGGTTGCGACATTAAACACTTTCCTAAAATGTCATCATCGCCACATCCTGTTGAGTTTTAAGATAAAAATCACACAAAAACCGCCTGTGATGTTATCTGACGGATGACATGACCTTACTCTTTTCACCTTCAGCTCTTCGGTCCACGGATTTAATACACAAAGAGTGAAAGATTCTGAGGTTTTCACTGAGAAACAAACAAAAGAAGCATCAAAATCAAAGTAGAAATCAAAAGAAACTCACAGGAGGAAGTTTGGATGGAGCTGCTGGTTCCCTTCGTCGTCCGTTCAGGTGAGGATGAAGAGGATGATAGTGGTGACGGGGCGGACAACACTGAAAACACAAAAGGGAAATAAAGTGTGTGTGCGTTTCTGAAACCGGTCAATTGAGTCATCTCACCTACACACACACACACACACACACACACACACACACAGACACACACACACGCACACGCTCTCTGTTTCAGGTTTCACACATTCCAGCGTTTCTGTTGATAAAAAGGTGAAATAAAATAATAAAAGAGTGTAAATGTGCTCAGGCTCACATGAATGTGATGAAAATGGGACTTCTCCTTCAAAACGTTTGTGGTTTTTCAAGTCTGTGAGAAAAGAGTTCAGTCCGCTGCAAACAGGAAGTGCTGAAGAGCCAATTCAGCAAACTTCAATGGTCACAAAGTCACAAAAATGTAAAGAAATACTGACGTTAATGACGCTAACTCAAAGAAAGTCACATTTAACTGATATCCCCATGAACCTGATCCACTTCATCACTGACATTAAGAGTATTATGTTTGTTTTCTCAAATGTTAAATATGCAAATGAGGCGTTGTGTGATGAAATATGAGCTCACGTTCATACGTTTCCGGGTTCATTTTAGAGTACGTTCTTTTCTTTACAGATTACTCCATAAATATGGCGTCACAGGAGTGCCAATAAAAATAACAAATTGGTTTGGAAAATTAATTAATAATTAATAATTTATTTATTTATTTAATTTAATTTATGAATGAATCTATTTTTCTATACATTTAAAAATAAATATTTATTTTTATCTTGTGGCATTTATTTTCTTTCCCTATTGCTTGTCTACTTTATATTTCCACATTTATTTTCCTATATGTTATTTGAGTGTTTATGGCACGAATATGACTCCATATTAAATCTGAAAATAGTGTATTTTTATGAATAAATGTTGTATAAACGAGGCTGTGAATGTTAAAATCCTTCAGCATATAAACAGGAATGAAACCGGAAAGTTTGGAGATTTAAAAACCTTTACAGATATTTTTTAAGTTGGATGCGTTGTGTCGCTGGTTGAAGATGGTAAAAGGTTTTCCTCTTTAGCATTTAGCTTAGCACACCAGATTTAAATTGTCAGCGACTTAGCGCTCCTCCCCGACTCCGCCATCTTATCCAAATATGATCACGTTAGGTTCAAAGAAAAGAAGGATTGACGGACAAATTCCAAGCCCGATGCTAACACCCGTTAGATGCGTTGATGTCATCGCTGCTACGACTGCGCCGGCATCAACACTCAACGCCCTCCAACAGCTTCCGACAGTTACGGAGTGTAGCGACACTTTCTACTGTGAGAAAATGACAATAAATAAAATATAAAGCAATAAACTCCAAAATCAAACATGTTCCTGCAGGAATGAGATCTAAATTGACAACAACAGACAATTTAACACACACTGCTACATGTAGCTAGCTTTATGCTAACGTCAGGGAAGAAGAAGAAGAAGAAGAAGAAGAAGAAGAAGAAGAAGAATTACTTTATTTATCCCACACGGGGAAATTGAATTTTTTTCACCTTTATTATACATGTTACACACACAGGCCTGTACATGCAATTAAGGAGAGATGTTAGAGCGAGGGGGCTGCCAGTGACTAGCGCCCCGAGCAGTTGGGGGTTCGGTGCCTTGCTCAACAGCATCTCGGCAGTGCCCAGGAGATGAACTGGCACCTCTCCAGCCACCAGTCCACGCTCCATACATGGTCCACACAGGGACTTTAACCAGCGACCCTACCGTTCCCAGCCAAGTCACCTATGGACTGAGCTACTGCCCCCCCCAAAAAAAATAATAATAATAATAATGATAAATAAATAAATAAATAAATAAATAAATAAATAATAATAAATAAATTAATTAATTAATTAATAAATTAAAAAAAGAAAGCTGCATCTTGGTTCATGTTGTTCATTTCTCCTCATTTTCAGATCTGATTCTTTCTGGATAATATTAGTTTTTACTTTAGAAGCATTTACTGGTTGTTTTTGATAATGGAAAGTGCTGCTATAATGTTAGCTACTCCACAGTCAGTCACTGCTAACTAAGCTACATGTAGCTTCATGCTAACATCAGGGAAAGCTACATCTTGGTTCATGTCAGTAATCTCTCCACTTTTTCAGATTGTTTCTTTGCTTGAACATGTTAAAATGTGTAGTTATGTGATTAATAAGCCTTTATTAGTGATTTTAGACCGTAAAAGTGTTTCTATAACTTTATTCCAGCCTTTCTACTTGTGGAGCAGCTAAGTGCTTATTTCCATCAGAATCTTTCAATTGATGATACAAGCGTGGAAATTGACATAGTTATTGTTATTATTGGCATGACATTCTCCATGGGTCACTTGCCAAAGAAATTGTCCGAGACATTTGAAATTTCAAGATGGCTGCTGTGTTGTCCTCAGTCCCTCTTCTGGCCCTGTAGGCAAAATGGAGGAGATCCAGGTGTTGACGGTTGTGTGGCAGGATGGTGGGAAGCAGCAGGCACTCCAGGCACTTTATCAGGATGGACGTAAGGGCGATGGGATGGGAGTGGTTTGGTTCTTTAGGCTGTGGTTTCTTGGGTAATGGAATTATTATAGCGGTTTTCATGGGGGGGGGGGGGGGGGGGGGGGGGGGGGGTACATTGATTGTAGACTTCACAGAAGAGTGAATGGATTATTGCAGAAAGTTCAGTGGCACAGGTCTTTAGCAGCCTTGCTGAGATCTAGACGGGCCCTGGAGCCTTGCCTGGCTAGCAGATGTTCAGTTGATGTCCGTGCTTGGGTGGAATTGGAGTGCTGGGTCTGGGTGCACTTCCCGTCAGTGTCTTGGCCACCTGAAAGGCTTGCTTGGTGTTCATGGGGCTTATTCTCATATTGTAGTTTGGCTTTGAAGACCTCATTTTTACTGCCCGGTTTGCTACACCGAGGGCTGTCCTTGAGCTCGAAGGCTCTGTATTTTTCCTTCAGGCTCTTCCTTAGCTGTGGTGTAATCCATGGTTAGGAGTTGGGGTATCTTTTTATGTTCTTTACTGCTATGATAGTCTGGATACAGAAATGTATGTAGTCTGTAATGATGGAGACCCTGTCATCTAATTTCCCATAAAAATGCCATTGCTCAGTTATTATTTTGGGGCACTGTTCATTCAGCACCACAACGGTGCTAGTTACACCATCCCTTAGTATTTATTTGAAAGATTTAATGGATTAAAAAAACACTGTGACTGTCGTGGTAAGGGAGCTTGTGTACCTCAGTGAATCCTGAAAGAGCTTTCTTGGTGGGAGGCAACTCCTGACAGGTTTAACCAAACTGGACAGGGCGTGGGCAAGGAGTCAGACTAAAACAGTCAAAAACCTCTCTTGATAGAGCCTTTTGAGGAACCAAATACATTTCTATGAGAAAATGTATTTACAGATTCACATGGGGGGCGGCAGTCATCCTGAAAAATGGCCGCCATCTTAAAACTTTAAGTCAATGTGGGTGGTTTCTTGTCAAATGACCCTTTGAGACAGCTCATGCTCACCAAATAAACCATTATATCACTTAACTGCTCCACTAAGGTGTCGGCCATCTTGAAATTTCAAGTAGCTGCGGGTGGATTATTGTCAAATGACCCTTTGAGACAGCTCATGCCAATTTTTATGCTTGTATCACCAAAGAAAGCAGTATTTCACTTAACTGCTCCACTAAGGGGTCGGCCATCTGCAAAAATGGCCACCATCTTGAAATTTCAAATGTCTCAGACAATTTTCTTGTCAAGTGACCCATGGAAACTGTTCATGCCAAAGTTCACGAAAGATTGTAGCACTGCTCCACTATACTAGCTAAGATACATGTAGCTACGTGCTAATTTCAGTGAAAGATGCATCTTGGTTCATGTTTTCTTCACAAGAGTCCTGCTTGACAATTTTGGATTGTGTAGTTAATGTGATTTAATAACCTTTATTGGTGATTGTTGACACTAGAAAGTGAAGCTACATGAGTTTACTGATAACTAAAATGCATGTAGCTAAACGCTAATGCCAAGGAAAGCTAATGTGATCGGACGAAAAACAAACATGAGAAGTGTAATAATTGTGCGTAAACCATGTCTCAATAGAAATCCATTTATTTGCTCATTGAAACTTTACATAATTGTGCGTAAACCATGTCTCAATAGAAATCCATTTATTTGCTCATTGAAACTTTACAGTCTTAAATATTTATGCTACAAAGAGGTGCATGATGGGATGGTGGCGATGGCGTTCAGGACACGTCCTCCATGTAGTCGGCTCCGTGACTCTGACTGAGCTGAGACACGCTCAGGTCCTGAGTGGTTTCATCAAACTGCAGAACAAACAACAACATGAGCTCTAAGAGACCTTTAAACCCTCACAGACACGCTTCACTCACTGAACACGGACGCCACTCATCGTCACCTTGTCGCTGTGGTCGGGCCCCTCAATGGAAACTTCCTCGATCTCTTCGCCGATGCTGAGCTCGCTCTTGGACAGATCTGACCGATGACTGTGGCAACAACAACAGAACAATTAAACCAACCTCACTTTCACGTTTCCATTAGACTCTTTTTCTTACATTTCGGTTCTTTGCTGTAAAATGAATCCTCATAATAATTATAATAATTAATAATCATGGACGGATTATTTGAGTCTGGGCCCTGAACAACACACCCAAACTCAAAGGTGAGTTTTGGTCATATTTCATGTTAATAATCTGTCAAAGTTAACATTTAGGTAGTAGTTACTTTGTCGTACAGCAGGCTTATGACTAAAGGCTTAACACTAAATACTTAAGACTAAAGACTTAAGACTTAAGACTTAAGACTTAAGCCTAAAGACTTAGGACTTAAGCCTAAAGACTTAGGACTTAAGCCTTCAGACTTTTAACGTAACAGAATAAAAGGAAAAGGCGTTATGTAACTGTATTGTGTTAAAGATACAGAAAAAACAAAGTAATTAGATTTCTGATACAGAATTACAGCCTTGTGGTTCCAGACTTCATAATGGCATTTCTTTTATATTTCAAAACAGCTCGGCTCCAGCCCCCCACGACCCCGACAGGGACAAGTGGTTGAAGATGAATTAATGACTGAATGAATGTGTTGACGCGCAGCTGCAGGAAGGCACACTGCAGAGCCAAAGTCATCTCCTCGGTTAGTGGCTACCCTTGATAAATTGCATTAAATCAAACAAGGTATCAGATGATTAACATTTTGGTAGGGTTCTTCTAGGTGACAAAGGTTATCCTCTAACAGAATACCTAATAACCCCGCTGGCAAACCCCGCTACAGAGCAGGAGCGCAGGTTCAGCAGTGCGCACACACGAACACATGCCACAGTGGAGCGCTGCTTCGGGTTGACTGCCTCCGTTCTTCTTTTCCATACAGCGTTTTTATGGGCCCCTTTTATTCCACTCTTAAGACTGCCAAAAAGCATCAGCACATCTTTATTTTGCTCCATCTCGGATGTCAGGATGCCGATCTGTGTGTCAGAAAAGTTTCTTTTCTAACCTGCGTTCCTTCTCTCCATGTTTGACCTCAGTGGGCGAGGCCTCCGAACCAGGAATATTTAAGGGCGTAACATGTTAATGACGATCAAATTCAGCCGCCGCATTTATCAAGGCCCGCTCATTCGTACGCTGAGATTGGTCCGATATGAATGTTTCATAAATCACACGTGGGTCCTGTCATACGACCAATTCTGCGCTCAGATCTGCTCCCGTTTCCACGCAAGATTGATAAATGAGGGCCAATATCTCTAAAATAATATCTGCAGTGAAGACTTTCAGTTTAATAAAAAAGGTGTTCAAGCTTCATCAATCTCACCTGTTAAAGTCATCGTCATATTCAACATCGTCATCTGTGGAACAAAGTTTACAAGTTTCATTTGTGAATTTGAACATTTTTAAATCAAAAAAATCCAGACATAAGTCAAACTGAATTCAAACTCTTTGCAGATGACACTCACATTTATCCATAAAGAAGAAGAAAGTGTGCTCATGATTAAATTCAAACTTTAAAAACACTGAATAGAAGTAAAAAGTCTGAAGCGTGTGGAGTCGTGGCGGTTCGTACCTAAATGCAGAGATCCAGTTTTATCGTTCGAGACCTTTGGATCTCTGAAGCCTCTCTCTCCTGCAGGAAGGAAACAACAACAGTGTCCTCAGAGAGACACCTTTATTACATCTGTGTGTTCCTGCTCTCTAGAGGATGGACCTTTACACGTTCCTCTACAGTCTAGGAGGACAGAAATGCAGCTCCACCTTCCAAAACTATACTGATGTACTACCATTCTTTTAAAATATTATTTGATTATTTCGCAGATTGGAAAATAAAATGATTATAAAATACATCAACAATAAAATTTAGTGCCATAAAAAACGTATGAAAATCAGAGAAAAAATAAGTCATGTTATTTTTAACTATTTTCATGGATACTTTTTTTCGTCTTAGCTTCAAAGCTTATATTAAACTTCAGCTGTTCCGTTGCTTAGGAGGTTTATAGGATATTTTCATGTGTAAGATAAATACATTACACATTTTATTGACTTCACTGTAGATTGACAGTTTTGATCCGGCTGTTTAAACTTCAAAATGATGCAAAAAAGAGGTAAAATGGCCTTTTGTAAATAGTTGTTGCGACATTTCCTTAGCAACGGTCGTCACAGAAACGTAGAACTTACTGGCAAGGATCAGGAAATAAAGAGGTTACCACGACTAGCATATATTCAGAGTTTGACTTCATAGTGTTTATCAAAACCAAAACTATGATGTTTTATTTGCCGCTAAGGGACTATATCACTGTTCATACAGTACTTCAACCTCTGGACCCTGATGTCCCACCTGGACCCTGATGTTCCGACTGGACCCTGATGTCTCACCTGGACCAGAGTCCCTCACATGGTTCTGGATTAATGATGTGGACAACAACACAAATGTGTTGAGCAAACTTCACATTTTAGTTTGTCTGCAGCCTGTAGTGGGCGCTGTAATCTTATAAACTGTTGAAGTCTGACCGTTCTTGCTGCGGCTCTGCTCCGAGACGCTGCTTCCCCCTCCTCCTGGTCTCTGGGCCTCTGACAAGGACCCTGCTGGACTCCCTCTGACCCCCGGTGCCTCCACCTTCCTGGGATATGAAGAGCACACAGTCAGCTGAGGTTCAAACCAATGACCAGGGGTTAGCTGTGTTGACTGGCTTGGTCACAACCTGAGATCCACGCTAACCAACAACCCAGTGACCCTCGTCCTGGACCACTCACACCGAGGTGGACCCTGGTTCAACCGGAGTCACAAGTCAACGAGGGTGAACCTTTTAAACACTTAATCAACCCTCGGTGTGTTTTCAGTCACCGCAGTACCCAGAGAATGGCCTTTACTCGGGTTCAGTTAATATGCGGGTTATTGCAGTTCTCCCCGTTTACATGAGCGTGAAGAATGTGAAGAATGATGGAGTAACTCTTCCTGCCTCAACGTGAAGAAAAAGATGTATTCAGACCAGATGTACGTTAGCAGAGCGCCACCAGGTGGTCAAGACACGAGAAAACTGTCACAGCAGTAACCTGGTTATGGTCTGTACCACAGCTCAGTTAATAAGCGGGTTATTGCAGTTCTCCTCATTGAGCGTGGAAGAACGTGAAGAATGACGGGGTAACTCCTCCTGCCTCAATGAGAAAAAAATGTACAGGATCTGGTCTGGAAACGTCTTTATCTTCCGGTTGACCTTTTGTCAAAATCACAACAATGTTGAGAGCGTGGAGAACACGGAGGACTTTTGGACAGAATGAGGACAGACACAGGGCTTCTTGGTGGTGACGTTAGTCTCCACGGTGAAGTCCTCAGTGGGTTTAAGGGTAACGCTTGTGTTGTTGCTGTTGTTTTCGCCGGCGTTGCTTCCTGTTCTTTTCTATTTACGGGTCAAAAACAACTGCAGCGGGGGCAGCTGGTGGCACGGTGGTTAGAGCAGTCGCCCATGTAAAGAGGCTGAAGGTCCTCGAGGCAGCAGCCGCGGGGTTCGACTCCGACCTGCGGCCCTTTTCTGCATGTCTCCCCCTCTCTCTCTCTCGACTTATTTCCTGTCTGTCCTATCTAATTAAGGCTTGAAAACTGCCAAAAAAAATAAACTTTAAAAAAACGAACAAAATAAAAACACTGCAGCATGAGGTGGGGAGAGGCAGTTATAACCTACGGAGCATGTGCAGATGCCTGACCTCATCTGACCCCGGTTTATGCACCAATACTCAGGTTACTGAAGGTTACCCATGTCTGTCTGTTCACCGGGGTCAGGTGTTTACATGACGTCTCTGAAACCTGAGTATTAACCAGAATATAACCGGGTTTATAAAATGAGACACCCGTCTGTCTGCTGCTCACCTGAGATCACAGGTCCCACCGAGACCATCATCTGCAACGTCCTCTGAGTCGACAGACAGGACAGACAGACTGATACCAGAGAGACAGAGAGAAGAAAAAGACAAAGGCAAAGAGAGGACAGAGATGATGAAAGGCAGTCGTCCTCTTTATATATAACATCTTTACTTTCTATAACACATGTTTCCATAATCCCTGTCCAGTCCTCTGGTCACAGTCCTGTCATGGAGGTCACAAAACTTCTCTGATGATGAGGAGAAGAGCCGGTTCCAAAAATCAAAGTTTGCGTCTCGGGTCAAAAGCAGAAGCAAGAGGTGCTGCACACAAAAAAATT
The DNA here is from genome assembly GCF_963691815.1 of Echiichthys vipera. Taxonomy (NCBI): domain Eukaryota; kingdom Metazoa; phylum Chordata; class Actinopteri; order Perciformes; family Trachinidae; genus Echiichthys; species Echiichthys vipera. Next base: position 4,957,683 of record NC_139844.1, on the reverse strand, counting down.
CTGGTTCCGTCGTTTACCAATGGAGTTCATTTGAAACAAGGACTCCTCAAGGTATCGATCCCTCATGCCCATCCCCAGTACAGTCATATATCATACGACCAACCTCGACCTGCCTCAGCTTTGGAACCAACTTTATTGACAACAAATGTAACATTTGACACGTTCAGAGACAGAAACTTTACAGACGGTTCCCTGGAACAGGATGAGGTGAATTCAACCGCATTTATAAAAATAAAAACCAATGAGAAAGCAGGCGTCGTCAGCAACCGTGCCGACGGCAGCGCGACGCACGCTGCATTCGCAAAGACACTAAACTGCGTTGGGCGCGGGCAGAACAAAGACACCCAGCACAGACGGAAACACAGATGGTTTCAGTGTCTCTGAATGGACAGACGGAGACACTGAACTGATCTGAACACGTGTCCACCTGCTGAAACCAAACACTGTCTGTGAACTGATCTGAGGTCAGACGAGGACACTCACTCACTGAGGCTTTGTCCTCGCCTCATCAGGGACAAGACCAGCCCAGAGACACACTCCGCCTTCAGGGGGACAACACTGCAGGGTGAGGAAGGGAGACGCAAAGGTGGAGGAAGAAGGACAAGTAGAGAGGGAAAGTGAAGAAAGAAGGACAGGTAGAGGACAGGTGAAGAAAGAAGGACAGGTGAAGAAAGAAGGACAGGTAGAGGACAGGTGAAGAAAGAAGGACAGGTGAAGAAAGGACAGGTGAAGAAAGAAGGACAGGTAGAGGACAGGTGAAGAAAGAAGGACAGTTAGAGGACAGGTGAACAGAGAAGGACAGGTAGAGGACAGGTGAAGACAGAAGGACAGGTAGAGAACAGGTGAAGAAAGAAGGACAGGTAGAGGACAGGTGAAGAAAGGAGGACAGGTAGAGGACAGGTGAACAGAGAAGGACAGGTAGAGGACAGATGAAGACAGAAGGACAGGTAGAGGACAGGTGAAGAAAGAAGGACAGGTAGAGGACAGGTGAAGAAAGAAGGACAGGTAGAGGACAGGTGAAGAAAGAAGGACAGGTAGAGGACAGGTGAAGACAGAAGGACAGGTAGAGGACAGGTGAAGAAAGAAGGACAGGTAGAGGACAGGTGAAGAAAGAAGGACAGGTAGAGGACAGGTGAAGAAAGAAGGACAGGTGAAGAAAGGACAGGTGAAGAAGAAAGAAGGACAGGTAGAGGGCAGGTGAAGAAAGAAGGACAGGTAGAGGACAGGTGAAGAAAGAAGGACAGGTAGAGGGCAGGTGAAGAAAGAAGGACAGGTAGAGGACAGGTGAAGAAAGAAGGACAGGTAGAGGACAGGTGTCGAAAGGACAGAGAAGACATGGTAAGGATGCAGGAAGGACAGACAGGATGTAAGGAGACAAGAACAGGAAGTAGACATTTAGGACAGAGTTAGGACATGAACAGAGGGACAGTGTGAAGAAACAAGTAAGCCAAGCTCAGAGGGGCATACAGGAGGAGACTAAAGACGCTAAAAGATGTGACCGAGGTTACATGTTACACTGACTTTTTTTGGGAGTCTGCATGTTTTTATAGATGTTTAGAAAGAGGAAACAAAGAAACTTGTATCAAATGCAGTCAGTTGCAGCAGCTGAACGTAACAAGTTAAGAGAGAAGAGCAGACGAAGACGAAGACAAAGAAGACGAAGAAGAAGAAGAGACTGCTGTGGTCCGAGGATCAGGACTTTGTCTTGGATGAGTCCAGGCACTTACTCTTTGTGACTGCTGGTCCGTTCTGATGGGTCCTTCTGTCCCAGAGGAGAACTACGACTTTAAACACAGAGACAAACACAAGATTGAAGTTTGTTCCATCACAACAGTTCTGCATTCACACTCAGAGTACACAAGCCGATTGGTTGTTCTGTCTGTCCTCTGATATGATGTCTTTCTGTTACCACAGACTATGTAAAGTCCAGCAGGGGGAGACTCCACTTAAAGCTACATTCTCTTTAATGTCCAGCAGGGGGAGACTCCACTTAAAGCTGCATTCTCTCTAATCTCCAGCAGGGGGAGACTCCACTTAAAGCTGCATTCTCTCTAATCTCCAGCAGGGGGAGACTCCACTTAAAGCTGCATTCTCTCTAATGTCCAGCAGGGGGAGACTCCACTTAAAGCTGCATTCTCTCTAATCTCCAGCAGGGGGAGACTCCACTTAAAGCTGCTTTCGCTCTAATGTCCAGTAGGGGGAGACGCCACTTAAAGCTGCATTATCTCTAATATCCAGCAGGGGGAGACTCTACTTTAAGCTGCATTCTCTATAATGTCCTGCAGGGGGAGACTCCACTTAAAGCTGCATTCTCTCTAATGGTGTGACTAGTCAAAGGTAAAAGGTACTCACCAGCCGTAGGTCTTCTGTGGTTTAGGCAGGGGATCGTCAAAGAACGAATCCCCATCATCGGGATCGTCCTCCACCTCCAGGTCCAGGTCCAGGCGGTCCCTCTTCGGACTGGAGGAGGAGGTCCTGTTGTCGGGCACCTCGCTGAGTCTGGAGCCCAGCTGCTGGAAGTCTCCTTTACCCAGAAACATCCCACCGTCCAAGTCCTGAGTGAGAACACAAAAACATGAGATAGACGACGCGCCAGCTTCAGGGCAAACATCAGAAGATGTTTTGAAGAGTCCAGAATCTATCCAACCAACCAACCAACCAACCAAGTATTCATTGAACCAAACATCCAACCAACCAACCATTTATCCAACCAATCAACCATTTATCCAGCCAGCCAACCTTTTCTTCATTCACCCAAACATCCAACTATTAGAGCAACCAACCAACCATTCAACTTTTCGTTCAAACATTCATCCAACCAACCATTCATCCAACCAATCAACCAACCAACCTTTTATCCAACCATCCAACTGACCACTCAACTTTTCTTTTAACCATCAAACGAACCAACCTTTCATCCATCCAACCAACTAACCTTTCATCCAACCAATCAACTATTCATCCATCCAATTAACCAACCTTTCATCCAACCAATCAACCTTTCAACCAACCATTCATCCATCCAACCAACCAACATTTCATCCAACCAATCAACCTTTCATCCAGAGAACCACCATTTATCCAACCATCCAACTGACCACTCAACTTTTCTTTCAACCATCAAACAAATCAACCTTTCATCCAACCAACTAACCAATCAACCAACCATTCATCCAACCAACCAATCAATCTTTTAGGTCTGACTGCCAGTAGTCGGTTGATATGCTCTTTAATCGTTGGTGTCACTTTCAAAAGTCCATGTGTAGAATTCTGGTCAAAAATTTGTGGTTTAATAACAGCCCTACAATCTGTTCCCAAACTCCATTTACAGCCAGGTGAGAAAGTCAATCATTTACCAATATTTGGGAATTGAGAAGGCTGCTGATCAGAAATGTGTTAATCATCATCATCATCATCATCATTATCATCGTGACTCTAGTTCTAAATATTAATCTGAAGCAGATGAGTTATTAAAGATGACATTGATCTCAGCTCTCTGAAGCTGATCTGCAGTCTGTTGTTTATGACTAAACTAAAGCAGGCTGCAGCTCACTAACTAGTTCATAAATAGAGATCAGTTTTTACTAAATATTTACAGTCACAAACTGCAGGTGGAACTGTTTTGTGGCTAACAGGCAAAGCTAATGTTAGCATTCTTCAGATTTTCAACCAGTTTGATTTGTTCCAAATGTCAGTCATGTATTTATGATCCAGGATACTTAAAACTTAGATTAAAAATGTGTGTTTTATACCGAAACACCCGATTCTGTGTAAATAGTTACAATAATATAATCTAAATTCAGCCCCAGTACAGTTATAAATGGGGAAATGAGCTCCAGAGACCAAAAGTGTTTTTGTAGCAGCTGGTAAAAAAGTCTGCCGTAACATGGAGGTCTATGGGGATTGACTCATTTTAACATGGAGGTCTATGGGGATTTATTAATTTTAACATCGAGTTCTACGGGGATTGACTCTTGGAAAATGCCTCAAGTAGCCGTTGGAGGAACTGCAGTTTAGCCCTGAGGTTGTCTCTTGAATAACATACAATGACAAACATAATTTTCAGCATCTTACTGATATATTACTAATGACTAAATACTCAACATAAAACAGCATTAGACTTATTTAGCATCAGAACAGAAGCCAGCGTTAGCTTGGCTTAGTATCTTGACATAAGCTAGCATGAGCTTCATTTAGCATCAGGACATAAGCTAGCGTGAGCTTTATTTAGCATCTGGACAGAAGCTAGCATTAGCTTCATTTAGCATCAGGACAGAAGCTAGCATTAGCTTAATTAAGCATCAGGACAGAAGGTAGCGTGAGCTTCATTTGGCATCAGGACAGAAGCTACCGTTAGCTTCATTTAGCATCAGGACATAAGATAGCATTAAATTCATTTAGCATCAGGACAGTCACTTCACTTTATGTTAGCTTCAACAAGGATTAGGACCGACCTGTTGTCAAATTCAGGAAATCAACAACTTCATCTCATCTCATCTCATTTTCATCCGCTTATCCAGGTTCGGGGCGCGGGGGCAGCAGCTTTAGCAGGGGACCCCAAACTTCCCTTTCCCGGGCCACATTAACCAGCTCTAACTGGGGGATCCCGAGGCGTTGCCAGGTCAGCGTGGAGATATAATCTCTCCGCCTAGTCCTGGGTCTTCCCCGAGGCCTCCTCCCAGCTGGACGTGCCTGGAACACCTCCCTAGGGAGGCGCCCAGGGGGCATCCTTACTAGATGCCCGAACCACCTCAACTGGCTCCTTTCAACGCAAAGGAGCAGCGGCTCTACTCCGAGTTCCTCACGGATGGCTGAACTTCTCACCCTATCTCTAAGGGAGACTCCAGCCACCCTCCTGAGAAAACCCATTTCAGCCGCTGGTACCCGCGATCTCCTTCTTTCGGCATGACCCAGCTTTCATGACCATAGGTGAGGGTAGGAACGAAGATTGACCGGTAGATCGAGAGCTTTGCCTTCCGGCTCAGCTCTCTTTTCATCACAACAGGGCGGTAGAGCGACTGCAATACCGCCCCCGCTGCTCCGATTCTGTGGCCAAACTCACGCTCCATCGTCTCCTCACTCGTGAACATGATCCCGAGGTACTTGAACTCCTTCACATGGGGTAAGGACTCATTCCCTACCTGGAGTAAGCAATCCACCGGCAACCCCTCCCCACCACGACTATGCCTTGATATCCTGTCCATGAAAATCACGAACAGGATTGGTGACAAAGCGCACCCCTGGCGGAGGCCAACCCCCACCGGGAACGAATCCGACTTACTGCCGAGGATCCGGACACAGCTCTCGCTTTGGGTGTACAGAGATTGGATGGCCCATAGAAGTGACCCCCTCACCCCATACTCCCGCAGCACCTCCCACAGTATCTCCCAAGGAACCTGGTCATATGCCTTCTCCAGAGCCACAAAACACATGTAGACTGGATGAGCATACTCCCAGGCCCCCTCCAGGATCCTTGCGAGAGTGAAGAGCTGGTCCGTTGTTCCACATCCAGGACGGAATCCACACTGTTCCTCTTTGATCTGAGGTTCGACTATAGGACGAACCCTCCTTTCCAGCACCTTGGAGTAGACTTTACCAGGGAGGCTGAGTAGTGTGATACCCCTGTAATTGGCACACACCCTCTGGTCCCCCTTTTTAAAAAGAGGAACCACCACCCCGGTCTGCCACTCCCTTGGCACAGTCCCAGACTTCCACGCAATGTTGAAGAGGCGTGTCAACCAAGACAGCCCCTCCAAACCCAAAGCTTTCAGCATTTCTGGACGAACCCCTGGGGCTTTGCCACCTTGGAGTTGTTTGACTACCTCAGTGACTTCCGCCAGGGATATTGACAATGACTCCCCATCAGCCTCCAGCTCTGTGAAATGTTGTAAATGTTGTTAAGTATTGATTTCTTTGTTAGAACATCCAACATACAAGTCTTCACATACAGTCTGGGGTCGGACCGGGTCTGAACCGTGAAGATGGTGCAGCTGATGGCAGATGATAAATCTAGGTGTTCATATTTATGTTAACCCAACTAGATGAATGATGATGTTTCGTCTTTGATTTCTGTTTTATTCCAGCATCTCTTTTAAGGGAATATAAACGGCAAATAAAAATATAAATCAAATGCTCTGTTAATTGGATTTAATCAGAAACATGCATCAGAGGAGGTGGAGGGGTCTTTCTCAGCCCTGAGTCATGTCTTAAGGTCATCCAGCCACACGTTTGGGCAAACGGTGAACCTGAAACAGTCACAGTGAGAAACACATGGAGATTTATTGAGATCAGCGTGTGTTCAGCTTTCAAGAGTTAGTGAGCAGAGGAGTGTTAGCGTGAGTATCTTTATCTCTCCATGTTGTTACCTTGGCTGCTGTCTGACTCTGGCCTCCTTTATATCTGGGGATCTGTGCATGACAGGGACACAGCAGCTGTCAACACACGGCAGCTCCTGTCCTGATGTCCACAAGTGTGATTGTGTTGCCTACAGCAGCTGATGAGTGCTGACACAGAAGCTAAACAAGATTCTGCCTCAAAACATCTCCATCGGTTTATATTCATAATGTTTTCACAGCTTTATCGTGCTGTCAGACGGCTCTGTGACGTTGATAGAAACCCTTGAATTGACTGTACGCACCACCGAAAAGCAACGATGACGATAGAGAGATTATACACACACGTTAGCAACTTAATCAGATCATCTTAATGTTTATAGAACTCTTTGTGCTTGTGTTCTAAAGGTGTTTTTCTGGCTAGTCGACGGGATCTGCTGTCTTTCCTGCGTCTTGGTCCTTGATTTCGGACAGAGCGAGGTATTTATTTGACTTGATTTAGCTCCTAATGTGATGGCTCGGATCCTGCACATATCGGTGGCTCCATTTCCATGTAAATAGAGTCCATGCGGCCCCTCGGCACTGCCGGGAGGTTTAAAAGCAGGAAGCAGCTGATCACAGAAACGAGAGATGGCAGAAGAGGGAGCGTGGTGATCAGCGACTGGAAAGCCTGTGAAACCCGTGAGAGGCCGACCATCATGGCAGAGAAAGTCCTGAATTACCATGTGGCAAACTTCTCCAGACAAAGATTTTGTTCGTCACAGGTTGTGCTTCACAATCGTCACGTCCCAGATAGGAGGAATAGTCCCAGAAAGGAGGAATATTAAGCCTCAGTTTCACTCAGACAGGATGGCAATGTGAACCATTATCTATATAGAAATGACTGTTTCCATGGAGGCGTGAAACACTGGTCCCTTTGTAGAGATCATAACCTGGAGTTGTCTTTGAATTTTAAAGTGTGCTCCATAAGTAAAATTCATTGAAGTGTAATTCCGGCGGGGGTCTCCGTTTTTTTTTTGGCAAATACACTCATCAAATAAGCCATCGAGACAATTTTTTTGTTTAACAACTATTAACGGAGAATCCGGGAGAGTCGCTAACAAATGGACATGGCTAACACTGATTAGCTGGGGGCAGTAAGCTGAAGGCATTAAAACGTCTTTTTTAAACACTAAGACTGCTCAGAATAACAGCAAACCTCTGCAGCAGCATGAGAAGAGTCCCTACACAGAAAACAAAGCACCAACAGCGTAGTTAGTGAACCCAGAGTTTATTAAAAGAGTGTTTTTACAGACTTACCTACTGGCCCCTGTACCAGCTCCTCTCATAGTAAAGTCCATTCAAGTGGATTACCAAAGTCAATCCCAAAGGAAGGAGCCCATTGTTGCTTTGTTTTCTGTGTAGAGACTCTTCTCATGCTGAGCTAATCAGTGTTAGCGACTCTCAAGGGTTTCTCCGTTAATATTTTTTACAGGTTATTGTTGAAGTAACTTTTGGAATAAACAAAGATGTATTACTTTATTAGTAACAGTGTGCTGAGACCTGTAAATATTGAATATATTCAAGGACAGGGAAGAGTGTGATAAATAAACATTAATTCAGCAGTCTAAATGTTAGTGATGTCTGCTGTCTGCTGTCCTTCTCAATGTCTCATCCAATCAGACGCTGTGGTTGGATCTACTTGTTGTATAATGTGGCGTTTTCAAGGTTTGAAAAGTGCTTGAAATTGAAGTAATACAGGACGCCAAGTCTACAGTCCTGACACATAATCTGGTTGTTTATAGCTCGATAACTAATTTAATTTATACTGTATGATCTAGATATAAATATGGAATCTATCCCAGCTTTCAGGTGCTGGAAGAGCTTGATTATGCACCTTGAAATGTTTGGAAAGTGCTTGAATTTGAGCTTGTAAAAGTGATCCAGATGTATTGAGGTGTCGCATCTGTTGAGCTGCTGTGTCGGAGCCAATCTTCAAAACATCTCAGCCTTTAAATCCTGACTGCGTCTCTTTATTTCCCTGGACGTCTAATGTCGCCCGTCCTGACACATCCGTCTGTCCAGCTCAGTTTCCCCGTCTACATGATGTCATGTGAAGTGCCACATATGTCACACAGCTGAAGGAAACGTACCTTACTGACTGGTGGTGGGCTGATCTTGTCCTCAGGACCGTCCTGCAGCACCTGAACACACACAGGATCACAACAGAAAAGAGTCTGCACGTCCATTTGTTTAGAGGGACAGACTAGCTGGTTTTTCAGTCTGACGTGACAATTTGATTTCCAGGTCTTGCTCCACCACCACTAAATTAATTTATTAGGAAAAGGAATCTGGGAGGTATGAGCACCAGGGCTTGTGACAGAGGAGAACATGAGATCCCCCACAGGCACACCGCAATGGGAGACAATTATGATCACCTCTTTATTCAGTGAGACACTTTTTCATTGATAAGAAAGAGGTAAATGACAATTGCGTTGTTTTTTTCTTTTGAAAGGACGTTATGGCACAACTTCACAGCCGGATTGAGGCTGCTGACACACGTCCACCATCAGGACCAATGAGGACTAAAGAATGCACCTTTTAAAAGTCACATTCAAGAACTTCAAGGTGCACCATCAGGCTTTTCAAGCACCTTCCAGCTGTGGTACAGGAACCTCTTTATACTCTAATGTGATGAACATTGCAATAATCAAACAGCTTTCTAGAAAAGCTTATCACCTCGTTAAAGATGTCCAGCAGCTCAAACTGACAGGCGTAGCTTAGCTTAGCACAAAGACTGGGAGCGGAGGGAAAGTGCTAGCCTTCCTTTGTGTGTCTGTGTAATCTGTTAATAAAGAAAGGAAGAACTCACCACACTCCTGCACTGAGAGAAGAGACGCTTGTAGACGCTCACAAACTCCTGGAAGTCTATGGCTGTAAACAGACACAAACAAAAGCACGTGGTCACGAACTTTGACTTGTGTCCTGGACCGTCCGCAGCGTTCTGTGGATCCACTCAGACCGCGGCAACGGTGGAACGGCGCTCCAGAAACACTCCAACAGATTGCCTTTGTAGTCGGTACGCGAACAACGGAAATGTCAAGAACCCGCTGGAATGTTTCAGGCCGTTCCTTCAACCGTCGCTGCTTGAGTCCTCGGTGTCTGCCTTCTGCACGCCACCTGATTCATTCACTCATTTATTGTGTTTTGGAAGCGACCAATTGGTTGCACAAAGCATGCTGGGTTACGTGCCCAGCAGACCGAGCTGGTGAAGAACTCAATCAGCCACGAGCAAGCAGGGGTGCAGTGCGGATAACCTTAAACAGTGTTTTTACTGGTTCCAGTGGTCCATGAGCTGAAGGAAACCTCGAGCAGATTTCAAACTCTTACTTTGACCGAAGCTCCTGTCTGCAGCTCGGAGCTCATCACACACGAACCTCTCCAACATGGTCCTGCACGACAACATTCAGTAGAATTTTTGTTACTATTTTGTTCTCATCCACCTTCAACACCAGCTGTCAAATATACAACTTATGAATTCAACTCAGGAACAGCTGAGACAGAACAGAGAACGACCTCCAGACCCTGAACTCATAATCTCTAAACCTACTTGTTCAGACCGGGGAACAGATCTGTGAAGACGCTCTTTAGATCTTCCCTGACGATTGAGCCGCTCCCGTCCTGACGGAGGACAAAACGACAATCAGCTTCACCAGAGCAGGCTGTGATTGGTCAGGGGGCAGCGACATCACATGCAGGTATCGGATACTCACCTTGTCGTAAAAGTCAAACCTTTTCCGAGCGAGCGAGATCTGTTTCTGCGACGGCTCCTACGAGACAACAGAGTCAAAAAAAACGTTTTTAAACGTTATGGACCTCAGTCAAACACACCAACGCCTAAAGCAGCCATGTCCCCTGCTGGACATTGGAGAGAATGCAGCTTTTAGTGGAGTCTCCTCCTGCTGGACATTGGAGAGAATGCAGCTTTAAGTGGAGTCTCCCCCTGCTGGACATTGGAGAGAATGCAGCTTTAAGTGGAGTCTCTCCCTGCTGGACATTAAAGAGAATGCAGCTTTAAGTGGAGTCTCCCCCTGCTGGACATTAGAGAGAATGCAGCTTTAAGTGGAGTCTCCTCCTGCTGGACATTGGAGAGAATGCAGCTTTAAGTAGAGTCTCTCCCTGCTGGAAATTATTGGGAATGCAGCTTTTAATGGAGTCTCCCCCTGCTGGACATAAGAGAGAATTTAGCTTTAAGTGGAGGCTTCCCCTGCTGGACATTAAAGAATGCAGCTTTAAGTGGAGTCTCCTCCTGCTGGACGTTAGAGAGAATGCAGCTTTAAGTGGAGTCTCCCCCTGCTGGACATTAGAGGGAATGCAGCTTTAAGTGGAGTCTCCCCCTGCTGGACATTAGAGAGAATGCAGCTTAAAGTGGAGTCCAGATCACACACACACACACAGAAAGCAGAGGACTTTTGGACAGAATGACGACAGATCTTCTTGGTAGTGATCTTACTTGCCGTTGTGAAGTCCTCCCTGGGTTTAAAGGTAACGCTCTATTGTTGTGGTTGGGAGGAGAACTCCGACTTTACCCGGAGTACGGTGTTTACATGGTGTTTGAGAAACAGGAGTATTCCCTTAACCCGAATATAGTCGTGTTTTAAACTGCATGCAAACGCACAGTGTTTTCATCAGATATTAACTAAACATACAGACTAGAATGTTTTTTTGTACCAGGTCTTAAACAGGTTTAATGATGCTGTGAAAACAGCCTGTTTAACATGGGGGTCAATGAGAAACTGCTCTATTGTACAAACTACTCCTAGTGGACACTGAGAGAACTGCAGTTTTTGGAGCTTCCCGGGGGCTTGTTCCTCACACTCACACTCACACTCACACTCACACTCACACTCACACTCACACTCACACTCACACTCACACTCACACTCACACTCACACTCACCTTGAGGATGTTTCCACTTCTGTCTCCCTGTTCACGGAAGACACAGAACAGGAAACAGATAAGAAAATGTTGAAATATTTGCTGTGACTGAGCAATGGTTTGAAGGCTGGACGGATATCATAAATTATATATATTTATATACTGTATACAGTATATTGTGATCTCATATACAGTATATTATATATAAATACATCAGACCGTATAACTTAAGGAGCAGTTGAGGAAGTTTTAAAGAATTCTGTCGTTTCTCTTCATCTTTTCTCATGAGAATCTTCAAAATGCTCATTAAATACATTTATGGAAACACAGAATAAACAGAATATTATGTCGGTCTTTGTTAATGAAGATTGTGTTTTGTTGTTGAGTTTGGCCTGAACACAGTCACTGATTGTTAGAACGATGCTGGTCTCACCTCGGACACTTTGTGTCGTCCTCTTCTGACCAGCTCCAGCAGCAGAGGAGACTTCCTGTTGACCTCAGACTCTGACAGAGCCAGGTCTCTGCAAACGGCGTCCCGACTGTCCACGCTGCTCAGCTGCTCAACAACACACAGCAGAAGGGTCGGTGAACACCACAACAAGCTCATCAGCTCACACTTTTGGGGTTCGTGGTCGGCTTCATCTGCCTCCATCTCCACGGACACATCCACTCAGACAAGAGCAGGAAGTTCCACCAGGGTCAGAGAAGAGAGGCAGAATAATCCCAGAGTGCTCCTCAAAAACAGATGTACAGATAGAAAGAGATGGAACAGCTGTTTGTGAGGCTTTACGTGGCGTTTATTTCTACTCTGACTCTATCATTATTATCAGGGAAACTCCGATCGATCGGTTGCCGATCGTTATCAGAATTCAGGGACCCTAAACAGGAATGAATGAGGCTGGCAGCACGAGTTCTCCGGTCTGGAATTTCTTCACATTTCCAATAAGATGTAAACCTCGCCGAAATTGCAAGAGGTGGTAACCAACAACAACAATTTAATACAACTAACCTCATGTGACATTTGAGAACGCGCCACACAACAGAATACGGCATGTATGAGAAACAAACCCGGGCAAAACAAATCCCAAAGACCCCCGTCACTCAGCTCACCATGAGTGAAACGTTTAAACACCTGGAGCCTTACAAGCAGGGACAGGAAAAGGTGGAGGGATATAAAAAACAAAGCTTATGGAATTCACTGGAGTGACGAGCAGCCTCTTTCTGTGGTGGAAGACACAGGGTTCAGACGGTTGATGTGGTAATTTGTGTTTCCTTATGGTTAAGGACTATTAAGCGATGAAGTGGCAGTAAACTGCCTTCCTCTTTTTGTTTAAAATGATTGTGAATTCTTTTCTGCCTCACTTGGGGAGTAAGGCAAGTAAATGAAGTTAATTTGATTTATTTTATTTCATCTATTGATCTTGATCTTGAGGTACATAAAGATCTTGATTATATTTATTATTGATTTTAGTACAAATGGTTTTACCACTTTAAGTGGTGCATAAAGCTAGATTGTAAATACAGTACATTGAGGATTATCATTATTATTATTCTCCCATCCATTCTGTGATCGGTATCGGTATCTGCAGATTTATGATTTCTGTGATTGGATCGGCCCCCAAAAGTGCTGATCGGAGCATCCATTATAAATTTATTATTATTATAAAGCCTCACTACATCCATACCGTGCCCAAGCACCCTTCATGGCTAAAGTCTAGAGAGAGACAATAATCACCCTAAAGCACAGGGCACGGTACGAATGGACAGTGTAAGTGCGCCCTAAAACATACTTTGACCAGAATGTGAATGTTTGGATTCTTCACTCAGCCTTCACTCAAACAAAAACCTGTCAGAGAGTTTTTAAAGAGTTTTTTTTCACAGGTGCAGCGTTAACAAACGGCATGTTTAAAACCAGATTTAGAACATTCAGGTAACGCTGCAAAGAGAAGAGATAAAAGACGTGGGATGGAGAGAAGGCAGCTGACAGGAAGAAGGTTACGACAGCATCTGACACCACAGACCACAGTGACGAGGCTGGTGGGAACACTGTGGTCGCGCCGCCGCCGCCTCTCTGCGTCCCCACACTCACCGAGTTGATCTCCGGCTGGAACACGGCGAGGCTGAAGTCCAGGTCAAACACCTGCAGGAAGTCCACGATGAGTGCAGCCACCAGGCGTCCTGCAGAGACACAACAGGACACCGGACGTCACTTTGTCTTCCAGAGAGAAAACTGAAGTGGTTGTTATGAAGAACTCACCTGCCAAAATAAAAACATTAAAAAAATAAATTACTTGATAGAATTTATATGAAATGATCCCCAAAATATAAAAAAAAAATGTATGCATTAATAAATCGATAAAATGTGACATCAGTGGATATTTTAGTTTTAATAAGCTTTATTTTATTTATTTATACATTTATTAATTTAATTTATTAAATTAAAATATCATTTATCATTATTTCTTTTTTTTTTGTTTTTTTCTTTATTTTATATTAATTAATTTTATTTATTTTCATTTATTTATTTATGTATTTATAATGATTTTTTTCTAGATTCACTAATGTCACAACATAGTTGATGTAATTTCTTTTGATATAATTGATTTTTATATATTCATTTAGTTGTTTTCAGTATGTTGAAGGACTGAACCTGCTAAAAACATAAATAAATACATGACTCAATAAATGATGATGACACATGTATGTATGCATTAATAAATTGGTCCAATGTGACATAAATGGATAACCCACTCTTAATTAGCTGCTTAATTTACTATATTCTTGAGTTTTCCCTTTTAACATGTTTTTATTTGCACACACATTTCACGGCATATTCGTTCATTGATCAAGTTATTTATGTATTGAGTTTTTATATGACAGGTTCAGTAATGTTCCAGCTCAGGGGCCTCATTTATGAAACTGTGCGTAGGATTCATGTCAAGGGTGGCGTACGGACAAAACATAGGACGTGCGTGCACAATATTGGGATTTACAAAAGAGCGCACGCACGTCCTACGCCCGGTTCCTTCATGAATCCCAATCAACTCTAAATGTGGAGCAGCTCCTGCAGCTCCATGTCACGCCCATAGATACCAATAAATAGTCAATGAAACGCCCCAAATGAATATTCATTCATACGACATCATGACAAAGAGAGAGGAAAACAAAAAGACATAACCACTGTGAAGTTGTTGGAGAGGTGGAAAAAAGGAGAAACTTGTTGTTTGGAGGACACAGTGTGGACAAAGGGCCGCAGAGTGGAAACATGGTGCAGACAGTTAATGCAGCGTCAGCAGGTCGGACCGTGGAGGAAATGAAACGGAGAGGAATGAAAGCGTTTTCATTCTCACTCGTGCTCTTACAGCAACACAAGTGCAGTCAACAATCAACAGCACCGCAACATTTGAGAAACAGGACGATGATGCAGCTTGTGCTTTTTTTATTTCCCTGTTCTCAAAGATCCAAATGAACCATGAGAACAGAACACGGCAGTCTGAACCGGCTCATAACCCGTTCATCCTCATTTATCAGTGAATCAGTGAGTGTGCGCCCTTACGCACTGTGATATATTATACCTGACCATTGGATTTGACTGATCTAAAAAGATACAGGTGTGTGAATTAATCTCATCTAATTTTTAAATCGAACTGAAGCAATTCAAATAAAGGCTATTTAGCTGTGTGATATATAACCGCATGTAAACTGCGCTCCTAACTGCAGACAGAGGCATCGATAACAGCTTCAGCTGTTCGCCGCATTATTTATGAGAATAAACTCCATAACATGCAGGTATTGTTTAATACACAGAACATATTCATGAGTTAAGAGGGTTTTTTCAAAGAAGTCTTCATTTGGATTTCTGATCCTACATCTTATTGTAGTTGTTTTACACTGTTTGTGTTTTCATTTTAAGAACGGCTTTTGTGAATTCTTTATATGATTAATGAGGTAATATTTGTATTTACGCCTCGGTCAGAGTGTGCTCGGAGGACCGCACAGTCTCACATCAAGGCTGATTTTTATAAATCCCAAAGCTTGCTTAGAAAGTGCCGTGCACCCTCTTCTGTGCGTATGCCACCTTTAGAAATGAGGCCCCGGATCCTCGTTAATCATGCAGGTGTGAAGGCTCACAGCGCCGCCCTGTGGTGATGAAGACAAACCAAATGCCCTTCATCACAACAAACAGAAGAACTCAGAGAAGAACAAGAGATGAAAATATCTGTGAAGAACGCATGAAAGAAAAGACACTCACCATCTTTAGTGTTGAGACATTTCTTCAGGTTTTCATTGATCAGAGGAGTTTTGTTCTGTAAGAAACAAATATATAAATAACAATAATAATAATAATAATAATAATTCAGAAAACAGGTGTTTCAGTAGAACCAGAGACAGAAAACTGAAGTGAACGTTCACCTCCAGTTTGTCCTGCTCCTCCATCGCCAGGAACACTGCTGCCCTCATCTCTGCCTGCAGGAGGATTCACAGCAGTGTACTTTAACATTACACACACAATATTATAATTCTATAAAAACAGTCAGGAAATATCTGACATTCAGGCACACTTGGATTCACCAGTCATTCTAATAAAATATGGTTTATTTAGTGTCAGTTAGTGCATTCAAGTTAGTTGCAGCAGGACCTGTGAGGACTCATGACTGGAGATATCGATGATTTAAGTGACGTAAATACATTTGATAAGGTTTATTACATTTCAATTTTATTTATAGTGCCAAATCATAAGAAAGTTATCTCAGGACACTTCACAGAGTAGGTATAGACCACACTCTATGACTTATTTATGATTTTCACATAGACCCAACAATTAATATACATATACATTTAAAGTATTTCTGACTCTGAACACAAGTTCAATGAGCCACTATTTCTCTAGAACACAACATGCTGCATATATGTGCTCTACTGTGGGAATATAGACACTCTGTATAATTATTATAATTATTATTAAACACCATAATCTTCAACATATTTTATGTATGACAGATTAATACAGTACAGTATAAATGAAGCCAACGTTCCCAAATATCCCCGTTAATTCCAACTGTGAATGTTCCTGTTGCAGTCGCAGCCTTCTGGTGTCATTAGTACACAGCTGAGAGGAAAAGTACATCGATAATAGTTCAGTAAAGAGTGAAATATCACATGTGAGGTGGAGACCAAGCAGAGAATATCAGAAGCAGTGAACTCTCCAGTAATAAAGTGTAAAGTGGCTCAGTGCAGGAACTTCCTCATGAACAAACTGCAGCTCATCTTCTGTTATTAGCAGTAGCGTTAACACCGCTAGCTAACACTCGCGGCTCCATTAGCCTTCTAGCAAAGGGCTAACACAGAACACCCGGGTTTTTCCGTTGAAAAGCCGTTTCACGTCACCGGCAAAGTGACTTAAACAGAACCGAACACCTGTGATGTGGACGACTGGCGAATAACCGTTGAGCTAACATTAGCCTAGCCTAGCATCTCGAGCCGGTTCAGTTTTATTTGTGAAAATTAAAATACAAAGACATTAGAACGTCTTGGACCTTGAGCTTGTTGAGGACTCCGGTGTTCTCCAGGTTCTGTATCAGCAGGTCCCGTAGCTCCGTGTCGTCCTCTGTGGCTGACATGATTATTGTGAAGCTAACTGCAAACTGCTGTCGTCGGGACAACAAACCAAAACAAACCACCCGGAAGTGTCTTCTTCTACGCTTTGACGTCGGCTCTCAGAAGCGGACCGCCGCCTCCTGCTGATCCGGGTAGAAACTGCACACTTATTACATATATATGTGTGTATCATCCATAAAGCTTTAAAACGTGTGTGTTATAAATATATTCAAAATACACACAAACACATCTGTCTGTTCTACTTTATTTTATTTTATTTGTTTATATAAATAGAGACAAACGACCACTAAGAGACAAACAACAACAAAGAGACCCCAAACAACTACAAACAGACATAAAACAACAACAAAAAGATAGTTTTCATTCTGGGTGCTTCAGGGTGTTTTATGTTGCATTGTGGTCTCTTGTGGTCTTGAGACCATTGTCTCACAAGAGAAGAACAAACATATTTAGAAGGGTGAGTAGAGACAGAATGAAAGTGAAGAAGAGGAAGAACAGCGGAGGATGAGGAGGAGGAGGAAGAACAGAGAAGAAGGGTGAGAGGGAAGAACTGAGGAGGAGGATGAGGAGGAAGAACAGAGGAGGAGGAGGAGGAAGAACAGAGGAGGAGGAGGAGGAAGAATAGAGGATGAGGAGGAGGAGGAGGAAGAACAGAGAAGAAGGGTGAGAGGGAAGAACTGAGGAGGAGGATGAGAAGGAAGAACAGAGGAGGAGGAGGAGGAAGAACAGAGGAGGAGGAGGAAGAACAGAGGAGGAGGAGGAGGAAGAACAGAGAAGAAGGGTGAGGAGGAAGAACTGAGGAGGAGGATGAGGAGGAAGAACAGAGGAGGAGGAGGAGGAGGAAGAACAGAGGAGGAGGAGGAGGAAGAACAGAGAAGGAGGGTGAGGAGGAAGAACAGAGGAGCAGGATGAGGAGGCAGAACAGAGGAGGAGGAGGAGGAAGATGAACAGATGAGGAGGAAGAACAGAGGAGGGGGAGGAGGAGGAGGAGGAAGAAGAACAGGGGATGATGAGGAAGAACAGAGGAGGAGGAGGAGGAAGAAGAAGAACAACAGAGGAGGAGGAAGAAGAACAGAGGACCAGGAGGAAGAAGAACAGAGGACCAGGAGGAAGAACGGAGGAGGAGGAGGAGGAGGAGGAGGAGGAGGAGGAGGAGGAGGAGGAGGAGGAGGAAGAAGAACAGAGGAGGAGGAGGAAGAACAGAGGAGGAGGAAGAAGAATAGAGGAGGAGGAGGAGGAAGAAGAACAGAGGAGGAGGAGGAAGAAGAACAGAGGAGGAGGAGGAGGAAGAAGAACAGAGGAGGAGGAGGAAGAAGAACAGAGGAGGAGGAGGAAGAAGAACAGAGGAGGAGGATGTTAGGGGCCCCAGAGAGAGGAGGGGGAGACAGATGGACTGAAGGAACAGGAAGAAGAGGAGGAAGCATCATCAGCAGGACACATAGACACAGACAGATTGAGGAGGAGGAGGAGGAGGAGGAGCAGGAAGAAGAGAAGGAAGCATCATCAGAAGGACACACAGACACAGACAGACTGAGGAGGAGGAGGAGGAGCAGGAAGAAGAGAAGGAAGCATCATCATCAGCAGCAGCAGCAGCAGCAGCAGTACACACAGACACAGACAGACTGAGGAGGAGGAGGAACAGGAAGAAGAGGAGGAAGCATCATCAGAAGGACACACAGACACAGACAGACTGAGGAGGAGGAGGAGGAGCAGGAAGAAGAGAAGGAAGCATCATCAGAAGGACACACAGACACAGACAGACTGAGGAGGAGGAGGAACAGGAAGAAGAGGAGAAAGCATCATCAGCAGGACACACAGACACAGACAGACTGAGGAGGATCACGGAGCCTCCGCCGCCGCCTCTGAGCTGCTGCAGCCGGACACAGGAGCAGCGGACCCGGCAGACCCGGAGTCATGGCCGCTGAAGAAAGCCAATCCACGGCCTGCACCGGCTCCAGCCTGCTGCAGCCGGTCAGCGAGATCACCAACCTACCGCTGGACCAGGTAAGATCCACCGGGACGGCTCCTCCACACCGGCCGAGCCTCGCAGCCTGCGGAGCTGCGGAGCTCCGGGGCGGAGACCGGCGGCTCGCTCGCAAACACACCGAGATAAAAACGACATGCACGGCAACAAAAAACCCGAGTGAGACACGAACCGAGCGGATCAGACCGTCGGTGCAGCGTCGGGGTGTCCAAAATGGATGGAGGCCTCGGCGCTCAGACAGCCGGGGATGTGAGACATGAACACGGCTTCTGTTCTCTTGTGTCGTCGGTGGGATGAGAGGCAGCAGGGTGGAGGTGTGGAGGACACACACACACATAGTATATTTATATTATATGTATATATATATATTTTAGATATATATGATACTGTTTACATCCTGATGACACATTTGTCACATTTGACTATATCAGCCAGAAGAAGGATGTTTATGATCCTACAGGCCCCAATAATAAAATATTAACATTTATTATTACATTATTAGTCTCTTAATGCAGTTACAGCTCTGTGTTAACCCTGCATCTGAAATAATCTGCTGTATATACCAAATAAATACATTTTATATTCTGTATATACAATATTTATAGACATATATACAATATACATATATATATATATATATATATATATATATATATATATATATATATATATATATATGTCCTATATACCATATATACAGTATGTTATAACAATTTTGTCATAAATCAGATAATACAGATAATTTGCTAAATAAAAAATGACAGTTAAGTTTAGACGACAAAAGGTGACGGTTAAGTTTAGTCTAAAGGTGACGGTTAAGTTTAGTCACTAAAGGTGACGGTTAAGTTTAGTCTAATGGTGACGGTTAAGTTTAGTCACTAAAGGACTTGGTTCAGATCAGATAAAGGTGGTTTGTCTCAGTTCTTCCAGTACTTGAACACCAGTCCTCCTGTGTTTTAGGACCCATCCACCACCCTGACCCTCCTCCCTACGTGGAATTCAAATGACTTCCAGTTTGTTAGTTTTTGTAGATTTCTGTATGAAAAGAACGTGAGGACAGTCTGAATCTGAACAACAGTGTAATATCGAAATCACCTGTGTTGAAGGTAAAATAGGTTAAAAGACACAGAGACGTCATATTCTACAGGCGGAAGAGACAAACCTTTGTTTGGTACAGAGCCTTGCAGAATTTCCACTTTAATTCTAATTTCATTTTGTTCAGTCGCTCACTATACTGCGTTCATTATTAATAAACAACAACAACAACAACAACTCTCTGTCTGCAGGTGAACTTTGTGGTGTGTCAGCTCTGTGCTTTGCTGTCGGCCTTCTGGTTTCGCCTCTTCCTTCATCCCAGTAAAACCAGTCCCTTCATCAGACACGTGGTGGCCACTATACTGGGACTCTATTTCGCCCTCTTCTGCTTCGGCTGGTGAGATGAAAAACTAAACATTATTTAATGCAACTGTGAAGAAAGAGAAGAAGAAAACACTCACAGTTTATTTGTGCGTTCAGGTGCAACCAGGATGATCCCATGTCCTGAGTTGGGAAGTTGTTCAAACATGTCTTTACCTGTTTATCAATAAAGCGAAAAAAAAAAAATAGTTTAAATGAATTTTACTTGTTGTGGTGACAATTGAGGTTGTTTTTTTATGTGATTTTAAAATAATATATGTACCACCGTTAAAAAGATAAATGCATGTGTTTGATTTAATGATGATGTTGAACTTCCTGTGTGTTCCAGGTACGCCCTTCACTTCCTGCTTCAGAGCGGACTCACCTACGGCATCATGATCCTGACCGGAGTGGAGCACATGCACAAGTGAGCTCCTGCAGAATTTTAGGTCGTGCGGGATTCAGGATGCATTAAAGCTCTCAGAGGAAGCGGACGAGTCATTAATCAGTGCAGAGATGAAGAGGAGCGTCTGAGTGCAGCCGCGTCCATAACAGTCACCGTTTATCCTGATGGAGACAGAGGCTGGTTATTACTGAGCCTCGCTGAACATCTACAGGCTCACAGGAGATCCGGACGTTCGGATTTAGGAGAAAAGCGTATTTCAGCTTAATCGTGTTTGCTCAAACTGTTGCTGAGGGTCCCAGCTTCGTCCTCCACGGCCCCTGCTGGAATATCGCCTCTAGGGGTCTCAAGCAAAACATGATGGGTTTGTGGTAGTTGTAGTCTTCATTGCCGATAAAAAAAAAAAAAGCAACAGAAAAACAAAACAACTAAAAATAGATGCCAAACCACCTCAAACATGTACAAAATAACTAAGGGTGCACTCACACTGTCCATCCGTACCGTGCCCAAACAGGTTTTACGGGTAAAGTCTAGTTCGTTTGACCAGTGTGAGTACCGTACCATACCGCTATTAGCTAACTAACCGTACAGTGTCTAGCTGCCGCCCGCTTGCCGTCGGCGGCCCGTTTGGGAGAGGTGGGCTTTTATGAAGCACATTTGCACATGTACGAGCACGAGCGTGCACACGTGTACGAGCACGAGGCCTACGCCGGTTCTGACATCATTTTATGTGTGCCTGTTGGGACATATAAAAAAGAACGACAGACCATGCACGGACATTTAAAACAATGGCGGCGAAAGGTTCACGTTGGTGTGATGCGGAGGTGGAGTGTTTACTGCAGATTTGGTCGGATGAAAATATTTAAAAACAGTCGGACAAGACGCACAAAAACTCTGAGGTCTACGGAAAGATTTGTAAACAAAGCGACACATCGTGATGACGTCATCAATGCGTGTGACGTGTTACGGCGTGATGACGTATGGACAGGCAAGAAGCATTCGCAGAGGCCCAGGTGGTGTGAGTACAAACGGGCCTGGGCCGCAGGGGGAGAGGGAGGGGGGGACAAGTACCCTAAAGCACGGGGCACGGTACGGATGGACAGTGGGAGTGCGCCCTAAAATGGACATAAAATGACCACATAGAAAACACAGAAAGTGAACAATGACCACAGATACCCAAAGTGACTACACAACGACGAAAAGTCGAGTCTTTGAATTTGGTTGTCTTGTACCTGTAGATGGAGTGGGGGGCCGTTCACATGTCAGAAATAATGTTTACAGACCAGTTAATATGTTGTATGTATTCAAATATTATTCACTTCATGTAATTTCATTGTATTGAAATTATCTATCATTACATATTATGTATATTATCTATATTTATGTATCTCTTTGTGGTGCTAACCAGTTTAGCATGTAGCATTGGCAATTAGCAAGCTAGCTAACGTTAGTTGTTGTAAAATGTAAAATGGTCAGGCTTGTGTTAGCAGCACAAAGCTGTGTCTAGCTGACTAAATGTGTGTTATTTTCAGATACTGCCTCCTGGTGGCGCTCAGCTATCTGAGTCTGTGTCAGATCACTCGAGTGTACGTCTTCGACTACGGCATGTACTCTGCTGACTTCACAGGGTGAGACTCCTGATTCACTCTTCACTCACTCCTCACTCACTCCTGATTCACTCCTGATTCACTCCTCACTCACTCCTGATTCACTCCTGATTCACTCCTCACTCACTCGTGATTCACTCCCGATTCACTCCTCACTCACTCCTGATTCACTCCTGATTCACTCCCGATTCACTCCTGATTCACTCCTCACTCACTCCTGATTCACTCCTGATTCACTCCCGATTCACTCCTCACTCACTCCTGATTCACTCCTCACTCCCTCCTGATTCACTCCTGATTCACTCCTCACTCACTCCTCACTCCCTCCTGATTCCCTCCTCACTCACTCCTGATTCCCTCCTGACTCACTCCTGATTCACTCCTCACTCCCTCCTGATTCACTCCTGATTCCCTCCTCACTCACTCCTCACTCACTCCTCATTCCCTCCTCACTCACTCCTGATTCCCTCCTCACTCCCTCATAATTCACTCCTCACTCCCTCCTGATTCCCTCCTCACTCCCTCATAATTCACTCCTCACTCCCTCCGGATTCACTCCTCACTCACTCCTCATTCCCTCCTCACTCACTCCTGATTCCCTCCTCACTCCCTCCTGATTCCCTCCTCACTCATTCCTGATTCCCTCCTCACTCCCTTGTGATTCCCTCCTCACTCCCTCGTAATTCACTCCTCACTCCCTCCCGATTCACTCCTCACTCACTCCTGATTCACTCCTCACTCACTCCTCACTCACTCCTGATTCTCTCCTCACTCACTCCTCACTCACTCCTCACTCCCTCCTGATTCTCTCCTCACTCCCTCCTGATTCTCTCCTCACTCACTCCTCACTCACTCCTCACTCCCTCGTAATTCACTCCTCACTCCCTCCCGATTCACTCCTCACTCACTCCTGATTCACTCCTCACTCACTCCTCACTCACTCCTCACTCCCTCCTGATTCCCTCCTCACTCCCTCCTGATTCCCTCCTCACTCACTCCTGATTCCCTCCTCACTCCCTCCTGATTCCCTCCTCACTCCCTCCTGATTCACTCCTCACTCACTCCTCACTCACTCCTCATTCCCTCCTCACTCACTCCTGATTCCCTCCTCACTCCCTCCTGATTCCCTCCTCACTCACTCCTCACTCACTCCTCATTCCCTCCTCACTCACTCCTGATTCCCTCCTCACTCCCTCCTGATTCCCTCCTCACTCACTCCTGATTCCCTCCTCACTCACTCCTGATTCTCTCCTCACTCCCTCCTGATTCACTCCTCACTCACTCCTCACTCACTCCTCACTCCCTCCTGATTCCCTCCTCACTCACTCCTCACTCACTCCTCATTCCCTCCTCACTCACTCCTGATTCACTCCTCACTCACTCCTGATTCCCTCCTCACTCACTCCTGATTCTCTCCTCACTCCCTCCTGATTCACTCCTCACTCACTCCTCACTCACTCCTCACTCACTCCTCACTCCCTCCTCACTCACTCCTCACTCCCTCCTGATTCCCTCCTCACTCACTCCTCACTCACTCCTCATTCCCTCCTCACTCACTCCTGATTCCCTCCTCACTCCCTCCCGATTCACTCCTCACTCACTCCTGATTCCCTCTTCACTCCCTCCTGATTCCCTCCTCACTCCCTCCTGATTCCCTCCTCACTCCCTCCTGATTCCCTCCTCACTCACTCCTGATTCCCTCCTGATTCACGCCTCACTCACTCCTGATTCCCTCCTCACTCACTCCTCACTCACTCCTGATTCCCTCCTCACTCCCTCCTGATTCCCTCCTCACTCACTCCTGATTCCCTCCTCACTCCCTCCTGATTCCCTCCTCACTCCCTCCTGATTCCCTCCTCACTCCCTCCTGATTCCCTCCTCACTCCCTCCTGATTCCCTCCTCACTCCCTCCTGATTCCCTCCTCACTCACTCCTGATTCCCTCCTCACTCCCTCCTGATTCCCTCCTCACTCCCTCCTGATTCCCTCCTCACTCACTCCTGATTCCCTCCTCACTCCCTCCTGATTCCCTCCTCACTCCCTCCTGATTCCCTCCTCACTCCCTCCTGATTCCCTCCTCACTCACTCCTGATTCCCTCCTCACTCCCTCCTGATTCCCTCCTCACTCCCTCCTGATTCCCTCCTCACTCACTCCTGATTCCCTCCTCACTCCCTCGTGATTCACTCCTCACTCCCTCGGGATTCACTCCTCACTCACTCCTGATTCCCTCCTCACTCACTCCTCACTCCCTCCTGATTCTCTCCTCACTCCCTCCTGATTCACTCCTCAGTCCCTCCTGATTCCCTCCTCACTCCCTCCTGATTCTCTCCTCACTCCCTCCTGATTCCCTCCTCACTCACTCCTGATTCCCTCCTCACTCCCTCGTGATTCCCTCCTCACTCCCTCGTAATTCTCTCCTCACTCCCTCCTGATTCACTCCTCACTCACTCCTCACTCACTCCTCACTCCCTCCTGATTCTCTCCTCACTCCCTCCTGATTCACTCCTCACTCACTCCTCACTCACTCCTGATTCTCGCCTCACTCCCTCCTGATTCTCTCCTCACTCACTCCTGATTCCCTCCTCACTCCCTCCTGATTCCCTCCTCACTCACTCCTGATTCCCTCCTCACTCCCTCGTGATTCACTCCTCACTCCCTCGGGATTCACTCCTCACTCACTCCTGATTCCCTCCTCACTCACTCCTCACTCACTCCTCACTCCCTCCTGATTCTCTCCTCACTCCCTCCTGATTCACTCCTCACTCCCTCCTGATTCCCTCCTCACTCCCTCCTGATTCCCTCCTCACTCACTCCTGATTCCCTCCTCACTCCCTCGTGATTCCCTCCTCACTCCCTCGTAATTCACTCCTCACTCCCTCCCGATTCCCTCCTCACTCCCTCCTGATTCCCTCCTCACTCACTCCTCACTCACTCCTCACTCCCTCCTGATTCCCTCCTCACTCCCTCCTGATTCACTCCTCACTCACTCCTCACTCACTCCTCACTCCCTCCTGATTCTCTCCTCACTCCCTCCTGATTCACTCCTCACTCACTCCTCACTCACTCCTCACTCCCTCCTGATTCTCGCCTCACTCCCTCCTGATTCTCTCCTCACTCACTCCTGATTCTCTCCTCACTCCCTCCTGATTCCCTCCTCACTCACTCCTGATTCCCTCCTCACTCCCTCCTGATTCCCTCCTCACTCCCTCCTGATTCCCTCCTCACTCACTCCTGATTCCCTCCTCACTCCCTCCTGATTCCCTCCTCACTCCCTCCTGATTCCCTCCTCACTCCCTCCTGATTCCCTCCTCACTCACTCCTGATTCCCTCCTCACTCCCTCCTGATTCCCTCCTCACTCCCTCCTGATTCCCTCCTCACTCACTCCTGATTCCCTCCTCACTCCCTCGTGATTCACTCCTCACTCCCTCGGGATTCACTCCTCACTCACTCCTGATTCCCTCCTCACTCACTCCTCACTCCCTCCTGATTCTCTCCTCACTCCCTCCTGATTCACTCCTCAGTCCCTCCTGATTCCCTCCTCACTCCCTCCTGATTCCCTCCTCACTCACTCCTGATTCCCTCCTCACTCCCTCGTGATTCCCTCCTCACTCCCTCGTAATTCTCTCCTCACTCCCTCCTGATTCACTCCTCACTCACTCCTCACTCACTCCTCACTCCCTCCTGATTCTCTCCTCACTCCCTCCTGATTCACTCCTCACTCACTCCTCACTCACTCCTGATTCTCGCCTCACTCCCTCCTGATTCTCTCCTCACTCACTCCTGATTCCCTCCTCACTCCCTCCTGATTCCCTCCTCACTCACTCCTGATTCCCTCCTCACTCCCTCGTGATTCACTCCTCACTCCCTCGGGATTCACTCCTCACTCACTCCTGATTCCCTCCTCACTCACTCCTCACTCACTCCTCACTCCCTCCTGATTCTCTCCTCACTCCCTCCTGATTCACTCCTCACTCCCTCCTGATTCCCTCCTCACTCCCTCCTGATTCCCTCCTCACTCACTCCTGATTCCCTCCTCACTCCCTCGTGATTCCCTCCTCACTCCCTCGTAATTCACTCCTCACTCCCTCCCGATTCACTCCTCACTCACTCCTGATTCCCTCCTCACTCCCTCCTGATTCCCTCCTCACTCCCTCCTGATTCCCTCCTCACTCACTCCTGATTCCCTCCTCACTCACTCCTGATTCCCTCCTCACTCCCTCCTGATTCCCTCCTCACTCCCTCCTGATTCCCTCCTCACTCACTCCTGATTCCCTCCTCACTCCCTCCTGATTCCCTCCTCACTCCCTCCTGATTCCCTCCTCACTCCCTCCTGATTCCCTCCTCACTCACTCCTGATTCCCTCCTCACTCCCTCCTGATTCCCTCCTCACTCCCTCCTGATTCCCTCCTCACTCACTCCTGATTCCCTCCTCACTCCCTCGTGATTCACTCCTCACTCCCTCGGGATTCACTCCTCACTCACTCCTGATTCCCTCCTCACTCACTCCTCACTCCCTCCTGATTCTCTCCTCACTCCCTCCTGATTCACTCCTCAGTCCCTCCTGATTCCCTCCTCACTCCCTCCTGATTCCCTCCTCACTCACTCCTGATTCCCTCCTCACTCCCTCGTGATTCCCTCCTCACTCCCTCGTAATTCTCTCCTCACTCCCTCCTGATTCACTCCTCACTCACTCCTCACTCACTCCTCACTCCCTCCTGATTCTCTCCTCACTCCCTCCTGATTCACTCCTCACTCACTCCTCACTCACTCCTGATTCTCGCCTCACTCCCTCCTGATTCTCTCCTCACTCACTCCTGATTCCCTCCTCACTCCCTCCTGATTCCCTCCTCACTCACTCCTGATTCCCTCCTCACTCCCTCGTGATTCACTCCTCACTCCCTCGGGATTCACTCCTCACTCACTCCTGATTCCCTCCTCACTCACTCCTCACTCACTCCTCACTCCCTCCTGATTCTCTCCTCACTCCCTCCTGATTCACTCCTCACTCCCTCCTGATTCCCTCCTCACTCCCTCCTGATTCCCTCCTCACTCACTCCTGATTCCCTCCTCACTCCCTCGTGATTCCCTCCTCACTCCCTCGTAATTCACTCCTCACTCCCTCCTGATTCACTCCTCACTCACTCCTGATTCCCTCCTCACTCCCTCCTGATTCACTCCTCACTCACTCCTCACTCACTCCTCACTCCCTCCTGATTCTCTCCTCACTCCCTCCTGATTCACTCCTCACTCACTCCTCACTCACTCCTCACTCCCTCCTGATTCTCGCCTCACTCCCTCCTGATTCTCTCCTCACTCACTCCTGATTCTCTCCTCACTCCCTCCTGATTCCCTCCTCACTCACTCCTCACTCACTCCTGATTCCCTCCTCACTCACTCCTGATTCCCTCCTCACTCACTCCTGATTCCCTCCTCACTCACTCCTGATTCACTCCTCACTCACTCCTGATTCCCTCCTCACTCACTATTTCTGTGTCAATTTGCCCTTTTAGTTATTTACCTTTGTATTCATTCCACACTTTATTTACTATTAAATATTAATATTTAATTTTCCTTTTATTATCCATTTATTTTTGTATTATTTTCTAACTAGTTTCCTATATACAGTACGTTGACATAATTTACATGTATTTGAATGTCAGCACCCTCAGAAGCATAGTGAAGAAGATATGCATAAAACATGTAAAAAGAAAAAATAGAAATAAATAAATGTATATATAAATACATTTAAAATAAATAAAGAAAATGCAAAACGGAATTAGGGGAATTAATATAAAGGCAAATTAATAAAGAAGCGCATTAACCAGAAATATCAATTCATGTATTATTATATTAATGTTGTTTGTTCATTTATACATGAAGTAATTTATTTATGTATGTATGTGAAATATGATACACTTTTTGTTTGGGCAGGTTCAGTCCTCCATAGCTCTGTTGTATCACAAACATGTGTCCTGTCTTTAACGCTCTACTGTCGTCCCTGCAGCCCCATGATGGTGATAACACAAAAGATCACCAGCCTGGCGTTTGAAATCCACGACGGTGAGATAAAAACGTGACGAGCTGCACACGTGAGTTTATGTTTACTGCTCATATTCATATGTTTTTATTATTTTCTATGGTTGTCATGCAGGAATGGCACGAAAAGAAGAACATCTGACTCCGGGACAGAAGATTCTGGCGATCAGGTTTGTTAGTTGTTCTCAGCTACAGAGACACTTTAATCATATAAAATACAGATATACTCAGTTTATTATAATCGTCAGTCATTTAATAAATCTTTTCTTTATACTAATAACTTTGAACTGATACTGATATTTGCTTGTTAGAGGTTTTCAGCAGACAGATAAATGTACAGAAGTTTAAGTACAACATGCCACAATATACATAAATATACATATACATAAATTTATTTAAATACATAAATAAATGACTTGATGAACAAATGAATACCACATTATATATACTAAACATAATATTTAAAATAAATAAAGAGATTACTTAATTGATAAATCGATATTTGTTTTGATAAGCATCTTTATTTTATTTATATATTTTTCTTTATTCTTTATGCATTTCTTGTTCATTATACAAATGAGGATCCTGTCATTCAAATAAATAATAAACAATGTAAAAAGAAATGAATATAGAAAACTATAAAGAAAAAATAATACATAAATACATTTAAAAATGAATAAACAAATGTGAAGTTGTGAAATTAAATGTTTTTTTTATACTAAAAACTTAATAAATTATAATAATTCAATAGGAAGACAAATTAATATGATAATTTGCACAAGTGCAATTAAATGAAGAAGCTTATTAGCAGAAGTATTAATTTATGTCACATTTTATTATATTTATATTTATTATTTTAGGGAACATTCATTTATTTATGGAATCATATATTTAGTTTTATGTTAGCAGGTTCAGTCCTCCGTACATGTACACGTGTGAGTATGTTTCCGCTGTAATCAGACGTTCAGGATGTTTTGACTGCGGAGACCTCTGATTGGCTGTGTGTGCAGGAGGATGCCCAGTCTGCTGGAGTACTTCAGCTACAACTGTAACTTCATGGGGATCCTGGCCGGACCCACCTGCTCCTACAACGATTACATCGCCTTCATCGAGGGGGACCCCCGTCACCACAGAGACCAGGACGCCCACAGGAAGTCCAACTACAAGCTGAGGCAGAACGAGCCCTCGCCAAACGTACGCCACGCGGCCGCAAGCACCGCCACGACCATGACTCTTAACTTATGACTCCTGCTGTATAAACATAAGTGTAGATGACACACATACACAAATCATTCATTAGAGTACCTTCTGATAGTTCAGTTATAACGTTTGCAATAGTTGTGCTGATTTAGAACAAACTGAGCCCAAAAGAGATTGAGATAAATGGTAAAGGTCGGTATACTATAGAGATTTATATCTGAATTTTCATAAAATATCTTACTGTTCATAAAATGTCCTAATTTTCAGAAAATATCTTTTTTAATAAAATATCTTAATTTTCATAAAATATATTAATTTCATAAAATATCTTAATTTTATAAAATATCTTAATTTTCACAAAATGTCCTAATTTTCAGAAAATATCTTTTTTAATAAAATGTCTCATTTTTCATAAAATATCTTAATCTCATAAAATATCTTAATTTTAAAAAATATCTTAATTTTCATAAAATATCTTTTTCATAAAATGTCCTAATTTTCATAAAATATCTTAATTTTCATGAAATACATTTATTTTGCTAAAATATCTTAATCTTCATGAATCATAACTTTCAAAAATGTCATAATTTTCATAAAGCATATGAATTTTCCTAAAATATCGAAAATTTCATAAAATATCTAAATTTTCATAAAATATCTTAATTTTCATAAAATTTAATTAATAATTAAATTATTAATTAGTTTAATTATTTCCTTATTTCCAGAAACTTCCTTATTTTCATAAAATATCTTGATTCTCATAAAATATCTTGTTTCTCATAAAATATCTTGATTATCATAAAATATCTTGTTTCTCATAAAATATCTTGTTTCTCATAAAATATCTTGATTCTCATAAAATATCTTGATTCTCATAAAATATCTTGTTTCTCATAAAATATCTTGTTTCTCATAAAATATCTTGATTCTCATAAAATATCTTGTTTCTCATAAAATATCTTGATTCTCATAAAATATCTTGATTCTCATACAATATCTTGATTCTCATAAAATATCTTGATTCTCATAAAATATCTTGATTCTCATAAAATATCTTGATTTTCAAAGAATATCTTGATTGTCTTAAAATATAGACTAGAATAGAATTTAAAACTAGAAAGAAAAAGGATGCTTCCATGACTGAGACAAAGTGTGACTGTGTGTCTCCTCAGACGGAGGTCGTCCGTAAAGTGGCCACCTCCTTCTTCTGCCTCTTGGTCTTCCTGTCGGTGTGTAAAGTTTTCCCTGTGGAAAGAAACATCGACGACGACTTCATCGCCAACATGCCGTTCTACGCCCGTGTGGTCTACCTGTACCTGTCCATGCTGACCACCAGACCCAAGTACTACTTTGTCTGGACGCTCGGTGAGTGTCTGAAGCCTCTCTCACCTTTTTTCTCCCACATTTTTTTCACAAATTTCAAGATGGTCAAAGAAGAAAAAGTGCAACAGTTGTACAGTGTGTCAATACATCTGGGTTAAAGTAAGCAAACAGGAACAAAAACAAAAAACCCCAACATAAATCCCACTGATTCTTCAGCCACTAAGCTTCAGGCACGTCCAGAACATGTGTGTGTGGTCGGCTGGGGACTGCTTACAGCGGTTACAAGCGTCACTGTGACGAGGGTATATCTTAGCCAGTTTAGCGTTGGTGAAATGGGCTCCAAGCACCTTCCACTGTAATAGGCCGAGCCTCGCACAAATCGAAGATGAGTGGACCAGTTTCAGAATGTCCCTCCACTGGACCTCAGTAATGTCTACCCCCAAATCCTTTTCCCATGCATTTTTAGGTGATACGTTGAGAGACAGGAATCGGTTCATCTCAGCTTCAGGGGGACGCCTCTCTGCTCTTTAAACTGTCCTCGACTCTCTTCCGGTTCTTTTTGTCCTCTGTTTCTACAAACTGCAGCGAACTGCAGAAAGAACAACATGTTTCAGTTCAATTCAATTTGATTTATAGTCCCAAATCACAACAAAAGTTACCTCAGGACACTTTACACAGTAGGTAAAGACCACACTCTATAACTTATTTATGATTTACACAGACCCAACAATTCCCCTGTAGAGTACCGTGGCAACGAAAACCTTCCCTTTAACAGACAGGAACGTCAGACAGACCCAGCTCTGTGGAGGACAGACATCTGTCTGCACCGGAGAGAGGAAGAAAAGAAGAGAGAAAGAGAGAAAAGACACACAGATGGACAGAGAGAGACAGAGACAGACACAAAGACAGACAGATGGACAGAGAAAGACAAAGACGGACACATAGACAGAGACACTTCCAGTAACTATAATAATATCTATAGTAATGTGAATATGACTTATATGTTATGGCAGTTAATACAGCAGAATAAAACTAATGATATTATATATGAGTAATAGTGACAATAGTAGCAGGAGGCGTCATGCAGGACCACGGCAGCAGGCACCACCACGATCAGCAGAGAGCCATATTTCTGTGCAGATCAAATATGCATGTGGCACAGTGTTACACCGTCCTCAATACCACTGAAACAGTAACTTAACACCACCTGGAAACCCTTTAAGGACTATAAGGACCCCTCATTTAAATGTGATGATTCATGACAATCACAGCAACGCAACCTGACCTACGACCAATCACAGCAACGCAACCTGACCTACGACCAATCACAGCAACTAAACCTGACCTACGACCAATCACAGCAACTAAACCTGACCTACGACCAATCACAGCAACGGATACTGGCCTACACCCATCCCAGAAACTAAACCTGACCTACGACCAATCATAGCAACAAAACCTGACCTGCGGCCAATCACAGCAACGAAACCTGACCTACGGCCAATCACAGCAAAGAAACCTGACCTACGGCCAATCATAGCAACGAAACCTGACCTACGGCCAATCACAGTAACGTAACCTACGACCAATCAGAGCAACCTAACCTACGACCAATCACACTAACAAAATGTGACCTACGACCAATCACAGCAACAAAACGTGACCTACGACCAATCACAGCAACAAAATGCGACCTACGGCCAATCACAGCAACTAAACCTGACCTACGACCAATCCCAGCAACGGATACTGACCTACGACCAATCCCAGCAACGGATACTGACCTACGACCAATCTCAGAAACTAAACCTGACCTACGACCAGTCACAGCAACTAAACCTGACTTACGACCAATCACAGCAACGCAACCTACAACCCATCCCGGCAACAAAACGTGACCTACGACCAATCACAGCAACAAAACGTGACCTGCGACCCATCACAGCAACGAAATGTGAGCTACGACCAATCACAGCAATGAAACGTGACCTACGACCAATGACACCAACGAAACGTGATCTACAACCAATCACTGCAAGGTGACCTACAACCAATCACAGCAACGCAACCTGATCCACGACCAATCACAGCAACATGACCTATGACAAATCACAGTAACGAAAACGTGAACTACAACCAATCACAGCAAGCTTGATTGGTCCACACAGGAGACAAAACAAAGTCGCAGTTTGAAGGCGTCTTCTGTCTCACCTGTCTCACATGTCTCATCTGTCTCACCTTCTTCTGATGTCTTCTGACCCTCAGCTGATGCCATCAACAATGCTGCCGGCTTCGGCTTCAATGGCTACGACAGCAATGGCGCTCCTCGCTGGGACCAAAACTCCAACCTGAGGATCCTGAACATCGAGGTCAGGGCCGTCCGGACTTTACACGCCACGTTTGACTCTGGCCTGGATGTTATTGAATAAATATCCTTGTGTCTCTGTTTGGTTTCAGTTAGCCACCAGCTTCAAAGTTTTCCTCGACAACTGGAACATCCAGACAGCTCATTGGCTCAAAAGGTCTGAACACATTTATTCTGTTTCTATGTTGTTTCTAATATTATTGATCTACAGTTAGACCACAGACTTTATAAGAGATGGTTGTTTTGGTTGTTGCCATCTTGTTTTTTTTGAGAAGTGACCGTATTTGATTGCCTCGACAGGGTGTGTTATGAGCGGTGTCCCTACCACCCGACAGCAGCAACCTTCATCCTGTCGGCCATGTGGCATGGAGCTTATCCAGGCTACTACCTCACCTTCCTCACAGGCATCGTCATCACGCTGGCTGCTAGAGCGGTGAGCTGTCCACACTAACTCTTAGCTGTCATGCTGCGTCACTTGCGAAATTGTCATGAACGCCGACTCAAACCTGTGGTAGGCAGTTTGTTTGTGGCGATGTTGGGAAAAACTTAATAATATAATAATAATCTTTCATCATATTGTAGTTCAAGTGTTATTAGTATATAAGTGTGAAAACTAGACTTCTGCAGCTTCTCTTGGATATTTTCAGGCTTTAGAAAATCTAACCTGTGCCTGGTTGGTTAGTCTTTTATTCTTTTTATGAATTCACATATTATTATACATAATATATATATATTTTTTGCTCTCATGTAATCTGTAACATGGTAACAACATGGTAACAAGTGCTTTAGCATTAGCATTAACTATGAAAACAAGTCAGGTAAAGAATATCTGACTGATAAATAAAAGGAAATCACTGATTTAAAATACGTCTTCTTTGGAGCGTCCATGTTGTTTCCTCAGTAACGCTCATGAAGAACCATCAGATCATCCGAGGAGCACCTAAATGCAGCATTAGTTTATATTTCTGCTAGCTCACTGTTAGCTAGTAACGGTTAGCTGACGATGACTGTTATTATCTCAGGTCCGACACAACGTTCGGCCCCACTTCCTGCAATCACCCACCCACAAACTGGTCTATGATGTCATCACCTGGGCGGCCACTCAGATCGCCATCTGCTACACTGTGGTGCCTTTCGTCCTGCTGTCCATGGGTCCATCCATCAAATTCTACAGGTCAGTGAGCTAGTCAGGTTTAACTTGGGTTTGACTCAGTTTCAGTCAGGTTTAACTCGGGTTCAACGCAGTTTCAGTCAGGATTAACCCAGGTTAACTTTGGCCATTTTAGACTTAGACTTCTCTTAGACTTCTCTTTATTGATCCTTTGGGATCTCATATATACGGACATGATATGGCAACTGATTCACTGGACATTATCCAGAGTGTCTCTTCCTCACATGTAGCACACAACACTACTCCGTTTGGTTTAAGGAAGTGGTGGCGCCTGTGTAGAGCGTGCAGGAGCCAGTTCAAGTTCTAGTCTCTTGGCGTTTCATGTTCTGATGAATAGGACGTCAGCCCTTATCTTGTTGTTTCTCCAAGTACACATTTTCGGTGGTGTCTCAGAGGTTTGTTTTCTTCACGATAGAAACGTCATCAACACACCCACTCGCTTTGTTCACACAGGGACTCAATGGACATTAACAGACTTTGTGCTGGGCTCAATGGGACATTAACAGACTTTGTACTGGACTCACTGGGACATTAACAGACTTTATGCTGGGCTCAATGGGACATTAACAGACTTTGAACTGGACTCAATGGGACGTTATCAGACTTTGTGCTGGGTTCAATGGGACGTTATCAGACTTTGTGCTGGGTTCAATGGGACAATAACAGACTTTGTGCTGGGCTCAATGGGACATTAACAGACTTTGTACTGGACTCACTGAGAAATTAACAGACTTTGTACTGGACTCACTGGGACATTAACAGACTTTGTACTGGGCTCAATGGGACATTAACAGGTTTTGTACTGGGTTCACTTGACATTAACAGACTTTGTACTGGACTCACTGGGACATTAACAGACTTTGTACTGGACTCACTGGGACATTAACAGATTTTTGTACTTGGCTCATTGGACATTAACAGAATTTGTACTGGACTCACTGGGATATTAACAGACTTTGTACTGGACTCACTGGTACATTAACAGACCTTGTACTGGGCTCACTGGGACATTAACAGACTTTGTACTGGGCTCACTGGGACATTAACAGACTTTGTACTGGACTCACTGGGACATTAACAGACTTTGTACTGGACTCAATGGGACATTAACAGACTTTGTACTGGACTCACTGTGACATTAACAGACTTTGTACTGGGCTCACTGGGACATTAACAGACTTTGTACTGGACTCACTGGGACATTAACAGACTTTGTACTGGACTCACTGGACATTAACAGACTTTGTACTGGACTCAATGGGACATTAACAGACTTTGTACTGGACTCACTGGGACATTAACAGACTTTGTACTGGAATCAGTGGAACATTAACAGACTTTGTACTGGGTTCAATGGACATTAACATACTTTGTACTGGACTCAGTGGAACATTAACAGACTTTGTACTGGGTTCACTGGACATTAACAGACTTTGTACTGGACTCAGTGGAACATTAACAGACTTTGTACTGGGTTCACTGGACATTAACAGACTTTGTACTGGGCTCACCGAGACATTAAAAGACTTTGTACTGGGCTTACCGAGACATTAACAGACTTTGTACTAGACTCACTGGGACATTAACAGACTTTGTACTGGACTCACTGGGACATTAACAGACTTTGTACTGGACTCACTGAGAAATTAACAGACTTTGTACTGGACTCACTGGGACATTAACAGACTTTGTACTGGGCTCAATGGGACATTAGCAGGTTTTGTACTGGGTTCACTTGACAGTAACATACTTTGTACTGGACTCACTGGGACATTAACAGATTTTGTACTTGGCTCATTGGACATTAACAGAATTTGTACTGGACTCACTGGGATATTAACAGACTTTGTACTGGACTCACTGGTACATTAACAGACCTTGTACTGGGCTCACTGGGACATTAACAGACTTTGTACTGGGCTCACTGGGACATTAACAGACTTTGTACTGGACTCAATGGGACATTAACAGACTTTGTACTGGACTCACTGTGACATTAACAGACTTTGTACTGGGCTCACTGGGACATTAACAGACTTTGTACTGGACTCACTGGGACATTAACAGACTTTGTACTGGACTCACTGGACATTAACAGACTTTGTACTGGACTCACTGGGACATTAACAGACTTTGTACTGGACTCACTGGACATTAACAGACTTTGTACTGGACTCACTGGGACATTAACAGACTTTGTACTGGACTCACTGGGACATTAACAGACTTTGTACTGGAATCAGTGGGACATTAACAGACTTTGTACTGGGCTCACTGGGACATTAACAGGCTTTTTACTGGACTCAGTGGAACATTAACAGACTTTGTACTGGGTTCAATGGACATTAACATACTTTGTACTGGACTCAGTGGAACATTAACAGACTTTGTACTGGGTTCACTGGACATTAACAGACTTTGTACTGGACTCAGTGGAACATTAACAGACTTTGTACTGGGTTCACTGGACATTAACAGACTTTGTACTGGGCTCACCGAGACATTAAAAGACTTTGTACTGGGCTTACCGAGACATTAACAGACTTTGTACTAGACTCACTGGGACATTAACAGACTTTGTACTGGACTCACTGGGACATTAACAGACTTTGTACTGGACTCACTGAGAAATTAACAGACTTTGTACTGGACTCACTGGGGTATTAACAGACTTTGTACTGGGCTCAATGGGACATTAACAGGTTTTGTACTGGGTTCACTTGACATTAACAGACTTTGTACTGGACTCACTGGGACATTAACAGATTTTGTACTTGGCTCATTGGACATTAACAGAATTTGTACTGGACTCACTGGGATATTAACAGACTTTGTACTGGACTCACTGGGACATTAACAGACTTTGTACTGGGCTCACTGGGACATTAACAGACTTTGTACTGGACTCAATGGGACATTAACAGACTTTGTACTGGACTCACTGTGACATTAACAGACTTTGTACTGGGCTCACTGGGACATTAACAGACTTTGTACTGGACTCACTGGGACATTAACAGACTTTGTACTGGACTCACTGGACATTAACAGACTTTGTACTGGACTCACTGGGACATTAACAGACTTTGTACTGGACTCGCTGGGACATTAACAGACTTTGTACTGGACTCACTGGGACATTAACAGACTTTGTACTGGACTCACTGGGACATTAACATACTTTGTACTGGGCTCACTGGGACATTAACAGGCTTTTTACTGGACTCAGTGGAACATTAACAGACTTTGTACTGGGTTCAATGGACATTAACATACTTTGTACTGGACTCAGTGGAACATTAACAGACTTTGTACTGGGTTCACTGGACATTAACAGACTTTGTACTGGACTCAGTGGAACATTAACAGACTTTGTACTGGGTTCACTGGACATTAACAGACTTTGTACTGGGCTCACCGAGACATTAACAGACTTTGTACTGGGCTTACCGAGACATTAACAGACTTTGTACTAGACTCACTGGGACATTAACAGACTTTGTACTGGGCTCACTGGGACATTAACAGACTTTGTACTGGACTCACTGGGACATTAACAGACTTTGTACTGGACTCACTGGGACATTAACAGACTTTGTACTGGACTCACTGGGACATTAACAAACTTTGTACTGGACTCACTGGGACATTAACAGACTTTGTACTGGGCTCACTGGGACATTAACAGGCTTTGTACTGTACTCAGTGGAACATTAACAGACTTTGTACTGGGCTCACTGGGACATAAACAGGCTTTGTACTGGACTCAGTGGAACATTAACAGACTTTGTACTGGGCTCACCGAGACATTAACAGACTTTGTACTGGACTCACTGGGACATTAACAGACTTTGTACTGGGCTCACTGAGACATTAAAAGACTTTGTACTGGGTTCACTGGACATTAACAGACTTTGTACTGGGCTCGCCGAGACATTAACAGACTTTGTACTGGACTCAGTGGGACATTAACAGACTTTGTACTGGACTCACTGGGACATTAACAGACTTTGTACTTGGAGCTTCAGGGTAAATAAAGTATTTTTAATGTTTAGCTGATTCACTCGTCTGTGTTGTCACATTCAGCTCCTCCAGGTGATGAAGAGAAGAGTTCCGGACTGTCTGGACGAGTCAACTATAAACTCCATAAACTATAAACCAAATGGATAACTATTCCATCAGTGTGTAAAGATGAAACTTGAATCCAGTGACTCGCCCTCTCTAGCTGTTTGATCAGAATCGGAATCAGAAATACTTTAATAATCCCAGGGGGAAATTGTGACGTGTGTTGTAGCTCCATTGGATTAAACGTATCATTAGATAACCTGAAACCTCTTCCCCCGTGTCCTCCCCCTGCAGGTCCTGGTACTTCAGCCTCCATATCGGCTGTGTTCTGCTGGCCGTAGCGCTGCCGGTCAAACCGAGACATCTGCGCCTCAAAGAGCAGCAGAACCTCCTCCAGGAGCCGGTCCAGCACCACCTGGAGGCTACAGATAGCAACTGCAGCCAGAAGGAAAAGACCACATGAAACACAGGACGAAAGTGTACAACATTTTATTTCCAAAAACTTGTACAGAAAGACAAGGAGGTGAACCATAGCAAACGGACCCTCCTCCTGTCCCGGGTACAGAAACCCGATGGTCAAGGTAAACACTGTATTATTTGGATTCACGGGACGACGGGAACGAAAACCAGCCCTGACTGTCTAAAGGCCTGTGTTTTACCTGATGAAGTGTTTCCCCACAAAACTATGACAAGACAAGGAAGTACGACTGCCGGGATAGCATTTGGATCCATTACCGACGGAAGATACTTTTTGGGGTCAGACAAATCTGCAATTAAGAGGGATATATTGTAACTTCATCTGGAGCAGCTGCCCTGAAACGTCATTGCCACCCGTGTAGTGTTGAACTCCATTTTCTTTGCGGTCAGATCCTGCTGACCGTCCATCTGCAGAAATGAATGAATGAAGGGAGGAATAGATGAAAGGATGAATAGAGGAATGACTGAACAGATGATTAAAGGAGCCCATGGCTGAATGAGAGCATGTTAAAGAGAAGTCCAGTGTATGAACAGACAGGATGAGCACGTGGAAGTATAAATGAGGAACCGGATGAATGGGCAGGCCAGTGAGTTAGTGCATTAAACAAGTAAATGAAGGAACAAAGAAAGTTCCAATGAACTGTTCTCGTCCACATTCCTCCCAGACTGTCTGACTGTCATCGTGTTATAATCTATTAAACCACAACATCACAGTGTTCATAGAAATTAGTTTGGAGAAAGTGCCAATGATTATTCCACTCAGTCGCCTTAGTTGATTTGTTTTTTACAAGAAAAAGAAAAGTGCTACTTTGCAGGATAAGTATTTACTCTCTGTTGGTGTGTGAGGAGGGCGTCGTGTTTACATTTATAGATGTCAAAGTTTTTGTCATGTTGTTATTTATGTGATTCCAGACAGTGTTTTTGATGTAAGATGTGTTGAGATGAAAATGCCTCACTGAATCATGGGAAATTAGGAAAATCACGCTGAAATTCAAATTCCATGATGTGAACTGAAATGCTACAATTAACTTCCTCTTAAATAATAAAGTATTACATACCAGCAGGGAGTTCATCCGTTGGTTCATGTTTAATTTAGAAGCTAAAACAGTTTGGTTATGGTTAGCTTAAATAATCTGGTTTAGTGGAGCCAACGCTAACACTGGTTTAAGCTATCTAAAGGGTCAGTGTTGCGGTTATCTTGTTAGGTTAGGCTAAAGGTTTAAGCTTAAAAGGTTTGGGTCAGGTTAGCAAACATCTCTGTGGAGAAGCCTAGTTAATGGTACGGTGTGGAAAATAAAAGAAGGTTATTTACTGGTTCAGTTTAGAAGACAGTACAGTGGAGTTCAGGTTAGCTAAGGTGCTGTTGAGCAACTGAAACAGTTTGGTTAGGTGGAGCCAACAACAAGCAGTTTAGTGGGAAATCTTACAGTCTGGATTAGTTTATCTGATGGACAGTTTAGTTTGCTTCAGATTAGCTGACATTTCATAAAGAAACATTGTTTTGGGTTAACCGACAGCTCAGTGCAGAAGCTAAACCAGTTAGCTTATGGTCCAGTTTAGCTAAAAAAAAAAACAGTTGGAACAGGTAAGCTAACAACTCTGTGTAGAAGCTGAGTTGTCGTCTAATCCAAAGTAATTACTTCAGGTTAGCTAACGGTTCAGTGTGGAAACTACATACGTTTGTTTTGGGTTAGCTAACAGCTCAGTGTAGAAGCTAAACCAGTTAGTTCCACTTAGCTAACGGTGCATTGTGGAAACTACTGATGTTTGTTTTGGGTTAGCTAACAGCTCAGTGTAGAAGCTAAACCAGTTAGTTCAAGTTAGCTAATGGTTCAGTTTAAGCAAACGCTTTGATTTAGCTCAAGTTTCAGACTAGCTGGAGGTATTGGTTTCATAAGTGGGAAAAAAAGTAATTCTTCTGCACCAACTCCTTTTTCCAGTATTCTTTTTTAAATTATGCATCACGTTACGTTAATATTAATCCCACTAGTTTTCCTTGCAAGACACACCCTGCGTAGCATTCAAGCGCCAAGAAGGCCATCAATCCATGCTTGCACATCCCCTGACCATCAGCTGTCCTGACCCTAACCACGCGAGGTCAACGCCTGACCTCAACCATCTGCCTAACCACCTGACATCTCATGATGTTGAGGGAAAAGACATTTTCTACACTACTGCTTTGTGTTTATAGTCTATTTTAAAACCAGGACAGCACGTCTCTTAAAGTTCCTGTATGTCCCGTTTTCCACATTTTGTTTTCATGTGCAGCGTCATGAGACCCGGATGAGAATGGGACATTGTTGATGAACACAGAGGGTACGGCGATTGTTTAAGACGAATCATGAAATTAATGTTCTCACAGCGAACCAGCCACCTGTCTGTACGTTCGATATTTGTTTTTTTTGTAAATGATGTGATTAAACCTTGGATTTTTTTGACACTTGACAC
Source organism: Echiichthys vipera (assembly GCF_963691815.1). Classification (NCBI taxonomy): domain Eukaryota; kingdom Metazoa; phylum Chordata; class Actinopteri; order Perciformes; family Trachinidae; genus Echiichthys; species Echiichthys vipera. The sequence goes on along the minus strand of NC_139844.1, from coordinate 4,916,339 downwards.
GTGTGTGTGTGTGTGTGTGTGTGTTCATCTGTGCTCGTTCATGTTTGAACGGAGGGAAAATGAAATACAATTATTATTAAGTGTTAAAACTGTAATTCATGATAATATATAACCATCAAAAATAGATGCAAAACCACCACAACACATTAAATAAATACAATATTATTATATATTGTAGCTATTATAATTATAGGTGATAAAACTATGATTCATAATAATATACAGTATATAACATAGCTATTGTAATTGCCCAGTCAAAATTGATCACATCATAATGGTTCAAAGTTTGAAATACAAATAGAATTATTATTTTATACGTATTAAGATATAATTCTAATCTAACTCGTTCATTTTACATTTTCAGTAGTATTGTCAGTGGATATTTAGAGAGCATGTTGAGAACCTTTGTGTTACAGTTACCTGTGACCTTCTGCGGACTCTCTGCACTTTGGACCCTAATAAAGTGACTCTGAAGCAGGCTGACACTGTGCTGCACGGTTACTGAGTCATTATATTTATTACTCACATGATAAACCTACTTGTGTTTTCAAAGATTGAGGCTAAATACAAAGTATTTTTCATCAAAACCACCAGACACAGGATAAATGATTATAAATAAACAATACATCAAAATTATTTTTCTTTTTTTTAAAATTTATTTTGCCTGATTTCTGGACACTAGTGAGATATGTGACCTCCCGTAAGTGGGAAACAGTCATGGAAAAAAGACAAGGACACATATTTGTTACACGGGAAAATGATGGAATAAATAAACAGAAGACCTAATTCTATTGTGTTTATTAATGATATCAAATTGTCAAAACACTGACATTTGTAAATAATAATGAATAAAAAAACAAAAAACAAACATGAAAGCCATAAAACTGTTAAAAAATGTTGAAGAACACATTTTGTTAATAACGTGGATGTGCCTTTATATAGTTGAATAAGTGTAGGCCTTCATTCTTCCTCTGTAGTTAAATGCTTTTCTATCCGTTTTGTTAGATGATTATATTCTCAACAGTGTTGTTTCTTGATTTGTAATTTTATTGTTCTTCACATTTAATTAAAAAAAGAAAGAAATTTACATTTACATTTGAAGTACATTTAAAGGTTCACCCCTTCAAAATAAGTTACATAGCGCAGTCTACTCATTGATTAGGTGAAAATAAAAGAAAATATGCAGTGAAATAAACTCAGTGTGATTATGAAAACATGTGCTGGACGTAAAGAAAACAGAATAATCCGTAAAAAGCCTGTAAAGCTGGGTGTAGTTGCCGAATGGTCACTGCGGTTGCTTTTATTTTGACAGTAACAAGCGGAAGTGGCTGAGTCATTTGGGCGCTCTTGACACAGCGGCAGGCTGTTGGCTGTTCTGATCAAAGATGGCCGCTGTTGTTCTGGATGGAGAGTAAGCTTCGGCTGTCATCCGAACACAGGCCGAGGAAACGCGAGAGACACGCCCGACAACAGGCACCTAAACCCAGCGGAACACGAACCCGGACCGCCTGAACCTGGTTCTCTTGTCAAGGTAAAAGCCGGTTGTTTTCCTCTCGTTTCCGCCGTCAGCATCCTCCTGTCATCGATGTTTGATTAATCGATGAGAATAAATCAAAACATCATTAACGGTTATATATAGTTATATCTGTACATGTTGAATTTGTGTAAATGAATGTGCGTTGAAACATTAGATTATTACAGTTTATCTTATCCTATATGTGTATTGTTCGGTAAACGAGTGAATCTGTCTGACAGCATGAAGGTTATTCCGTTACTGCAGTGCTATAACGACCGTGGTAACACCTGTTATTACTACAGAACAATGTGACACCATCGGTATGTTATATGTTTATTCATGTTGATTCATAATAAACAGGGCGTGTCCTCATTCTGCCACACGGGTTATTCACCACCCCAAAAAGGTGGTATATTTATGACTAAAAACGATGCCAAACCACCCCAAAAAGGTGGTATATTTATGACTAAAAACGATGCCAAACCACCCCAAAAAGGTGGTATATTTATGACTAAAAACGATGCCAAACCACCCCAAAAAGGTGGTATATTTATGACTAAAAACGATGCAAAACCACCCCAAAAAGGTGGTATATTTATGATTAAAAACGATGCAAAACCACCCCAAAAAGGTGGTATATTAATGACTAAAAACGATGCAAAACCACCCCAAAACATTACAAAATGACTAAAAATAGATGGAAATCATCACAAGATGCAAAATGACTAAAATAGATGCAAAACCACCACAAAAAGATGCAAAATGACAAGAAATAGATACAAAACATGACAAATAGATTCAAAATCATCACAAAAAATGCAAAATGACTAAAAATAGATGCAAAATCATCACTAAAGATACAAAATGACTAAAAATAGATACTAAAAAATCATATGAAGATATAAAATTACTTTAAACAGATGCAAAATCATCACAAAAAGATACAGAATGTTTAAAAATAGATGGAAAACCACCATGAAAAGATGCAAAATGACTAACAATAGGTACAGACCCCCTCCAAAAAGATGCAAAATGTGTAAAAATAGATGTAAAACCACCACAAAAAAATGCAAAATGTCTAAAAATAGATGTAAAACCACCACAAAAAGATGCAAAATGACTAAAAATAGATACAAACCAACCACAAAAACATGCAAAATGTTTAAAAATAGATACAAACCAACCACAAAAACATGCAAAATGTCTAAAAATAGATACAAACCCACCACAAAACATGCAAAATGTCTAAAAATAGATGCAAAACAAGCACAAGAGGTCCAAAATTACTAAAATAAATGCAAAACCACAACAAAAAGATGCAAAATCACTAAAACTAGATGCAAAACCACCACAAAACATGCCAAAATGTCTAAACAAAGATGCAAAACCACCACCATTTTGTATCTTTTATACAAAATAATGATAATGATTATGTTAATCATTAGATATTCATCAGTTGAACACAGAAATGTATAAATGACAGTTCATATATTTCATTTTGAAAGTCTACTTTTCACAGACCAGTTGAATTAAAAGGATGAGCTTCAGTGAATAATGTGGCTGTCTCCATGGTGACAGCTCATCTGTGAGTCCATTGAAGTGTTATCAGTCGTCCAGCAGAGCCACAGAAGTGTGTGTGTGTGTGCGTGTGTGTGTGTGTGTGCGTGTGTGTGTGTCAGCAGGAGGCACACTGACATACTGCAGTCATGGACACCACCACGTCCATCAAGATGACCACTCTGGCCATCCAGAACCTTTTCAGCTACGTGGAGGAGGAGAACCTGTCTGCTCTCAGAGCTCACCTGGACCGCTTCAAGGAGGTGGACGGACGCAGCGACGTACGTACATCAATCATTTAATAACCCTTTAATAACCAGGGCTGTCCTTAAAACCACTTCTTGAAATTCAAATATTCTGTGACTGTTTCTCTTCACGTAATCAGCAGAAAAGCAACTGCCCGCTGTTAAATCATCAGCATCATTTAACATGATTCTGCCCCTTCATTACCACATTTTGTCTGAATCACACCAACATATAATAATAATCATAATATTATAATAATAAATGCTCCTTATAGACTTCAGTCGGACATTGAGACTACAATTCTAAATACACTGTCAGCTACTGTCAAACAAACACATGTGTTTTATAACAGCAGTACTTCTAATAAGATGGCCGTCTCAGAAAGTCAGAAACTCACCCACCGCCCAGGATCAGAGAGTCTATTATATTATATATATGCTGCAGCTCGCATTTAGTGATAGCCTACATTAAGAAAAGGTTGTTTAAAAAAAAAATTAAAACAGGGTTCTTACAAATGCTTGAAATCCTTGGAAATGCTTGAATTTTAATGTTGTGTTTTCAAGGTTTGAAAGGTGCTTGAATTTTGGATAAAGTGCTTGAAAATGTATCTGCAATTCTTGCACAACAATCAGCTATAGAGTAGAAATATAATTTAGTTTATTACGAAACAATTTTAGTTGTTTATAACATAAAACCATCTCTTTTAATGAGAGAAATAATACATTTCAATATCTATACATATTCATAGAAAAATGTAATTTGCCACAACTGTAAGGTGCTGGAAAAGATTGAAAACCGAAGTGCTTGAGTTTGACCTTGGAAAAGGTGCAGGAACCCTGTAAAAAACGAATATCCGAACACTGAAAAGGAAGATTGAACATCGACCCAACAAAATAATATTTGATTATTGTTGGTATATTTGGGTCCTGCTGCTGTTGACAATGTTTGTTTGTGTGTTTGTCAGAACGGTCAGACTCCTCTGATGCTGGCGGCAGAGCAGGGCAGTCTGGAGATCATCCAGGAGCTCATCAGGAGAGGAGCCAACGTCAATCTGGACGACGTGGTGAGGCGATCAAACACGCTGCCTCTTCACCTTGGATGCTGTGGTTGCTAGGAGACAGGGAGAGTTAATGGATTTGTTTCCATGGTAACACGTCTCTGTGTGTTTGTGTCGTCAGGACTGCTGGTCGGCTCTGATCTGCGCAGCTAAAGAAGGTCACGTGGAGGTGGTGAAGGAGCTGCTAGAGAACAGCGCCTACATCGAGCACAGAGACATGGTAGGACCACCGCTGAGGCTCATGGGACATGTAGTCAATGTGACGATGCCTGTGTAACATGATGTTGTTGTTTGCATCTCTGAGGCTTTGACAGAAAACGATAAAATATCTACTGGACACGTTCATAAATCACAATAAATGACTGTGTGTTTGTGTGTGTGTGTGTGTGTGTGTGTGTGTGTGTGTGTGTGTGTGTCTCTCTCTCTCTCTCTCTCTCTCAAAGGGGGGTTGGACCGCTCTGATGTGGGCGGCCTACAAAGGTCGTGTGGAGGTCACGGAGCTGCTGCTGGAGCACGGAGCGAACCCCAACACTACAGGACAGGTAACACACACACACACACACACTTTATTAAGGACCCCTGGACAGTGGACAGTGACTTCTGTCTTCGTCAGGTTATTGAGGCCAACACCTGTAAATATATCTGTCCCTGTCTGTCCTACAGCAGTACAGTGTGTATCCAATCATCTGGGCTGCAGGACGTGGACACGCTGACATCGTCAAAGTGCTGCTGCAAGACGGAGCCAAAGTCAACTGTTCTGACAAGGTGAGACACTGAGACACATGGACACAGAGACACTAAGACACAGGGACACTGAGACACAAAGACACTGAGACACGGACAGAGAGACACTAAGACACAAAGACACAGGGACACTAAGACACAAAGACACTGAGACACAGGGACACTGAGACACAGATACACAAAGACACTGAGACACAAAGACACAGGGACACAGGGACACTGAGTCACAGTGACACGAAGAGACTGAGACACAAAGACAATGAGACACTGAGACACAAAGACAATGACACACTGAGACACAGGGACACTGAGACACTGAGACACGCCCACTTATCACCTGACACACAGTAACCACTTCCTTTGTGTGTGTGTGTGTGTGTGTGTGTGTGTGTGTGTGTGTGTGTGTGTGAGATAGTATGGGACCACTCCTTTGATCTGGGCGTCCAGGAAAGGACACTTTGACTGTGTGATGCACCTGCTGGAGAACGGCGCTGACGTGGACCAGGAGGGGGCGGTACGAGCACACGCTGCTGTTACGGAAAAGATCAGGGTTCAGTAAGTGAGTACCTGACCGTGAACTCTCTCCTCAGAACTCCATGACGGCTCTGATCGTGGCAGTGAAAGGTGGCTACACGGAGGTGGTGAAGGAGCTGCTGAAGAGGAACCCCAACGTCAACATGACCGACAAAGACGGGAACACAGCGCTGATGATCGCCGCCAAGGAGGGCTACACCGAGATCGTCCAGGACCTGCTGGACGCCGGGACGTACGTCAACATCCCCGACCGGGTGAGTTGCCGTTACAAGGCATTACGCAGCGTGACAGTGACATGGCGTTACACAGCATTACACCGCGGTTCGTGGCTTTACGCGGTGCTACACAGCGTTTCGCAGCTTTACACGACATTACACGGTGTTACAGGGCGTTACACGGCGTTACAGGGCGTTACTCGACTTTTGACTTGCGGGACCACAGATGGATAATACCTAAATAGGATGCGAATAACGCTTTTCATGTCAAATTTTATCTCCTACGTCAGTCATCTGTTCCCTGCCAAGGACACAAAACGGGAGGAATCAAAACATGAGGAAGCCAAAACAAAGCCTCAGCATGAAGAGAGCTTTGAGCATGAGGGACATCAGCGAGAAGAAAAATTTCCCCACCTCCCCCCCCGCAAGCTTAAAGAACAAACCTGCCTACGCCCCCACCCCAAACACCATCCAGCTCCCCCTTCTCTACGCCCACTCTGTCCCCCTCCTCCCCTCCCTTGGAGTCCACTGACCACATTAAACAGCTGGGACCTAATTCACACCCCGCCTGATTCCTAGATTCCATCCCTCAAATGACCCACTGCATCCTCCCCCACTGACCCCTCTCCCATCACTCGCTCTAAGTCCAGTTCTGGCCAAATCACCATAGACACATCATGCACCACCCCCACCTCGACGACAGAATCATCCTCTGTCTGAACAGCCCGATAACAGTACAGCGCGTTCAGTGACTTGTGTACAAAATACAGCAAGCTCTAATTGATATGTCCTGGGCTCAGACTACAGGACGGACTGTACTCATGGCTTTTTCAAGGAGAAGTCAGGGCCCAAGTTGATAGCTCCCTCAGTTCCAGTCTTGATAAGTAATTGAGAAAGACTAAGCAAAAAAAAACTGCAGCTCCTTCTGCGACTTTATCAAATCTAGCATCCATCCCTGTCAGTCACAGCCAATCCTAAAACATGGGGCAGATAATATTGATGCTAACACGCTAAATCTAGCCTTATTAAATATCAGGTCTTTGGCAGGAAAAACATTTTTCATCAATGATTTCATTATCAAGCACATTTTTAACTGAAACCTGGTTAAACCAGGATAACAGTGCTGCTGTTCTTATTGAATCAGCTGCTCCCAACTTCAGTTTTAAAAGTGAAGCCAGAGTTCATGAGAAAGGAGGAGTGGCTGTCCTGTCCTAGACTTGGGCAGGAGCAGCCTTCCACTGAACAGGCTCCTCTGGCTGCTGATGACGGTGCCGGGGGTGCGGCTGGCATTGTCCATAATGTCCAGCAGTTTGTCCAATTTCCCCCCTGTCTGAAACCATCACTAGCGAGTCCATGAGCTTGAAAATTACAAATATTATTGATGCCATTGCACCCAGTAAGGTAAAAAAGTCTCCATGGAGAAATGCCATGTCGGTAAGAACAGAAAAAAGATACAAAATCTCAGGTTCACGATGACATCTATAAAGAATGACTTCAAATCTACAACTTGAAACTGAGAAATCTCAGACATCATTGCCAAAAACAATAATAATGCACGTGTCTTGTTTTCTACTTTGGACAGGCTAACAAACCCTCCTGTGTCAGTAGCCTCTGAACTGCTTTCCACCAGGATCTGCAATGAATTTGCCTCCCTTTCCAATGACAAAATTCAAAGCATTAGGCAAACAACCAGTGCCTCCACATCAGGTGCAGGACATGTGCTGTCCATGTATCCACCTAACGCTAACTCAATATAATTAACCATAGGACCTTGGAGGTCATCTGAAATCCTACTCCTACTGCCTCGATATTCTCCGAACAGACCTTTTCAAAGATGTATCAAACTGTACGGCCTCAGATCTTCTACAGATTGTAAACACGTCTCTTCTCTCAGGTGTCTTCCCACAGGCCCTGAAAACTGCTCTTATCAAGCCTTTCTTAAAAAAACAACAACTTCGACACTTCACTAATGAACAATTACAGACCAATATCAAACCTCCCATTTCTCAGCAAAATCATTGAAAAAGCAGCTGAACAACTTCATGATAATAAACAGCTGTTTTCATGTCTTCCAGTCAGGTTTTAGACCACAGCACCAAGACGTCTTCAATGACATCCACTTAAACATGAACAATGGCAAAATTTCAGTCTTAGTATAATTGGTCGAATAACAACATATCACTGGACTGTCTGGAAAACTGTGTGGGACTTTCTGGCACAGCATTAAAATGGTTTGAATCCTACTTGAAGGACAAGGACTATTTTGTGTCTATATGTAAATACGCATCTGAGCGGACAAAAAATTTTGGGCCTCTTCTGTTTATTATCTACATTCTTCCACTGGCTCAGATCATGAAAATCAACCAAATATGTTACCACAGCTACGCAGACAACACACAAATTTACGACACACATATCACCAGGCGACTATAGTCCAATACAAGCACTGAGCAGATGCATCAAGCAATTCTACGATTGAATGGAGCAGAACTTTCTCCAGTTAGACAAAGAAAAAACTGAAATGATTGTTTTTGGAGCCAAGGAAGAACGTTTAAAATTCAGCAAACAACTTCAAACAGTAATGCTAAAAACCACAAACCAAGCCAAAAACTTTGGTGTAGTCATGGACTCAGACCTGAACTTCAACAGCCACATTATAACAATTACAAACTCAGCCTACTATCACCTAAAGAATATATCAAAGATTAAAGGACTTATGTGTCAGCACGACTTGGAAAAACTTGTCCATGCATTTATCATCAGCATGCTCGACTACTGTAACAGTGTCTTTACAGGTCTCCCTAAAAAGTCCATCAGACAGCTGCAGTTAATGCAGAACGCTGCTGCTCCAGTCCTCAATAAGACCAAAAAAGTCGATCATATCACTCCGGTCCTCAGAACCTTACACTGGCTTCCTGTCAAAGAATTGATTTCAAAATCCTTCTGTTAGTTGACAAAGCACTGAATGGTTTAGGACCAAAATACATTTCAGATCTTCTGCTCAGCTACGAACCATCCAGACCTCACAGATCCTCGGGGACAGGTCTGCTCTGTGTCCCCAGAGTCAGGACTAAACATGGGACAGGTCTGCTCTGTGTCCCCAGAGTCAGGACTAAACACGGGACAGGTCTGCTCTGTGTCCCCAGAGTCAGGACTAAACATGGGACAGGTCTGCTCTGTGTCCCCAGAGTCAGGACTAAACACGGGACAGGTCTGCTCTGTGTCCCCAGAGTCAGGACTAAACACGGGACAGGTCCGCTCTGTGTCCCCAGAGTCAGAACTAAACATGGGACAGGTCTGCTCTGTGTCCCCAGAGTCAGGGCTAAACATGGGACAGGTCTGCTCTGTGTCCCCAGAGTCAGGACTAAACATGGTACAGGTCTGCTCCGTGTCCCCAGAGTCAGGACTAAACATGGGACAGGTCTGCTCTGTGTCCAAAGAGTCAGGACTAAATATGGGACAGGTCTGCTTTATGTCCCCAGAGTCAGGACTAAACATGGTACAGGTCTAATCTGTGTCCCCAGAGTCAGGACTAAACATGGGTCAGGTCTGCTCTGTGTCCCCAGAGTCAGGACTAAACATGGGACAGGTCTGCTCTGTGTCCCCAGAGTCAGAACTAAACATGGGACAGGTCTAATCTGTGTCCCCAGAGTCAGGACTAAACATGGGACAGGTCTGCTCTGTGTCCCCAGAGTCAGGACTAAACATGGGACAGGTCTGCTCTGTGTCCCCAGAGTCAGGACTAAACACAGGACAGGTCTGCTCTGTGTCCCCAGAGTCAGGACTAAACATGGGACAGGTCTGCTCTGTGTCCCCAGAGTCAGGACTAAACACGGGACAGGTCTGCTCTGTGTCCCCAGAGTCAGGACTAAACATGGGACAGGTCTGCTCTGTGTCCCCAGAGTCAGGACTAAACACGGGACAGGTCTGCTCTGTGTCCCCAGAGTCAGGACTAAACATGGGACAGGTCTGCTCTGTGTCCCCAGAGTCAGGACTAAACATGGAACAGGTCTGCTCTGTGTCCCCAGAGTCAGGACTAAACATGGAGAGGCAGCATTCAGTTTTTATGCTCCACAAATCTGGAACAAACTTACACAGCATTACACGTTACAAAGCATTTCACGTCGTTACTCAGCATTTCACGTCGTAACACAGCATTATGCGACGTCAAGCAACGTTATGTGGCTTCACAAGGGGTATATGGCGTTACACAGTGTTACACGGTGCTACGCAGCACTACAGCCTGCAGGGGGCACTACTGCTTACAGAAACACTGGACATACCTGTGATCTGATTTAAATTGTTCATTTTCACACACATCTATATTTAATATATAATCTGTAACTTAATTAAAGTTCCCTTGATTGTTTGTGCTGTCCATATAAACAATACATGACTCCATAAATACATTAATATGCCATTTAATGCACCAAAAGTAATATTATAAATAAATACTGGCATTAATCAATTTATCAAATCTGACAGAAATTGATATTTCTGTTTATTTACTTTCATATTTAATTGTCCTCTTATATGTTGTCATCTTTATTAATTATAATGCATTTATTAATTTGAAATGTATTTTTTTTAAATGTATTATTATTTCCCCTTTACATTGTTTCCCTTCATTTACTTCCCTATTTAAATTTAATTTAAATGCTTTCTCTGTTTGTATTTAATGTATATTTAATGTATGTTTATGAATGTTACAGAGTGGTGACACAGTGCTGATCGGAGCAGTGAGGGGGGGTCATGTGGAGATCGTCAGAGCTCTGCTGCATAAATACGCCGACATCGACATCAGAGGACAGGTGAGAGCATATTAATATTATTAATTATAATAAGAGAGTTCATGAATCACAGTTGTAGGAATCATATCTGCAGTGTAATAACAGTAATAAATAATAATCCTGATGTTTCCAGGAGAATAAAACAGCTCTGTACTGGGCTGTGGAGAAAGGAAACGCCACCATGGTGAGAGACATCCTGCAGTGCAACCCAGACACTGAGACCTGCACCAAGGTGAGACCTGGACACATCTGACACACCTGAACACACTTGGACACACCTGAACACACCTGGACACACCTGGACACACCTGAACACACCTGACAAACCTGGACACACCTGAACACACCTGAACACACCTGAACGCCTGGACACACCTGAACACACCTGAACACACCTGACACGCCTGAACACACCTGAACACATCTGAACATATCTGACACACCTGAACACACTTAAATACACCTGAACACACCTGGACACACCTGAACACACCTGACAAACCTGGACACACCTGAACACACCTGCACACACCTGAACACCTGACACGCCTGAACACACCTGAACACATCTGAACATATCTGACACACCTGAACACACTTAAATACACCTGAACACACCTGAAACACCTGAACACACCTGACAAACCTGGACACACCTGAACACATCTGAACATATCTGACACCCCTGAACACACTTAAATACACCTGAACACACCTGAAACACCTGAACACACCTGACAAACCTGGACACACCTGAACACACCTGAACACACCTGACACGCCTGAACACACCTGAACATATCTGACACACCTGAACACACCTGAATACATCTGACACACCTGAACACACTTGAATACACCTGAACACACCTGAACACATTTGAACACACCTGAACGCACCTGAACACACCTGAACACATCTGACACACCTGAACAAACCTGAACACCTGACACACCTGACACACCTGAACACACATGAACACACCTGACACACCTGAACACACTGAACACCGGAACACACCTGACACACCTGAACAAACCTGAACACCTGACACACCTGAACACACTTGACAAACAGACAGATCACACGTTGCGTTGACGTATCTCTCCAGGGAACAGCAGCTGATGCGCTGTCTGTTTGTTTAATCCTATGTTGTGTTTCCTGTTTCCTGTCTCAGGATGGAGAGACTCCTCTGATCAAAGCCACCAAGATGAGGAACATCGAGATTGTGGAGCTGCTGCTCGACAAAGGCGCCAAAGTGTCAGCTGTCGACAAGGTCAGAACAATAAAGACTGGTTAAATCAACATCAATTAATGTGACTTCAAAATAAAAGCTTCACCTCTGAACTTCCTGTTTCTCCAGAAAGGAGACACGCCCCTCCACATCGCCATCCGAGGGCGGAGTCGCCGCCTGGCCGAGCTCCTCCTCAGGAACCCCAAAGATGGCCGCCTGCTGTACCGACCCAACAAGGGGGGAGAGACGCCGTACAACATCGACTGCAGCCACCAGAAGAGCATCCTCACACAGATCTTTGGAGCTCGTAAGTTCAGTCAGAACAGCAATCTGTTTGTAGCATTGAAGTCAGACACGAGAGGAGTTTTTATAGCATATCTGTGATGTGTCCCTGCAGGTCACCTGTCCCCCACAGAGACAGACGGAGACATGTTGGGCTACGACCTGTACAGCTCTGCACTTGCTGACATCCTCAGTGAACCCACCATGCAGCCGCCCATCTGTGTGGGTCTGTACGCCCAGTGGGGCAGCGGCAAGTCCTTCCTGCTGAAGAAGCTGGAGGGTGAGTCCACACCATAGACATAGTCCGTTTTTCTCTCAACTTGATCCAATCGTCCTCACCTTGCTAGCTGTCACTCAAGAGGCCACGCCCCTAATTATTCATCAAATTTAACCTCCAATAAAATAAAAACTAGCCTGGTACAAAATAATTCTAAGAGGGGAACATATAGGGTACGGGCCGGAAGTAGAGAGGTGAACGTGTGTGAAAGAGCACTCTCTCATGTCTCTGTTCCTCCTCAGATGAGATGAAGACGTTTGCCGGTCAGCAGATCGAGCCGTTGTTTCAGTTCTCCTGGCTCGTCGTCTTTCTGTCTCTGCTGCTCTGCACCTCCGTCGCCGTCGTCCTTGGCTTCACCGTCGACCCCAAACTCGCCATGGCCGTGTCCCTCAGCCTGCTGGCTCTGCTCTACCTCTTCTTCGGTAAGATAAACGACTATTTGCCTTCATAAATAAAGTTTCTCTGTATGAATAAAGTTAACCACCGACCCCCCCCCCCCCACGCCCTCAGTGGTGGTGTATTTTGGCGGGCGACGTGAGGGCGAGAACTGGACTTGGGCGTGGCTGCTCAGCACCCGTCTGGCGCGTCACATCGGGTACCTGGAGCTGCTGCTGAGGCTGATGTTCGTAAACCCGCCGGAGCTGCCGGAGCAGAGCACCAGAGCGCTGCCTGTCAGGTAAGAGGCCGCCCTCAGGAGGACACACAGCAGGGGATGTGATGTCACGCTGATGTCATCACGTTTCCCCACAGGTTCCTGTTCACAGACTACAACCGACTGTCGAGCGTCGGAGGAGAGACGTCGATGGCCGAGATGATCGCCACGCTGTCCGACGCCTGCGAGAGAGAGTTCGGCTTCCTCGCCACACGCCTCTTCAGAGTGTTCAAGACCGAGGAGACGCAAGGTGACACACACACACACACACACACACACACACACACACACACACACACACACACACAGACACACACACACACAAACACACACACACACACACACACACACACACACACACACACACACACACACACACACACACACACACACACACACACACACACACTGTAACTCTGCTGCTCTTCTGTGGTGGTCGCAGGTAAGAGGAAGTGGAAGAAGACATGTTGCATCCCGTCCTTCATCATCTTCATCCTGGTGCTCGCCTGCCTGCTGACCGGCATGGCGCTGCTGGCCGTGTTCAAGGTGGACGGGGATAACCGGACGGTTAACGCCATGCTGATAGCCATCGGCAGCGTGGTGGGTCTGGCTCTGCTGCTCAACTGCAGGACCTGGTGGCAGGTGACTGACTCGGTGCTCAACTCCCAGAGGAAGAGGCTCCACGGCGCCGCAAACAGGATGCACAAGTTGAAGAGCGAGGGCTTCATGAAGGTGCGATCTTCAGCCGCCGTTCTTTACAGTAATGCATAAATACGAAGGCGTGATATATTTACTGTTAATATGGAGTCGTAAAACACATGCGTATTATTATGAAATTAATATTATAATAATAAACTAGTGGTCCTGCAGGTGCTGAAGACTGAGGTGGAGCTGATGGCGAGGATGGCGAAGACCATCGACGGATTCACACAGCATCAGACAAGGCTGGCGGTCGTCATCGACGGCCTGGACTCCTGTGAACAGGACAAAGTTCTGCAGATGCTCGACACGGTGAGACCTCCTCTTCTCTGGGTCTCAGTCTGAGTCTGGGTTTGGTCTAAATCTGGTTTGGGTCTGTGTGTCCTGCAGGTCCGTGTCCTGTTTTCCAAAGGCCCGTTCATCTCGATCTTCGCCAGCGACCCTCACATCATCATCAAGGCGATCAACCAGAACCTGAACAGCGTGCTGCGAGACTCCAACATCAACGGGCACGACTACATGAGGAACATCGTCCACCTGCCCGTCTTCCTCAACAGCAGGGGACTGTCCAGCGCCAGGAAAATGTGCGCCGCCGCGCCTGCCAACGGGGACACCGCCAACGCAGACGGTAACCATAAGTTAGCTACAGACTGCTGCTAAGCTAATGTTACCGGCAGGCCATTGCTAAGCCAATGTTATCTACAGACTGCTGCTAAGCTAATATTAGCGGCATTTTAGTTGCAGGCTAATGTTAAGCTAATGCAAGCTAACTGCAGGTTAGTGCTAAGCTAATGTTAGCTGATACCACCACTAAGCTACTCTGTCGCTGTGTTGTTGTTGTTTAGCACCCGTGGTATCAAAACATTAAGACTTTGACAACGTTAAATAATATTAACATAATATCATGTGTGTGTGTGTGTGTGTGTGTGTGTGCAGGCTGGCACGAGGAGTTGGACAGGAAACTGTCACAGCACAGTTTGGGAGAATTAACTAAGTTTGGCAGCAAGACGACGCTCAACCGCCGGGTGAGTGTGAGTGTGTGAGTGTGTGTGTGTGTGTGTGTGTAGGTGTAGGTGTGTGTGTGTGTGTGTGTGTGTGTGTGTTTGTTTGTACGCCTCTAATCATGTGACCTGTGTGTTCAGGACACATACCGGCGACGGCAGGTGCAGCGCTCGGTGACTCGTCAGATGTCCTTCGACCTGACGAAGCTAATGGTGACGGAGGATTGGTTCAACGACATCAGCCCACAGACGATGAGGAGGCTTCTCAACATCGTCTCCGTCACAGGTCACACTCAAACAAATATACTTATTTATGATGTGAATATTGATGTAACTGGTGTTTCATGTTGTTCTGCAGTTGTATTTTTAAAGCTTTATTGCCAAAGCAGCATAGAAAAGTATTCAAGTTCTCAGATAATTAACAATAAAAACACAATTATGTCACAACAGTCGTATCAAATACAAGATGATAAAGACGCTTTATAAAAATAACATGCGCAGCTGTCATTTTATTTTACTGACATTATAACTCACCGGAGCAGATCCTCCATCATCTTCATCATCAGCCGGTTTCCTCTCTGCCTGCAGGTCGTCTGCTGAGAGCCAATCAGATAAGCTTTAATTGGGACCGCCTGGCGTCGTGGATCAACCTGACGGAGCAGTGGCCCTACAGGACGTCCTGGCTCCTCCTGTACCTGGAGGAGACCGACGGCGTCCCAGACCTGGCCACGCTCAAGAACATCTACGAGAGGTCAGAGGTCACAGCCGGCTCCAAATGTGTTAGAAATGAACAGAATTATCCTAAAACAAGCACCAGAGAACAGTTTCTTCTTCTTCTCGTCTCAGAGTGTCCAAGAACATCCCGACCACCAAAGACGTGGAGCCTCTGCTTGAGATCGACGGAGACGTTAGGAGCTTTGAGGTCTTTCTTTCCTCACGGACCCCCGTCCTGACGGCCAGAGACATCCGGACTTTCCTGCCCTGCACCGTCAACCTGGACCCCAAACTGAGGGAGATCATAGCAGGTGAGGCTGTCTGATCCAGATGTTTATTCTCTCTGATCCAGATGTTTATTCTCTCTGATCCAGATGTTTGTTCTCTCCGATCCAGATATTTGTTCTCTCTGATCCAGATGTTTATTCTCTCTGATCCAGATGTTTGTTCTCTCCGATCCAGATATTTGTTCTCTCTGATCCAGATGTTTGTTCTCTCTGATCCAGATATTTGTTCTCTCTGATCCAGATATTTGTTCTCTCTGATCTAGATGTTTGTTCTCTCCGATCCAGATATTTGTTCTCTCCGATCCAGATATTTGTTCTCTCTGATCCAGATATTTGTTCTCTCTGATCTAGATATTTGTTCTCTCTGATCCAGATATTTGTTCTCTCTGATCCAGATATTTGTTCTCTCTGATCCAGATGTTTGTTCTCTCCGATCCAGATATTTGTTCTCTCTGATCCAGATATTTGTTCTCTCTGATCTAGATGTTTGTTCTCTCCGATCCAGATGTTTGTTCTCTCTGATCCAGATATTTGTTCTCTCCGATCCAGATATTTGTTCTCTCTGATCCAGATATTTGTTCTCTCTGATCCAGATATTTGTTCTCTCTGATCCAGATATTTGTTCTCTCTGATCCAGATGTTTGTTCTCTCCGATCCAGATATTTGTTCTCTCCGATCCAGATATTTGTTCTCTCTGATCCAGATATTTGTTCTCTCTGATCCAGATGTTTGTTCTCTCTGATCCAGATGTTTGTTCTCTCCGATCCAGATATTTGTTCTCTCTGATCCAGATATTTGTTCTCTCCGATCCAGATGTTTGTTCTCTCTGATCCAGATGTTTTTTCTCTCCGATCCAGATATTTGTTCTCTCTGATCCAGATGTTTGTTCTCTCTGATCCAGATGTTTGTTCTCTCCGATCCAGATATTTGTTCTCTCTGATCCAGATGTTTGTTCTCTCTGATCCAGATGTTCGTGCTGCCCGTGAGCAGATGAATATGGGCGGGGTCAGTTACCCGCCCCTCCCCCTGCAGGAGGCCCAGCCCCGCCCCACCTCGATGTACAGTCAGGTGTCGTCAGCGTGCTCGCCGTCCGCCTCCTTCAGTGGACCCTTCAACCAGCCGGTGGGAGGCGTTGTCTCCCCGCAGCCTCACAGCAGCTTCTACAGCGGCATGGCCGGACCGCAGCACCCCTTCTACAACAGGGTGAGTACAGGCACCGCCCACAGCTGATGATGTCACACACAGTGACAGGGGACAGGTCCCTGATTGGTTGAGCGGTAGGTAAAGCTGTGATGCCACAGTTTCCCGCTCACTCGCTTCAGTTTCACCTTCATTTACGCTTCAGGTTTGATTTCACTGAGTTTCTGAGCTGAAGTCACGGGAATGACCCTCAGGACCATATGAATCGTTCTTCTAAAGTCATGCAGGTACTGGAGGTAGCGCGGCCGCTGTTCTCCTGGACTCACTCTTTTTAGTTTTCCATCAGTACGTGCTACTGTTTTAACCTCAGTTGCGGTTCCCCCGACTTAGCAAAACAAAATGTCACAACTTCCATGTCCGTCACATGAGGCCACGGGGTTAGGATACAAATGTTTTGAGTGTCACAACCACCGTGAAATGACTTGTTCTATTCAGTCCAATAACATTTAAAAGGCTCAACACAACCTGAAAGAGCCAAACAAAACTTTCAGATTTATAGACAAAACTTTTAGATATTTAAACTTAACTTTTAGATATATAAATAAAACATTTGGATACAATAACAAAACTTTTAGATCATAAACAAAACTTTTAGATCTTTAAACTAAACTTTTAGACTTAGAAACAACATTTTTGGATTTATAAAAAAAACCTTTGGATCTATAAACAAAACTTTTGGATTTATAAACTAAATGTTTGGATTTATAAACAAAACTTTTAGATTATAAACAACTTTTGGATTTATAAACAAATCTTTTGGATTTATAAACAAATCTTTTGGATTTATAAACAAATCTTTTGGATTTATAAACAAACTTTTGGTTTGAACAATGATGCCATCAATAATGTCCAGAGGACCTCCTGTTGACTCAGCAGTGACTCACTTGTTTGTTTTTATTTTTTCTCCTTCTTGTTGTTTGAAGTCGAATCATCTCCATGAACATTATTTTGGTTTTCCCAGCCATATTTCCCCCATCACCTTTACCAGCTGCCACGCCCTCTCATGGCCGCCACCTTCCCATCACACCTCCACCCACGTCCTCCACCCAAACACTGCTACAGTCGGGACGCCAGCGCCGCACCTGTGAGTACAACAAACACCTGAAACATGACGTCTACAGGGTCTGAGCTCCTGACCGACGGGCAGAAACTAACATTATTATTCTCATTCATCTGTGGATCATTTGGACATTAATGGATTAGTTTGTCCTTAAAATGTGGGTTAGTTTCCTCAAATGAGTCAAAACATACTCAGTCTTCTGTCACAGAGGAAAAAAAAATACAAATATTCACATTTAACAAACTGACAGCAGACAGTTTGGACTAAAGACAAAATGATTAGCATAGTTTTTGCCATTTAATCTCAGTGTCTCATCATTTTGAGAATGGAAATGTCCTCAGATGTTTTGTTTTGTTCGACCAACAGTCCAAACCTGAAAAACATATTTTCTTTTCACAAATATTTCTTTTATATTATTTTCATGTCACAAATGAACTTCTAATCACATCTTAGAGTCAAAACCTTAAAAAAACTAAGTTTATATTTTTACTTGGTGAAAATCGTCAAATATTTTGTCAAAATTATGTCATTTTGTCACTGAGTCAAAAATATGAGCGACTAAAACGTTGAGTGTATGTTAATTATATGATCTCGTTTCTTGTCACAACTTAATTTCTGCACACTTTTAGACTTTTAAAACTTTCCCAGCATGCCCTGCTTTACTCTGCTTTTCTTTCTTCTGCTGTTGACGCTGGACTCCACCTTCCGGGCTGTATTATTTATTTATTTATTTATTTATTCATTCATGTGGATCTGTGTAGCTGTGGAAACTATAAAACTTGTTCTTTTAATTCAGTATAAGTTGAATTTATTTTTCTTTTGATGCTCTGAAACTGAAAATATCTGAAATAATTTACACTTTGTGTCAGTGATCCTGATGTTTCATTCACATGTCTGTCTGTCTGTACCTCTCTGTCTGTCTGTTTCTATGTCTTTCTGTCTGTCTGTCCGTACCTGTCTGTCTGTCTGTCTGTTTCCATGTCTCTCTGTCTGTCTGTCCGTACCTGTCTGTCTGTCTATCTGTTTCTATGTCTGTCTGTCTCTTTGTCTGTCTGCCTGTACCTGTCTGTCTGTCTCTATGTCTCTCTGTCTGTCTGTCTGTCTGTCTGCAGTATAAGGGTTCATCTTTGAGAAAGCGGCAGGTATTGAAGTCTCTCCGTCTGTTCCCACTAACTCCCTCTGCTGTGTACATCTCCCAGCATGCACCTTGCCTGGACTAGCCTGTAGCTTCAGTAGAGTAGCTGTGGACATGTTTGTGCTTGGTTTGACCTTTGACCTTGAGCCGAATACTTCGGAACAGTAAGACTTATGATTCTGCATGTTTAGTAATTATTATTAATTATATTATTATCAGGAAAGTTATTAACACAAGTTATTATGCGCCGTACTAATGCACACATTAAATTAATATTTATTTTGGGGTCAGGGCTCCACAGAAAAAGTCACCAATGGCAACCTTTTGAGATATCAGTGAGCAATTCTTAAGTGTGTACCTGCACATTAGCTCCATATGGGCCTCAGCATGGCACAGATACTCGTGTACGAGCACGAGCATTGACGGCGGCCTTGAAACTATTTATATTCGACTGTTCCCTGCGATGGACATACCTGCATCTTTTTAAATGCAAGAGGGCCTGGGCCGTAGGGAAGAGGGAGGGGGGATGATCACGCTAAAGCACAGCGTGATCATCTCACGGAATTAATGGTAAGTGTGAGTCGTCCCTAAGAAGTTGACACGAGTCAAATACAACAAGGACATTTCCTGTTGTCACACGCCGACGGTGATCTGGATTAATCAGCTGATCATTTGTTTGTGTAGATTAGAAACGCCACCAACGTCTTCATAGAATCAGTCTCACTTCCTGTTTCTCGTCCATCACATTTTCAGACATTAGAGTTTAGTTTTTCCAGAGTTTTTAACAGCCTGCTCTGTGTTCAGGGTTCAGCCTCCGTGGTGTCCGGCACTCCCCCCGTTCTCCTCAGCTCCATGACGACGGAGGGTGTGTGTGAGCGTGTGCGTCAGATCGATGGGATCGACCAGAGCATGATGGGACACTACAGCGCCACCATCAGGAAGGTGAGCCACGTGACGCCTGCGTGGATGTGTTTGTGTGTGTGACAGTGAGACTAAATTCTTGCATTGTTGTTTCCAGGCCAACGTCAACGGCAGAGTTTTGTCTCAGTGTAACATCGACGAGCTGAAGAAGGAGATGAGCATGAACTTTGGAGACTGGCAGCTGTTCAGAGCCTCGGTGAGTCACACACAAGCTAACACGCTACATGTTAGCGTCTAGCTACTACGCTACATGTAAGCATCTTAAAGGTCGTGGTTGTCACGTGTCACTGTGTCTCCTGCTGCAGGTTCTAGACATGCGTCACATCGAGAGTCAGGTGCTGCACGAGGAAGCTGCCAGCGAGCAAGGCAGCGTCGTGGGCGGTCATACCGAGGCGGGGAGGCGAGTCGCCGCGGCTCCACTTCTCGGTGGTGGCGCTAACACGGATGCTTCGCCAATGTACAGCTTCAACCTGAGCTTCGAGGAGCTGAGCACGGTGGGACTGGACGAGGCTCAGAGACAGGGGAACCTGCAGTGGATGGTAAGGATGTCACTTCCTGACATTAGATGCTGGTGGAGGACGTGTAAACAAACTCTTCTTCTGTGTCTGCCCTCAGGGTGGCGCCCACCGCACCGCCAGTATGACCAGCCTGAACTCCCAGGAATCCTCCATGGACATCTCCAAGCTGACGGACAAGCAGCAGGACGAGTACCGCAATGCCTACCAGGAGTACATCGCCCAGATGGCTCAGGTGGAGATGGGCGGCGGCGGCAGCGGAGAGAGGCCTGTCCAACCACAGCCGGGACAGTTCATGACATCATCATCAGATGACAAGAGTAAAGACAGCGGTGAGCAAGATGGACGCAAGTCTTTCAACAAGAGGAGTGGCGGCAAACCGACAGCAGACAACACCGACTTCGCCTCCAATGGCGACGCCCTGGACCCAATAACGGAGGAGGACGAGAAGGGCGACCACGGGTCCTCCAAGTCCCTGCTGACCCGCAAGACCTCAGCCGAAAGAGGAGGGCTGTTCCAGGGCGCCACCGACCTGAAGCTGAAGGCCAGCGGCGGGCTGCGCTACCAGAAGCTGACCAGCGATGACGAGGAGTCAGAGGAGTCTGATAACGCTCCTCTCCTGAAAGACGGAAAGAAGGCGGTCGACCCCAAACTTCCCGGCGGCTCGCTGGCGCTGAAGGGGAAGGACTACCTGTCAGACGCCATGCTGGACAAGAAGGATTCGTCAGACTCCGGCGTGCGGTCCAACGAGAGCTCGCCAAACCACTCGCTGCAGGACGAGGAGGCGGACTTGTCGCAGCTGGAGAGGGCCAACCTGATTGAGCTGGACGAGGAGAGCCTGGCGAGAAAGCGAGGCCTTCCCAGCAGCCTCAGCGGCCTCCAGGACCCGGCCGTCGCACGCATGTCCATCTGCTCCGAGGACCAGTGCAGCCTGCTTGCCAGCAGCCCCGAGGAGAGCTGGCCCTCGTCCAAGTCCTACAACCTGAACCGCACACCGAGCAACGTGACGCTCAACAACAACACCAACGCCCAGCAGGCTAACCGCCCTCGCCAGTCGGAGGGCTCCACCTCCTCCAACCCCACCTCCTCCTCCTCCAGTGATGTCATCCTCTCCCCGAGCTCAGGGACCTCCGGGACCACCGGGACCACCAGGCCGGGGCCAAACAACGAGAACGTGCGAGTGGTTCACCTGAAGAGGGGCCTGAAACCTGGAGACCCGCCAGAGATCTGCGCCGTGTCCTCCGACACCGTCACCTTCGGCGAAGAACGGGAGAGCATCCTGTAACCTCATCATGACCTCACCGTGACATCATCGTGACCCGTGAAGATTAGGAGAGCACTGAGGGTCCACCAGGAGCCGCCTCCTCTCAACCCTCTCAAACAATCCGGAGCTTCTGACGAGTTGTTAAAAAATTTCAGCTGATGATTCAAATTTTATGATTCGAAAACACGGCGGCGAGCTGCAGTGCAGTGTCTGCGAAAACCTGAGAAGAGGTGAGCCAAACTAAAAGTTAAGGGGTTGTTAAACTTCTAGCGCCGAAGTGCGTTGAGTAAAAACCTGTGGAGTCCTGTGGCGCAGAAAAACGACATTGATTGCGGTGATTGCCCGTTGTGTTTTCGCTGTGAAAGGTCGTCAGTAGAGCGGCTGCTGGTGGACTTTGTTGTAGTTGTAGAAACTTTATTGGAACTAGAAGCTGCTGCATGTTGTTGTTGTAGTTGTTGTTGTTGTTGTTGTTGTTATTCCCATTAAACAGAATCAGAAAAGAGAAGTTAAATTAAAAAACATATTTGAAATTGATAAACATAAATAAAACAGTGTGTTTACATGATCGTGAATAACCGATGATGTAAACATGCGGCGGCGTTTGCTCAGCCCATGACGCTGATTGGCTAATGGTCAGTCCCCCGCAGTGCTGATTGGCCGGTCTGTCCGTCAGTATCGAAGGCAAGGCATTAACAAGCATTGACGCGGTTTAAATGAAGAGGAGGATAAAAAATAAAAACTACATAAGGACGATTTCTTAATGATATTTGTGCTGGAATAATTTGAGTAAAAACGTGTTTGTGTGTCAGTGAGTTTTCACAGGTTTATTCTGAATAATATTCATGTTTTTATTGACTTTAAAGAACACTAATAAAGTCTGAGTGACAAGAAACATTAATGTTTTATTAAGATAAAGTCAAATTAAGTGAATGTTATGTTTGTTTATTAAGTGTTGAAAAGGGAAACTAATATATAATTTATGTATTAATATCAGTTTACAGTGAGTTTTATTTAAACCGTTTTAACCACAGCTGATGCTGCAGGAGGCTTTTATTCTGAAACTATTTATCCAGTATAAGCGTTTTTTCCCTGATGCTTTTATTCTGAAATTGCCGATCCAGTTAACAGTGCTTTATTATTATAATTTGTTATATATTTCATGTTTATTATTTTAAATTGGCAGTAAGTCACCTGCTGGTAAACAGTTTTATTTATTTTATTTTGAGTCAATAACAATTATTTTCATTATCGATTAAATTTTAATATCATTTAAAATCATTAAATGGATTATCAAAATGTTTTCAGAACTGGCTCAATAGTTTCAGAGTAAAAGTCTCTAATGACTGGATCAATATTTTCAGGATAAAAGCTTTTCAGAATAAAGGCCCTGATAGCTGGATCAACACTTTCAGAATAAAAGCCTCTAATAACTGGATTGATAGATTCAGATTAAAATATTTGAGTTAAATGACTTTAAAACCAAGAATAAAATCAGTGACGTCGGATCTGTTTGATGTCGTGAATGTGCACCTCGATGTTTTAGTGTCTCAGTGCTCTTCATCATCATCTTCATCATCATGTGAACAGTTGAATCTGTTGTGAACTAAAACGAATAAAACCTGGATATGAAACGTTGATTCTCTCTGACTCTTAATGTGACCACTTTTATTATGAAATATAATATTATAATAATATTATCAAGGATATGTTTCTTTTATTGTTGATGCTTATTCCTGTAGTTGGCCCAGCTGGTTTCTATTACTCTACTTTTAACTGCTCTATAATCATTTGAATTCCTTTTGTTTTTACATGTGATTAGTTCATAAAGTATGAATCATTGTTCCAAATGAAACTACAAAATAAAGTTCAGTGATAATATTCAGATGATTTATCCTTTGGACTGTGACTTGTATTTAAAACTATATTTGAATTATATACATATACATACACATGAAGATGAAAATATTTACCTTTTTTGAGAGAACAAAGAAAACTAACTTAGAACAATATATTAAAAATGTAAAAGAATAAAGTCACAATTATTTTGGAAACTCGAGAAAAAACTATAAAAACAGATTTTATTTCTGTATTTTAATTTTCAGTCATACAAGAAAAAAATTATATTAAAAGAAAAAATTAAAATATTTAGAGTATACATTCGTAATGTTATGATATATTTTAATTTGTATATCTTATGTAGCTTTGAAAAACACTACATTTTTTATTTGAACTCTAAGTAAGAAAAATCCATTTTAAAAGAAAAAAAATATTTTGATCATAAACTCATCATTGAAACTAAAAATACTTAGAAACAAAAGAATAAAGTGACATTAATAAAGTATTGTATTTAATAAAAACAGGAGAAACTCGAAGTTTCACCAGCAGGAGGCGCCACCTGCTCACAGTCTGAGACTGTTTGGGATCAGAAATATAAATGTATAAATATGAAAAATGATACTGAGGAGAAGTTTTTTCTTTATTTAAGGGAAGAAAACTCTCAAATGTTCTGCGTCTGTTTGCAGATTTCTCCTGATTTCAGATGAAGCCTCATTTGTAATATGAAAACAATATTCTTAATGTCAGGATCATATCTGAGAGTTCATGTCAGCTGGGGTGCCGCTCAATTTGTAGTTTTTTTTCTCCTAATAATTTATTTGATAAAGTGAATATTTTAAATGATTCTTGTTTCATTTTTTTCAAAAAAGGTTTTTACAGATTTTCTTTGAATCCCTCCATAAATACGGAGTCCTAAGAGTGACGGGAACAAAGAAGAAGAAAGGAAACGTGAAAATATAAAAACGAATAAATATAGAAAACAAAGACAATAATTATTTGCACTCTCACATTTATTTGTTTATTTATTTCTCTCTATATATAAATCAATATTGTTTTCATTATCTAACATCATTTATTTCTCTAATATTCAAATTACTTTTTAAATATAAAAGAAAAGAGATTAAATGCAAAACTTAAACACATATACTCAGGAATAAATGAATAATTGAAAATGCTCATTATTATAATTGTATGTTTTGTTATTTATCTTATATTACCACATTTGCTTTTTTCTATGGCACTCTTATGACTCCATACTTGAAACAGCCCGAAAGTAAAAGCCTGTTTTTATGAATGAAATGAAATCATGTGAAACACAGGACACATTCGTTGGCCCTCCACATTTACGTTAAAGCGATAATTACCTGAAACGAGCTCCTGTGGTAAAATATGACTTTAGTTCTTTCACACACTTTCATTTATTGATGGTATAAAAGTTGTCCAGTGTTTTCAGAGGAAGTACAACAGTAAAACAGTTGAAATTTTAAACCAGAACAGGAAACACCGCCTTCCTCCCGCCACAATAAAGCTGGAACTGCTTTGTTTTCAAAATAAGAGTCCCTTAACTTCTATAGTCACAAATGGAAGTCACTTCTGATCGAATGACGAACTGCACTTCCTGCAGGATTTTCAAAACAAGGCAAAGGTCTTGCATCTGAATCAAAACCAGACCTTGAGTCAAAATCTGTCTCCTCACGTCCAAACACATGAAATTAAAATAGAGGAAAGGAGACTGTTGTTTTTTTCAGAGTCACAAACTGAAACGAAGTGAAAAAGTCCAGGACACTCAGTCGAGAGCTCAGAGCTGCTGAATAAAGGCCAAAGTGGACCTTCGGTGGCCTCCGATCATCCGCTTGCTTCAAACACCTGCAGGTGAAAAACAGAAAATGGATTCAGCGACGAAGGAGAAACAATCTGAAACCAAACAGACCCAGACCCAGAGCCCATCCTGATCTCTAAGCTCCATTATATTTTACTCAGATCAGTCTGGTGATGTTCGGCAGAGAACATTTGGAGAAGTTCAACCAGGTCCGAACCAATCAGAGTTGGTTTTGAGGCGGATTTAAGTGACGAAACGAGAAGCGACTGTTCAGTGTAAACAACATGGATACTTCCACAGATGAGATGAGCAGCTATGGATCAAGCCGCTCACTAACTCTTTTTTCTCTGGATCCTTCTGTTGAATATGGACCGGCTCCTGAAATTGGGCCTTTGATCCGTAAATTCACGTTAAACACAAAGAGAAAATCTCCTTTACCCACATGATGTTTCCTGTCTGAGCTTTGCCTCCACGCTGTTAGTACATCACATGCTTCAGTGATCTGATTGGTTGATTTGGTCCGTATGTTGGTGATAGACAGATGGTTTGTCCAATCAGCAACCAGTATTTTCGCCCCTTCCCAAAAGATCTCCAAACCAGAGTTCAGATGGATATGCTGAGACAATGAGAATCATGAGAATCAATCGATTTGGAGGAGTCAGGTTAGCAGACCCAGGCTCTTAGGAAGGAAGCTCCAAAATCTTCAGTTCTCTCAGTGTCCACTAGGGGCAGGTTTCATAACAGAGCAGTTTCTCATTGACCCCCATGTTAAACAGGCTGTTTTCACAGCATCATTAAACCTGTTTAAGGCCTGGTACAAAAAAACATTCTAGTCTGTATGTTTAGGTCATATCTCCATGACAACACTGAGGGGGCTGAATGTTTTTAGAACAGCCTAGTTTTTATTTTATTGGAGGTTAAAGTTGATGAATAATTAGGGGCGTGGTCTCTTGAGTGACAGCTAGCCTCTGGCCCTCACTTCTCCTCGGAGGTAAATGTCAGCCAGATGGATGTATCTCCCTCCCCCCGACGTCACATACATGCCCTTTTTTGTAAGAGTAAATGAGGCGGAGTCAAAGTCTGACAAGATGGAGACTCCCGTAGGCGAGGACGATTGGATCAAGTTGAGAGAACGGACCTCGATGGAGAGGCTACGTCCATTTATACAGTCGATAATGGAAACAAGCCAAATGTGGCGGGTCAACTGAGCCTCATAAAGACCCTGAAGAATAAATCCAGTTCAGTTTTAATTATTATTTTTTTTACTTTAATTATTATTAAATTCAATCAATTCAATTTGCTTTTTTAAATTTGACTTTGTATTAATTCCCCTATTTATTGACCCCACTATTTAATTTTCACTTTATTTATTTGCATTATGTATTAATTTATTTTGGTATTTAATTAATACAAGTTCAAAAATAAAAATAATAAATACATTTCATTACATATACCAGAAATAATATTTAAAAATTGGATAAATTGATATTTCTGTTTTAATTTGCTTCTTTTTTTTGTTTACTTTTACATTTGATTTTCCATGTTTTAAATGTTTTAAAAAATGTAAATGCTATTTTAATAGAAAAATATACATTTATTTTTTCATTTACTAGTATTCATTTCTGTTAAATGTATTTATTTATTTGTAAATGTATTTATCACATGACCCCCGGATGAATATAGATGTGCTAAATATCTTTGAGACATTTTATTGACCAACAACCGATCCATTAAAAATTAGATAATAATACTAATGATAATGATAAGATGATAATAAAAATAATCCTTATAGTTGTTATGAAACCATAATGTTTTTAAACAGAATAAATCCGTAAAAGAATAAGAAAATAAATACAAATAAATGCAATGAACAAAGATATATACATTCATCCTAAAAAGAAGGGATAAAGTGTTACCGGGGCTCTGTGGAGGGTCCTGGGCCGGGCAGGAGGCGTCCAGCTCGGTCTGCAGCTGCAGGATGTAGTCGATGACCTGCTGCAGGATCTGCACCCTGCTGGGCTGCACGCCGGGCGGCAGACCGGGCACCAGCCTCCGCAGCAGCCGGTAACACAGTTCCATGTCCCGCAGCAGGAGCACCGGGACCTGCCGGGCGTCCTCCTCCGCAGCCGGGCTCTTGTTCCGGGAGAAGCCCCGCGGAGAAGCCCGGGCCCTCCTCCTCCTCCTGCCGGCACACGGCACCGGATTGCCGGCTTTCATGGCTGCAGCTGCACCGAGATCATGTGAAGACAAAGCCCCAGGTTCCGTCCCACAGACACGCAGAGACACACTGAGACACGGGACCGGGCCTCCCGGAGCTTCTCATCCAGCCGCTGAGCTCAGCTGCACGCTCATTGGCTCTCGCGGCTGTCAGTCATCTTCTCAAGAGATCTGATTAGCTGGCGAAGTGAGGGCTCACCTGTGGACAGACACGCTGAGACATGTTTTCATCTTTTACTACATTGGCTTTTTCAACTTTTGCTAAAAACACTGACAACAAAAACACGACTTCCACAAATATTCTACTTTTATTTTTCAAAACATCAAAACATTTTCAATGCAGATGAAATATGCAGGGATCTGAAAAAGAAAAAAAATCTTTAGACTGAAATGTTTTTTCAGGCTGGATTGTATTGCCTATCTACAGTTAAATTAGTATTTGTAAAACTGTTTCCAAAGATCAACATTCCCACAAAAAGATAGTATAGTATGTTCAAAAAAGTCATAGCGACAGGCGTGTCACTAGCTTTTGAAAATATTTAAAGTTAGAGTCCGTTTCAGACAAAAGGTTTGAAATTGGGCAGATGAACATGCAATTGTGACGTAGTTTGGGAATTAAAGGAAAGACCTGGTCATGTGTGACTCCGGGGCAGGCCCACTGAGTACACTGTTTAACGTTATGTAAGAAAAGGTCAGCACAGACACCAGGGGACATTAAGGGCGCACTCACACTGTCCGTCTGTACTGAGCCCTGTGCTTTAGGGTACTTGTCCCCCCCTCCCTCCCGGGCCAGGCCCGTTTGTACTCACACTACCTGGGCCTCGCGCAAATGCTTCTTGCCTGTCCATACGTCATCACGCCGTAACACGTCACAGCATTGATGACGTCATCGCGATGCGTCGCTTTGTTTACAAATCTTTCCGTAGACCTCAGAGTTTTTGTGCGTCTTGTCGACTGTTTTTGAATATAACGTGACGTTATAATAACGTGAACCTTTCACCGCCATTGTTTTAAATGTCCGCGCATGGTCCCTCCTTCTTTTTCTATGTCCGAACAGGCGCACATAAAATGACGTCAGAACCGCCGTAGGTCCCGTGCTTTTTCACGTGCGCACACTCGTGCAAGTACATGTGCAAACTTGCTTTACAAAAGCCCACCTCTCCCAAGCGGTCCGTGGCCGGAAACTGTACCGCAGCTAGGCGGCCCTGGGGCACGGTACAGAAGGACAGTGTGAGTGCGACCTAAAATAGCCTACAGCCTCAGAAACACTGACATGCACCGACCTAATGTCAAGTGGACCAGGTTGAATCCACAGAAGGTCTCCTGAAACTGTTGAAGAGAACATATTTCTCCTGTATTAGCTTCTCTGAACTGGCTACCTGTAAAATCTAGAATAGAATCTAAAATCCTTCTCCTTACGTACAAACTCTTATTGGTCAGGCTCCGTCGTATCTTAAAGAGCTCATAGTACCGTATTACCCAACTAGATCGCTGCACTCTGAAAATGCAGGGCTGCTAGTCGTTCTTAGAGTCTCCAAAAGTAGAATGGGAGGCAGAGCCTTCAGCTTCCAAGCTCCTCTCCTTTGGAACAAACTCCCAAATGTTATTCGGAATACAGACACTGTCCCCTTATTTAAGAGTCAACTTAAAACTTTCCTTTTTGATAAAGCTCACAGCTAGGGCTGACTCAGGTTAGCCCTGGACCCGCCCTTAGTTACTATATCGATGAGCACTGGCGGGTTAAATCATCTGTTCTACATCATATAAGAGATGGTCGTATCCACGGTGATGTCACCCACTGGTTTGTGGACAACCGTTCTAAAGCCTCCAGTTTGGCGTTTTGGTCGCTGCCGTCTTGTTTTTCCGAAACCAGACGTGACCATTTTTGGACGAGAGGGTGGAGCTGAGGAGGAGCACTGAGCAGGTTCAGGTGTTTATATCCGTTGTTCATATGGCGCTGTGCTAAGCTAAATGCTAAAGAGGGAAACTGACGGTTCGTTTCTTACAGTGTTCATCATTTCCCTGCTTCACATTCATTGTCTGTGTGAGACAACTTGCAGTGCCTTCTTGTAGCGTGGTTGCGAGATTGAAGTGACGGGCATCGAGCTGGAGACCAGTGCAACCCGTCGCCTTGCAGAACTCCCAGAAACCATGTAACCTAACCATCGACCTAAATGAAGACAGATCCTCAAAACTTCACTGTTCAAGGTAATTCTTTTATTCCCAGGTCACATCTGTGTTGTGTGTCAACGTATTGTCAGGAGAAAAGGTTATTGTTGCTGTTGGCTGTGGACGAACACATGAAGCCTTCAGATGAAATCTTTATGGGGGCGGCAGTAGCTCAGTCCATAGGTGAGTCACCTCAGAACCATGGGGTTGCCGATTTGATTCCCTTTGTGGACCATGTATATAGGTCCTGGTTGTGCATGTTGGTGGATTTCAGGCCTGCGTGTGTGAACGTGAATATTATAATAACAGAGTGAAACAATTGAATTTTCCCTTGAGGGATGAATAAAGGAATTCTTCTTCTTTATGACAGAAGAGACTTTAAGAGGAAACACAGTAGGACGGTTCAAACACAAAACAAAGTATAAATTTGAATTAAAATGTAATGAAAATAAATAGGCTTTAAAGGAAGTGAAGCTGAAATCACTGGATCTGTTCATGGAGGAGTTGTTTACTTCATGTGTTTGTTACCCAGCGGAGGTCAGAGGTCGTCCTCCTCCGACCGCCATCGTCTCTTCTTCTGGATGTAAATGAATCACTGATTTTCATACGAATGATGAAGACACAAAGAGCTCCTGACCCTGGATCTGTCCCAACAATAGAAACAATAGAAACAATAGATCCTCCACAGTACAGTGGTCCTTGTGAAGAGTCCTCTAGCTGTAATTAATTAGCCTCTCAACGTCCATCAGACAACACGCTCACATTAACCTCTTTTCATACAGCACCTTTCAAAATAAAGTAACTTTAAAGGTGTTTACCATTTAGACTGAGTTTTAAAGCAGCTCTCTGGGATTCAGGCTGTGTTGTTGTCCCCAGAGGGAAACTGGTCTCCTCCCAGTCAGTCCACATACTGGCTGCTGGGTTTGGACGTCTTCATCTTATCACCCTGGTAACAGAAATCTGGGTCTGGATTTCTTTCTGTAGTTAAGAGGGATTATTTATTTGACTGCTGGTGAATTTAGGGAATTTTCCCACTGTTAGTTTGTCCATTGAGGCAATGGTTTGTTTGGGTTTGCATGGCAACTTTCAACAGCGGGCAAAATCCATTCTTTTTTTCTACCAACTGTGCTCGCCAATACCATCCTAGTGTGCTTTGATGGGTGAATATTATATTTATTTGTTTATTTCGGGCATGTCAGTTAGATCAATCATCATCACACATTATCTTGGTTTACAATTCACATGTCCGAAAGGGAAAGCAGGAGTCTAGTCCTATTAGTCTATTATCTACATCATGCTATTTTTCTGTGTCCTTTGACACAGGAAAAAATAAAAATAACATAAAAAAATAAAACGGGTACATGGGTATCTTCCTCAGCGGGCATCTTCATCAGCAGGTACCTTCATCAGCGGGTCCCTTCATCAGCGGGTATCTCAATCAGCAGGGACCATCATCAGCAGGGACCTTCATCAGCAGGTATCTTCATCAGCAGGTATCTTCATCAGCAGGGACCATCATCAGCAGGTACCATCATCAGCAGGGACCATCATCAGCAGGGACCATCATCAGCAGGTACCATCATCATCAGCAGGTATCTTCATCAGCGGGTATCTTCATCAGCAGGGACCATCATCAGAAGGTACCATCATCAGCAGGGACCATCATCAGCAGGGACCATCATCAGCAGGTACCATCATCATCAGCAGGTATCTTCATCAGCGGGTACCATCATCAGCAGGGACCATCATCAGAAGGTACCATCATCAGCAGGGACCATCATCATCAGCAGGTATCTTCATCAGCGGGTACCTTCATCAGCGGGTATCTCAATCAGCAGGGACCATCATCAGCAGGGACCTTCATCAGCAGGTATCTTCATCAGCAGGTATCTTCATCATCAGGGACCATCATCAGCAGGTACCATCATCAGCAGGGACCATCATCAGCAGGTACCATCATCAGCAGGGACCATCATCAGCAGGTATCTTCATCAGCAGGGACCATCATCAGCAGGGACCATCATCAGCAGGTACCATCATCAGCAGGGACCATCATCAGCAGGTACCATCATCAGCAGGGACCTTCATCAGCAGGGACCATCATCAGCAGGTATCTTCATCAGCAGGGACCATCATCAGCAGGTACCATCATCAGCAGGGACCATCATAAGCAGGTGCCATCATCAGCAGGGACCTTCATCAGCAGGGACCTTCATCAGCAGGGACCATCATCAGCAGGTATCTTCATCAGCAGGGACCATCATCAGCAGGGACCATCATCAGCAGGGACCATCACCAGCAGGGACCTTCATCAGCAGGGACCATCATCAGCAGGTATCTTCATCAGCAGGGACCATCATCAGCAGGTACCATCATCAGCAGGGACCATCATCAGCAGGTATCTTCATCAGCAGGGACCATCATCAGCAGGGACCTTCATCAGCAGGGACCATCATCAGCAGGGACCATCATCAGCAGGTATCTTCATCAGCAGGGACCTTCATCAGCAGGGACCTTCATCAGCAGGGACCTTCAGCAGCACCATCATCAGTCATAATTAAGACTCAGTTCCCAAATGCTTCCAGAGTTGTTAAAATAAGCGATGATCAACAGAATGGAAACATGTCTCTGTCCGACTGATTTTAACCTGTTGATCCATCACATTAAAAATAAACCAGATCATTTATTCATCGGGTTGTATCCCAGCGTATGAAACACATGATCATATTGTTTATACACAATATGAACTCATAATGCCACAGAGCCAATTCCTCTGAAAACAAAAAGGAGTTATTAAAGTTTAGCCACAACAGTAAACTCGACTCCAGCAGCGTCCTGCAGGCGCTCTCAGGCTCAACATTTGCAAGACAAACAACAGAAGCGGGTTGCTGTGCGGTGTGAGCTGACAGTGTTGGTGTTATGAAAATGTGTGTGTTACAGTAAAACTTCTCTGTGGCTTCATGCATTTGAATATGTGATCCAGCGGCCGCTGCAGGCCATGTTTTGCATGTTGCAGCTGCGTGTTGGGGGATCAGAGCAACGCTGCCACCTGCTGAGCCGCAGGCAGACGCTGATCTGAGATAAGATGCAAAGTCTAAGGGGTTCAAGTCTTTATAGAGCTGCTGCGCCTCTGGACAGCAGACATACAGTCAAATGAGACATATTCGTATTCATGTGACCAACAGGAAATACCTGAAACACATCATGGCTCCATCAGAGGCTCAGGACGGACGCTTTGGTCCTGTGACTGCTGAGCACAGCACAACACTCTCCCTCTCTGAAGGTCCACTCCGGTGTCTTTCTGTAACAACCTGTAACTTCTCCACCTTTCTATAACCCAATCAGACATTTGCGATAACAGTTTTGAGCTTGCTTGACGGATATTGTGGGTGTGCAGGTTCAGCTGGTTCATAGCAGCGCCACTCTATACTGACACAGAAACATAGAGTCAAGGTTCAAATACAGATTCACCTGTAACATGTTAGGTCTGGGGGAGGACAGAGGGAGGACAGAGGGGGAGTTGGGCGATGAAAGGCAGCCGGACAGATGTCCTCCCCCATGAAGGGCTGGGGGGAGGACATCTGTGAGTCCTCCCTGCCGTCTCTGCAGCTTCACCAGATGTTGAACATGTTTCCGCTGCAGAGGCGGCAGCCTCCTCTTCATCGTCTTGTTGGTCATCATCGTCTTCAACACACGAAACGCTTTCCTTCAGGTTGAAACTGAACATGTCTGTTGAATGATTAAAAAATGAATAATAATAATAATAATAGTATTTAGGAATATGAGTTTGTTGTATTTTCACCCTGACTCTCGTTCAGACGAGGCAGCTGTTGAGTTCCTGGTTCAGAGTCAACATCTGTCCTACTGCAGCCAAAACACCAGCAGGGTCACCATGGCAACCCCCCCCCCCACACACACACACACACATGCACACACCCTTCTGAGACGTATGGTTGTAGGCGCTGTTGACGGAGCGCCATGTTGATTGAGTGACATGTTTGAACACTGGTTGAGACATTTGAGATAAGAACAAAACTCAACTGAATATAAAACACAGGAGTAAACATTCATCAACAGTCAAACGATCAATGCTCGTCCAGCGTCCCCCACATCCTCCCCTGTCCTCCCCGTTCCTCCCCGTCCTCCACGGTCCTCCCGGTCCCCCTGTCTTCTCTGTCCTCCCTATCCTCCCCAGTCCTCCCGGACTTCCCTGTCCTCCCCGGTCCTCACGGTCTTCCCCGTCCTCCCAGTCTTCCCCCTCCTCCCCATCCTCCCCGGTCTTCCCCCTCCTCCCTATCCTCCCCGGTCTTCCCCGTCCTCCCCATCCTCCCCAGTCCTCCCGGACTTCCCTGTCCTCCCCGGTCCTCACGGTCTTCCCCGTCCTCCCAGTCTTCCCCCTCCTCCCCATCCTCCCGGTCTTCCCCGTCCTCCCCAGTCCTCCCGGTCTTCCCTGACCTCCCCGTCCTTCCCGGTCCTCTCAGGTCTTCCCTGTCCTCCCCCTGTCCTCACCGGTCCTCTCAGGTCTTCCCTGTCCTCCCTGTCCTACCCCTCCTCCCCTGTACTCCCTGTCCTCCCTGACCTCCCTTGTCCTTCTCTGTCCTCCCTGACCTCCCAGGTCCTCCCCATCCTCCCCTGACCTGACCCCCTGAGTAAACATGATCATTGTTATCATTATTATTTTAGCATTATTATTAAACTATTTTCATCATCATTATTATTATTAGTATTATAAATATTAATAATATTAATATAATATTTTGATTACTAATACTACTCGTATTATCATTATCATTATTGTCATTATTATTATTATTATTATTATTATTATTATTATTATTATTATTATTATTATTATTATTATTATTATTATTATTATTATTCTCATCATCATCACCAGTCACTCCTGTAATAAAGCGCCTGATTCGTGATCAGATTTTAGTTTGAAAGCAGGACCTCGGCGCTTCTCCAGTGAGTCGTGGCTACTCACGGTATATAGTATAGTATAGTATAGTGTGAAGTGTAACGGCGCCCTCTGGAGGCTGGAGCGCAGCTGACACACTCACACTGCAGGTGGGCGTCCAGCAGGTGGAGACACAGGACAGGAAACATGCAGCTGCGTCCTGTCCGCTCACAATCAAAGCTGTTAAATAACAAATCAACAGGACTTTCGTTGTGAAGAGTTTTTTGTTGTGATGAGATGCTGTAGTTAAAAATAAATGTTCATTTTTTACAGACAAGAAACCAAGTGAGGGAGAAGTGAGAAAGCCCACAGACCTCAAACTGCTCCCACTGCACTGGCTCCTCTCTGAACCCATCATCTGGTGCTGGCCGGGGTTCATTTCCATGGTTCTGAAGAACTGGGTCCTGTTTAAAAATGGGCTGCAGAGAGTCCCAGACGACAGGAAGTGACGTTTAAAGGATTCAAAGTGTAACTGTAGGTGTAATGTGCACATGTGAACGTGTGACTGAGGGAAAAGAACTTGATCATTTTCAGACAGAATTGTTATTTTGTGTGTTTTTATTTTAATTTTTTTTTAATGTGTTTGTTATTTTGTGTTTTAATTTTTTGTTTTTTACATTTTTTTGTTACAGTGGGGTTTTTGTTATTTTGTGGTTTTTATTTTTTGTTTTTTAGTCTGTTTGTTATTTTTATTAGTTTGTGTGTTTTTTATTTTTGTTATATTGTTGTTGTTTTTTGCTTATTTATTTCTTTGTATTTATTTTTTTAAATGCTTTTTAAATGCGATTTTTGTTTTTTAGTGTATTTTTTATTATTTGTTGTTTTTAAATTTTTTTGTTCTTGTGTGTTTTCTATTTGTTGTTTTGTAATTCTGCACGTGGGCTCGTATCGCATGCAATAACTCTTGAACCTCTCATAGGAGTTCATGGTGATGATCTGCTCCTCTTCAGTGAAACATGCGTCCCTTGATCCAGAGGGTGAGTCAAATGACGTGAGAACACGTATTGAAACTAAAGCAGAAACCCTGACCTGACAAATTCAATCTAAAGTGAGCTTCATGGAACCGTTTAACTCTGATGCGAGTTTGGTTTTTGTCGATCCAGGTTATCCAGAGACACCCTGGGGATGTTCAGCGTGCTTCGTAGTCCACCCCTCAGACCCAGTGTATGACCTCTGACACTGTGTATGGACCCCAGTGAGCACAAACAGTCCGTTTTAGAACAGGTACTGCAGGAGAAACAGTGTCTGGGTGATCAGAACGTGTTGAAATCAGAACTCTGGATGTTTTTACATCAGTTTCAGTTTCATGCCGACAGCTTCACTGCAGCCTCACACACACAAACCGTCCACATCTTGTTTCAGAGCTGTGGAGGTGAAACTGTATTTTTACCTCCATCACTGAGCGACCCCGTGTTCTCATTACCCAGAAGGCCCGGCTGATCAGAGAGCAGCAAAGATACTTCACTGTGTCTGCTTCACTGACTGCTCAGCCTCAGGATTTAAGAAACACTTCCAACGAAAAGCCCATTCTTCATGTTCAGATGAGAAACAAACTGCTGACGTCCATTTAAAGAGGAGAACATAAAGACGACTAATAATTAAAGAAATATTAGACGACCAATAATATGAATCCTTAATGTTAGCAGCTAACGTTAGCCACGTCCTAAGTGATGCACAACTGTAAGAGGTTCACATAATATAATAGTAATATAGTGAAATGATCTACAGAGCTGTAAACATGTTGATTTCTGTGTTTAGGCCGCGGTATGTGACGCCCTGAGCGTGGGAATGGGCACTGACCTCAGCTGGGACTAGAGACAGGAGTTGAGCAGCCAATCAGGAGCTGGCTGTGACCTCAGACAGTGAAAATGAACGGAGACTTCTTGTGAAGAGGAGTGTCACGCTCCACGGTGCTGCGTTCACTGTTCATCAGGAGAAACCAGACGTCGACTCGATGCTGCAGTTTGGAAACATTTATTCAATATAAGTCTAATTCTGCTGATGGTCTATAGTTATAG
The DNA here is from genome assembly GCF_963691815.1 of Echiichthys vipera. Classification (NCBI taxonomy): domain Eukaryota; kingdom Metazoa; phylum Chordata; class Actinopteri; order Perciformes; family Trachinidae; genus Echiichthys; species Echiichthys vipera. Next base: position 4,879,419 of record NC_139844.1, on the reverse strand, counting down.
AATGACAATAATACAATACAATAATGTAATCAATAAGATATATTTTGTATCTTTTTGTTGTGGTTTTGCATCTATTTTTAGTAATTTTGCATCTTTTTGTGGTGGTTTTGCATCTATTTTTAGTAATTTTGCATCTTTTTGTGGTGGTTTTGCATCTATTTTTAGTAATTTTGCATCTTTTTGTGGTGGTTTTGCATCTATTTTTAGTCATTTTGCATCTTTTTGTGGTGGTTTTGTATTTATTTAGTAATTTTGTATCTTTTTGTGGCGGTTTTGAATCTATTTTTAGTCATTTTGTATCTTTTTGTGGTGGTTTGAATCTATTTTTTAGTCATTTTGTATCTTTTTGTGGTGGTTTTACATCAATGTTTAGTAATTTTGTATCTTTTTGAGATGGTTTTGCATCTATTTTTAGTCATTTTGCATCTTTTTGTGGTGGTTTTGCATCTATTTTTAGTCATTTTGCATTTTTTTGAGGTGGTTTTGCATCTATTTTTAGTCATTTTGCATCTTTTTGTGGTGGTTTTTCATCTATTTTTAGTCATTTTGCATCTTTTTGTGGTGGTTTTGCATCTATTTCTAGTCATTTTGCATCTTTTTGAGGTGGTTTTGCATCTATGTTTAGTCATTTTGTATCGTTTTGAGGTATCTCACATCAATTGTTCTTTGCCAAAAGCATCTCAGATCGTCTCCTTCTCAGGAGCTGTTGAAGTGTCCTTGAACGCACCGACACAGCGCACTGAGTTTATCCCCTTTTTAACCAACCACCTCGTGATAAAAATCTTCAGTGTTTCAAAATAAAAGTACCAAAAAGAGATAATTAATGAATGAGACTAGAAAATGAAGCAGCATGTTTCAAACTGTGAAAATAAAAAGCTTAAAAACATCATTGAGGAAGACAACACCCTCAAAAAAGTCTGTGCTCCCACGGCCCCTGAACACACCACGCTGCTTGAATTCAATCTGCAGATTAAATGAATGTAAAACAACAGCTGGATGCAGGAGGCGGAGCTACAAGGGTCCTGTGGGCCCCAACCACCCCCCCACCCCCATATCATTATTACCCATGATGCATTATTCATGCACACGAACATACAACTGTTATATGCAAGAACAGACGCTTGCTGGGATACGAAGCAAAGCCTTCTGGGAGTGTTGGCCCCTCATGGCGGCCCCTGGAGGTCTTTTTGGTCATTTTGTGTCTTTCTTGTTTAATTTGTGTTTTATTTGATTCTGAGGCCCAGCCCACACAGCAGCTGGAGGAAATCAGAACCAAAAATAAAACAAGAATAAAGACGATAGAGGCAGCTTTAGACACCACCCACATGACCAAGCTTTTTTTGGAATGGCGGTGGACACCAGAGGACGTCAGGTCAACCCTGACCCATGTTTGATCTCACGCTGGAGACAAACAACTGATTAATGATGATGAAAACAAGCCTTAGTTGGAGGATGGCTTGGCCTCAGTCAGATTCCTGCTCAACTTCACACTGATGAACTGGGAGGACTGGTTCACACACACACACACACACACACACACACACACACACACACACACACACACACACACACACACACACACACACACACACACACACACACACACACACACAAACACAGCCTGAGGTCAGAACAGGGAGGTAGGAAATGAGCGACAGGAAGCAGGCGCTTGGCCCTGTCTGACCTCGCCTGATTTTTCTACAAAGTGTGTGTGTGTGTGTGTTTGTGTGTGTGTGTGTGTGTGTGTGTGTGTGTGTGTGTGTGTGTGTGTGTGTGTGTGTGTGTGTGTGTGTGTGTGTGTGAGAGACTGTCTGGCTTCCACACAGTCTTGATGAGGTGATAGGGGAAATGCTCCACTCTATTTTGGTAACATGGATTTATTGAACGTGCTTTTCTAACTTTGGATTTTCTTAAACTTTAAATAAAATTGAACTGAAAAACAAATCATCGTTTTATTTTGGAGGCAGACACTGTCCCCGTATTTAAGAGTAAACTTAAAACTTTCCTCTTTCATAAAGCTTACAGCTAGGACTTACGAGCCCTCAGCTATGTTGTTATTGTTAAGCTGATTTTGTTCTGCTTAATGATGATGCTATAGGCCTAGTCTGCCGGGGATAATACTTTTCCAGATACTCTGAGCTTCTCTCCTCTCTGTTTGTATCATTCATGTCTCAACAATGCATGTTACTAATTCAACTTCTTCCCCGGAGTTGTTTGTGCTTTGTCGTCTTGCAGGTCTCTGCTGATCGTGGTGGTGCCTGCTGCCGTTGTCCTGCATGACGCTTCCTGCTACTATTATAATCTATAACCTTAGCTGTGCTTGTTTCTACTATTCTGCTCTATTAACTGCCATAACATATAAGTCATATTCATATTACTATAGATATTATTTTAGTTACTGTAAGTGTGTCTGTCTCTGTCTTTGTGTCTGTCTTTGTCTCTCTCTGTCCATCTGTCCGTCTTTTCTCTCTCCTTCTCTTCCTCCCCAACCGGTGCAGACAGATGTCCGTCCTCCACAGAGCTGGGTCTGTCTGACGTTCCTGCCTGTTATAGGGAAGGTTTTCACCACCGTACTCTACGGGGGAATTGTTGGGTCTCTGTAAATCATAAATAAGTCATAGAGTGTGGTCTTTACCTACTCTGTAAAGTGTCCTGAGATAACTTTTGTTATGATTCGGGACTATAAATAAAATTGAATTGAATTGAATCAAAATAAGTGTGAAGTGCATGGGGACAAAAGGAGGCGTCATTATGAAACAGAATATGACACGATGAGGAAGTTGAAGCCGAGATTAAACGCTTTAATGTTAAACCTTGGAAAAACTGGTGGTTGTGTCAATGTTTCAAATTGAATTGATGGAACTCAGTAGATCGAGCTTCTCTCTGACAGTTCATCACTGTTCCTACATGTTTATTCTGTGTCCACCTTAAAAAAGCAGGAGAAGGACTTTTACCTCATCGTCACCCTTTGTTGTCTAAACTTAACCGTCACCTTTTGTTGTCTAAACCTAACCTTCTCCTTTTGTCGTCTAAATGTAACCGTCACCTTCTGTCGTCAAAACTTAACGTCACCTTTAGTTGTCTAAACTTAACTGTTGCCTTCTGTTGTCTAAACTTAACTGTCACCTTTAGTGGTCTAAACTTAACGTCACCTTTTGTCATCTAAACTTAACGTCACCTTTAGTCGTCTAAACTTAACCATCGCCTTTTGTCGTCTAAACTTAACCCTCATCTTTTGTCGTCTGAAGCTAACCGTCACCTTTTGTCGTCTAAACGTAACCATCACTTTCTGTTGTCTAAACTTAACTGTTGCCTTTTGTTGTCTAAACTTAACCGTCACCTTTAGTGGTCTAAACTTAACGTCACCTTTTTTCATCTTAACTTAATCGTCACCTTAAGTCGTCTAAACTTAACCATCGCCTTTTGTCGTCTAAACTTAACCCTTGCCTTTTGTTGTCTGAACCTAACCGTCACCTTCTGTCGTCTAAACTTAACGTCACCTTTTGTTGTCTAAACTTAATGGTCACCTTTAGTCGTCTAAACTTAACCATCGTCTTTTGTCATCCAAACTTAAGCATGAGTCGCTACACATCTGCCACTAAAGGTTTTACAACATGTGCAGAAGAAGTGCGTGATGGGTAATTTGAACATTAAATCCCCTTTGGTCTCGCTGCAGAAGAACACTGACTCTTTGTCTTCTTCTGAGGGAGAAATGAGCTCTTCTGTCATCGCAGCCTTAAAGACCAAAGACGAGATGAAAGTATCACAACAACCTGCTCATATTGGCCCGTCAGTCACCAACACCAGTCTTCATAAACCCCGACTGACCTTTGACCCTGAACTCATCACACTGAAACCCTGAGCTGTACGAGAACATGAACACTGCAGAAAGTATGAAGTCTTATTTTCCATGAGACAGGCCAAAGACACTGTCCTATCAGATGAAGACAAATATTGCGTCACTGCCATAACATCAGGCAGAAACTGGATAAGAGTTTACCCATAACATCAGTTAGCAACAGTAAGAATTATGCTAGGTGTACTCGCTTTTTAGCTATCAAGCATTAACTGAATAAAACATCGATTATGCTTTCTTGTAGCGCTGGCTAGTTTCCCCCTGCATTTCCATTATTTGTGCAATGCTAGGCTAAGCATGTCCTCATAATGCCAGAGGGATATACAGCATAACATCCAATATGCTAAATGTTTATTACTATACCATCCACCAGACAAAAACAGTTAGCCCGTTGTTTGATATGATCTGTTTATCCGCCAACACATAGCTAGCTTTAACACCTGTACATGTAGTGCTAGCTGTAGCCTACTCATCTGTTAGCTAAAACATCTACTAGCTATACCAAAAATGCTAGCTCTTGAACCTTGCTTCCAGTCTTTGTTCCAAACTAGGCTAAACACGTCCTGGACATATCTGTTTTCCTTTAATATTCACTTGGATTGCTTCATTTGTTATTTAGTGATGTCAGCACTACATTACCTACATAATATTAGCAGTTACAATACAGTTTGTAGCTGCTTATAGCTAGTAGTTGTACCATTATCTGTTAGCAAAAAAAATCAAGACTAATGCTGGCTGTTTTAGTTATCATTATGTCAACTAGCTTAAACATAGCCTGCCATCGATGTTGCTAGCTTATTTGTAGCAATGTTGGCTAGCAGTCTACATGTCTTTATGACACCATGGGACAAACAGCTTCTTTAGCATGAATGCTTTCTGTTTGTGTATCATAATGTCAGCTAGCAAACAGTTAGCGTATTGTTCGAGATAACACCAACTAGCTATAAACACCAAAGATAAAACGAGATATGTTTGATGTTTGTATTTACACCAAAAGTCAAAGTACTTGGAAACCAAAACAGTAAGAATAATCCAGAAACATCACAAACGTTTATTTCAGTCTTAAATGCAGGAATTGAACTTGTAGTGGAGTAATTTCCATCGGTGGTATTAGTGTTATACTGTAGTTTTACTGCAGTTTTAACTCCCCTACATTTACTTTAAAACTTAAATGAATTGCAGGTTCAGACTAATAATACATAACAAAATACAACAAACAACAATAACAATCACAAGTTATTCATATATAGTATTAATATTTCCGAATCAGAAATACTTTAATAATCCCAGGAGAGTTATTTATTATTTATATCGTGTGTTCCAATAGTCTGCTTCCTGTTTCGTCTCCTGATAAGCAGCAGCAGTTGAGAAAACAGACTGAGCTCCCATTCGCCGTCCCAGTGACCCCCCTGACCTCCTGACCTCAAGACTTCAAATCACGCTCCAGCTTTGCATTTTGGGTAACATAAATAAACGAAGGGTGGAGGAGGTGGAGATCTCAACTGCAACCTGCGGACTCTCCTTCAGATGCAACTGGGCTGGAAGTTTGAAAATATGAATCCAAGGTTTGTTCTAAACGTAACCAAGTTGTTTTAGTGGCTAAACTCACCTTTGTTTTTTCAAACTTAACAGTTGCCTTTTGTTTTCTGAACTTAACAGTCGCCTTTTGTTTTCTGAACTTAACCGTCGCCTTTTTTTTAAAAACTTAACCGCTGCATTTGTTTTGTAAACTTAAGTAGCCTTTTGTCATCTAAACTTAACCGTCACCTTTGTTTTCTAAACTTAACAGTCGCCCTTTGTTTTCTTAACTTAACCATTGCCTTTGTTTTCTAAACTTAACCATCACCTTTTGTCATCTAAACTTAACTGTCACCTTTATTTTTTTAAACTTAACCGTCACCTCTGTCGTCTAAACTTAACAGTCGCCTTTTGTCGTCTAAACTTAACCGTCACCTTTGTTTTCTAAACTTAACTTTCGCCTTTGTTTTCTAAACTTAACCTTCGCCGTTGTTTTCTAAACTTAACAGTCGCCTTTTGTCGTCTAAACTTAACCATCACCTTTTTTTTTCTAAACCTAACCGACACCTTTGTCGTCTAAACTTAAGTTGCCTTTTGTTTTCTAAACTTAACAGTCACCTTCTGTCGTTTAAAGTTTTTTCAGTGGTACTCTGTGAATCTCTGTTTTATATTTAATAAAGATAATATTTAATATTAATATTTGTACTTTTCAGTGTGCAGTCCGTCTGTTATCAACATGAAACGTCCAGATTCCAGGAAGCATCGAGGGTTTTGAAGAGGTCTTGAAGTTCTTAAGGGTCCATGGACTCATCCTGCAGCTCCTTATTTAAAGAGACACTTTAGTTTTTATTTTAAATGGTTCAAAGCTGGTTCTTTTTTATTTTGGTTGTCTGCAGATTATTTCGGTGGATTTTTAATCCCTGTTGCCTCCCAGCACTCCACTCCTAACTGGAGCTGCAACAATCGGTCGACTAATTCAAAGTCAAGCACTTTCCAGGCTTTTCCAGCAGCGTGCATGTTTGGCAGCTTACAGATTTATGGTCAACACATTTCTTAATTATTTATCTGACTATTACACAACACTATGTAAAAATGGACGAAGCAACAGACAACCGGAGAGAACTAATGAAAGGTTTTGTGTTTTTTAAATGTCACCACATGACAATCCAAAGACTTTAGGGATTTCCAGCACCTGGTGCAAAAAATAACAAGCAACTCAATCAATAATAGTGATATTTCAACAATTATTTGTATCTCTGAATATTTGACACATTTGAAGTTGTCAGCTGATATTTTAGTCAATAATAAAACAATTATTTGCAGTTTTTAAAGTATAAAATGAAATACAGAAACATTTTTTTCATAAAGAAACTTGTCATTTTATTTTTTTTCCTCTTTTCTTTTATATTGCACAAAAATAATGAGCAGAAAAAAAGAAAAGTGTGCCGTTATTGGTATAAAAACGAAACAGAAAATCCAGTTTCTCTCCTGCTGACGGGACTCACTCACACAAATATACATCAAGTCCCAAAAACTTTAAACAACTATTTTACACAACATTTACAGTCTGCTCCCCTTTCACAATAAAGGCTCCACTTCCTGTCTGTACACTCTTTAAAACAACAGCAAAGGCAGTAAAGCAAGGCAGGCCGGCCGGGATTAGAACCTGTACACGCTTAGTTACAAATAATAATAATAACAATAATAATAACAATAATAATTCTATCCATCAGTCAGCATGAAAAGTGGTCAGAGAAGTGCCTGAAAATAACATCTGGACTGTACAAAAATATGCCTGAAAATAGTTTTTTTTTTAACTTCTTGATATTTGTTTTTAAAAAAAGATGAGGTATGTTTTGGTTCCTGTAAATATCAAAAACGAGTTTCCTGACAGTTTGATCTAGTTAACTCAACATCTCGACAGTTCAGGCTCAAAACCTGGAGGGAAAACCTGGAAAAGGCCAAAATACCACAATGAAAAGAGGAGGATAAACATGTGGGACACTCAGAGGAGGTCCTGGAGCTTTAGTACTGGAGGTCCTGGAGCTTTAGTACTGGAGGTCCTGGAGCCTTAGTACTGGAGGTCCTGGAGCTTTAGTCCTGGAGGTCCTGGAGCTTTAGTACTGGAGGTCCTGGAGCCTTAGTACTGGAGGTCCTGGAGCTTTAGTCCTGGAGGTCCTGGAGCTTTAGTCCTGGAGGTCCTGGAGCTTTAGTACTGGAGGTCCTGGAGCTTTAGTCCTGGAGGTCCTGGAGCTTTAGTCCTGGAGGTCCTGGAGCTTTAGTACTGGAGGTCCTGGAGCTTTAGTACTGGAGGTCCTGGAGCTTTAGTCCTGGAGGTCCTGGAGCTTTAGTCCTGGAGGTCCTGGAGCTTTAGTACTGGAGGTCCTGGAGCTTTAGTACTGGAGGTCCTGGAGCTTTAGTACTGGAGGTCCTGGAGCTTTAGTACTGGAGGTCCTGGAGCTTTAGTACTGGAGGTCCTGGAGCTTTAGTACTGGAGGTCCTGGAGCTTTAGTACTGGAGGTCCTGGAGCTTTAGTACTGGAGGTCCTGGAGCTTTAGTACTGGAGGTCCTGGAGCTTTAGTACTGGAGGTCCTGGAGCTTTAGTACTGGAGGTCCTGGAGCTTTAGTCCTGGAGGCCTAGTCCTGGTGCTGGGACTAACACACTTTAATCCTGATTTCATTAGTGTTAATTAGACTCAATTAAGAGTTAATTAAAGACAGTCTGGGCCCTGACGGGAATGCATAGTTCGGATCAGTTTCAGACCCGAGTCACAGAAAACTAAGTCCATAAAAAAAACCTGCACAAGTCCCACAGTGTGTGTGTATGAGTGTGTGTGTGTGTCAGTAGGTGAACACCAGGTCTGTGAAGTTGGCCTGGAGCCAGCTGTTCCCGGTGATCATCTCGCTGAGCTCTGGGGTGCAATAATCCGGGAAGTCGAAGTGGGACCCGAGGCTGCTGCTGCTGCACGAGTCCAGGTCCTGGTCCACCAGGGACAGGCTCAGGTTCCCCGGACAGGCCGAGCTGGACGACGAGTTCCAGGGCTCAGAGGAGGCGTGTTGGTGGTGGAGGCCAGCCAGGAGGCTCAGTGTGAAGTCGGTGCCCTCCTGGTCCTGGTCCAAGTCCTGGTCCTCCCCACAGAAGGAGGAGGAGGACCGGGACGAGGACGCGGGGGACAGGGAGGCCGGGTGTGAGGGGGTGCTGCTGCAGGAGCTCTGCTGCCGGGTGATGTTCTTGAAGCTGTAGAAGAGCCGCCCGGAGGACTCGTACATGCCGGTCCCGTCCGGATCCAGACTCAGACTGAACCGGCCCGGCTCCTGCTTCACCTCCTGCTCCTCCTCTGAGTCTTCATCATCATCATCATCCTCGTCGTCATCATCATCATCATCTTCCTCTTCGTCGTCGGTAAACTCCCGTTTAATATGTTTGCTGGGTTTAAAGCTGCTGCTCAGCAGGAACCGGTACCGGGGGTCCGGCTGGGTGCTGGTTCTGCCCGGACACACTGCGGGTTTAGCGGGTTTCAGCTTGGACACTCTCCTGGCGGCGGCAGCGTGGTTCTTAACCCCAGGTCTGACGGTGGGTTTCTCCGGGGACTGAGCCGCAGAACCCTCGGTCTTGGGCTTCTTCTTGGGCCGGTACTTGTAGTCCGGGTAGTCCGCCATGTGCTTGAGCCGGAGCCGCTCCGCCTCCCGGATGAACGGGATCTTCTCGGTGTCTTTTAACATCTTCCAGCGCTTCCCGAGCCGCTTGGAAATCTCCGCGTTGTGCATGTCCGGAGCCTGCTCCATGATCTTCCGCCTCTCGATCTTGGACCACACCATGAAGGCGTTCATGGGCCGTTTGATGTGACCGGAGGCGGTTTTACACCAGTCCGCCTTCTGCTGCGGCGGCGGCGGCGCGGGGCTGCAGGCCGAGGCCACGGGCAGCTCCCTCTGCTCCAGGTCTCTGTGAGTCCTCGCTCCGCCATGTTCCGTTTGCTGAACCATGGTCCGAAAAACCGTCTGAAGGGACAGAACCACCGGAGACACTTGTGTCCTCACACAGGAGCCCGTCTCAGTTCGCAACGGAGACCGTGTGTGTCCACCGGCCACATCGCTCTGTTCAAAAACTCCAAACCGGCGTCTAATTAACCGGCTGCGCCGTTACCGCCCCTCAACCAATCACCGCTCTTCTTCTCCAAAAACCTTCCCGCCTCCGCAGCTCCCTCAGCCAATCACAGCCCTGCTGCTCCCCGCCCACGGACGGGGCCGTTAGTCCATCACAGAGAGTGATCGATGTTTAACGGCCCTTTATTGGTGTTCAGTGGGATGACGTCACAGGAGCGATCCTTTTAAAGCCCCTGATCAGAGGAGACACACTTCTACGAGTTTTTATTCATTAAGAACACATGGAAATATTAATAAGTCCAGTCAGACACAGACTGGAACAGACGGTTAAACATAAAACAGTCCAGGATGGATTCCACTAAAAAGAAAAAAAGATGCAAAATGACTAAAACAGATGCAAAACCACCACAAAAAGATGCAAAATGACTAAAACAGATGCAAAACCACCACAACAAGATAAAAAATGACTAAAAATAGATGCAAAACACCACAAAGAGAGGCAAAATGATTAAAAATATATGCAAAACCACCACAAAAAAAAGCAAAATGACTAAAAATATATGCAAAACCAGCACAAAAAGATGCAAAATGACTAAAAATATATGCAAAAACATCACAAAAAGATACAAAATGACTAAAAATAGATGCAAAACCCCTGCAAAAAAATCAAAAGAACTAAAAATAGATGCAAAAAGATACAAAATGACTAAAAATAGATGCAGAACCACCACAAAAAGATGCAAAATGATTAAAAATAGATGCAGAACCACTACCAAAAGATACAAAATGACTAAAAATAGATGCAAAACCCCTGCAAAAAAATCAAAATAACTAAAAAATAGATGCAAAACCACCACAAAAAGACACAAAAGCAGATGGAAATGATTCACAAAAAGATTAAAAGTGGTCTCTGGGGTGTCTTGTTCCTGGATGTGTACCGGTCGGGGGGCAGTGTTCCACGCTGTTAAAACATTAGTTTTCCCCAAAATGGAGTCCAGAGAATTCCAGATTCCAGGAACTTTTGTTTTTTTAAGGATTCAGGATCCTCAAGGACTCTAGAGGCTCTTTAAGGGGGTTTAAGGTCCTTCAAGGATCAGTGACTTATGATAAAGTCCTTGAGGAGTCTCCGAGGACCCTGGAGAAGGACCAGAGTCAGTGACACGGTTCCAGGTGTTCTCCAGAGTCCTGGACTCTGCACCAACACATTAAAGACGTGAGTCTGGTTCCAGGCCTAGGTCCTGGAAGAGCTGATGAAGCAGGTGTGGACCAGCAGAGACAGTGAAAGACAGTGAGACAGAGAAGACAGATACTTTCATCAGCTCCTTCATGTCCGGCAGTGATCATGTGTCTTTATGTCTGTAGATCACTGGACTTTATTATTATTACAGATTTTAAATATGTTATTGATATCAAACAGAAACATCATGAGAACA